>NC_060073.1:48244166-48863333 GCF_922984935.1 Meles meles
GTTGCCCAGCAACATGAGAAAAAGCTGATACAGGAGGCTAGTTGAATATGTGGAGATGATACTCATTCGCTCCACAAAAATTAGCCTAATATGTGCCATGCATCCTGTTGGTTCCCAACCAAATTGTGTACTTACTTTGAAATAAGCCTAATGGCAGAATGGGCACATCTAGAAGATACACTTTCCCTTCTGCATGTTTTTTTGTTTTTGTTTTTGTTTTTTTTTTTTTTACTTTTCATATGAGATTTTACTATTGGAAATACTAGTTTTAATACTAGTTAGTATTAAAACACACACACACACACACCCCCCTTAGAAACCGCTGGTGAAATATCACAACATCTAGCATATCTTTTTGTTTTCAAATGTCATTCACTCTTAAAATCATGGTTGGACAAGTCACCTTTCAGGTGGGTATTACTGAATATGATCTTGGTCCAGAGAGAGGCTAGAAAGAAGCTGTGCAAAAACAACTCTGTCCCAAGACGTTTTATACCCCAGTTGGACAGATAAGACATAGCCCTGAAATCAGGAACCTCCTAGGCAATCAGTAGGACAGCCATTCTGCCCGTTTGGAGGCATATGGAGGTATGGGGCCTTGTGACAAGTTTGGTGTCAGTTTCAGACCAAACATTTAATTGTCCATGCAAGATAATCCAGAACTCTCTCTCCCTCTGGCACAATGACCAACACCATCTGTTGGTGTCATTTTGGGTCCCTGAGTGTTCACTATGAGCAGAGCCCTCTGCCAACTCTTGATGGACACTTAGCAGGAATGAGAAATCAACCTGTTTTTATCTTAAGCCATTCAGTGTTGGAGGTTGTTTGTTACCACAGCATTCTTTTTTTTTTTTTTTTTTTTAGAGATAGAGCACCAGAGGTGCCTGGATGGCTCAGTCAGTAAGTGTCTGCCTTTAGCTCAGGTCATGATCCCAGGGTCCTGGGATCGAGCCCTGCATTGGGCTCCCTGCTCAGCAGGAAGCCTGCTTCTCCCTCTCCCACTCCCCCTGTTTGTGTTCCCTCTATTGCTGTGTCTCTCTGTCCTATGGCGCCTGGGTGGCTCAGTGGGTTAAAGCCTCTGCCTTTGGCTCGGGTCGTGATCCCGGGGTCCTGGGATCGAGCCCCGCGTCGGGCTCTCTTCTCCGCGGGGAGCCTGCTTCCTCCTCTCTCTCTGCCTGCCTCTCTGCCTAGTTGTGATTTCTCTCTGTCAAATAAATAAAAAAAAAATTTAAAAAAAAAAATAAATAAATAAATAAATAAAATCTTAAACAAAAAAATGAGCACCAGAGTATGAGCTGGAGTGGAAGAGCAGATGAAGAGGGAGGGAGAGAAACTTAAGCAGGTTCCACACCCAGTGTGCGGAGCCCGATGTGGGGCTCAATCTCTCAACCCTGAGATCACAACGGAGCCCAAATCAAGAGTCCGATGCTTAACCAACTGAGCCACCCAGGCGCCCCATCATGTGGGTTATTCCGACTGAAAAGCTAAAAGGGTGAAGCAGCCAAATCTTAGAACACCTTCAAGCATAGGGGAGGGTATTAAAGAACTGACACCAGCAAATGCAGTGATATTATTTCAAGAGTGTTTCCAAAACTACAGCCTGCCAGACCTGACATTGACTCCCTACTAGAGTCTAAAAGGAGCAGGTAAAGAGAATGGCCTGTGAATGCTTAGAAAAGAAAGCAAAGACCATATGGAGTCAATGTGGCTTAAAGACAATCACAACCAATAATTTCGTCTACCTTGCAGAGAGGTTTTATGTCAAGGAACAGATAGTGTACTCAAATTACAATGGCTTTAAGAGAGAATTTTATAAAGAAACCGTGTACAAAGACGCACAGGAAGTAGGAAGACTAAAGGAAGAGTGCAGTACCCCAGGCTAGAAGAGTGGGGATGTCGTCACTCCTGACCCCAAAGGTGAGTGGAAACCCGAAGACAGAGCTACTTATTCAGAGCCACACCACCTTGGGTGGAGAGATCTGGGCAGCCGGAAGTAATCTTGCGTTAAGGGAATTTGGAAAATAAATATCCCAACTCATGTTTCTCTTTCCCTCCAATTTCCTGATTCTGTTTGCCAACCTCAACCACAAATCCAGCTAGAGAGCAAAGGAACTGTTGATATAGTCCAGATAAGTCAGCCTCCTGGGAACAGAGCAGGTGGAGTGCAGGGTGGATGAGAAGGTTGGAGAACAGATCTGGAGGGGCAAATAAGAGACAACCGGCCAAGAGTATTAGGAAAATTAAATATACACAATGTATCTGGACTCAAGTGAGGTATTCGACAAAGGTTGTTAAGAATTCCTTAAGGAAAGGGCGCCTGGGTGGCTCAGTGGGTTCAAGTCTCTGCCTTCGGCTCGGGTCATGATCCCAGCGTCCTGGGATCGAGCCCAGCCAGCATCGGGCTCTCTGCTCGGCAGGGAGCCTGCTTCCTCCTCTCTCTCTGCCTGCCTCTCTGCCTACTTCTGATCTCTGTCTGTCAAGTAAATAAATAAAATCATCTTAAAAAAAAAAAAAAAGACTTCCTTGAGGAAGAAATACTGATCACACCCTCTTCTGTGAGCCGACAGTGGTAACTGTGGTTTCATCTTCTTGGCATCCTACTCCATGTCATTTCTGACAATGTTCTCAAAGGAAGTTGCCCCCAATCCTTGTGTTTTGGATATAGTCAATTGCCATACCTTATCTTTTCCTAATCCCCAACTCCGAAGGATGGACACCTGAGTTAGTCAGACCAGGGTCCTACTAACATGACTGCCAAAACTAGTGAGAAAAATGTTCTCTTGCCTTTGGTTATACTGCTGGAAAGACACAAGTTTGTATCCCTGGACAGCCATCTTCCCAAGTTTGGCAGAAGAAGCTATTTCTAGCAAGAGAGTTTATGATTTCTCACAAAGAAAAGCGGGGGGGGGGGGGGGGGGTGAGATCTAAAAGATGAAAAAATAGTGTCTCAGTTTCTGGATTGAAGAGTTTGTGAGGTCAATAACTTCTAAATTTCTAACTTACATGATCCACTCCACTATTTTTTCATTTTTGCTGCTTTGAGCTGGATTTATTTTACACATCCCAGAGATCTCCGATTACCTGTATTATAGGGCCTTCAACATTAACCTCATAGTTAACCACAGTTGGTAGTGTTACCACTAGTTATTTATTAGAATAATTGTTAATCCAAATAACAAAGTCTAGCATACTGATAATAGCAATTACTATTTTTTTTAAAGATTTTTGGGGGCCTTTTTTGAGAGAGAGAGAGAGAGAAAGAGAGCATGAGCACAGAAGGGAGGAGGCAGAGGGAGAAGCAGAGCCCCCACTGAGTAGGGAGGCCAACATGGGACTTGAACCCAGGACCCTGGGATCATGACCTGAGTGGAAGGAAGATGCTTAACCCACTGAGCCACCCAAGTGCTCTTAGCAACTACCATTGTTGAGTGTGTAATAAATATTCAAGCATGAATGATTGTCACTGAAGTAAGTAAAAGCCTTGTCAAAAAGCAGGGCATGAGGGCCCAGCTGAGGCCACCCAGTCTTGTGTCCTCTAGGAATTTCAGTTCCTGCCTGCCATAACCCCCATAGCATCTGAACTACTGGAGAAGCCACAGAAGGAAAAGAAGCTCATGGTCAGTTTCTTGCCTCTTCTTTACTCCATTGCTTTCCACTATATGAAACTGCCATTTGGGGGCATCTCCCAGATCATATGCAGGGATGAGGAGGAGATTTGAGGAAAAGGGCAAGAGCTTCCATAGATAATGTTGTAATGTAGCCTCAGGAACCCCTGGGTGGCAGGTACCGGTTACGGGCTCTTTCTCTCATGGAGTACTTCTATTACATTTCTTGTTGCACCACGCTGAAACTGTGAGTGCTGCAAGCATCTCTGTACCGGCATGAGTACCCTGCAGTGGCTCCCTTAAGCTGACAAATGTCCCATGGAGAGCATGCCCTTTGTCTTGCCATACACACAACCCACCTTATTCACTCTGCAGCTCTCACTCCTTGCCCTGACTTTCAGGATCAATGCCAGGGAGGCTCACTCTTCGGCTTCAGCTTGTGTGCTGTACAGAAACTTCCATGACGTGGCTCAGACTGGAGGAAGGAGTCCAACTGTCTCTCCTCCAAGGCTACAGGAAGGGAGTCACAGAGCATGCCAACAATTCTTCTCAAAGAAAGTCCCATTCCCCAGTTCTACCTACCCTCTAATCCCCTACCTCCTCTTACAAACAGTCCAGACATTGATGGTAGGCTAAGGATTACAAGGATCACAAGCTGGTTAGAGACTTCCAATCAGCAAAGGCTTTCCTAGATAGCCAAATTCTTTTCTTTCGAACCACAGTATCCAATATGGCAGCCACTGGCCACATACAGCAACTGAGCACTTGAAGTATGGCTGGTCCAAACTGGAAATATAACCCACACCCAAGCTTTTAAGGACTCAGTATGAATAAAGGAATATCAAATATCTCATTATGGGGGCGCCTGGGTGGCTCAGTGGGTTAAGCCTCTGCCTTCTGCTCAGGTCATGATCTCAGGGTTCTGGGATGGAGCCCTGCATCAGGCTCTCTGCTCAGCAGGAAGCCTGCTTCCCTCTCTCTTTCTGCCTGCCTCTCTGCCTACTTGTGATCTATCAAAATAAACAAATAAAATCTTTAAAAAAAAATCTCATTATCAGAAAGGATGAATACCCAACTTTTGTAGCTGTAAGGACCTATTTAGAAACTGTCCCTGCTTCCCTTCCCCCAGGGGATTTACTTGGAGACAATTCCCAGAAACCAGCTCCCGTTAACAGCCCAGATACAAGGGTGGGTCAGGCCAGGTGGAGACATCCGATCAGTGGGGGGTTGCATACTGTCTCCCTGGTTACCAAGGAGTAGGGACCCCGCTCTCTCGGAGCCTTTTTGGCGCCAATCCTAATCAAGGCGTAATAGGCTGGTTCTAATGTCTACTAGGGTAAATTGTAATTCAATTGGTCACCTAGCATCACTGTGGAGTTTCCTGTGTGTGCTACAATTTCATTGGTCACCTGTGCGTGGCCAGGCCCGACCGCATGGCCTTTGCCCTTAAAAGCTAGTCAGTGAAACAGAAGGGTCGCCCTCTCTTGTAAGAGGTGCGGCCCCGAACGTTCGGTTATATTCTTGATGCTTGGTGCAAAATAAAGCTTTGCTTGACCTTCGCTTTGTATCAGTCTCGCTCCTTTAATCACAGACGCATTATTGGGGCATAACAGTAGCAACATGGACAGGACTGGAAGAGATTATGCTGAGCGAAATAAGTCAAGCAGAGAGAGTCAAGTATCATATGGTTTCACTTATTTGTGGAGCATAACAAAGAACAGGGAGGACATGGGGAGATGGAGAGGAGAAGGGAGTTGAGGGAAATTGGAAGGGGAGATGAACCATGAGAGACTATGGACTCTGAAAAACAACCCGAGGGTTTTGAAGGGGCGGGGGTGGGGGGGGTGGGAGGTTGGGGAACCAGGTGGTGGGTAATAGGGAGGGCACGTACTGCATGGAGCACTGGGTGTGGTGCAAAAACAATGAATACTGTTACGCTGAAAAAAAAAAATCTCATGTTTTCTATAGCAGTTAGACGTTGGAATAATATTTTTGATATATTGGGTGAGTGAAATATCCCATTAAAATTTATTTCACTTCTTTTCCTTTTCATTTTTTTTAATGTGGCTACTAGAAAATTTAAATTACATATGTAGCCCACATTACATTTCTATTGAACAGCGCTGCTTTGAAATGGGCGTGCCCATGGCTTTAGGGCCTTGCCTGCACTCTGAGACAGGAAAAGCCCCATTCGGAGTCTGTGACACAACGCTGGTAAATCCCTCAGGCCGCTTCCTGGCACCTGTGAGCTACTCAGTCTTTAGGCTTAGGAAAAGACAGGCGGTGGGAGAAGGGATGTTATTTTTGTAGTAGCAGCTAATGTTGTTACTGATATTATTCACCTTCCTTTGTCCATCCGTAAAATACGACCAAGACCTTTTGCTCCACCGACTTCACAAGGTTGCTATGTGGTTTGGGTGAGACAGTATGTGTGAAATGCAAGCTCCTTAAACTGTAAATAGCTGTTAAACAGTGGTTGTCACAGTGATGGTGATCATGACGGCTGCTGTGCGGCCCAGGCTCCTGCCGGGAGCACTGTCTGGAGCCGGCCTCAGGAGCTCAGGGCTCTGGCTGCCCGCCCAGTGGTTCTTTCCATAGCTCTGAGGCGGCCGCTAGATCTGCCACAGGGTGGCAGGGGAAGCCAAGCTAAAACTCCGTCCCCACCCGGCCCCCTGCTGAAGAAGATGCAGGCTTTCTCTGAGGACCCCAACGTGAAGCCCCTTTTGCATCTCAAGCAGGATGCTAGGGACTGGGAGAAGCACACAAAAGCTTCTACGATGTGGTCCAGCCGTTCAGGAGCTGCAGTGTAAGGAAGGAAATCGACCTCGAAATCACTGCTGGCTCACAGGGAGGGGACCACAGCTGTGACTGGGCCTCTGGGGAATTAGGAGGAGCTTCCAGAGATATGACCTTTGAGGTGGCTGTTCCTGAGGGGATTGGTGGAGAGGTGGTGGTGAGGAAGGATGTTACAGGCAGAAGAACAAGCCAGTACAAAGAGTGCCTAGTGTACTTGGGAAAGGGGGGAGGCATTTGACAATGAATGGTAGGGGGTGTGGGCCACAGGCATTCGGTGAGGGGAAGCCAGTGAGGTCGTGCTGCCTGAGATGGGACAGCAGCTCCGTTGAGAAATTGATCCTCGATCGTGGGGACTGGGAAAGGGAAGCTTGAGTAAGGGAGGTAGGTGGAAAGAGAGTAGGGCCAAGCTGAGAAGGGTCTCATGGCTAGACTTTGGTTTTGGGGCCTGCTTGCAGGTGACACAGAGTCACTGAATGCCTTCCCATCTACAGGGATAGGCCTCCCTGCAGAGCTCTGGGAGGGAGAAGCTGTGGTGGGTGTGCTCAGACTGTGCCTAGCTGTGCTCCTGATGCTTCCACCCACCCCAGCTCCCACCATGGCCTCTTAGTCAGATTCCCAGGGGACCTGTCCCGGCCCCAGAATGATGCCATCCCCCCTTTCAAACTCCAGACTAAATATTGACACCAACTGGCACTTCAAATCATTTGCCCAGTTGCATTCATGTCCCAGACCCGGTGTAGCAGCTCGGGAGAGAAAAATCTGCGTTCTGTGTGGCTCGTGTATATTTGGGTTGAGTAAAGGTGGCACCAGGGCGTTGTCAGAAACTCTGTTCTGAGCCCGCAGGAAGGTCTGCACCCCAGGTGCAGGAGCAAACCAGAGCTTGTGCTCCCAGGCTTGCCCGTTACAGATTCTAAGAGCTAGCTTGCACTTATTAAGCAAGTTAACTTTGAGTCAGGCATGGTCCTGGCTACATTACATACCCGATCACATTTCATCTTCACAGTGACTTATTTTACAGGGGAGAAGAAAGACTCAGAGAAGTAAATGAGCTGCCTAAGGGGCTCAAGTGACAGAGTCAGACCTTGAACCTAGATCTCTCTGACTCTAAAAGCCTTTGTTCTTTCCCCAGTATATCCTTTTCCTCTGTCCTGAGAAAATGGAAAGGGACCCAAGGCCAGGAGGTTCGCAGGCAATGAATACAGGCATCTTTCAGCAACCTGGCAGGACTCGGTCTGCAGAAGGTCGCAGGGACGGGATGAGGTTTCTAAGCCCACAACTCTCTTGGTCCTCACTCAATTCAGAATGGGGCTCAGGAGAGCTACAGGATGGAAGTAGGAAGGGGAACAGAACTTGGGCAGGGAGCAAAAAAGGAACAAGAATAATTCAGCCCTCAGATTTTGGGGTCCAGTGTGGGGAAACTGAAAATACTAACTCAATGCTCCTCATCCTTAGTAGCTTGTGAATATAAATGGGGGCCCATGAATTTAACTCACTCAGAGACTTTAATTCCCTGCAGTGTCCCTCAAATATTTCTTGAAATTCCCAGAGTGTTTGACATATAATCCTGAACCAATCCATCAGTTTCACCAACACTTACTCACCCAGGTTCTTCCTTGTCAACATCCTCTATCCTTACAGCTGCAAAAGGGAGCTTCCTCACACCAATAAATGACAAGCCCATAGCTATTCCGATATGGTTGCCACAAGACCACAAAGCCTTCTACACAAAATAGAGGAAGCTCCGCCTGGCTTTGGGGGGACTTGAGCCCTACTCCCAGCCCTTTATTCCGGATGCCCATGTGCAAGTCACAAACCGTGCAACTCATACATGGTAAGGCTGGATGCCAAAGATGCCTCCTAAACCTCCAGGCCTCCGCGTGCCAGAGTGATACTGGATTCCATGTCAAGGAGGAGAGAATGGCCTCACTTCACATTTGAATTGGACTTTGTCACCAGAAGACCCCGAATTTGCATTGTATGAGCCCAGTGTGTGTGATTCCCCTCTCCACCAAGACTTACCATCATTTCAAGGGGTTTGGCAGAGAATAAACGCCTCTTGTAAACAGCCCCACCGTGTTCCTATCTCCCACCTTTCTGTTTTCCAATTTCACACTCGGTGCTTCCCCCCCAAACTACCCTCATGCTTATCAGCTCATGTGAATAGAATCCAAAAAGGTGCCCAGTCCACCAATTCTGACTGCCATTCTAGCCTCAGCTAGAACACTCTTTTTGCATAAGTAACTACAATGCAATTGTGCCAAAAGCTATCTGAGTAGGGGCAGGCAGATCAGACAAGTCTATCTTTAAGAAGAACACCCGGATTGAGCCTTAAACAATGAGTAGGCAAAGTTAAAGTTAGGGATGACATTCTAGATGGAAGCAGCAGCACGAGCAAAGCAGCAGAGGCTGCAGCTTGTTGTTACTGGAGTATAAAACGTAAGGCAGGGAGAGAGAAGGCAGAGGAGCCAACAGGAGCCAGCTTTTATAGACTATATTGGAAAGATCATACTTTAAGGCAGTGGGAAGACATCAAAGTGTCTAGTGGATGAGAGAACTGATCAGTTGTGTGCTTTAGAAAGATTGTTCTGGTTACCCACATGAATCTAAGGAGTGCGAGAGAGGAGGAAGTGGATTTACTAGGGCGTGGGAGCACTGAAGTCATTGGGGTAAGAGGTGGTGAGGACCAGAGCTGAGTAGAGTTAGAGGAGGAGGAAAAGCAGGAAGGGAAAATGAGAAATGACTGCAGCCTAAGAAAGATCTGGGGCATCTCCCTGCACTGGGCGGAGAGGGAGAGAAAGCCGGGTAGTCATTGTTCTGTGTCTTCCTGCTGGCCCAAGCCCTCAGGGAAGAGTCCTGGCCCCCAAGTGAGAGGCTCCTGGCAGGTGCCCATTTCAAGGCTAATCTCTCTTTCTTTCATTCTCATTCACTGTGAGTTTCTCTCTTCGGAGATGCTAATAGGCAGGCTTCCCAGGCAGCCCCTTATTAACCCAGCCTCCAAGGTCAGCCCTGGGTCAGTGGGAAGACAAGAGAGCATAAGGGACAGAGTAAGGAATCACCAAGTAAGCACATCTGAGAAAGAACATTGAGCAACAGTACCCTCCCACCCCCGAGGAAGTGGACCTTTTCTCTGCACTTCAATCTGCCACTCCTGCTGGTCACAGACACCACTGGTGCTTCTCCCCACTCCACACGTACATTAGCCCAGCCTGTTTACTCATGTTTTCAAATCTAGATTCACTGCACTTTCACTGGTCCCTCAAAGCTCAGCTGCATCCTATGCCCACATACCTCTGGGTCGTTCCCCACCCCCCCCTCCCCGCCCCATGCATCCCATACCCAGGCCTGACTCTTCCTTTGGCAGCTACTGCCAGCCCAGCCCTGCCCATGGCTTCATGCTGGTACTTCTCCCCCTGGGCTGACTTCGCAATGCATCCCAACTGCTTGACACTGCTTTCTGGGCCCAGCAGCAGTGTGAACGACTGACTAGCTGAGGCCCTCTTGCCATAGGTCTTAGTCATTTGCTTGGGTCACAAGGAGGGCTGCTATGCTCTCTGTGATGCCACCCCCACTGTCTCTGAGTTCCCTGAGGACAGAGGAGTTAGTTGTAGCCACAGGTACCTTCCCAACACCTGACCAAGAGCCTAACACCGGGAACATTTGTTGGCGGACATATGGAGAGATGGACAGAAGAATGGATGTATGGATCAAGGCATATTGGAGACTGCCACGTGGCCCCACCCTAACTGTACCCTAGTGAGGCTCCATGATAGTCTAGTCCTCACTACTTCCTGGTATTTCAAAAGATGAGTCTAGCTGGCTCCAGAATTTCTAACTAGATGGAGTTTAGGAATGACAATCAGGTTAGGAAGATCAGTGAGGGTATTTGTCTTAAATTTGCATGTCTATTGCAAGAACCTTTTTTTTTTTCTTTTTTGTGGTGGACATGGAGATGTACCACTACACTCCCCTACAAGGGAGGATGTGCTGCTCAAATGCAGTGTAGTCAGCAGACAGCCTCTGATGTCAGCTCCTGAGGGTCTGCTTTGGCTCAGGAGTTGCCATGTCCAAAGTTTTGCCCTAACTGGGGCAGCACGTATCTGGTGACTGAATGAGGGGGGTGGGGTGTCTAGGCTCAGTCACACTGGCTTATTGCACCTAACAGGTAGCAGTGACTCCCAAGCTCCCAACTAGACATCTGAAGCCTTATCAGGCCTCCAACAGTTTAATTTCCTCCTCTGCCAGTCCTGCTGCCACTCCCTCCTTTGCATGGGTCTTGATCCCTAGCAAACAGCCTGATCCTGAAACCCTAACCCAAAGCCCATTCCCAAGAACCCAAGTGACCATATTAGTGTTTTAAATTTATAAAGATGGCACTATTTTTAAGCATTCTTATATTCAAGCTTCTCACACACTTGAGAAAAATTAATCCCTATCAAAGAATACCAAAGCAATGGCTAGGGAGTGTTAGTGGAGATGATAGAGGAACTAAGGCTCCTCCAATCCCACCCTTTCCGCTGACACCTCTGGTGGAGTTCTCTTGTTTGGAAGAGACAAGTATGGAGGTAGTCTTAGCAAGGGGTATGTTCGGGACAGGGAGCTGGTTGCCTCAGCTGGGTCTAAAGGAACAAAGGGACCTGCAGGTTTCTTCCTGTTTATCAGTTACCTCCCTAGTCACACAGCCAGAAACAGTACCAAGATCACCTGGCTCTCTCTGGAGGAACCTCCAGAGCCTTAGGAAGCCTATTGAGGGTACTCTTGCTAGGTGAAAGCAGCAAAGATCAGAGTCTGGAGCGGCTGAGGTGCTTAGAAACTGAAATTCAGGATACTAGAAAAGAAGGAAGCACCTCAAGGCAGTAGCTCCTGAAATTTGCATATGGACCCAATTGAGTTTTTGGCCTAATACTAATCTGTCAGGTCTGTCAGAAAAGAGTTATCCATCGGGGTCTGTGTAAGCTAAATGGAGCTTCTGAAGGTTGTACAACCCATGGTATGTGTGTTCTGACTACCCAGAATAAAATGGCACCCAGGCGCTGAGTGAAGAGCTCAGACGGGCTGTACACAGGAGTAGGTCTGCCTTCGAATAAGGGCTACACCAAGACCCAAATGGATTAAGCTAATCTGCCAATAAATTAACTGCCTAAAAGAACAAAAACCAATATTCTTTATAGGAAGAAAACAAAACCCAGACTCTCAATGACATCATATCCACATGGTTCAGCAAGCAGTAAAAATTATTTTAGACATGAGGAGGGGCAGGAAAATGTGACCTACAACCAGGAACAGCAGCAACAAACCCTTCCCCCACCCAAAATCCTACAGACTCAAGAGGACATATGCAATGGAATTAATACCCAAGGTCTTCAAAAGAGCTATTATAAATATATGGAGGATTTAAAGGAAAAGATGGAAGAAAATCCTAGCAGAAATGAAAACTATAAAAAAAGAACTAAATGCATATTCAAAAACTAGATAAATGAATAAATAAATGAATTAAATGAAGATAGATGAATAAAATGAAATTTTATTACATGGGTTTACTAGATGGGTTTAACTAGAATTCTTTTTCCAGGGAAAATATCCTTTGAAAGAAAGATGAACTAAAGACATTTCCAGATAAACAAAAGCTCAAGAATTCTCCACCAGCAGACCTACACTACCAGAAATGTTCACGTTTTCAGGCCAAGGGTAAATGGTAGGTTGTAAATATGAGTCTATATGAAGAATGTTCAATACATTGTGTTTTCTTAAGTTCATTTATAAGAAACACAGTTGACTATTTGAAGCAAAAATATTAACAATGTACTGCAGTTTCTATTATTCAGAAAAGTTTAAAAAAAAGTTCGACAAAGGCAGGAAGAAAGGGAGGGAGGTAAATGGAAATACTCTTGTAAGTTTCGCACATGTTAAGTGGTGTAACAATAATTCAAAGTAGACTGATAAGTGGAGCCACCAGAAAGCTGAATTCAACAGTATATACAAACAAAAGATAACACACAACTGAACTGGGTCTAATCCCAAAAAAGTGAGGCTGTTGTATCATTTAAATGGAATAATGTTGGGTGCCTGGGTAGTTCAGTAGGTTAAGCATCTGCTTTCCACTCAGGTCATGATCCCAGGGTCCTAAGTTCAAGCCCCATGCCGGGCTCCCTGCTCTGCAAAGAGCTCTTCTCCCTCTCCCTCTGCCTGCTGCAATCCCTGCTTATGCTCTGTCAAATAAATAAATAAAATCTTAAAATATATATATTAAAAAATAATAATAAAATAAAAATAAGGAGCATCTAGGTGGCTTGGTGGGTTAAGTCTCTGCCTTCAGCTTGGGTCATGGTCTCAGGGTCCTGGGATCGAGCCCCGCATCGGGCTCTCTGCTCAGCGAGTAGCCTGTTTCCCTGTCTCTCTCTGCCTGCCTGTGCTCTCTCTGTCAAATAAATAAATAAAATCTTTAAAAATAAAAAAAAATTATTAGGGGCACCTGGGTGGCTCAGTGGGTTAAAGCCTCTGCCTTCGGCTCAGGTCATGATCCCAGCATCCTGGGATCGAGCCCCGCATTGGGCTCTCTGCTCAGTAGAGAGCCTGCTTCCCTTCCTCTATCTCTCTGCCTGCCTTTCTGCCTACTTGTGATCTCTGTCTGTCAAGTGGGTTGGGGCCTCTGCCTTCGGCTCAGGTCATGATCCCGGAGTCCTGGGATCGAGCCCCGCGTCGGGCTTTCTGCTCTGCGGGGAGCCTGCTTCCTCCTCTCTCTCTGCCTGCCTCTCTGCTTAGCTGTGGTTTCTCTCTGTCAAATAAATAAAATATTTAAAAAAAAAAAAATTATTAAAAAAATAAAGTGGAAAAATGCACTTTATTAATGTTAATTTAGAAAAGTAATCATAGGGGTACCTGGGTGGCTCAGTGGGTTAAAGCCTCTGCCTTCAGCTCAGATCATGATCTCAGGGTCCTGAGATCGAGCCCCGCATTGGGCTCTCTGCTCAGCAGGGAGCCTGCTTTCCCCCCCTCTCTCTGCCTGCCTCTCTGCCTACTTGTGATCTCTGTCTGTCAAATAAATAAAATCTTTAAAAAAAAAAAAAAGAAAGAAAAAATAATCATAATGCTTTCCTATTCTAGAATTGTGCTTTTCCATCCTGACAAGCTAACTGGAAATTGTAACACCAAGCCACTTAGAGATGCAGATGTTTGGCAAAAAGATGGCAGATACATTTCACACATGCCATGCTTGCTTTCTGCAGCCATGAGAGACATCACTAAATGATCATGAAAGGCATTCTCTTCTGCTGAGCACCTCGAGTCTCAAAATCCAACACAGATAATCAGTTATTAAACGAATGGCAGTTATAGCTAAGGTAATACCTGTTTGTGATCCCTGGTTTGAACCAGGGAAATAAGAATGTGGAATGGAGTTTTGTCGGAACTACTGATCAATTAAGAACACAGGTGAGAAGACTGATCTTACTATTACAAAGAATACCAGCAATGATGATGGTGACAATAAATCAACAGTAGCAAAAAATTAGAAAAATTAGCTGCAATCTGGGTTTTTGGACATTTGCAGTTGAAAGCATTCCTGATCCAGACTTGATGCCTAAACTGAAACATGAAAGATGGTGAGAACAGACAAATTTTTGCAGGTAGAAGGATTTAACAAGGCAAGAAAGAGATTAGAATGTTGGTAGAACAGCAAGTGGTTTGGGCATGAGGACTAGGAAGAAAGTGAGAGATGTGAAGTTGTCCAGATCATAATGAGCTGTCAAAATTGTTCTATGAAGTATGGACTTGATCCTGGGGACAGTTTACAAAAGGGGGGTCACCTAGGGTCTTACATTTAGGGGTGAACATGAACAGACTGATGATTTAGGAAAGCAATTCAGCTGCTGAAAGAGCGTACTTGGAAAGGAACCAGACTGTAGGCACTGAAATCATTGGAAAGAGAAGCTGCAGAACAGAGAGCAGGTCTGCAGGGAAGAAAAAACACCATGCACAGGAACCTTCTCTTGGGGGCAAAGTGGGGGTGGGGACTCCAAAGTCAGGACTGTGAGAATTAGAAACTTAACTCAAATGGAATAACTAGGAAGTTCTAGCCAAGGAAAAAAGGGTAGAAGGTAACTAGGTTTATTTTGTTAACTGGCTTAAACTGCAATGGAAAAAAAAATTAGGCCCAAAACAAAATCCTGACCACTAGAAGTGGAAACATTGTATATTCTCCTCTGAAAATGAAAAAGGGTGAGAAAGCTGTATGGAATGCCTGGTGAAGCACAGACCCAAATCTAGAGCTAGGAACCTGTGATTTAACAATTTCCAAACACATGTACCCTGCAATTTCTAGTTGCAAGACTTTTCTAAAGCTTTTCCCAAGGATGGAGGCTCAAACAGGAAGATTATAAATGCACATATGTGAGGGTGGGATGATTTCCAGAGCTTGTTTCACAATAGTTTAAGGTTTTTTTCTAATTACAGGCCACCGATCTTCCTGTGCCTTTTCACTTTTCAGTGGGGACTACAGAGCTAATGGAATGTGAAATACTTTAGGAGGCACGCTATATAATTAGAAAAAAAAAAAAAAAAAAAAAAAAAGACAGTTTTGCTTTTCAGATTTTGTCTCTCAAATACGAGCAAGAGGAGGGGAATTCCCAAAATGTACTTGAAACACAAATTAGGCTCAGGTCACATGCTCTAATCTCTCACCCTAGGAGGAAGACAAACCGCTTCACAACCAGCAGCCTACATGCAGATCACTGGGCTAGAGAAAGAGTGAGCTGTCTCAAGGCATGTGGCTAACAAAAATTCTGTGGAAACGGATGATTTGGAAACTGGCCATCTTCAAAGAATTTTTCCCTCGGTGAAATGACTATGGGAATTTTGTCCTTGGATGAGGAAATTTTGAAGGATCCTCCTTCTATCCCAGTGAGCAAGAACTATTGGTGGATAGAAGAGCCACAGTGGAGAAGGGTGATCAATGAGAGTGATATTAACCTTGCAGGGGAAAAGGGAGCCGGTTTCTTGTATTTTTATAAAACAAGTGCAGAATCTGTATTTGTTAATGATAAAACAAATGTGACAGAAATACCAGAAGTGGGAAAACCACAGCGTAGAATCAGAGGATATAAGTTGGGTTGCATTAACAAAATTCATTTTATAAATATTCTAGTTTTATTCTTTGGACATTTATGATGATTTTTGAGGGAGTAGTTACTGAACACTTCATATGAATCATACACTTTATATTCACTTTATTACTATACTCCCAAGTCGGCATTTTATAGATTTGAAAGGTGGGGCTGAAGGGCTAAATGACACACTCATGGCCACACACAACTGGGAGGTAGCAGTCATCATACCTCGTCTCACTTCAAAATTAATGCAATTAATGCTTTTTCCACTATATGATCTTGCTTCTCTGTCTTTATGAAAAAGTAGTAACAGTATTTTCTATATTTTAGAAGTGACTGTATACTTGTACTGTGTATTCTAGTTATCATGGAATAGTATGTCAGAGATGCTGACACGGAGTATTCATTTACAAAACAGTGTATTTGTACAGAAATGGCAGTGGAATCTGCTGAAAAATGCGAATCACAATTTTGCATGTTTCTGCTATCTGCTTTTGTCTTATTTTCCTCCAAGGCAGGTGGTTTTGTGTCTTTTTGAGATGATGCTAATATGTCTGCCCTAGTACCAAGGAGGATCCCTGGGTAAAAATCATGCTAAATCCTATAGAGGACCTCAGTACTGATATTTCTTCAAGAAACAGTCCATTTGTTCTGTAATGACCTAGAACTTGGTTTGTTAAACTAACAGAGTATGGATATACACAGTATGCTTGCAAGCAAAGTGCATCTGACAATAGAGGAAAGGCAGGAGGGTGCTCTTAACATAATGAGTTAGAACAAAACTGAAATTCTACAATGAAGGAATTGAGGGTTGAAGACATCAGAGCAGGGCGGGCAGTTCTTGTAGCACATTGAGCACACCTCTTATTATGTCAGAGGAAGACAACTCAAAAGTTGGCCCAGGCCTATACGATGCATTCTGGCACAGTGGGGAAGAAGGCAGAGGATATAGCCAGATCAAAATGTCCATTCGGCCATGCTACAGTGCTGGCAGATGGTACACACAGCCCACCCTCCCAGTGGCTTTAGCACTACTGGGCAAGCATTCGTGAAGCTTACCCAGAGCTTTTCTAATCTAAAGCTCACCATTAGGAATCATCACACACCAGGTATCAACTTGCCCTTCTGTCTGTCTAGACAACTAGGTTTCCTTGAATAAATATCTTGATAAAGACAGACTCTGGAGGTAATACAGTCCTCAGAGTTACTACTTTGATTATGACCTGCTAAGAAGTTTAGAAGATAGTATTTTAGCATGATTTTGTAGTAGTGGATAAAAAGTCTTGCTGAATAGAAGACTTAGTAAAATTTGTCAATTGTGTAGTTTCTAACTTGGGGCATTTGCACTGTTTTGTTAGCATCTCTAGGATTTATATAAATAATAAACAGTTACTGGTGTAAACAACTTTTGCATCCTTTTCAGCAAAGTCTCCTTGATTGCAAAATCTTGTACATGAGCAGGAAGCTGAACAATCCTGTGACTAACAGAAGGAAAGATAAACGTTACCTTATCAGTAAGCTGAAAGGTTTATTGAGTAATTTCTATGTGCCAGGTAATGTAAAAAGCAGGCCCTGTTCTATGGGAGAGCCCACCATCAAATGCAGAAAACAAAGTGAGGAAGTATTTTTCAATTTCATGAGGGCAGGTCCTGTCTTCATAAAGAGTAAGGCAACAGAACCCTGATCACTTCCGATTTCCTCAAATAAGACACTGAAAAACTAGCAGAACTTTCAGCTGCCTGCACCACATTATAGTAGTCAAGAGAGTCTCCCATGGCACAGGTTCTACAACTCAGCTTTAAGAACAGAAATACCTTCTCAGTTGACCAAGAGCTGAACAGCCTCTCTGGGAACTGATTCTCTGTGAACTCACAACTAACCAATTAATGAGAATTACACTGAGAAACTAAACTAGCTGGAGGACTTGTACTTGGCTATACAAAGAAGACATACAATCGCGGATGGCAAGGACATCAGAGAAAGACCAAGTAAGAAACTAAGAAGCGCAAGAAATAAACCTATCTACCGAAGTACTAAAAATTTAACAAAGACCTGGTCATTACTTAATTGTAAAACAGAATTCCACCTCAAGATCTGGAGTTAAAAATCCAGAAAAACCGGACCTTTACTTTTACTGGAGAAAAGACACATTTTTACATTTTTGTTATTTTTCCGGATTCCATGTAATGTAAAGTCACTTTAAAAGAAAAACTTTGGTTAAAAAACAAAAAACCCCTTAGGCTCACTGCAGAAAACTCCAAAACTATGAGAGAATAGGGACAAAAAGCGAGACCAACCATAACTCCACCACACAAAGCTGACTTCTCAAAAATTTCTGCATTGTTCTTGCCAGGCCAGACCCTTTTCCATCTATTATGTGTTCTGCGTGGTGTTTTATATACTGATTTTCAGTTTCAAGTGGCAATTTCCAGGCCTTGTCCTGGATCCTAGGACAGCACTGTGCGTGGACCATGCTGATTCCTCACAAAGACGGACTGCAGAGCCCAGAGCTTCTCCACCTCCAGCACTTGCAGGGCACAGACACTTGGGGAGGCGGGGCTTGTCAAATCATATTGCTGGTCCCACCCATTTCTGATTGAGTAAGTCTAGGATGGGTTCAGAAAGTTGCATTTCTATTTGAGGTCCCAGGAGATACAGCATCTGCATCTAGGTCTAAACAACAGAGACCAGTTGTTTAAATTCTGCTGTGGTTTGTATTCTCAAATATACTTAGTAACACTGTATGAGTAGACTCTTTTTTTCTCTCTCTCAAACTGATTTCATTTAGAAAAGAAATGTAATGGGTCAGTTCAAGTCCAAAGTCTATTGATAGTTAATAGGAACTGTTTATGCTTTGGCCAGGAAAACTATTTATTTTAGACCAGAGGTATTTCACAGCCTATGTAGCTGATTCTAACCATGTTGAAGGCCCTCAGTTGACCTCCAACTGCCTCATTATTCCTTCATCATCTTATCCCCATATCATCAAAATATTTCCTCACTGCTCCACACTTCCCAGGCTTTACGAATCTCTTCTCTATACCTGGAATGCACCCCTCTCCCAATCAGACTTACAACCACAACTTCAATGTCATGTTTATATGAGCTCTTCCCTGAAATACTAAGCAGTGCTTTTAGGATTTCATCCTTCTCTTTCTTCATATGTTACATGAAAATTATGTTTACTTTCCTATGTTAAGTCACAAAATCCTAAAAGGTGGGTAGTGTGTTATGCGCAGGTCTAGACCACTGAGGAACTTACACTGTGGTGAGTGATAGGAACAGATAAATAGATAATTGCAATATAAAACAGGATAAACACATAATAAGTTCTGAATATTCTGATGACTGCTGGGTTCCAAATGAGAAAGCAAATAAAGACATTTAGTAGAAGAGCATGTCAGACAACTTATCTGAATAGTCCAGAAACATCTGTGTTCCTACAGTGAGAGACAGTATAGTGTGGTGGGCACTGTGTAGTGGGGCTTTGGAGCGAGACTACCTGAGTTCACACCTTGGCTCTGTCACTATCAGTGTAAATGGGTAAATTGTTACCATCATATGCTTTTTCACCTATAAAACCCCTATAAAAGGTGATAGAGGAACCCTCCTCAAAGCATTGCTGAAAGGCATAAATGAGCACATGTATGAGTATTGCCTGACACAGCAAGTGCTCAACAAACGTTCACTGGTGTTATTTCTACAACATGGAAGGTGCAAGGCTGGTTTTCCTTTCAAGAAATCAAGACTCAATCTGGGAGAAATGACAAGAACTTGTGAAAGATATAACACAAAGCAGAAAGTTAGGTGTTTAATGTTAAAAACTTGACTACTGATGAAATATACAATCTTCTAGGATGATTATTTTAAATAGGACCACATTCAACTTGTTTATTTAGGTTCAGATGTTTGTTTAAAAAAAAAAAAGGAGCTCTAATACTAGAATGAGTCACATTAAAGTTTCAGACCTTATAGGTCTAAGACGATCAAATATTAGCATTTTCATATGGCTCAACTTAATACTTTCTAGTTATTCCTCGAGAATCTCAAGGGTTCTCCACAGATTTACGCATGAGAGACAGAGAACGAGAATGTATTAGGTTTTCTGTACAACCAGCAGAAAATAATGGAATTCTGTGCCTAATTCAACTCCATTAAACTGTAGCATGAAAATGAAGTTATGTCTAGTTGAGAATATTAAGGTAAACATTTCAAAGAGAATAACTAGAAAAATCTCCACTCCACTGCCTCTCTTCTTGTATAAAATCATAGTTAGTGTCTATGATCTGTGACTGCCCCCCCTACCAAAAAAAGAAAAAGAAAAAGAAAAAGACAGGTATAGCCTTATTCCCCTGATTTCAGACCAACAGTAAAGATATTGAACTCACACTTATCAGTTTAAGTTTTTCTACATAAATGTATTTTAGAGCCATCAACATGCAAAAGGAGCACGTCAAACTTAATGTTACTCAAACTTTTCTTTAATAAAGAAAAATCAAAGAAATTATTTAACAATTATGCACAACTATGCTCAATTTACAAAGACTTAGGAATTTTAAGAGTAACAGAAATGGAAGAGCGCACACCAAAAAAAAAAAAAAAAAGATAAATTCATTCTATGACTAGAAAATGCTTCAAGATAAAAACATTAATTCAATAAGAAAATAGTTTTATTTCTTTTATCACAGAGACTGTAAGTTTAATTAACTCACTTCTATATCAAGTTATGCAGCATACCTTCCAGTCTCTAGTTTCTCATGCAAAATTTCAGAGAGTTTTTCTCAAAGCACAGCAAATTAGTGCTAATTGTTTCAAGTTAGGGCTTAGAAGCAGCCTGGAAAGCATTCTTGGAAGGCCATTTACACTCACCTGAACGAGCCCAATACCTTCTTTTTTATAGTTAAACTCTATTACTAATGAGTGATTCCCCTATCCTCAATAGATAAACTGCTATAAATGTACCTATAAATTAAAATGGTATCATTCAATGTGGAGGACAGTAGCTGGCACCTAAATGAGATCCTGGCAGTCTCCTGGTACTGTTTTTAGAAAACAGAAAAACCACCTCATTCCAGACAATACATAAAAATAATACTTTAATGAAAGGTATCCATCCTGTCTGCTTCCCCTAAAATGCTTCTAAGAGACTCAACTAAATAACATTAGGATATAAGAGATAATGAGAGTACCTAAAAAAAGTGTAAGTAGTATACGTGAGGCCTGCTTCCTATAATTCTAACCACATTATCTGACAGGTAATATTTTCAGTATAGTTTTCAGGGTAATTATTGTAAAAATACAATAAATACTATAATGGAAATATAGGGATTCATTTATTACTTTTTGGTTTACAAACAAAGGCACCCAATAATGCTTCTATTTACTTCTTATAAAAGATTATCAATTTACATTTAAAACAAAAAGCAAAAAACCCTGAACCAGCTCCTACAGACACACACACAAAAAGGGGAGAAATAGGGTTTTTTTCCTCCCTGCTTCCAAGCTTTATTACCATTTTTATACCATGTTTATACCATTCTTAAGTCAAAGAGAGTATTGCCATGCTGCTTTGTTGAATTTTAAAATATATTAATGTTGCCAAGTCAAATTGCAATATAGCCACAAATGATGCCACAATTGACAAATGCAGAGACTCAAGAGTGAATAGTGGGGAAAACACCAAATGTTTTACAATATAGCTTTATCAAATGAATTAAATATTAAATTTAATTACGTTATTGTGTTAAAAATTGAGTTCATGTAGAAAATATAATCAAACGTAACTAAAAACCATGTCTAGCAAATGACACAAACAAAAATGATTTCTAAAATCTTTGAGTTAAGCTTAAAGTCTCGTTGGTAGGGATTAACAACCTATATACTCTTCATACAAATTTTAGAACTAAGTTCTAAAATGTCATATTAATTTATTAATTTATTCATTAGTTTCCTCTGACAATGGAATTCTAAACAAACAAACAACATTAATGCAGTGGCCTCAGCACCCGTCCCAGCTAGCATTTCTTTATGTTGGATTACAAGAACAATGACATAGGTCAGAAGACATACCACCATCTGTACTTCACATGCCTGGCAAAATTGTACCTGATTCTTCTGCAAGATACAAAGACAATTCATCTGATTCTAAGTGTATCTGGCAGAAGTATTCACATCATACAAATGTTATTAGCATGTTTTCAACATATTATGGAAATGTATTTGGAGTGATGGCGTACTCAATGTATAGAGCATCTAGAGTTAATTAGTGGGCCACTTTAAATTAAAGGCATCATCATTTATTCCATATTCAGACACTGTCATGGTCTCTCACACCTTACACAAGGTATGGTCCTGGACCAGAGACTTAGTATCATTTCAAAGAGTATTTATATATTTATATACATATTTCTTTTAAAGTAATGTTTAAACGTTTTACTACAGAAAATCTGGCTTCAACATGGAAGCATTTTTCCTTTTCAAGATTACCCACCTGCATGGAAGAAGGTGGTTTCCTTTACATTTAGTTTTTTTC
The DNA here is from genome assembly GCF_922984935.1 of Meles meles. Taxonomy (NCBI): domain Eukaryota; kingdom Metazoa; phylum Chordata; class Mammalia; order Carnivora; family Mustelidae; genus Meles; species Meles meles. Next base: position 48,266,201 of record NC_060073.1, read on the forward strand.
ACAATAACAAAATAAACTTCTTACACATTGCATTTAAATTGACAGAGAAAATTAAGGTGTAAAGTTCTATGTAACTTTTTGTATTGTGAACTGACCTCATTAAACACATTTAAGATATACTGTTGATGATTTAAATATAGTACAACTTGATCAGCTAAATTAGAACAGTTATGCTGATCAATCTGTTAAACCAAATGTATGTTAAAACAGTAAGGAGAGTTATCTACTATTAAGCTTTAAAGGGAATAATTATCATTAAAATATACATTAATTTTCTTGCTATTACTTGTTTCAATAATGCATTTCTTTCTAAAGCTAAAACTACATGCAGAAAAAATAAATGGTATCTTGAAACTCATTCAACAGTTTGCTACTTTATGTGGTATGTAAATAAAGTCCTTTATTTAATTTTATACACGTTATTTTATGCACTATTTTATTTTTCTTGAAGGAATTCCGCTCTCAAGGTCAAAAGTTTAGTATGTGTTTACACACATGTGAGAAAATTCTCTTAATATTATGACTATCTGCAAATACATTCTTCCATAATAAAGCACTTTCAGTTTTACTTAGCCTTTTAAAAGTCCTGTTAATAAAATGTATAAGGGGAAGAGAGCACAAATATGATGAATCCCTCCCCACTTGCACCCCCCTTTGCCAAAGTCTCGAGAAATCCTCCAAATTCAAAACATGAACAAAACCTTACAGGACTGATTTTTATTTGGTCATAACACGGACAAGAAAAATGTATTCCTATTCTTTTTGATAGTAATGGTCTTAATGAATCCATTCTCATTTTCCTTCAAAAAATACATAGCATATATTGATATGGATTCTCAAACCTGTTTAGATCCAGTAGGGTCTTTAGAATAATATATAGCCTTCTGATTATGGAAGCAACTGATTGCTTATACAAAAATGATGTGCATTAGACCACTAATCAGAAAAAGGAAAATGAGAACATGTCTTTCATATTGGAGACCACTCAATAACTTACAGAATGATGTGAAAATAGTTTTGGCTACAGTTTTAACAAAACTAAAACCTATTTCAACTGAAGAAAAAAATCAAACACTGAAGAATGAAATATCTACCAACTTACCTAAGGGTTCCTGTCCAAATAAATGCTTTCCACTGCACTATATATTTGAGTTAGAAAGTCACTAAATGTTAAGGCATATTTTAATTAATATGTTCCAGAATTGCACAGTTATACTGGTCAGTGTTCCTATTTCCCCACTCCTACCCTCACCCTACCCCTTGTCCCCAGGGATCAAAATGTTAAAGTCATGGTTTTGGTGGCTATTGTAGATTTGAGCTGGCATGACCACAGTGTGTTCACTAGATTTTTATAAGCATAAACATTAAAATGTTACATAAAATGTACCATACTTTACTCCACACTCTGATCTATGATGGTTTAATGTCTTGACAAAAGGTGAGATGACTTAAGTACATTTTACATTTTGTGCATTCAGACCACCATATGCATAGATGTTCTAATGCTAAATTCTTGTCTTCAGTATCTCATAGTGCTGGATGCTCGGAAGTATGACAGAAACTTGTAACACAGACTAACCACAAAGTACCAGATGTTTCTTGCCATTTGTGATCTTGCAATAAAAATGCGCCAAATCAGGATCACAAGGATAGTATTGAAACCATACCGTATATTCCTCAACCTGGAAAGCAAATCAAGAGACATATCAGACAATGTTTTCTAGAATAAAATAATTGTTGGATGGCAGATTACTCGATGCTCAGTTTTCAAATCCATTATTAATCTGAAACCTATTTAAAAATTAATTAGAAGCCCTTAAGTTAGAAAGTTAGCAAAAGTCAGACCTGACCATGTATACAGTCCACCAAATGCAGTACCTCTATCAACAATGAATAACACAAAGGTTTTTTATAACAATATATCTGGGATGTAAATTATTCATTCAACAAGTATTTCTGAGCATCCTTCTGTGTGACCAGTACTACGTATATTGTAGGTAAAACAGATATGCCCCTTGTACTTCTGAAGCTTCCTATCTAATCTAAAAAGGTTTGCTCATTATATACATCATTTTCTAGATAAAATAGATATTTTAAACATCTTTAACAACTTCCAAGTTGTCAGACAAGTGAACTTCTTTAGTTATAGGTAGGTGACAGTCACATGATCAAAAGCCAACAGACAAATCCTCATCCATGAATGAACCATGGCACTAGTCTACATAGGAAAGACTTCCCATTCTCAAAGAGTAATCTTAATGTTACTGTGCTCATGTTTCAAAACACTTTTTATAATTTTAATGGTGTTAGAAAAGAATACAAACATTCAGATAGGTAACAATGCTACATAAATTCCATTAACTTCAATAGGCACTCCGAGATAGGACAATAATATACATTGATATAAAAAACAAAAGACCTTTGAATTAAGAGTCAAAGATTAGTATTCTAGTTTCATCAGCCACCTAACACAAATGACCCAGGCAAACACACCTTCCCTAAGCTTCACTTTCCTCAGCCACACAACTAGTTGCCCTGCAGAGCCTCATATAAGTTGGAGGTAAAAGAAGAATGATTTGAAGGTCTTATAAACTATTATAAAAATTGTATTATAAAAACACTAAAAATGAAAAGAGGTTACTATTGAAATTAACTGCATCTCTGAATTATGGGACAGCAATGCCTTTTCCTGTGTCATCTGAAGTTTTAGAACAATAAGTATATATTATGTTTATAATGAGACTAAGGGAATAATTACAACTCTGGTTTTACAAATAAAGAAAAAATTCTATTCTGAATGATGTATTATTTTATCTCTTTTTCCCTTCCAAAGATGTATTTGACTAGGGAAAAAAAAAATCCAAAAAAAACAAACAAAAACCCCTTCAAACAAATCACCTCTAGCTTATTTTTTAAAATTACCTCTAGTTTAAAATACATCTTTATTTTCTCCTAATATCCTTACTTCTTCAGTAGCAATATAAGGAAAGATTATAGTGAATTTCAAAACTAAATTTCACCTGAAATTAGTGCTTAGGAATAGTATAAATTGATAGTAAGTTTCAACAATCATGAGCTAAATTAAAACTCCCATAGTTTCAGTACAAAGGTAAGCACTTTTCCTAAATACAATATATTACACTAGCAGTATCTTTCATTCAATATACCAGCTTACAAAAAAACCAAATTTTTGTAATGTTTCATAAGAAAGACAAGCTGAAATCAAGCTGATGTAAAAAACTTACTTGTTCAAATGTTTTCTAGCTGCAGGGAGGCCAGACATTTCTTCATTTAGTACATATTTTTTAGTTCCCATGCAGTAGTTCTCTATATATTCTGCCCAATGTAACTGCCGTACATCAATATTAAAGGTCTACAGGAAAAAAAAAAAAACATCGGTTACTTTCTTGAATAATTTTTTCATAACTAGTCAAAAATTCACATTTTAAAAAATTTTTTTAAAAGACTTATTTCTTTCTTTTAGAGAGAGGCATACGGAGAGGGACAGAGAGAGCACGAGAGAGAGAGAGAACCCAAGCAGATCTCCTGCTGAGCACAAAGCCCCAACACAAGGCTTGATCTCAGGACGCATGAGATCATGATCTGGGCTGAAATCAATGGTAAGATGCTTAATCAACTGAGCCACGCAGGCACCCCCCAAATTCATACTTTTAAAAAAGCTAATTGCCTATAAAAAGATTACAAAATGTTTATAATATTAACTTTTAAAATCTTAACTGCTATTCACAAAGAAATTCTTATCCATATTTTATACCTTCCACTAAACACGGAAACATTTCAGAAGATAATCTAAAAACTCATGTCAGCATTTAAAGTATATGAAGTGTAAGAAGAAACCTGTACAATTAAAAAAAAAAAGGTAAAATTCCATTGTCCAAATAATCTGTTTTACTCACCACTTTATACATGTATTAATACATTTATTTCCAGTTTCTATCTACAGTATCTCTTCTTTAACTCCCTCCATACTACCCAGACTACTTTTCCTATAGAACAGTGATGACATCAAGAGAAAGAGTATATTGTGAAAGCTGGCTTAGGAGTTTAGGTAACAGCCATTTAATAAAAAGAAAAGAAAACTTTACAAAAATGCTACTTCATGACCAAGTAAGAGGGCTGTGTACTACTCAGTGCTTCTCCATACAGAATCAGATTACTTTTTCTGGATTAATGAACAGATTATTCAGATAATGACTTTTTTTTTTTTTTTAAGATTTTATTTATTTATTTATTTGATAGACAGAGATTGCAACTAGTCAGAGAGGCAGGCAGGGAGAGAGAGGAGGAAGCAGGCTCCCTGCTGAGCAGAGAGCCCGATGTGGGGCTTGATCCCAGGACCCTGGGATCATGACCTGAGCTGAAGGCAGAGGCTTTAACCCACTGAGCCACCCAGGTGCCCCAGATTATTCAGTATTTACCATCACTTATCTGAAAATATCAAGTTGTAGACCAAAAAAAAGCTACCATAAATAAACCATTAAAGTAACATTGCACTAAAATGGAGGCTTGACTTCAGATATTACGAGAAGTTATTACATATGTGTAATTGGATCCCCACAGGAAAAGTGAAAGAGTGGAACAGAAGTACTATCCGAGAAGACAAGTCGGAAATTTCCCCAAAACAATGATACAGAAGCCAAAGACTCAAAACACACATACACCACATACACACATGTATCTGAGCACATGAGAGCAAACGGTTGAAAATCAAAGATGAAAATTTCAAAGACAGCAGAAAAAGGTGTTATGGATTATCTCCAAAGGGACGAGTATTAAACCTGACAGTAACTTCTCAAAAGAAGTAATGGAAGATGAAAGCCTGAGAGGATGTCTTCCAGGGCTCGAAGAAAACTGTTACCATACAATTCTATACCAGTATAAACATCTTTGACAAATAAAGATGTTTCCAGAAGAATAAAAACTGAGACCATGTAACATCAGCAGATGACTCACACCAGAGGAAGTACACTAAAGGGTATTCTTTTTGCAGAATGCATATGATTCCAGGGGCGCCTGGGTGGCTCAGTGGGTTAAAGCCTCTGCCTTCAGCTCAGGTCATGATCCCAGGGTCCTGGGATCGAGCCCCGCATCGGGCTCTCTGCTCAGCGGAGAGCCTGCTTCCCCTCCTTGCCTCTCTGCCTGCTTGTGATCTCTATCTGTTAAATAAATAAATAAATAAAATCTTAAAAAAAAAAAAAAGAAGAATGCATATGATTCCAAATTGAAGTCTAGAGATGGAAAAAGAAATGAAGAGCAATGATGCTGGTAAATCTCTGAGAATACTTACTGCACAGACTGCAATAAGAATAATGATTGTGAGACCTATAACGCACATGCAGAATTAAAATATGTATTGGTCCCTGCATCATCCATAAAAGGGCAGTAGTACCAATATCATATTAGTCCTTGATAAAGTAAGGAAGGCTGCTGTAATCTCTAGAATAATCTACCAAACAACTAATATACTTCTATGTAACTGATAATAGAAAACTGTAAAAAAATAACCTCAAAAAAAGGAACTTAAAACAAGACAAATAGAAAGCACTAGGAGTTATATTTAAATCAAATATTATCAGAAATTCCATTATGCCTTGTTTTCCAAGTAAGGGTCCAAAATTGTCAGACTGAAAATAAACCTCTATTCTGCTTATAAGAGAAACATCTAAAAAAGTTAAGGATACAGAAAAGATGAAAATACAAGGTCAGAGAAAGATATACCTTTGTACCAACAACGTATGAGAGCTCCCACTGGCCAGAGCCTTACCAGAAGGGTATGTTGGCAAAGCCTGCATTTTTGCAAACTGTTAAATAGTAAATATCTCAGTCTAGTTTCAATTTACATTTCCATTTTTATGAGTGAGGATGAGTATCTTTTTGAATGGTTAAGAATCATTTGCATTTATTTGCTGTAAACTGTTCATCTCTAGCCCATTTTCAGCAGGGTTATTCATAATTTTTGCCATTTCTACACAAAACTTTTTATGTAATATGAAGTGCATATTAGCATTACGTTAAGATACCATTATACACCCACCGAAGTAGCTAAAATTAAAAACTAAAATGAAAAGGCCAACTGTTCAGAGGATATAAATTAACAGAAACTCTCATAAATTGTCACTTAGAATGTAAATTGGTGCAACTACTTTGGAAAACTGTTCAGCATTATCAGCTACATTGAACATACAAATACGCTTTGACTTAGCTACTATTCTATTTCTAGAATATATCCTATAACAAATGTGTGCACATGGTTCAAAGAATTATTCCTAATAGCCACAAACAAAGAAAAAATACTGTATGATAACATTTGCCCAAAGCCAACAATGCATATTAACTACCATTTAGTGTTAGAATTCAAGACAGTTGTTACTTTTGGGAGATAGTGATTGTGAGGGGGCAAGAGGGGATCTTCTGGGGATAATAATGTTCTATTTCTTCACCTGGGTGCTCATTTTCTGAAAATCCACTGGGCAGCATGTGTTGTGCACTGGGATGGGGGGAGGGAAGATGGGAAGGGAGAAAATAAGGATCAGCAGAAGCCACAAATCTTCCAACCTGAGATTGTCTGCGGGACCCTGATGCCTTACACCTTCTGCTTTGAAGGCTGTAAGCAAGGAGGAAGACTGGCTTATAAAGCCTATGGCCCAATAAATTAAGGAGTCTTATGGAACACTTCTGCAAAAAGATAAAAATCCCAAAAGCTGTAGCCTCAGAGCAAAGGCAGAAAAAAAAGTAAACCCACCACACACAGAAGTGGGCAGAATAACTGCACTCTTGATGCCTTTGTCATGCACAACCAGTACAATGAGACTAAATCTGCATTATCTAATATGGTAGCCACCACAAGCCACACACATCTCTGGGAACTTAAAAGTGGTCTGAACTGAGATGTGCTGCAGAGTGTAAAAATGCACACAGGGTTTCAAAGGCTCAATATAAAAAAATTGAAAGTATAATATCCTTTAAATAGTTCTTTAAATTTTAAGTAATTTTTAAGTTTTTGTTTAAATTACATGCTACGGGCACCTGGGTGGCTCAGTGGGTTAAGCAGCCTCCTTCAGCTCAGGTCATGATCTCGGGGTCCTAGGGTCAAGTCCCGCATCAGGCTTCTGCTCAGCAGGGAGCCTGCTTCCCCCCCACCCGCCTGTCTCTCTGCCTACTTGTGATCTCTCGCTGTCAAATAAATAAATAAAATCTAAAAAAATAAATAAATAAATAGCATGATACTATTTTGGATATATTAAATAAAACATTAAAATTTTTAAGGAAAGAAGTGGAAAGAGAAAGGAAGTTGCAACTGGGAAGTTTAAAAACAAAATCTCCTTTGAGAAACTGCAATCATGAACCAGCCTACTGAAGGCCATATTCACCTGAGTTGTGCTAAAAACTTCATCAGATATTTCAGAGTGGTCTGGACCTGTTAATGTCACCTGGCTAGTTAATACTAACAGTCCCTAGGCTTCTGGCAGAAGCAAGGGCAAATCCTTTTTGGGAAACTGCAATTTCAACACAGCCTCCAAAAAATTCCCACAGAAATCCTCAAAGAATGTGAATTTATAGTCAAACAATAAGAAACAAGAAACAAGGTGCCATGAGTGAGACCTAGCTTAAAGGACAGATGAAGTGGCTTATGCTAAGCTGCACAGCTTTTAGGCGTCTGAATTATCAGAAATAGAATTTAAAACAATTATGTCTACCATGTGTCAAAAAAATTCTAAAGATTATTTAAGAAATGTCTGTAGGATTTGAAAGATACACCAAAACTCTAAAAATGAAATTACCTGAAATCAAAAATTCAGTGGGATGGCTTAGGCACAGCTGAAGGACTGCCATAGAACTTTAATTATTAGCACTCAGGTCAGAAACAAAGAGATACAAAATATGAAATAAAAGTTAAAAGACCTGGAGGAGAGAATGATCTAAAATTCATTAAAATTTCACAAGACAGGGGCGCCTGGGTGGCTCAGTGGTTAAAGCCTCTGCCTTCGGCTTGGGTCATGGTCCCAGGGTCCTGGGATCGAGCCCCGCATCGGGCTCTCTGCTCGGCAGAGAGCCTGCCTCCTCCTCTCTCTCTCTGCCTGCCTCTCTGCCTACTTGTGATCTGTCTGTCAAATAAATAAAAAAAAAATATATTAAAAAAAAATTTCACAAGACAAGAGAATGGTGAAAAGGCCATATGTGAAGAAACAATGGGCTTCACATCCAGGAAGCCCACTGTGAAACAGGATAAATTAAAAAAAAAAAAAAAAATACACGCAGACACATTCAGGTGAAACTGCAGATAACAAAGAAAAACTCTGAAAAAGAGAAAAGAATAAGAGGTCACCCATAATGCAAGAGCAAATGAGACTGATTTTTTCAACAGCACTAACATAAGCCAAATATTAAAGGAATATAAAGAGAAAGTTATCTTTAATGTGCCAAAATCCTGTTACAGAAACAGCAGTGAAATAAAGACATGTCAGATCATCAAACATTGAGTGTTCACTACTAACAAAGCCCCTACTAAATCATATTCTGGGTAGCTTTCAAGCTGAAAGAAAATGACCCTAAAGATAAAGAGAAGATCTCATAGCAAAGACACTGGTAAGTATTGGTTAAATCTAAAGAAAACTAAACAAAATCATATCTAAATAAAAGATTTAAATAGAGAACCGAAGTAATGCATAAATATGTATATTAGTGGGGTGGTAGTTACAGCTCAAAGACTTTAAGGTCCTGAATATCATTAAGGAAGACGTTAGAGAAGTTGCTTAATTTAGACTTTGTTAGGTATGCATGTTAAAAAATCCAAGATAACCTCAAAAAAACACACACATGAAGAGTTAAGTGTCACAATAACAGAGGACAAAACGAGGAGTGATAAGAAATGTTAAGAATATATGAGTAAAACAATTTTGGAGAGAACTTTTTTTTCTTGAAATTAGAAGAAAACAAAGTGAAGGAAAAATGCATAAAGTCCAAGTTTTCTATGAATTTGACTAAAGGGCAAAAAAGAATCAACATTTCAATCATACTTTGGAAGCACCTCTGCCACTCGCAAATAGTTACACTATAAATTTTAAGATCGAGCAATTTTATTTTACCACCACTAATTACAACTGAAGCTTTAACGAGACACTATAAATAGGTCAAATGTCTTTCTTGTTGCATACTGATTGTGGAAAATATCCAATTTTTTCTCAGGTTGCTAATGGTTCTCCAATTAGTATACTACATATTTTCTAATATGAAACAGAAAATACTTGCCTTTTTATCTTCAGGGTTTAGTTGATTCATCAACATATTGACATTGTCAGTATTCCAAACCCAAGAATTACTTGTGAAATATTCAAGAAACACCATAGCTTTGTGAAGACGAGTTATTGTTTTCATCATCCTGTATTGTAAGAAAAATGGACAGATTCATAATTTGCATAGGTTAGGAAAAATCTCACCACAACCCAGGGTACCAGTTTCTATACTGAGATAGTAACAGTAAAATTATAATACGTAATTCAGTAAGTGTACCAAACTACCAGAGAATAAGAATATTTCTGTATCTTTAAAGAACATTTTATAAATCCAATATGGAAAAAAATTTTTAGCGGCAGCAAATGAATTTAATGCTGCCTAAGGAAAGTTCCATTGATATATGAAATTAATTTTCAAAGGAAATACAATACTTTGAGGTCAAATTTTCTACTATAATCCTAAGCAAATAAATGGATTCAATTGGTATTCCCTTGCTCTTTGTTTTTCAACCACATTTTAGTTCAGCTACAATTACTAAGGTTTCCTGTGAATTCATAACATATGGTGTTACATTATAATCTCAACTTGTTAGCATCATGGAGGCAAAGTATACAGAAATATTTGTTTGCCACTTAATCAACTCTCTCCACATATATCTTTTAAAGTAATTTTATCTTTAACACGGAAAGGTACCATTCTTGATTGTCTGAATGTGCTGTGAAATCAATGACTCCCGCTTAAAACTTTCTGAAATATATATTCAAGATATTCAATTAACTCCCCAAACTCCCATTATCTATCCTTAATAGAAATAAGAAAGTTTGGTATTTGTTATTTGTTCTTTTTTAAAAAGGACAAGGGGCCTTAATTTTTAAACCTATCATTTTATATGTCATGGCTCACTGTAAGTCATTGATATCATTAACACTATCCAGAGTAGTAATATCTATATATAAAAATTACTTATGATAAGTAGGAAAAGGGAAGAAAGAACTTTCTGAAACAAAACATACACCCAAAATTCCTGGCCTCTGATAAACAGAAAAATAATTTGTGGAAAATAGTTTAAAAGAATTCTATTTATATATTTCCACAATAAGGATTAGCATTTACACAGTTTAGAAAGTCCCCCAATCAGGGGTTTTAGAAATGAGGAAAATGGGAGAAAATCAGAATATCAGAAATGGGGAAAAGTCAAAGCAGTAACATTAGCTCAACAATTCTGAGGACACATTTAATATGTTTAAAAAGAAATCCTAAATCCAGAATACTACAAGAAAATGAGGCAACATGGACTATGCAAAGAAAAACTATGGTTCATGCAAGAAAATAATCTCATAATAAAACTTCTGTCAGACATGAGAAGAATTACGGAGCACTGAAGCTGTATTTGGACAGGAATAGTTCAGACACATAGAAAGCACATGGGGGCGGGGTTAACCAAGACATGCTCCTTTTAGAAAAGAGATTAGACCATTTTCTTCCTATTACAAAAACAAAAAAGATGTAACAGGTCTGTAATTAAATCAGTATCTACTATTACAACCAGTATAGTACATTTGAATTACAACATACATGTATTCACTTAACATCATTTTCCAACATACATCTTAACAAGTTCCTCTTCCTAATTTCTTTTTCACTGACAATTCTCATCTATCTTCAGAATCTATCTTCAGATTCACTCAAGTGACAGGATTACCCTGCAACCAATCACTGATTCAGGCATTCAAAAATATAAAAAATTGGAGGGGAAAAAGGAAATCTGAAAAGCCACATCCAGGTGACCTTCACAGAATATTTATCAAGCTATAAAAGTACCAGATAGAATATTATGGGGATAAAAAAAACTTTAAATTTTGCATAATCACTCTTTCCTTCAAATGCTCTATGAGCAGATCCCCCCTGAGACCACATCACCATGTATGTTCTGAGTATGTATTTATTCTTTATTATGGCAACCTGCAAAAAAATCACCACAATTCTTTAGAGTAGGACAACATCTGGCCCAGGATTTCTCAACCTCAACACTACAGACACTCTGAGCCAAACACTTCTTTGTGGTGGCAGGGTGAGTGGGTGCTGTCTTATACTTGTAAGATGTTCAGCACCCCAGCTCTACCCATTAGATGCCAGCAGCATAATCTCCCCCAGCTGTAGTAACTAAAAACATCCCCGAATACTTTCAAATGTTCCTTGATGGAGGCCAAAACTGTCCTCCACTAACAACCAGAAAGATAAAAAATATCAGATTCACAGAAGTTAAGCTAGAAAGAATTAGGCTAAATAACTGGACTATGGGACCATTTTTCTAATGTCATTTTTAAGAGTGATGAACTACCTACTGCACTTCAAGAGTAAGAGTGAGTAATTTACACTGCGTCCACTTGTAATAATAGCATACATCCTAGTCCCCAGTGACTGTTACCCAGGATTCCTTATGACACAGGTCTGAGTGGCACTTTTTATCATTATGTCAAAAAACAGAGGAAATCGTATTTTTATCTAGCTGACACACAGAATAATGTAAATGTATAAAGTGGACACTACGAATGACACAATTAACGTTACTTTAATGTAGAAGTAGGCATTATATTAAGGCCCCAGTATAAGATATAAAGCCCAGTACCTTGTTCAGTAAATATCTGAACAAATTAAAGAATATAAATAATAAGACTTTGTAATTAACATTTATAAAATTGCCTAAATAAAAAAACCTTTCTGGCTCTTGTTGCCTACACTTGAAAAACCACTCCTAAAAAGCCTCAACTATAATTGCGCCAGATTCAGTTGACCTAACGGTGGCTTCGAGGGGGTGCCAGAAAGGTCCTGGTGGGGGGGAAGAGTAAGTGTATTTTCCATGGGGGAGGAGTAAGAACTGTTGTGGCCAGAGACTAACTAGAGCCAATTGCACTTTCCAAAATGGCTTCAACAATACCTTTCAACTAAATTGCTCAAGTTTTACATGATCTTGAACATTCTCTACATTCCCTTTCCTTGAATTTTGGAGGACTTGTGTGACTCGCACGTGACTCAAAGAATGAAGTGGTAGTAGTGCCGCATGGTTTCTATGGGTAGGTCAGGAGATGCACACAGCTTCCACTTGCCTGCTGTAAGACCTCTCCTTGAAGCCTTCAGTCACTGGGTAAGCAGTTTATTTCCCGTAAGGCTACCAACAGTCATTAAAAAGAGACTACAGGAGGAGATCCTGACACTTTATGAAGAGACAGTGACACAAGGTGTTTCCACTGCACGCCGCCCTTTCAGCTCCATCACAACAAAGGCCCCAAGCCAAAACTGCCTAGCTGATTCCCCCCTGAAGTCCTGATCCTGAGAGAAACAATAAACTGAAAAAAATAATAAAGTAACTTCTGCTTTTCTAAGAGCCACTAAGTTTGAGATAATTTGATATATAGCAACACCTACTATAAATTATTCAATAAGCTTTGGCTATTTCATTGTTTTAATTTTACTAAGCCCTCTTTTCTATATAAGGCTTTGTGATATTGTTTACCCTCTTTTACTTTTTTGAACTAGTTTTGACTTTTCAGCTCTAATCTGTAACAACCTTAATAATATCAGGAAAGCATGTAATGCCATCACTCACAAATTTACATTTGCTTTTTAGCCATGAAAGATGCTGCCAATCATAAATACTCCATTTCGCAGATCACTCCAAAAAAACTTAAAACTAATTTTGATATCCTTTGGATCTTTTTTCCATTAAGTATTTCTTTACCTAAACTAAAGTTGTTCAACACTTCTCACATGTTTCAGTATTTAACACATTGGGTTAGGAACATAATGGACAACTGAATCCACAGAAAATCCCTATAAGAAACTCAGATCCTGATACACTATAACTGGCAGATACCTCACTTTTATTTTTTGAACAGTTGATGGAAGTTCTGGAATCAGCATCTTCTTTATACATTAATACTCAAATCCTGAACTCTCCAATCAAAGGTTCCACTGTAACGTCAATGTAGTTAAAAAAAATAAATATATTTATGGTACATTGCACTATAATTCTGGTAAAGACAGTAGGAGGACTTTAAGTTTGTGGGGTTTCAATAAGAAAGAAAATAAGAAAGAAAGACTATATAACAACAATAAGAAAATGGAAAGCTTCCCATTTGTTAACTTTTCTTTTAAACTATGACATTCTCAACCTGGAAAATTAGTCAAAAATGTAATTACTGTATTATAAGCTGAATGATATAATAATAAGCAGCTGAGATATTTCAGACCATTAATTTTCTAGAAGCATTCTATGTTTTTTCACATAAAACTGCACAATCCACTCATAGCAAACATTTTACCCTCAATCCCCTAGAGACTCACCTCTAAGTTTTTAAGGGGGAGAGATGGACTCAATTTCAGCTTATAATAACAATGACAACCTTGATGCTGGACATTTCCTCTATTATGGGATTTTGGAGGATCAACTGCCCAATAAGAATGAGATCCACAATTAGCCTCCCCAAATATCCTCAATTTCTAAGAAATGTCCTAGCATCCTGATTGTGATTGTGATTGTGATTAATCAAGTTAGTAATTCTAAAAGTAAAGCTCATGCTAGCGGACTTTTTTGTCTCTCCAGCAAGCTTCCACCACCTTACCAATACATAGGTATATTTACTGCTATTCTTCTTACCACGGTTTCTGACCTGTCAACCTGAGTGCAAGATCGAGCAATAATGCAGGTACTGTATGTCTGACACCCTTCCAATAATGAAGCAATAAGTTGTTGGAATACAACTTAATATTGGGGCGCCTGACCACTTGGTTTAAAGGATTCATCTTGAAGGAATGATTTAGATAATATCCTGTAGGAAAAATAAGCGTCAGAGCATTTTGAATGTTATTTGTTATTCAGAAAATATACCTAAAGTCAGACCTAGAATTCAGCACATGACAATAATTTATCATCCGAACTTCAGAATAAATTAGAGTAAGTGACAACACTACCTTTGCTTTCCTGACAAAGTCTTAATTTCAAGAGTCTTCTCAGTCACAAAAGGCCATTAAGCCTTATCATAAGCATAAACAAATACAGAGTTAATGAATATGCATTTTAGTGTAAGCATGGGTTGTTTAACAGAGGAACAGATAAGACAGAGCTAGTCACCATTACCTTGGGCTTCTTCCAGTCATCCTGAGGTAGATATCATACAGGAATGCTGGGGCCTTATGGCTTACAGCAATCCAGTAATGATATAAAAGGTGATTGGAGGTTAGATTTACATTGGGCCGTCTGAAGGCCTGTTCGAGAGGATTCCTCTTGAAAGTGGAAATTACATGGTATTCTGAGGAAGAAAAGTTGTGTAACAGCTTTGATAATAACCATGTAATGAAGTTTTGAAAAAAAAAATCATGTTTTTACAAAGCAAAATATTTTACCAAAGATGTCAGAGTTCGCTCAATTAAAAAACAAACTTTTCTACTCTCGATAGTAGCTAAGAGAATATGGGTATCAGACTGCTGAACTCGAGTGGTTTTAGAACTGTCACTATGAATTTTAATTAGATAAATGAATTTTTGCTACATTTCACTCTTAAAAATCCTTTTAATGTTTTACCGATGTCATTTTACAATGTCACTTTCTATAATTCACCTCTCACGATAGCTTCTTTCTTTCTGTTCCTCTTTCCAGATTCTTATTACTGTATACTTACTTAAAAAAGAAAAGGAAAATCATCATCCTTTGCTTATAAATAATTAAGCTGCTTAATGCTCAAATTAACATACATCAACAAGCTTAAAACAACCCCAAATTAGCTTCTGCTATAATTTATTTAGATAATACAATATCAACAAAATCAAACCTATTATCTATGTTAATACTTCAATGAAAACGTATATTGAGCAATTCACTTAAAAATAATGCTCAACTTGATTTTTACTAAACTTTACAACACAATGGGAGATTACAAAAACCTAACTCATTTCAGTGTTTTAAAATCCTTAGAAAAATACTATTAAAATAATTATCAAAAAATTTAAATCACCCTAGATTGGATGGTTTTCTTATAAGGGCCAATCTTTAAACTGAAATAAAAATGGCACAGAAAAACCCCAGGACAAATGACATAAAGATTTACTTTAAAATCAAAACTGTTCTGTAAGGGCAACAAAAATTGTTCAATGAGAGGTAAAATAAGACCTATTACTAAATCAATGGCATCAATATCTCTTACTTTAAAATTTGAAAACATAAACAACTTAAAAATTATTCAATTTCAGTAGGCTTTAAGTTCTATTAAGCCTACTTTAGAACAGGCAATATAGCACACACACGTATTCCTGCGAACTTGTGAATTTCAATAAATTAGTAAATGTAATAGAGAATACTCTGGCAAAACATATCCTACTTGCTGACTCCTTAATTTAATACTCTTGTAGGTAGCTAGGAGCTAGCTGGCTCCTGTGATATAACAACTCTTACAGCTGGAAGTGATACTGCCTATGGATAGACAACATCAGGACTGAGATTACCCACTAGGGACGGAAAAAATCACTGTTTCCTTGCCACGGGCATCTGTCTGTGAGGGATGCTGCAGATGGCAGCAAGAAAATATTAACAGTCAGAAAAGGGTGGGCCAAGGAGGGAATATACTGCAGGATATTTTTTAATTTACAGACCACTGTTAAGGATCACAAGGCAGTATAGGTATAGATATTCTAACACGGCAATTAAAATAAGAATAAATTGGTAACTCAGTGGCTTTTTAATGCTTTGTGGGTATATTCTAACATAAAAACTCAGCGAATATTTTAAATAAAGATTTACTCTAACATTCAAAAACACAGGTAAAATCATACCAACTTCACCCCAGTGGAAAGGATTAGTGCTGCCTGTTGTGCAATTATACACCATGATGTTTCTTGGTCTGCAAAGACAAAGATCAAAGCAATGAAACATAAAAAGAGGCCAAACTTATCCAATCTGAATCTTATACAATAATCAAGTAGGAAGAAATAAGGATAATGGGTACCTTTTCTACATTAATTATTTCAAAAACCATCCTTAAACAATTAATCTTTGTGTCTGAAGGACTATTTACAACCACCCTTCCCCCCACCAAAAAAATTATTATAAAAAAATTCAATATTTTTCTCTTCTCATATTTTTCTTCCTTATAATAGCAGCAGTATCTGTTTTTAAATGTTGAGGAAAACAACAATGACAAACAACCTCAGCTCTTCCTATCTCCTTCTCATTCCCAGAGGTTTTAGTTTAAAACTTATGGACTTAGTTCCCTTTTACCAGAAACAATATACTCATATAATCATATCCCTCCTTTTTTAGGATATAAAATTCTGATTTAAAAAATAAGGGCAGTTTATGGACTAGAGGAAAAAATGTTGTTGAAAAGCTTAAAATTTAAGAGTTACCTGTAAATGCTACTACTCCCTTTTAAAAAGAGACCTGAGTTACTTAAATTTGTTCTAGTGGGGCAACTGGGTGGCTCAGTCAGTTACGTGTCTACCTTCAGCTCAGGTCATGATACCAGGGTCCTGGGATCACGCCCCACATCAGGCTCCCTGCTCAATGGTGGGGGTCTGCTTCCCCCCTCCGCCCCTCCTCCCTGCTTGTGGGCTGTCTCTCAAACAAAGAAACAAATAAATAGATGAATCTTTAAAGTTGCTCTAGTATGCCATGTTTGATATATGTAAGCCATTCTCTGAGAATTTCAGGTTTTTATATGATTATACCAAGTTTTAGTTTGGATTAAAAAAGCACTGGGGAGGTAGCAGGGTTTTGGGTTTTTCTCATTCTTAATCCCAAATGAACTTGTCTATCCTATAGATAGTATATGGAAATTAATGTTAATTCTTAATGACAACTGATGGGACTACTTGCTATATTACCTATGATTAAATCAATTCCTGCAACTGGAAGTGATAATACCCGTACCTATAGATATGGAAATTATCAGTACTGAGGGATTAATAACATTAGCCATTAACTCTGTTTTCCCTTCACAGTTACTATGTATTTAACAAGCGACATTGTCACCTCATATACCTATTAACTCCGGAATACCAGGCTGCCGCAAGACTCGTGTTGACAACTACATCTACAGGAACAAGATCTGCAAGGGCATTGTTGGAGGCACGCATTGTTCGAAGAATTCCTTTCCCTGCCTTTGTTGAAATTAAAAACAACACCTTAAGATTTATAAGCCAGAGAGCATACACACACACACAGACACACAGAAAACAGAAAAATATGCAGAATGTTAAGTAAGTCGTAAGTTTTACTTACCGCAATAAAGAGACCACTTGGTCCATTAAAGTTATCAATCCATCCCTAATACAAAAATTAAAAATAGGGGAGCTTAGAAATACTATAAACTAGAGATTTATTATTTGAAATATACAACCCCATATATATACTTAGTTGTCTTCTGAAAACTAAAAAAGACAGCATTCAGATCAGAGTTATTTCTCTCCTTCTAATAACAGAAGCAGTGTTCTCCTGATACTGCAAATGGTGAAATTAAGTCATTTTCAAAGGGTTACCTACTCTTCCATTAACTCACTACAAAGAGAATTCAATAAAAAGGAGTTTATATCTGTCAAATATTTTAGCTAAATTACACCTACTCAACTTTGATTTTGTTCTATTTACTGAAGCAGCATCCTGAGGTTAGGTGGAAATGGGAAATCCTCCTTAAAATTACTGAATAAAACAAAGGAAAAGACAACACTGTCAAAACAACAAAAGAGATGCTCTCACTTACTATCATTACAGAGACCTAGCTGTTTTGTAAATCAATTCATCTCTTAGTTTATATCTATTTTCTCTTATTCCAGGGATTCACAAATACCATTAACAGCCTGCTTTTCTACAGCAAGTTATCATAGAAATCTCTTATGCTTTTCTTAGCTTGTGATCTTTACAGGGAAGGCTTGGAAGGCTTGCCCCTTTTGGTACCCCAAAACAAACAAAATAAAATCAGTTCCTGAATACTCTTTATCTCTATTTCTTTCACCTCCACAAGGGAAACTAATGGTGCAAAAAAAAAAAAAAAAGTAAATAATTTTAAAATCCAACAAATGCTGATGTGTCAGAGTCCAATATCTTGCCAGTTACAGAGAAAACGTAAAATGCAAGGTCTACTTTGACTCCAGACAACATTGCAGCCTTTCATTTAGTTTTCAGTTAAGATTTTTTAAATGTTTATCTGCATTTCTATATACACAGCATCACATTACAAAAAAGTACCAATAAGTGTCTCTTTCTATGAATGAGAACAATTTTGCCATAGTAAGCCAGGTACAGTAAATAACACCTGCTCAAACAACTGCCACCTCTTTTTATACAAAGATAAGACTTAAAATTCTCAATTCCATTATTCACAAAGATTTCTTACAACTTACTGGAAAAGGTTCTTTCCAACTGGCACCAACAATCGATGGCCTTACAATCGCCACATTTAGCTTTGCTCCTTCTTGCTGTACAACATATTCTGCCAATGCTTTTGTGTATATGTATGTATTAGGTCTGTCTCCTATCAACTTTGGTGTGATATCATTTACTAGGCCATCATCCATCCACCTGGTTAGCAAAGAAATTGCATGCAAAAATATTTTCAGATGTTTTACTATAAAATCAAAACCACTTAACTTTGCATATTCAACATATCTGTTGCTGACTCAAATGATTTGACAAATTTTACTAAAAAAAAAAAAAGAAAAAAAAAGGAAGTGAATCTTACTTTCATTAAACATCAACTACAAGTCCACAGCTCTTATATGTAATTTCGATATCCCAAAAGCTCTGAAAGCCAACAGAGTTCTTTCATAAATAATATGGTGGTGGTAATAACTGATCTGAACTGATTTATGGCCTTTTAAAAAGTACCACTTAGGGTAAATATGTGTACACTTCATATGCGTTTGATCAGGGGTGCTACCCCGGATCTAGTTGAAGTTACTTCATATTACAGAGTACATAGATTACATTTCCTCACTGACGTCCAGAGAAATTCCAAAATATAGCTGGCCGCAAAGGTTTCAGATTCGGAATTACAGATCTGTATATAACCACCAAAACAGCACCATATGTTAATTACTTGCAATGAACATATTTATAATTAATATAAAAGGTCTAAGGATCTAAGTAGTTCATGTAAAGCCCTTAAAACTGTTATGTTCTCACCAGCAAGACTAACAAATACTAAAGTAAATGATAAAATGCACTGAACCATGCTATAAAAATTCAATTAGCAACCTACTATGAAGTCACAAAATTCCTCCAATTCTCATAGTGTCTCTGAAAAAAAGGTCTACTCTGATCATCTGTAAAAGGAGGGTGATATACTAGGTGATAACCATGGTCTTTCCAATTCTTCATTTCCAATTCCACTATGTTATGTACCTGTTTTCAGACACTCTTCTTGTTTATTATTATATTATATATTATCATTATATTAATGTTATATACAGAGTTGTACATTCAGTATTATGTCACACTCTAAAACTACCCATACTAACTGACGAGGAAGCATAAAACAGATTATCAAGAGTTTTCTTCTGCGTGTAGAAGTACTTCTTGTGTGTGGAAGAAAAAGAATCTAGTGAAACTGAAGGGAGGTTGCTTCTCAACTTGGGAAAAATTCCACAGTGGAGATGAGTCTTAAAAAATGGAACAGTTGCTGCACTAGAACAACAGCATAAAGTATGAACTGGCTAAACCAAGGAGACAGTTAGCCAGCAAGCCTCATCACTGGGAGTGAGTTTATAGAGCCCATCTATGAGCTGCCCTAAAATGATGTTAGCTAGATTTCTTTGTGTGCAAAGAAAAGAGATACAGAATTTCAAGTGCTTTCTCAGCAACTTAGATGTTTAGATATACCAAGCACTAAAAAGAGAAAAAGTAAAAAGATTCATTAGCTTCTGCATTCAACTTTTCCCTGAGATAGTAAACACTTCTGACTACTGACCTGCGGGGACAAGGAGGTAAGTATTGGGGACCATCTAAGAAATGGAGACAGAAAACAGGGAATTATAAGAATGTCTTTGTAAACTCCTATTCTTATTTATTTTCTTATAACCTGTCTGCTTCCTCACACTAATCAGCAGGAAAGCCTTAAAGAAAAAGACTTATATGTGCTTACGTTAGGAAAAAACTTGGGAAAAACAATGTACACTCTCTAGCATCCTTAGGAAAAAAATAATTTAAGAAAGCAGGGGACAGTAAACAGAGCTGAAAGTGGATAGGATCTCTAAGAAGAAAGGAAACCTAAGGGAAACAGAGAAGAACAAAGGAGGACAAAGTCCACAGGGTTGTTACTGGAGTTGAGTAATGAATATGTTCAGATATGATGGACCAAGAATTTTCCATAACTCTAGTCCACTAAAGAAGAAAAGACCCTTCTTTTTGTTTTTGCTCTGATCCTATTTGTTTGGTTCACTTGATGAGAAAGTGCAGCCTGAAGTAAATGAATTCTTGACCCTGCTGACTTCACTTATGCCATTATCTATCAATACTTGGGAATATTATTATTCCCAAGTATTTCTCAAATAATTGCTGATATGATCCTAGTTCTCAGAAAGATAATAAACAATAACACTAGGAGTGTCATTTAAAGGAATGGGACCGGATCATCTAATAATTTAAGGCCTCTACACAGACACTCTCCACTTAGGGGAAAAAAGGATAATTTTTTAATCAATTAGAACCCTGCCATTGAACAGCCAAGTCATTAGTCTCCATGGGTATCAGGCACTTCTTATAGTTGCTAAATTAACTCCCTGGAAAACAGAGGCCGTAATATCATGGATGGGTTGTTTAGAGACCTTCCTCCAACCCTCACACCTGGTCAAAAGTGAAAGATCCACCCTGGCTTCAGCAACAGTCATTCAGATATAAATCTGCATAGTAAGAACATAGTAGATATGTAATAATTGGTTGAATAAGGAAGAGATAAATGTATAGATACGTGTAGGTGTAGAGAGAGAGAGAGAAAGAGAAACTGAAATAGACCAAGAAATACACACAAGTAGATAAACGTGGGATCAAATAAAATGTGTATCAATTTAAAACAAACATACTCTAAAGAATCAATCAGCTTCTTGGGATCCACAGGAGGTGGGTAGACTACTTCATCAATATGCTTTCGATTGCAGTAGGCATATGCTGTTGATACATGCATGAATACTTCCAGATTCTTCATTTGTTGTGCAAGGAGAATAAGCTGGCGTGTAGCAATCACATTTAACTGAACAGCATCTCTATAAAAGAAAAAGTGACGATGAAAAATTAGGAAGCTTTCCCAGTGAAAAACTAAAAAGTCATTTATTTCACCTGCTAAAATATTTTTATTTCCAGTAGACAGAGATTTTTGTTTCTTTACAACTGATCCCTTAGGTCTGGTCTTGTATCTTATTTCAATATAAAGTACATCCATTCTATCAGTTGAGTTTAAAAAAAAGATTTTATAAAAGAAGCCTCACACTAGGATTTAAAAAAAAAATTAAAATTTTTAAATTACCCAGAAATAAACACAAGTAACTTCAGTCTTTGGCTTTTATACATACATTCTGAAGTCTTATTACACTTCTCTTGCACCTTGATTTTTAAAAATACACTGTTTCATGATATGGAATTACAAATAAGTAATCAGAATGGTCAAGTAATTTTAAAATGCTAAGGTAGAGTCACCAATAAGGGTTAAATAGTCAAAGAAAACTCAGAAACATTAAGTCATATTAACATATAATCAAGTAAGAATATGTTTATTTCCCTGTGTAGCAATTAATCCAAATACTTTTTAAAGACTAGCTTACAATTTCAAAGGTGTATTATAATAAAATGGGTATATTTTGTCACAAGAGGCATATGCAAGACACAAAAATGATCTATATAGTATTCTCATTGAAATTTATCCAAAGTAAATAATTTCACAAATGCAAAAATATATACACAGAAAAATAATGAAATCTCATCTAGTAATAGCAAAAGCCTAGAGAACATGAATGTTTACTATGACTGAAATGAATAAACTTTAACAAAGCAGGTATTCTACCACAATGAAAGAATAGAGTCATTTGAAATAATTATATGGTAAGTATGAAAACATGGGAAATCTGCATGAATATTTTAAAAATACATACATTGTAAAGTAAAGCAGGATTAAGAACAAGACTCTGGAATAAGACCTGGGTTCAAATTCTGACTTGGGCTACTCATTAGCTAGCACTCAGGGACCTTATATAGTGAGTCAAGCACTCAGGCCTCAATTTCCTCACCTGTAAATGGGAACAGTCTACCTACTAGGATTTGTATAAAATTAAATGAAATAAATAGCTTGCAAATATTTAGCATTATTCATTCCTAAACAGGCACTAAAACAGGCATTCAGTAAATATAACTAACGGTAATGAGCTGGCGGGTAATTTTTACTTGTTATTTGAATGAAAAAAAAGTTGATATACTCAACCCCAGTAATACTGTGATAAAACTGGCCAAGTAATACATTGTTGATGACCACACTGATATAACTGATTCAAAAGAGATTAACACAAAGTACCAGGAAGTACAGAAATGATATAATTACTAATCTAGTTAACCTACTGAGGTTTCCTAAAGGAAAAACTTGTTCTAAATATAATTTTTCAAAGAAAGAAATGAAAATTCCTTAAATTTGCTATACTTTGTGAACATCATACACATATTATAATATATCAACATGGTGGAATACCATCACATCACAAAAATTTTAACTATGAAAAAAATTAGAAATGTGGAAATTGTTTCCCTAAGTAAAATCATAAGTTCTTTGTTTACATTTTACGTAAAGCAATGTATGCTCGAAGACAGACCACAAGGGAATGCTTTTAAAATTATAATAGTTTTTAAGTACTTCCCCAAGTTCTTACATTTTCAGTATTTAAGAAGAAAAAATTCAATTATTCTTTTAAAAGGCCAGGATATGTCACCGATAGAATCTGGTCCACTTGACTATAAAGCAGTCCTTTGATATCTATTCACATTTGGAAAACAATGGGGTTGGGGAGGGTACTGTTTTGAGAAGAACTAAACAGAAAATATTCTGTTACAGGTTCCTGAGGACAGGACAACAAGTTCTGGGTCACCAAGAACAAGAAATAATTCAAGAGAGAAAAAGTCCTGTGCATTATTTTTTCCTTTAATTTAATAGTATCCAAGTGTTCATGAAAACATACTAGAAGGAATTTTTTTTTAAATGAAGTAATTGGTTTGAGGTCTTACGATCACGAATGTATTTTTTTTCTTCCTTATCTCAGCTGAGGGGGAAAAATCTGCTCAAGTGGAAATTCAGCAATAAAGACATTTCACAGAGAGGATACAGTCCACTAGACTGTAAGGCAATATGCTATTTTCTTTTGCATTTGTAAAACAATGAAGCAAGGGAGAGTAATGTTTTGGGAGCAGTACACAAAGGATATTCTGTTACAGGTTCCTGAGGACGGTGACAGAATTTCTGGGTCACTGAAAATAAGGAATAATTTCAGAGAGAACATTCCTGTACCTTGTCTGCTACCCCTGTACCTGAGAGCACAAACCTGAAAGCACATTATATATGTACATAACTCTCAGTATCTCTGCAAGGCTAATAATGTCACTCTGTTTTACTACCATTCAATTTCTACTCTACTGAACTTCAGGCTGAGACCCTGACACGTTAGATCAGAAAGCCAAAAAATAATAATAATATTCCCATCGTTTGATTATATGGAGCCATAAATCTCAAATAACATTAGCTTTTGGAGGAGGGGGAAAAATGAACACATCTTTGTTAATTATGGTCCGTCATTAAATGTAGACATAGAAGTCACTTCAAAAAAAAAAAAAAAAAAAGAAAGAAAGAACTCTATTTGAACTGCCAATAAATCTTCTTGTTCATCTGCCTTGTGCAGATACCCTGGATGGTTCAAAATCTGTGTTGCTAATACTTCTAAGACCTTAAACCAGAGATCTCAGCTTGGCATGACAAACACCTGAGAGCTTATTAAAAATGTAGATTGCTGGACCTCATCCTCAGACACTTTGTAATATCTGAATTGAAACCTGGAAAACTATATATATTACATATATATTTATTTACATGGTTTTATATATTAAATTATATATATATGAACATACATATTTATATTTAAGATTTTATTTTTTTTATGTAACCTCTATCCTCAGTATGGGGCTCAAACTTATGACCCCGAGATCAAGAATCACATGCTCTACCGACTGAGCCAGCCAGGTGCCCCCGGAAAGCCATATTTTAAATAAGTTCCCCAAACCATTTTGGTATCTCTTTCCCCTTCCCCACTTCTGAGAAAATACTTCCTAGATGAGATCTCATCAGTATTACTGATTTTTTTTTTTTTTAATTCAATGAAGACATAGATACAGACGTCTAGTGACCAATTAATCAATCTTACGGTAGGGGACCCAGACATCTATAATTTAAAATCATACTTGGGAGTCTCATTACAGATAAAGATTCCTGGGTATTATCCCAAACCAGAGATTCTGAATTTTGCAAACAGAGTCTAAAATTCTGCATTTTTAAAACATTTTCCAGAAATTCCCAAGATTCATATAATGCATTCTGAAGTGGGATAGTCGGTGCCCTTTAGACTTAATAGCTTCTTATTCCTTTCTCATCATCCATCTTTACTTCCACACCTTTCAAAACACCTACTCCCATATGCATATGTTCATATTTGCATATTCTCACATTTAAACTGCTGCATCTCTGAAATCTCGTACTAAGAATTTCCCCCAGACCACACCATCTGCCCTTCCATTTCTCCCTATAAGCTTGTTTTCTGTCCTCATCATGGTCTCTAGTTTCTTGACACTCCTTTATTCTCAACTCCACTGTCCTACCTTTACTTTCTTTATTACCTTAGAAACACCAGGCCCCAGGATCAACTAAGAAGTTCCCTTCATTATTCTCAATAACACTCTCCCCTCATCTTTTGTCACTATTTCTTTACAATTCCTATTCTACCCACTTTTTCCCACCTCAAGATTTATAAACCATCATATCTGAAAATCAGTGAGCTCTACCACCTCTCAATTCTTACAGAAATTAATGTATGCTCTTCAGTGACTCCTTACTTTCTATCCTACTTTACAATTATTTAAGCAAATCTATCTCCCTTTGTAGACTATAAGGATTTTGTGAATAGAATCTGTGCACAATTTTTCTTGGCTCCTTTCAAAATATTGGTTATAATGTTGGGAGTAAAATCTGGATTATTTTTTGCCTTGGCAATAAAGTCTTTGTGCCATTTTTTATTTGTGGCAGTTAAAGTTAAAAATGACTATGAAAAGTGTTTTTTAAGCAGTTAATATACACCAACCTTCACTATTTTAACATGTCTGGCCCAAATCTAATGTTGCAATATCACCACTTACACATTAATATACATTAAAACTGCTTCACAGAAAACAATAATTTCAATGTAATGACTAAGGTTAGGTCAGTAAATATAGATGCCTTAACAAGGCAATAAATTTTATTATTCATCTATATATCCTCCTTGCACTATGAGATCGCTAATAAAAGATGAAAGAATAATGAAAAGATTTCCCTTTCCTCAATGGTAGACTTGCTTACCCCAAGGGGAAAAAAGAGAAAAGATTCCCTGAAAGGACTGTACTTTGGTCATTCTCCGTAAAGGTTCCTTTGAGGAGTTTTACTCTAATGTTCTGTTTGCAAATCAACTTCCCCTTTAAAAGCACCCAACTTCCCCCTTTAAGCTAATGGAGACTATACCACAATTGTCCGATAAATATATACCTTTTTTTCTTAAAAACAGTTTCATAAGGCTGTGTGAATTTTCTTTTGGTTATGAAAAACAATGAAAGCTAGAACTATGGAGGGAAATAT
The DNA here is from genome assembly GCF_922984935.1 of Meles meles. Classification (NCBI taxonomy): domain Eukaryota; kingdom Metazoa; phylum Chordata; class Mammalia; order Carnivora; family Mustelidae; genus Meles; species Meles meles. The sequence continues at coordinate 48,292,348 of NC_060073.1, forward strand.
CTGTTAGATTACGATTTAATACTAAAAACCTACCTGTTATCATCCTGTCCAAGGACAGTAAGTAGCAAGTATCAAAAATGTATATAAATACACATATATGTACACATACCTTTTATGAAAGTGAAATATTACTATAGCTCTGAGATTTTTTTGTCACTTTTGAATCATGAATACACAATGGCTGTATTAAAACCACTAGAAAGTAAATAAATCATTATCACCAGATAATAAATGATAAACTCAAAGTTAGAGCTAAGGTATGTAATTCTAAAACTCATGTCCTATCCAGAACACAGTGCTGTCTCAACTTCCTCAAGTATAAAATGGACTTGCCCACAATATTACAGTGGTAACCTTAGCATGGCATAAAATAATGAATAAAAAAATTTACCCTGGAAACTATAAAGTACTATTAAAGAAATGTAAGTGACTATCACAGTGCCCTCACCTGGAATACAGGCAAAACTTATTGTAATGCTTTGGTGCTGAACTGTCACATTATATAATGTCAATTAAGATTTATACTTCTACATTAAAGACTTTCCAGGAAATAATCTAAAAACTCTTTATCTTTTTTTTTTTAAAGATTTTATTTATTTATTTGACAGGCAGAGATCACAAGTAGGCAGAGAGGCATGCAGAGGGAGAGAGAGAGAAGCAGCAGCAGGCTCCCTGCGGAGCAGACAGTCCGATGCGGGGCTCGATCCCAGGACCCTGAGATCATGACCTGAGCCGAAGGCAGAGGCCTTAACCCACTGAGCCACCCAGGCGCCCCTAAAAACCCTTTATAAACAAAATAAATCCTAAAAAAGTCTGCCCCATTTTAACTGGCGTAAGTCTATACAATTAGATAAACATTAAAAAACAGCATTTTTGAACATATCATCAAAAAGAATCCTCTAAATTAAGAACCATTGTTTGAAATGCAGATCTGTGAGATTTTTTAAAAACAGTAAACATGTAAAATGTTATTTTTTCTTGAAACAGGCATCCTGACAGAAGTCCAAATTATTTTTTAAAATTATTTTTCTAATTAAACTTCTGTCCACTGTTGCCTATCGCTAATAATGCTACCAGGTTTGTGTTTTGTTTTTTTTTTAAAGAAGGTATGACTTAAATTTATAAGCCATTTTACCTTACTCTGCAAAACCCAAGTTCTTTTTTTTTAATTTTCAGATGGATATGTGCAGAATAAAAAAATAAAGCCACTGAGATATAGGCTTCTGAAAGAAAGAGGAAACAAACACTATTTAGCTGTTGAGACCGACATACCTACTGAAGGAAAATTTCTTTCTCCTACTCCATACTTCCCTGCCTTACAGTTCAATTCAAGGCAACTTCTTCTAATATACAGACTAGTTGTCCAATGTTTCTAAACTCATAAGAAGAAAATTCTCTTAACACTCTTTAGGACACTGAAAGCCACAATTAACATAGGGCAAACAGTTTTATATCACTTTCAGAACGATTTCACTAAAAAGAATTCAAATTTGTAAACAATGCTGAAGCTCAAATATCATATAAATACCTTTACTTACCTTAAATTTTCATTAAACCTTACTGTAGCCGCACAGTGGAATATAATATTGATAGAATCTATGATGATCTCTTTATCTTCTTCACTAAGAGCCAGTTTTGGTTGGGTGAGTTCACTGTTGATCGCTATAACTTTCTCTCTAAAATCTGGATTTTCATCTCTCAATCTGTCAAAAAGCTATCCAAAGGGATAAAATGTTAGGGCAGTATTTTTCAACTTTCTAAAACCCACCAGCACCCCATCAAAGACTGCCATTCTGAAAACTTCCAAATATGTTAATCCTAAAACTGCTATTCCTAACTGCTACCATTGTATACAGAAAATACCCCATGAAACACACATTATTATCCCCATTTTACAGATGAGGAACCTGAGACACAGAGAGGTTAAGTAACTTACCAAGGACACAGACCTGGTAGTTTGCAATTAAATTTGAACTGCCCATGCCTTTGCTGACTAGATTATATTGTACTGTCCCTCAGAATAGACTTAAGCAGTATAGACATCAGGACAATATTGTTTTGTTTTTACAGCAGGACAATGTTTAAAAATGATCATTCCATTTCTAAAATACAGATCTTAATTTATCACTTCACTTTATTTTGGTTTTATTCTGTTACAGTAGATTACAGTAAAATACCATGATTCATGATCTATATTAAATCTGTAAAACCTACAACATTTTTAGAGGGGGAAAAAAGGTAAATATGTTGAAGAAAAGAAAAGTTGGTAAGCAAATATGCAGATTAGAATCTGGACAAACTTGAGAAATATCATATACACAGTATTCCTTAAGTATACTAGAAGAAATAAATCAACTAAAACATCAGTTAGATCCTAAGGTGTTATAGGGTAAAGGCACATTCGACTGTGAGTCAAATTTAATTTTTCATCTCGGATTTTATAAAGAAATACAGATGCTACCTCCAGATCACTGCTCTATTACACTTTGAGTCTCCATTTCATTTAAAGTCCATACTTGTAGTTTAAGCAGGGATTCTCAATCTGGGAAGAAAATTAATACAGCATATATAATGCTCATTTTCACTCCCTAAATGGATATAAATGTTCCCTTCCACTACTGTTTTTTAGTGATTTCAACATTTATGTGTTCTTATATTAGTTATCAAGCATCTACAAAGCATTTCAGATGAGCCAGACACCTCCTAGACACTGAGAAAACAAACCAACAATGTCTCCTGCAAGCTATTTAGAATCTGATAGGAAAAGCCAGATAAGTAAACACAATTAAAATAATATGTTAAAGGTAATAAAATAGGGGTAATATTACAGTGCTATGAGACTGTACAGGAGAAAAACTAACCCAGCTGGGGAAGGACCAGAAATTATAAAATAGAACGACAGTGTTCCAGGCAGAGAAAGCAGCATGTATAACTACCTAGAAGTGAGAGAGCATTAACATTTGGGGAGTTAAAATAATTCAATAAGACCTAGCCAGTGACTAAATATGAGGGATAAGGAAATGTGAACTCCACAAGGACAGGGATCACATCTATTTTGTTCAACACTAAGGTCCCAATTAGCTGAGTGCCTGGCAAGATGTAAACACGATAAACTTTTGTTAAGTGAATAAACTAATTAAGTGGAAGACCTGGGAAGAGAACAAAGTACAGTTATGGAGACACAAGTTCAGTTTTTGAATGTTGGGTGTAAAGGGCTCGTGGGACACCCAGAACACAGGTCCAGTAGAAGTAACTGGGTCTGCAGGGAAGAGAAGAGCCAGACTACACACAGATTTTATTAATCACATACAGGGAGCCCTGAGAAGAAAAGATCACCCAGACAGCAGCAGTGATGAGCACCCTTGGTCCAGACTAGATAAAGCTTTTTCCAAATCTATTAAAATACAACCATCTGTCTCATGTAAAATAAAGGGTGCTGAGTAATCACCTAGCTGGATCTAGTAAGAAGAGATCAAGGCCTACGATAAAACTCTGAAGAATATCAATATTTAAGGGGCAGGCTGAAAAAAAAGCAACCTGAGGAATGACCCGAAAAGTACTTTTAATACCTTGAATTTACACTTTTCATTCTCCCACACTGTCAATTACCTTTAACTCCTGTTCATATCAGATATCTCAAACCACCAAGATAGACAGGCTCATGCTGCTTTATAAGTTACATCTCAGACCTGATACTCTTCCCTTTTCTAGCGTCCATCTCTTTATTCAACACTATCTCTTCCAGTGCGTTTAATCCATGGGCACCCAACCAGTTCCTACTTTATTATGTTCACTAATGGCCTCTTTAATATACTTTGTTCCCCTTCCAGAATTTATTCCATGGTCAATTATTTTAGTTCAACCTACCACCGTATTAATGGAGTTTCGTTTCTCAGAGACATTCATCAGTGGTTCTCACCTTGGGGAAATGTTTCCCCCCAGGGAACATCTGGTAATGTCTGGAGACATTTTTGGTTGTCACAACTGGGAGGCCGGGCCAGGAGGGAGGAGCTTCTGACATCCAAACTCCATATAATTTATTATTAGGTAAATAACTAAAGTTCAATAAAATTTCAGGCTTTAAGTGTAAGGTATTCTTTTCCTCTAAAAATCAGACTTACCGTGGAGGAAAGTTTTTAGATCCACAGCTCTGGAGACCCCATAGGAGATGGCCAAACCTCTGACATTTTACTTAAGCTCTCAATTCCAGCCAAGACTTTAACATACAGTAATTGCTCCTATCAAGTCTTTCTTGACACTTCCATATACCCTCTTGCTTCCTTTTCCCTCTTAAAAACTCTCCTGCCTATTAAGGCAATGATTCTATCTTATTTATTCCTGAATTCAACCCCCTACAACAAATCAAGTGCCCAACACTGAGTATGTACAGTAAATGTTTTCTGAAATATAAGAAATGAGTAACAATAAAACCTCTTATTAGGGGAGGGAGTTGTTAGGAGGGGGGATTAAAACATACTAATTACAAGTGATTAAAAGATACTATATACTACCTACTAGCTAAAAAATTACATAGCTACTATACTAAACTTACTGCCAATGAATGTCAGATAAATTCATTCATTCAGAGAGAATGCAAAGCTTATGACTGTGAGATAATTTTATACCAGCTCATTTCCATTTTTTCTTAACAATATATTTTTCTAAAGTTTCAAAATGTATGACCTATTCTTGTATCCTAAATGACCTCTCTGTCATCATGTTCTTATTTCTCAAATAGGAATATGTGACTTTGCTACTTCTTAACATGGTTGTGGGGAGCAGTCAGTGCTTACAAATTTTTAAGTGTTATAAAAGGACAGTGTTTAACATAGATGTCCATCAACAGATGAATGGATAAAGAAGATGTGGTATAGATACACAATGGAATACTATGCAGCCATCAAAAGAAATGAAATCTTGCCATTTGCGACGACGTGGATGGAACTAGAGGGTATCATGCTTAGTGAAATAAGTCAACCGGAGAAAGACAACTATCATATGATCTCCCTGATATGAGGACATGGAGATGCAACATGGGGGGTTAAGGGGATAGGAGAAGAATAAATGAAACAAGGTGGGATTGGGAGGGAGACAAACCATAAGTGACTCTTAATCTCATAAAACAAACTGGGGGTTGCTGGGGGAAGGTGGGGTTGGGAGAGGGGGAGGGGGGTTATGGACAATGGGGAGGGTATGTGCTATGGTGAGTGCTGTGAAGTGTGTAAACCTGGCGATTGACAGACCTGTACCCCTGGGGATAAAAATACATTATATGTTTATAAAAAAATAAGAAATAAAAGGACAGTGTTTAACAGCATAGTAGGCACTAGTTAGAAACCACCTCTTAATTATTATTCTGAATACTATCTAAAATATCTAGTAATTACAAGTAATAGGCTTCAAATATCCTAAAAACACATTAAATATCTAACATACAGGTATTTTAGAACTTGTCATACAATTTTGCCCATCACAGAGGAAAGCTATTTTTTTCCTATTGTTCATAAGTCATATCCCATATATTGACATCCTGTAGGATTTTTTTCAATAATTTTTTTCAGAATACTGAAGAAATAAACTGAGCTGTTGATGATTACAATAATTATACATACAAACACATTCTTTTCTTTCCTCCAAATGATCATTTTCCCCCACTTACCTTGCCACTAATAACTTCTTCTACTCGTTCTTGGGGTGTCTGTCCAGCTTTCTGCCTCACCAAAACATACACTGAATTCACCTTAGGACAAGACCTCAGCAACTTTTCCAGAAGTACCTTCCCTAGGAAACCGGTAGCTCCAGTGAGGAGGACATTCTTGCCTTCATAGTATTCTGGGATTGAAACCATTCTGATCCTAAGGAAAACACAGCAAATAAACATTAGCTCAAAGATTTACATTAATTCTTATGTACTAAAAATAAAAATCTCTTAGTATCGAAATATTTTATTTTATTTTTTTCAGGATTTATTTATTTATTTGACAGACAGCGATCACAAGTCGGCAGAGAGGCAGGCAGAGGAGGAAGCAGGCTCCCAGCCGAGCAGAGAGCCCGACTCGGGGCTCGATCCCAGGGCCCTGGGATCACAACCTAAGCTGAAGGCAGAGGCCTTAACCCACTGAGCCACCCAGGCGCCCCTCGAAATATTTTAAAAGACAGGCAAAAATTAAAGTTGAATGTTAACAAAAGGGGACTTTAATCTTTGGTTCACGGTAGTAAGGTGGCAGGAATAATGAATAGCAAAATTGGCTTCTGATCCCTGTTTTCCCTCTAGATTACCCCAGACAAATCACTCACCTTCTCTGGGCTTGGACTTCTTTAGTACAGTTTGTACTAAATGACCTCTAAAAATTCCTTCCAGCAGTAAGAACCCAAATCTTCATTTAAACCTCTGCTAAACCCTACACACAAATGAATCCTATTTCTCTGTCTCCAAAAGGATTTATAACACCAAATAGAGGTCAGCAGCAAGACTCAATAGCCTAGCTTGTATAACATGGTAAGTATCATATTCACCTATCATCACCAGTTGGAATAAGAAGAGGTAACACCAAGTCCTTTCTCTTCCATGTCTGTAGTGACAATATATTCAAAAGGTGCTTAAGTCTCCTTTTAAAAAAGTCACAGAAAGAAATACATTGGCTGACTTATCTTCCCTATCCAAATTCTACTAAAACAGCAGTAAAGATAGTACACTAAGAGAACAAATAAACAAAAGAACCATGATGAATGGGAAAAAAAACAAGATGCAGAAGGATTCATGCAGTATGTCACTACTCAAAGCTCAAACACACTCAAAACAATGCTCTTTATTGTTTAGAAATGCACACACAGGATAATGTTAATAGATGCACAGGAGGGAGTACAATACAATCAGAGAAGAGCTTTCAACATCAACTGTATTTACATTTTCTTTATGCTAGGGAGTAGATACATGTATGTTATGTCTCAATTTTTCATAATGATAAAATAATAAATTCATAACAATCCAAAGAAATAGACCCATTAACAAGCAGAGAGGAGGGAGAGATGGAAGGAAAGAATGAAATTATTTCTAGAAGAAACCGCCAAGGGGCACCTGGGTGGCTCAGTGGATTAAGCCGCTGCCTTCGGCTCAGGTCATGATCTCAGGGTCCTGGGATCGAGCCCCGCATCGGGCTCTCTACTCCGCAGGGAGCCTGCTTCCTCCTCTCTCTCTGCCTGCCTCTCTGCCTACTTGTGATCTCTCTCTCTGTCAAATAAATAAATAAAATCTTAAAAAAAAAAAAAGAAACCGCCAAGACTAAACTGACAGAGAAGCCATAGCAGAAGAAACAGCAACTAAAGCAAAGCAAGCATAGAAAAGGACTTGCATGGAGCCAAGGGATATCCTACCCTGCTGAACAGAGAAGACCAAGTTCGGGATCAAGCAGCTGAATTAAAGCATAGGGAAATCAAGGTAATTGAAGGATTGCTTCACACAACAGCAGAGCCACTCATGACAGTCTTACTTCCTATATAAACTTGAGCTCCCAAGGCTCAGTATTCAGATCTGCTGAGAAGAACATCCAGCATTGGTTCTAGGAACAAAAGAGAACTAGGGCTGAGCCTGGCATCGCTACTAACACCCACAAATTTTGGTGGGGGGGAGGGGAGAATCAGGAGAGAGGAAATTGAACCAACCAAAAGGAATAAAGTCTCACAGCACTTGAGCCTCTGAATAAATTTTAGGTCCTAAGCCTACCCGACTCCTGTTGGCCTTTAGGACAAACTCACACAGAATTCTCAATCAATAATCTCTAGAGAAAAGCTCTTTTGGAAAAACAGACCTCAAATAACTGAGAGGAAGCCAGTATGAACCACCAAAACCAGTCATCCTGGTCCTTCATAAATATGAATAGATAACCAAATATCACCAGATATTTAAGAAATGCCTAACAAAATTAAGGATCAAAATGAAAAGCAACAGAATCAATCACAAAGGAAACGAAGGGAATGAAAAAAAATTTTTTTTAAAGATTATTTATTTATTTGACAGACAGAGATCACAAGTCGGCAGAGAGGCAGGCAGAGGAGGAAGCAGGCTCCCAGCCGAGCAGAGAGCCCGACTCGGGGCTCGATCCCAGGACCCTGGGATCACAACCTAAGCTGAAGGCAGAGGCTTTAACCCACTGAGCCACCCAGGCGCCCCAGGAATGAAAAATTTAAAGAGAATTTAAATTCTAACAGAAATTTTTCAAGCCATTCACAAGAACATTGCATCCATAAAATAAACAAACTACTATGGAAGAGGAACAGAGAAGAGTAAGAAAGCCTGTGAAAATCAGAAATTCAGATGAACAGAGAAAATCCAATAAACACATAAACTATTTAAATTAAGTGAATTTTAAAAGGTCACAAAATTTAAGTTTTACATGAAAAAAGCAAATGTATTTCTATACATCAGCAACACAGAAATGAAGTGACAACAACAACAAAAAAACTATACCACTTATCACACCATCCAAAACACTATGGAAAATAGCCAGTACTGATGAGTAAAGAGAGAACCCATGTACACTGCTTGTGGGAATGTAAAATGGTTCAGCTGCTGTGGGAAAGGTTAGTGGTGCCTTAAAAAGTTAAACACAGAATTATATGACCTTGCAATTCCACTCCTAAAAAATTGACAACAGGTACTCAAACAAGTTCATGTACATGCCTATTTTTATAGCAGCACTGTCTGCAACAGCCAGAAAGTACAAAGAGCTCAAAATGTCCATCAACAGATAAACGGGTAAACAAATAACAGCATACACCTGCAATGAAATACTATTCAGCCATAAAAAGGAATGACGAACTGGCACACACTGCACTAGGGAAATGAACTTCAAAAACATACTAAGTGAAATAATCCAGATACAAAACATCACATACTGCACTGATTTCATGTATAGAAATATCCAGAATAAATCAATCCATAGAGACAGAATACAGATTGGTGGTGGCTGGCAGGGGCTGAGGGGTGGGGAGCATGGATAGTGAAAAGAAACTGCTTACCGAGTGTTACTCTGCAGTGATGGAAATGTTTTGGACCTAGACAGAGGTGGTGGTTGTTCAACACTGCTTCACTTTAAAATGGTTAGTGGCACTTGGGTGGCTCAGTTGGTTAAGCCTCTTCCTTGGGCTCATGACTCAGGTCATGATCCCAGAGTCCCTGGGTGGAGCCCCACATCAGATGGAGCCCCACATCGTACTCCCTGCTCAGTGAGGCGTCTGTTTCTCCCTTTGCCCCTCATCCCACTTTTATGTTCTCACTCTCTCTCTCAAATAAATAAATAAAATCTTTAAAAATAAAATAAAATAAAAGGTTAATATAGGGACACCTGGGTGGCTCAGTCATTTAAGCATCAGCCTTCAACTCAGGTCATGATCCCAGGGTCCTGGGATAGAGTTCCCCAACAAGCGGAGAGCCTGCTTCTCCCTCTGCCTCTGCTCTCTCTCTGACAAATAAATAAGATCTTTAAAAAAATAAAAAATTCAAAAATAAAAAGATTAATATAGTGTATAAATTTTATCTCAATAAATTGTTTTCTTAAACTACCAAAAGTTAGAAATAAATCTGAAAGATATTTGAGATCCTTCTTCTGAAAACTACAAAACACAGAGAAATTAAACAATACCTAAATAAATAGATATGCAATGTACATTCCTGGATTAGAAGACATCTTTATACAATGTCAGCTCACCATCCATAGATTCAATACAATCCCAATCAAACTCTAAGTTGTTTTACAAGTGGATGGAAACTAAGATTCTAAAATGCTACGGAACTCGAAAGGGACCAGAATATTCAAGACAAGCACTAAGAACAGCAAAGCTGGAGAAACTCGTTACCATGTCACGAAGATGTATGGGGCGTCTGGGTGGCTCAGTTTTTAAGCAACTGCCTTCAGCTCAGGTAATGATTCTAGCATCCTGGGATCAAGCCCCACATCAGGCTCCCTGCTCAACAGGAAACTTGCTTCTCCCTCTCCCTCTTCCCTGTGCTTGTGTTCTCTCTCTCGCTATCTCTCTCTGTCATAAATAAATAAAATCTCTAATTGAAAACAACAAGATGTACAGAGCTACAGGAATGTGTTTTTGGAACCAAGATAGAATAGTGCAGTCAATTCACTATCCCTATATAAAATGAATCCTGACTTCTATCTCATACCACACACACACACACACACACACACACACACACACACATGAATTCTAGATAGACTATACACTTAAATGTGAAAGGTAAAATAATTACATATCTAGAGGATGACAGAGGACATCTCCATGATCTTGGAGTAGGCAAACACTTATTAAACGGACACAAGAATTGCTAACCAGAAAAGAAAAATATTGATAAGCTGGAAGACACTAAAACTGAGTTCATCCCACAATACTATTAATAAAGAGAAAAGGCAAATTAGAGTAAAAGATACTTGTAGTATGTATAATGACAACTGATTACTATCCAGAATATATAAAGAACTACAACTCAATAAGGACATGAGATAAACCAATAGAAAAACGGGAAACGCTTCAAGGAGCATAAAGGAGAGCATCAAAATGGCATTACCAAAGAAGATCCAAATAACCTATTAGCACATGAAAAGGGGCTCCCCTTCATTAGTTTTTAGATAAAATCATAATGTGATCCCACTACACTGTCCCCAACATGGCTAAAATGAAAAAGACAATACATAGTATTGGTAAGGACACAGAGATACTGGAACTCTCACCTACTGCTAAGGAAGCAAACAGACAGGGTTTAACACTTAGCAAAAGTGGTATTACCTACTGGGGCTGAACACTTAACATACCATATGACTTAGCAATTCCACTCCTAACTATACACCCAAACAGAAATAAGTACATATGCTCACCAAAAGACTCATAAACAAATATGTTTATAGGAGCACTGTTCCTAATAGCCCCAAATTAAAACAATCCAAATGTCTGTCAACAATATTCCGTATACATTATAGTATATTCATACAATGGAATATTTAAAAACAATGAAATGAAGGAACAATCACTACATACAGCATATGTGGGGCTCAGAAGGGAACATGGAGTCAAAGAAGCCAGGCGCACAAAGTGTATACTATATAATATCATTTACAGAAAGTTCAAAAACAGGTAAAACTCATCAGTCAAAAGTCAGAATGACCAGTAGTGACGAGAAGGGGTATGAGGGAGGCTTCTGAGATACTGGTAAGACTTTCTGAAAGTAGGCTACACACTTTAAAAATAAAAACATCATGTAACCATACGTCACATCCTCATTTGCCTGGAACAAACGGGTTTACATATGCTATCCCAACTTGACTTTGAGTAGAGCCCTCTTAAGTGTTTCAGTTTGCACAATAAATTATACAGCTATAACCAGCTTCAGGTCTAAATAAGACTATTTCAAAATTTCAGTGACCAAAAGCCTAATTAAAACAACAGCATATTAGAGTTAAAATTTTAATAACCTCATGGGAGAGGTCTGAAGAAAACTGCGCATCAACATACCTAACAAATCTGGTAGAGATTAATAACAATTATACACTAAATATATGTTAACCACAGTGTACTGAGAACATGACCTAGAACAAGTCATCTGATTCTCTAAGCTTCATTTTTTTCACACGTAAGAATTTATTCAATAAATATTTATTAAGCACCTACGAGACAACAGCAGCCACAAGAAAGTTTACCACATATGCATATGTGTATATGCATATACATATGCATTTAAAACAAAAAAAGACATCAGGCAGTTTTCCCTTTTATAACTGAGGATTTACAGCCTGAATATGTGATTGTCTCAAGCCTAAACTAACAAACTACATACTTTCTTCCCTCATCTACAAAGACAACTTCCCTCTGAAGCCTAAGTAACAAATCTGTTAACACCAAATAGCAGAAAATTTTTACCAAACTTAATTCTTTCTCCTCAAGCTTAGCAATATAAAGGCTGTTTGCTAAGAAGGCTGAAGAATGAAACTGCTTCTTACCAGTTTCAGGTAACTAGCCCAAAGCTATTAACATGTGACTTAAATGACTTTGTTCATAGAAGAACGAACAGAATTTCTGTATCACAATGTTACCAAAAACTTTAAAGGCACTAAGTATTTTTAAACTCTATGTCTAGATATTCTTTATTTCTCCCATCTATCAATACATTTATTTCATCCTTATACTAATTTAATGGCAAAGCCAGCACGAATGAGAATTCTTTCAAGGCAAGTCCAGACTTGTCACATCTTCCACATAGTCCTGCCAACGTGGCCAGAAGCTACTAGAAAGGCAGAAGCCAGGAAAGAAAATGCTGCCCATCTTTCTAGAGCATGCTGTTTTAATTGCAAGTGTGTTATTCTACTACATAGCAAGATATCTAAAGCTCCCGTCATATGCTGAAAAGTAGCTGCAGCTTTCAATCCTGAGGAAGAACAGTGGTATTATCATTCCTGTGTGCTGGGGCGGAAGGGCTATGAAATGTGATTCATATTTATTTTTACTGTTCTTGAGCTGCCTTATACAAAACATCACTTAACAGTGACAGTTGAGTATTTTCTTCAAAAAAATACCTTATCCTCACAGAACTAGAACAAATACTAAAATTTGTATGGAACCACAAAAGACCCTGAATAAGCCAAAGCAATTTTGACAAAGAACGAAGTTGGATGTATCACAACCACAGATTTTAGGACACACTACAAAGCTGTAGTAATCAAAACAGTATGGTACTGAGACAAAAAGAGACACATAAATTAATGCAACAAAAGAGGGCTCAGAAATAAACCCATGCTTATATGGTCTGTTAATCTATGACAAAGAAAGCAATGGGTAAAAGTTTCTTCAACAAATGGTATTGAGAAACTGGGCACCTAAATGCGAAAGAAACTGGACCACTTTCTTAATCCATACACAAAACTAAACTCAAAACAGATTAACGATTTAAATGTGAAACCTGAAACCATAAAACTCCTAGAAAAAAATAGAGGCAGTAATCTCTTTGACTTCAGCCTTAGCAATATTTTTCTGTATCCTCAGGCAAGGGCAACAAAAGCAAAAATAAACTACTGAGACTATGCCAAAATAAAAAGCTTTTGCATAGCAAAGAAACCATCAATAAAATGAAAAGGAAACGTACTAAATGGGAGAAGACAATACATAAAGAACTTCTACAACTCAACACCAAAAACCACAAAAAATCCAATTCAAAAAGGGCAGAGGACCTGAATAGACATTTCTCCAACAAACATGTAGATGACCAACAGACAGGTGAAAAAGATGCCCAACATCACAAATTATCAGGGAAATGCAAATCAAAGCCACAATGAGCTATCACTTCGTAACTGTCAGAACAATTAGTATCAAAAAGTAACAAAAAATAGTAACAAAAAATAACAATGTTAGTGAGAACGTGAAGAAAAAGGAACCCTCCTCCTGCACGTTTGAGGAGAATGTAATTTGCCGCAACCACTACAGAAAAGAGCTTGGAGGGTCCTTGAAAAATTAAAAACACAGTTACTCTATGATTCAATAATTCTACTACTGGGTATTTACCCAAAGAAAACAAAAACACAAGATCTGCACTCCCATGTTCACTGCAGCAATACTCACAATAGTCAAGATATGGAAGCAAGCTAAGTCTCCACAGATAAATCAGTAAAGGTGATGTGGTGAGTACACACACACGTGTGCATGCACACACACGTATACACACACACACATACACAAATATATATACACACCATGGAACATTACTCAACCTAAAAAAGAACGAGATCTTGGCACTGGGACAAGGATGGACCTAGAGAGTATTATGCTCAGTGAAATGAGTCTGACAGAGAAAGACAAATACCATATGATTTCAACTCATATGTGAAATCTAAAAAACAAAACAAATGAACAAAGAGTAGAAACAGACCCAAAAATACAGAAAAAGACTAGGGACTGTCAGAGCAGAGGGCCAGGGGAATAAGCAAAAATGGGTGAAGGAGAGTGAGAGGTAGAGGCTTCCAGTCATGGAGTGATTAAGTCACAGGGATAAAAGGGACAGCATAAAGAATTCAGTCAATGGTATTATAACAGAGTTGTATGGTGACAATTGGTGGCTATACTTGTGGTAAGCATAGTATTGTGGAGGCCGAGAAAAATTAAGGCCATCCCACCTCAGGTTTAGCCTTACCATAAGTACAGCCATCTCAGACCCCTGTGCCCAAGGGCTGAACTTTCCCCTACTTTACTTTAGTTCTAAGAAGCCCCACCCTGCTTTAGTTCCAGAGACCCCCACCTTGCTTTAGTAACAGGAACCCATAAATACCCCTGTCTTAACTAAGCTTGGGGTCCAAGTCCCTACTCTGCTGTGTCGGGTATACTTGGGCCCAAGCTTAAGCTTGTTAAATAAACCCTCGTGTGATTGCATTGGTGTTGGCTCCTTGGTGGTCTCTCCAATGCGAAAACTAGGGCATAACATTTGGAGGTTCCACCGAGATCTGGGAAACTCTTAGAACCCCAACCCGGAGGGTCTTATGCCAGCTGGGGAGCGTACTCATTTTTTTATCTGTTTGCACGCATACTTTCAGGGAGCTCCAATCTGCATTTTTACCTGTAGGAATTCCAATCTGTATCAGGGGTCGACATTGGCTCAAGCAGAGGCGTGGTGGGCCGTCGATCCGGGGTCTTGGGAAACGTCCTTTTGCCCCTGCCTGGAAGCCTGACTGCTGTTGCAGTCAGGGCTTAACTTCCTTCCAGTTTTGTCTTTGCAGCCACGCCGGATCATTTGTGAGTATGTCATAGTGTATTTGTCTTGTTGTGGACTGAGGACATGATGGGACAGACACAGACAACTCCTCTGTCTCTGATGATTGACCACTTCTCGGATGTTAGGCAAAGAGCTCATAACCTGAGCATGGACGTACGAAAGGGAAAGTTTCGGACTTTCTACATGTCTGAATGGCCATCCTTTAATGTTGGTTGGCCCCGGGAGGGTCCTGGGTCTGCGGTTGTCTTTGTCTGGTCTTTTTGTTGTCTGCTGTGCTATTTGTTGTGTTTGAAGGAATGGGGCAAACAGAGAGTAAGGGGACTCTGACTTTGAATGGCTATAACTGGAGCCAACAGTGGTTCGTCTAACCCAAGACAGAGACTTTAAGACATATTCCCAAGCAGCTGCCGCAACTACCTTTGTTTCAGGGACATTCCTTGCCCTCTCTGGCCCGACAGGGACTGCCTAGCCCCTCCCCCTTGCTGGTGGGAAAGCATGGAGTCTGGTCCTCTCCTGGAGCTGATGAGCCCTAGTACTGGGAACCCTTTCTCTGCCTTCTGGTGGCACTTTGTTCTGTTCTTCACTATTGGGAAACAAGAAGAGCACCCCCTGGACCTAACACCCCCCCCACTCCGGATCTTTCCACCCGGGTCTCTGGTAAACATTCAAAGTGGAGTGGGCCCAGGTGGAACGTAAATCAGTATTTGAACTAAGTTTGTTGGGTTAACTAGGATAAACATATCTTTTGAGTTAACAGTAGTAAATGTGAAACTTCAGAGTTTTTACTTAAGGTCAAATAAGCTTGTGTTATTTGTTAAAATCTGTTAAAATCTGCTAACAAAGAGATGACTAAACTGATGGTCAATTGTCTGTCTCTAAGTTTTAATGGGTAATTGCTGAGATAGCTTTCAAAGTCTTTGGTAACCTGAAAGTTAAAGTTTTGCTTGGATGACAAATGGAATTAAATTTGTTGGACATTAAGGTCTTTTTCAAAGAGGATAAAATGCTAAGTCATTGATTACTGAACATAGGTTTGTGCTTTTGACTTCTTAAAAAGCAAAGAAAACAAGAATATTTAAATCTGTTAGCAAGCATGCTTTGTGCTTAACTGATTCATAAATTGGCATCTAAAGAATTCTGTTATAACCGTTCACAATTGATTAATAACTGACTAGAGGTTAAGGTATTTCTAAGAGTACAGAATTCTGCTAACTGTAAGACTGATGGAAATAAAGGAAGCAACTCTGTATGTAGGAAAGTAGAAGATATGTAAGAAAGATTTAAGGAATGGGAATACATTTTGTTGAAGGTAGGGGAAGGTAATTTTGTCCTAAATGAGATGATTGTTTGGAAGGAAATGACTTGGGACAAAACCTAAATGCAAAAGAAAGTTGTAGAAGGTTTGTGAAGGGAAATTTTTGAAATGGAATTTAGGATGGTCAGGACTGACTAAGATTGAAATGTACGGGTTTTAAAGGTACATTGGGATAAGACTGAAATTCTGTTTAAAAGGTCAAAGTTTTCTTAGATTAACTGATCTGCTGTTAAAAAAATGTAAATGGTTTTCTCTTTGCCCACCCAAAAATGTAAATGAGATCTCTTTGACTCATAAGTCTTTTCCTTGATATGCTAAGTTACTCAGGGAGTACTGCTAAACCAATGATAAACCTTGGGTTACATTTGGGTAAATGCTGTAACTACTCGAAGGGTTCTATACATTTCCTAAAGTTTTAATGTCTTGATAGAGCATCACTTGATACTGTAATTATGGCAATGTTATGTGTCACAGAAGTAACCCGATTTTCTTGACAGTTATATTATTAAACTCTCAACTCATCAGCTCTAACCATATCCATTGAGTTTTTGTCATTTATAATTGTTTTAATTCTCTTGTAAAATGAGTTTTATCTTCAAGGAGATTCATATAAAGGACTTTCAGGACAAATACAGGTCTTTGATATGTTAAAATCCTGGAACTGAAATGGGTAAGAATTTCCCGAAGTATAAGCTGCATTTGGACTAAACCAGAATTAGCAACATGGGACTAGATGAATTGAAAGATTGTAATGCTGTGTCTCTTAATGTTTTGTCTTATTTTAAACATGACTGGTTCTGTAATGTTTGCCCCTCCAAACTAGGGAAACTTTTTCTTAAGTTATCTGTAACTTACAGAGATGTAAAAGTATTCATTTGTAAACGAATCAAGGCATTCAACTTTTCTCTCTATCTGAACCCTCTGAACCCAAAAGGTCTCAGTAAGTATTCTTTTTCCATGGCAATCGGTCATTTGCATAAGTTCAATAAGAATCTGTTCTCCTTGTAACAGGGCACGATTGGAAACACTGGTTATTTTACCAAGGCTTTGACTGGAATGTCATATTTGAAAAGACTCAGATATGACCAGACAGCTTAAAGGAACTAAGGTTGACTTTATAAAACCTGGGGCCGAAAAGCCCTTTAGAACTGTTGGCCTGATACCTTGCTTACAGAGTTCCCAGCAGCCTCATCAGGTGAGTTAAGAATGTCACTTCCTGGTAGGTGCAGGAACCTCAGGATACTTTGGGCACTTCAGGAAGAGGAATTCACCCAAACCGACAGGTACTGCAGGCATGTCTGATGGCAAGTACGTGGCTTGGCTTCTGGCCAGAGAGGCTACTAAAAAGTTCAACCTAGAGATTCCTTGTAAGAAGTTCCAGCAGAGCAGATTCTAAAAGATCTATATAATTATTCACTGTTCTTTCTGAGCTTATGTAAATAATTAGGCCAAGTTTGTTAAAACTGGACTTGTTTTCAAATAAATTAGTCCTGATTTGACTATCTCTGGAAATGAGGGTTTTTCTAGAGAGAAAAATTATGTTTTTATAACATACCTTTATGGATGTTAAATTCTAGATTTGTTTTTAAATGCTTGTTTACCTAAACTAGACAACTTGAGGTAAACTTCAGAGAAGTTGCACAATAACTCGTTTAGACAATCTTGCTTTTGCCAGTCAGTCAGCCCCAGATATAAGGAGCATTTTGGGAATTACAAACAGCCTTACTGAGTGCCCCAGCATTGGCCATTCCAGACATTACCAAGCCCTCCCACTTGTATGTGGATAAAGAGGCAGGGGTGGCCAAAGGAGTTGTGACTCAGACTCTGGGGCCTTGGCAAAGGCCAGTAGCCTATCTTAGCAAGAAACTAGATCCAGTAGCGGCTGGGTTCCCCCTTGTCTCCGCATGATTGCTACCACGGCCTTCCTGGCCAACGATGCAAGTAAATTGACTTTGGGTCAAAATCCCATCTTGACCACCACTCACGCTATCGAGGGCCTTCTCCGGACTCACCAGACTGGTGGATGACAAACACTGGAGTGACGGGGTATCAGGCCCTCCTCCTTAACAATAACTGATCAGTCTGTACTCCAGTCACTGCAGGCATTATAGTCTGTCTAGCCCACGCAGAGATCCTAACTGCCCACACTGAGACAGAGATGGAGCTGGAACCACATCCTTACCAACCGGGGGACTTGGTTTGGATGTGCTGCCGCCAAGTGGAAATCTTGGAACCTCACTGGAAGGGACCCTACATAGTGATCCTGACCACTCCCACTGCTCTCAAGGTCAGTGGGATTACTCCCTGGGTCCACTACACCCACATCTGGCCAGCTGACCCACATGCCATTCTCAAGGACTTCGTCCAGAATGGAAAAGTCAGCCCGACAAGGACAATCCCCTAAAGCTAAGACTGTGCCATTCTCACTTACCCCACTCATGTTGCTTACTTTTGTCAAAGACAGAGTCAGTACAGTTCAGCTCATGGTACTCAGACAGCAATACCAACCACCAGACCTTGTTGCTGAGACCAGCCTGGACCCATGATTGGGTCCTTCCTTAGGTTCCTCTGAGAGGGGGAAATGTGGAGGCTGAGAAAAATTAAGGCCATCCCACCTCAGGTTTAGCCTTAGCATAAGTACAGCCATCTCAAACCCCTGTGTCCAAGGACTGAACTTTCCCCTACTTTACTTTAGTTCGAAGAAGCCCCACCCTGCTTTAGTTCCAAAAACCCCCACCCTGCTTTAGTAACAGGAAGCCCTGCCTTGCTTTGGTTCCAGAAACTCCCACCCTTTTTAGTAACAGGAACCCATAAATACCCCTGCCTTAACTAAGCTCAGGGTCCAAGTCCCTACTCTGCTATGTCGGGTATACTTGGGCCCAAGCTTAAGCTTGTTAAATAAACCCTCATGTGATTGCATCGGTGTTGGCTCCTTGGTGGCCTCTCAGACGCGAAAACTCGGGTACAGCAAGTGTAACACATATATTTGCTGCATTAGTATGTTGTACACCTGAAACTAATGTAATAGTGTGTCAATTATATTTCAATTACAAAAAAACCTCAAAAAACAAAACCAAAAAACCCCCTCTCTTATGATTCCAAAGTTAAAGACCATACTGGTCTTTTCAAAAACCAGTAAAAATGCTGGGTACCAAGTATTACTATTACTTAATGACTGAGCCACCCAGGTGTCCCTTAACTAAGTTTCTAAAACTATTACTTTCAAGGTTTTCTTGCTAGAGTGGGTTCTCCCAGTGGTTTTACATTATGTATTTATATTTCTATTAAGAAAGCATATTACAAATGTACTTTTAAAATGGAGATATATACACTTCCTATATTCACTCACTTCAAGTCCAGATGCTACCACTTTGGCCACAGATCCAAGATAAAATTACTACTCTGAACCTGTTTCCTTATCTGTAAAAAGAGAACATGCAATAGGTCTTAAGGACAAAAAAGCCAGAAATGGCCACAAACGGAAAAACCACAGAGAACTTCCTAAATAGCACTCATTCGGTCAATATAAACTGCACCTTTGTAACACAACTATACTCTCATAAATGTCCTAATATTAGTGGCAGAGCCAAAATAAACCAGTATCTTCAAACTAAATCCCACATTTTCGGGGGAGGGGTGGGAGTGGGGGGGGGGGCGTGGTGGATAAAGTTTCTACTTGTCCTGTGAGGTGAGCCAAATGCATCAACTCATGGGTAAGGACTGAGTGTGAGCACTGGAAGAGAAGTTCAGAGAAAGCAAAGAGGCCAGAAAAGATGGTCTTGAGGGTCCATTTCATTTTGTACAATCCCTTGCAGGAGGAAACAGAACAGCACTCTTCACTACAGAGCCTTCCTGGCATATAAGAGACATAAATTTGGGGGCGCCTGGGTGGCTCAGTGGTTTAAGCCTCTGCCTTTGGCTCGGGTCATGATCTTAGGGTCCTGGGATCGAGCCCCGCATCAGGCTCTCTTCTCAGTGGCGAGCCTGTTTCTTCCTCTCTCTCTGCCTGCCTCTCTGCCTACTTGTGACCTCTCTCTCTGTCAAATAAATAAATAAAATATTAAAAAAAAATAATAAGAGACATAAATTTGCTTCACAGAAATTTTAACATATGAAATAAGGCAAATTCTGGCTGAAGAATCCTGAAAATTCCACTTTATTCCATGAGAGGAGTCGATGGGCCTAACTAATAACACAGAATAGAAATGTAAATATTAACTGGTCCAGGTAGACTCTTAATTAAAATTTAAAGGCAATTAGAGTTTACCAGGACTTCCCCAAGATTTCCAGAGGCAGTCAACAAAGAGCAGAAGAGGTCAACTGTCAAATAGAACTTGTCTCAAAGATCATCTAGTTGGGCTTAATTATTATCAATATCAATCTTAATATCAGTATCAGACATTACCCTCAGGTTAAGAAATAAACACTTACCAAAGGTTAGTGGATTTATTTCCAACTATGCTCCACCCAAACCACTGAAAGACTTTACTTAGATAGAATCATTCACTGGAGTATTAGCAATAAAAAACACAGGTCAGGAGAGGTAGTTTAAGGGTGAAGACAAGAAGCTCTGGGGTCTTGCTTAAGCTAAATAACAAATTCAAACATGTTTCTACAAATATCTATACCAAAGTTATCCTAAGGATCATTGAATTTTGAAAACATGTATGGTACGAAGCTGTGAAAAATAGAAATGCTGTGTGAGGGAGCACGGCAGATCAGAATATATACCTTAAAATATGTCACTTTGGCATATGGATTACTTTGAGCTATAGGCAACAGAGATTTAACAGATGCAGAAAGAAGTCTTTCCTGAGCTTCCTCTACCTGACTAAAAGCAGAAACTTTTGAGAAATGAGGACTGCCATAATGAGGACTCTGGGGGAGTTTTATGGCCAAGATGATGATGTAAATAAATGTAGCACTGAGATGAGTGTGCACAACAAACCTAAAATAACCTCATCTTCTATTACTTTTCCCATATATTTACCTTCCTACAATTTGCTGCTGCTAGAAGCCTGAACTCCTTTTCCTTTGTCTAGCCACTTCTCCATAATTATTTTACATTTTTAATTAACTTTATTTTTTAAATTGTTTTTATTTTCAGTATTGACATACTGTGTTATATTAGTTTCAGGTGTACAACACAGTGATTCAAAAATTCTATACATTGCTCAGTGCTCATTTTAAGTGTACTCTTTAATTCCCATCACCTATTTCACCCATTCTCCCACCCATCACTTCATAATTTATCACCCTTTGTTAATATGGTATATAAACTTTCACATCTTAACACCTCTCTTTGGGTTTTCTTATCTTTTCTGTGACATGAAAACCCTTGTGCACATTAAAAAAGTATATGTATGTGTGTGTGTGTATATACACACACACATACACACACCCCCTTCCTCCTGTTAATCTGTCTTTTGTCAGTTTAATTAGCAGGCACCAGTCATAGAATCAAAGAGGGCAGAAGAAAAACGTTTCCTCTACTACATAAGCAGGAAACTAAATCTCTAGTGAACCCATTTTCAGTACTGTTTGAAATCAGTCTCTGCTATAAATTGTTTCCTGCTAAATAATGTAGGCCCTTTGTGGGAACAAGCCTTTCATATAATCTGATGCCATGATATAGCAGGAATCCTTGGTTCTGGGTCTAGCAGGGCTGGGCTGAAATCCAGGTACACCTATTTATCTTGGGGGTGAAGTTACTTACCTATTTGGTTCTTTAGGTTTCTCCTCTCTGCAAAACAGATAGCATACATACCCAACCTCCTCTTCACTTCACAGCATTTGTGTGAAGATTAAATGTAATATGCAAAAGACTGGACACATAATTACACCTTTTATAGTTGTAAATAGTTCCACAAGAGCCCTTTCCAAATTCAGGAACCACAGTTGATTTAAGGCAGGCTGACTAGAATCCAAACTTTGAGAAACACTGCCTAGTCCATTTTCAAGGTAAAAGGGAAGAAGTAACAGACAGGAATTTACAAAAATCCTTAATCCTAACCTTTAGAACCTTATACCTGTCCACCTCAGGGAATAAAGAACTTCAGCCTAAAGGCCCCACCAAAGGTACTGCACTGTTAGGGAGAAAAACCCTGGCAGAACTTTCAGAAACCTGATTTTACCAGCAAAGTGGGATGTATAGAGTATCTGCTGCCTTAAATCTGGCCTTCTATAATTTGGTAGATGAGCTTCTGAGACACCCACCGTTCAAAAAGCTGCAGTTAATTCCCTATTCTCATAGTGTGAGTCTAGACCAGAGGGTGGCAAACAATTGCCCCAGAGCCAAATCTCTCCTAATTTCATTTTTTATAAATAACATTTTGTTGGAACACAGCAACACCCAGCCTTGTGAATTACCCATGCTTGCTTTTATACTTCAACAACAGAGCTGAGTACTTAACAACAGAGATTTTACAGCCCGCAAAGCCTAAAATATTTACTATGTAGCCCTTAAACAGAAAATTTGTAGACCCCTGGCATAGACCAAGATCCTGAGTTTCTTTTCCAGTTCCTGGGCCACATTGTGTTCCCACTAAGCCACAAAGCTGACTGTTCCTCCGGGGTGAACTCCTCATAGTCTGCCTAACGCTTCCCAGTTCCCTCTCCCCAGAATCTGTCCCTAAACCTAGAGCTTCTATTTGGAAATTCTATTTTAATCCTAATAAGTTCTGGACCTCTGGGCCCTATGGAAATGAAACATTACAGTGATAAAGCTGTATCCAAAGACATCTACTCCAGTTCCTTAAGGCATAAAATTTGACACCTCAAATACTGTTACCAGTCCAATTTAGAACCAAGTTCATGGGCCTGTGTCCACCCCTCCCAACCCTGTACTGATTCCAAAAGGCTGAAAACCTAAACGTTCACCAACAGGTGACTGAGCAAACCAAGTAGTATATTACTATAATGGCATACTCTGCATCTAAAAAAAAGAATGAGATAGTTCAACATATGTATATTGATATGCAATAGCACTCACGATAAATTTTAAAAGTCAAGAAGTAAAACACCATATGATACACCAATTTTTATGAAGAAAGGAATGGAAAAATGTACATGCTTATAAATACACAGATTACTTCTGGCAACCACCCTCCCCAAAACTGGTAATGATGGTTACCTCTGGGAGGGAGAACTCAACAAGTGGGGAATAGAGATGATGAGCATTTACTTCTCACTACATATCCTTCTGTAAATTTTTAAATTATGTACTATGTACATGGACTACATTTTTTTCTTATTTATTTTTTATTTTTTTAAAAAACATATAATGTATTTTTATCCCCAGGGGTACAGGTCTGTCAATCGCCAGGTTTACACACTTCACAGCACTCACCATAGCACATACCCTCCCCAATGTCCATAACCCCACCCCCCCCCTCTCCCGACCCCCCTCCCCCCAGCAACCTTGTTTGTTTTGTGAGATTAAGAGTCACTTATGGTTTGTCTCCCTCCCAATCCCATCTTGTTTCATTTATTCTTCTCCTACCCCCCTAACCCCCCATGTTGCATCTCCACTTCCTCATATCCGGGAGATCATATGATAGTTGTCTTTCTCCGATTGACTTATTTCACTAAGCATGATACCCTCTAGTTCCATCCACGTCGTCGCAAATGGCAAGATTTCATTTCTTTTGATGGCTGCATAGTATTCCATTGTGTATATATACCACATCTTCTTTTGGATTACATATTTTTAAAACATTTCTTATAAAACAGAAAAGTCAGAGGGTACAAAAAAAAATTTGAAAGCACAAATTTTCCTCTCAATTAGCCAGTCTCCACTATATTTTGTCTTCTATTTACAAACTCATGTTCATCTGTTAGAAAAAAGTTTGACAATTTTTTTTTTTTTTTTGAGCGACACAGGCAGGAAGGTTTATTTAAGCAAAAAGTACACTCTCAAGATATTACAGAGACAATCTGTCTCTCTGGCAAGAGACAGATAGATAGGGAGACAGAGACAGAGAAACTGAGTCGCACCTGATAAATTTAAAAGTGAAAATAAAAGGGTAGTGTTGTGAAGAAAAAAAAAAGGTATTATCTTTCTTCTGCTAATCTTTATTACTTACATTTTCATCCACCTCTTTATTAAATGGGAAAACCCATTAGATTAAAAACCAGATGATAACTATGAAACTGTTGAAGAACAAGACTCTTAACAGGCTGGATTTCAAGAATGGAATGCGAAAATTCATTCCCCCTCCAGATAATGCTGACCTTGGGATCAAATACCCCTCTCTTCCATCTCCTGAGAGATCGCCTATGTCCACCACATTCACTAAGTAGTCAAGTACATATAACTACCAAATACAGTTCTGCAGTGAAGTCTAGACCTGTATGTGTTTCTTTCTGTACCAGCAATTTTAACACAAATTATAATATCGGACAAATCTTTATTTGTAAGGACTAAGTTCGGGGCACCTGGGTGGCTCAGTGGGTTAAGCCTCTGCCTTCGGCTCAGGTCTTGATCTTGGGGTACTGGGATCAAGTCCCACATCGGACTCTCTGCTCAGCAGGGAGCCTACTTCCCCCTCTCTCTCTGCCTGCCTCTCTGGCTACTTGCGATCTCTCTGTCAAATAAATAAAATCTTTAAAAGAAAAAAAAGGACTAAGTTCTGTTTTAGCAATTACAAATTTATTTAGGGCAACTAAGCACTGAATATGAAAGCCTCAAGTTAATATCTAACCACTCAATCTACTTTCCTATAAACTTCTACAACTTAACAGCTGTACCTTGAAGTAGGGTCCACTTAGTTGTCTTCCTCTTAAAATCTGGTTCCTCCGCACCTTTACCATGTAAACAAAGCCAAAGTCAAAACCTACCAATGGAGACAGAAGGGCTACCTAATAGACAAAGATTAAGATATTTCATCTATCCTTTCATTGGGAGTTAATGACTGATTCCCATTCAGAGGTCATTCTTCTGTGCTTAACACAGCACATTCAATGCTGTTTGTCTCACAGTCCTAGGCCTCTAAGCTAGACCACCACCTGGAAGGAATAGCTAAAGAAATTCAGGCACCAGATAAAAAGTAGAGCTCTATAGATGGTCTTTTAATATCCTTCAGATTCCATCACTGGAAAGTAAGAAGAAAAAAAAAATTAAAGAACCCCAAAAAAAGTAAGAAAAGAAGGAAAAAAAAAAGAATGCGGAGACTTAAAAATATTCTGTATCAACAGTTAGCAAAGGTTTTCTGTAAAGGGTTATGTAATAAATATTTTCAATTCTGTGGGCCATACAATCTTTATATCAACTACTCAATTCTGCCATTTGGGGCACAAAATCAGCCATAAGTAAACGAATGGGTATAGATGTGTTCCAATAAAACTTCATTCACAAAAGGAGGAAGGCAGTGTGAAAACCATAGTTTGCTAACCCCTATTCTAAATAATGATTTTCAGCATTTCATATTCAAAAAAATGAACACAAATCAATGGGAAACCAGTTTGGTCTGAAAATTTATCACCTATGATTTCACTACGTCTAGACTTACCACGTGTATCACTGTAAGATAGTAAATATTTGTTTGATATACATGAATGCCAGCCTTCAGAAATAAAAAATATGCCAGTGGGTAAATGCAAAATCAAAACATTACCTATAGCCTGTTTTAAGGCATGTAAAAGAAAAAAAATCTGTATTTTTAAAAGGAAAACCATTAAGATGTTCTGAGGTGACATTTGGGCAATATTATTTTGGAGAAAAGGCAACAAGTGAAGAAGAGCACAAAATACGTTCCTGTTGCAGACTCAGAACCCTAGATAACTAGCTTTCTCAAAATAACTTCGATAAAATAGTCAAAAAAATAACACAGAATTGGGGCACCTGAGTGTTGCAGCTGCTTGGATGTCTCACTCTTGGTTTCTGCCCAGGTGACTCTTGGTTTTGACTCAGATCACGATCTCAGGGTAGTGAGGCCAGAGCCCAGTCTCAGGCTCCATGCTCAGTGCAGAGTCCGCTTGAGTTCCTCTCTCCCTCTGCCTCTCCCCACTATGCGCTCTCAGACTCAATCTCTCTATCTCAAATAAATAAATCTTTAAAAATTTTTAAAAAAATAACAGAATTTAAAAAGGTCATGAGCTGGAGCACCTGGGTGGCTCAGTGGGTTAAGCCTCTGCCTTCAGCTCAGGTCATGACCTCAGGGTCCTGGAATCCAGCCCTGCAGGTAGCCTGCTTCTCCACTCTCTCTCTGCCTGCCTCTCTGCCTACCTGGGATCTCTGTCTGTCAAATAAATAAATAAATAAATAAATAAATAAAATATTTTTTTAAAAAAAGGTCATGAGCTAATCCAACACTATAGCAAGATGTAAAAAGTCTGTTTATAAAAAAAAAAAAGTTAAAAAAAAAGTGTTTATATATACTGGTACACATCTAAAAGAACTTAGATTATTCTCGGGGCGCCTGGGTGGCTCAGTGGGTTAAAGCCTCTGCCTTCGGCTCAGGTCATGATCCCAGGGTCCTGGGATCGAGCCCCGCATCGGGCTCTCTGCTCAGCAGGGAGCCTGTTTCCTCCTCTCTCTCTACCAGCTTCTCTGCCTACTTGTAATCTCTGTCTGTCAAATAAATAAATAAAAAAATCTTAAAAAAAAAAAAAAGAACTTAGATTATTCTCTACTCAAAAGTATATGATTTACAATTTTATTTAGCTAAAGGTTATGGGGGTGGGCAGCAGGCACAAGAAGAAAAGAGACTAAGCACATGATAAATATCACATAAACATGAAAATCCCCTAGAAAGCCACATGCAGCTGCAATGACCATGAAGGGAGCTATACAACCCCCCCCCCCCCCCCCCCCCCCGCCCCACAACTCTGCTTCCTCCCTTTTCCCTTCTGTTTTTCCCTTAAAAGGGATATCAGGATTAGGTATCTTTAACCAATAGAAATTAATTAACTCTAATCCAGAAGTTCATGAACAGGCTTTGGAGGTGGGGGATAGGGTAGAGGTTCAAGAACATGTTAAAGTTTTAAGCAAAATACCGCTGTGTGTTTATATATGTGTGCACATAAACAGTCCCACGCATACATCTGCACGTTTTTCTAGGGAAAGAATCCACTCCTTTTTTATCAGATTCTCAAGGGGGTCAATGAGCCTAAACAGTTAAAAACTACCATCAAATTTTATTATCTATGTGTGTTATCTATGCATGCTGGAAGGAAAGGGGTCTTAACATACAGAGAACAGACTTCATGGGTACTGATGAAAAACCTCATCCACATCTACTCTGGAATAAAAATTTATAAATGGTTAAAACATAATTATACCAACCTGCCTTGAGACCTGTTATGGTTTGAGCTGTGTTCCTTCAAAAGAGATTATTTTGAATTCCTAACCCCCAGTACCTCAGAATGTGACTTTATCTGGAAATTGGACAGTTGGAGATGTAATTAGTTAAGGTAAATGATATCACACTGGAGGAGAGAAGATTGCTAATCCAATTATCACTGCTGTTCTTATAAGAGAGCCCTGTGAAGACAGAGAGGGAGAACTCCAGGTGAAAACAAAACCAGAGACTGGAGTTACATAGCTACAAACCAAAGAACACCAAAACTGCCAACAAAAAAACCAGAGAGAGGCAATGGACTCCTCTACAGGTTTCAGAGGGAGCATGAATTTCAGATTTTAGCCTCCAGAATTATGAGACAATAAATTTCTGTTAGTTTAAGCCACCCAGTTTGTGGTACTTTGTTACAGCAGCCCTAGGAAACTAATAGAAAGCCAAATATCAATCTCAATACCAACGAAAATTAACAGTGTAAAGGCCTTCTAAGATGATGCATATGCTCTCATGCCATAATAAACATATCAGGGACATTTCCAAACGTGTGAGATATACCTTCAGTTACCAAAACACACTCTACTTAATATTTAAAGATGGACTGGCAAAAGCCCCAAATCGGTGCAGGATAAAGGGGTAAAAAAGTTTTATATTACAAAAGTAAAATATCAAAATAAGGTTAATGTTAGATACGAGAACAAATCACTGGGGTGTGTTCCTTACATTTTACACATGGTCAAATCTCAGTATATAGTAGCAGGTTCAGGAAAAGCAGTGCTCTGATAATCTATAGCTGTATTAACAAAATCACTCAAAAACTTAGTGTCTTAAAACGCCAATAATCATTTTCATCTCTCTCACAATTATCTGTAAGTTGGGAATCTGGAAAGGGTTCAACTACACAGTTCTAGCTGAAAAGTTTTAGCTCCTGATCTTAGATCCTTCGTATCTCTCCACATAAAGAAGTCTGGGCTTCTTTGTAGCCTGGCCATCTCAGGCTAGATTGCTTATAAAGCTGATAAGGTCTTCAAGACCAGGATTCTAGTAAGTTAGGTGGAAGCTCTCTCACCTTTTCTTTTTTTTTTTTTTTTAAGATTTATTTATTTGACAGATAGAGATTACAAGTAGGCAAGTAGGCAGAGAGGCAGGCAGAGAGAGAGAGAGGAGGAAGCAGGCTCCCAGCCAAGCAGAGAGCCCGATGCGGGGCTCGATCCCAGGACCCTGGGATCATGACCTGAGCCGAAGGCAGAGGCTTTAACCCGCTGAGCCACCCAGGCGCCCCTCTCTCACCTTTTCTAACTTCGCCTTGGAATCACACAGTATAACTTCTCTTGCACGCTGTTCCTTACAAATGATTCACAAGACCCCCCAAATTCAAGGGGAGGGGACATAAACCCCAACTCAGGAAAAGAGGAGTCAAGATCACACTGAAAGAACATTTGAAATGGAAGATATCGTTAAAACCATCTTTAGAAAATACCATCTACCACCAAAAGCATGGAGAGGTAACTACTAATTACTTTTAAGACTATCAACTATTTAATCCATGTTGGACCTATTTCTTGGGCTGAGGGAACAATAAAGAGTTGTTCTTTATTACATATTTTTAGTCACCCAAACTGCTTTTAAAAATATGACCCTGGGGCGCCTGGGTGGCTCAGTGGATTAAAGCCTCTGCCTTTGGCTCAGGTCATGATGCCAGGGTCCTGGGATCCAGCCCCACATCGGGCTCTCTGCTCAGCAAGGGGACTGCTTCCTCCTCTCTCTCTGCCTACTTGTGATCTCTGTCTGTTAAATAAATAAATAAAATCTTTATAAATAAATAAAATCTTTATAAATAAATAAATAAAAATAAAAATAAAGATATGGCCCCATGGGCCTCATACTTCAAATTATTTTGCCTACCAGAAATATTACTGAATTAAAATTTCAATTTTGCTTATTCACTTAATTGTGAACCACACTAACCAATAAGTTACCACTTGGAGTTGACAACTTCTAGCCAAAAGCAAGCCAACTCATTTTAGTTCAACTATGAAGAGGCTTCACCTTGTAGATAGTATATATACTTCAAGATTTTTAACCCACTGAGCCACCCAGGCGCCCTATCCTTCAAGATTTTTGATAGTCTTCCATTGGGAGGCATATTGGGAACCACTAATTGTGTGTCTTTTCTATTATATTTTAATAACTGCAATCATTATTTAATGTTTTAAGACTCAACATAAATGAAAACCGTCTCTGAAAGTAAGCTGTAAGCAACAAATAAAGGGCCAAAATGCAAATTCAAAATGCACAAACTATTTTCTGTACTCAAGCTGATAAGAATAGTGGGTTCCTTCTTCCTTTTTCAAAAACTAAGGCTTATAAGGAATTTTTCCATAAACAAAAGAATAGCTGTAGCATCTTAGTTAACATTTCTTTTTTTCAATAAAAGATGCTAGTGTCTAACCCTGTTGCAAGCACCCATTGAAGTAGATATAATGGGCACTCTGTTTGCCTACACAGACACTGGCATACGAATACTTAACTCTCTGAATCCTATCTTCCTCAATGTCTAAGATACTTCTTGGTGGTTAGTAATCCCAATAGGTTCATTAGTTCTCTCAGGGGCACTACACAACCATTTTATACACTGAGGTTGCTCCATAAGCATGGTACTCTGGCCAGCATTAAATGTCTCTAAGGCTTCATTACCCTGGAAAATATTAGACGTTAACAAAAATTAGACTCCAAATTCCTTTGAGTAATATAAAAAACACAAAGGCATCTCTAAAAAGTTGAGTTTTCCTCCAACAGAAAGTAAATGCCAATTCTACAGCATTAAAATTATCTGCTGACAAAACTTCAATTTTTCATCAATATCCATTCTCCTTTGTTTCTCTTTTTGTTCTCAAAGCCTGTACCAGTGGGGTAACTTCTCTACTGTAAAGTCTACAGAAGAAGGGTTGAGTTCCTATTAACACAATTTGGTAATATATGGTTCCATTGCTTGTAAAAGCATGTGTCCAATTCCATGCTGTTATTCTATATTCTCTCCTCACCTTAATAAAATTATTTTCATATTAAGACTTTTTTTAAATATTTTATTTATTTGAGAGAGAGAGATCACAAGTAGGCAGAGAGGCAGGCAGAGAGAGAGAGGAGGAAGCAGGCTCCCTGCTGAGCTGAGAGGCCAATGCGGGGCTCAATCCCAGGACCCTGAGACCATGACCCAAGCGGAAGGCAGTGGCTCAACCCACTGAGCCACCCAGGCGCCCCCAAGACATGAAATTTTCATACTAATACTTTTAGACTCAGAAAGTGAGATACAGGATTCCAATATACATCACTATACTAATACTTTAAGTGTATTACCAAAAATCAGGGTTCTTGAACACAACTAATGAAAGGGAAATACCCCATTTGGCTTAGGAATTCATGGAAGTTGTACATCGACTCTGTAACATTTCTAAGGGTTAGTATAAAAATATTTCAAGTTAACCAAAACTGATATTAACAGGAAAATGTATCATGTTTACCATGAACATTACATGTAGATGACTATCTAAAGGTTTACCCAAAAACTGACTCAGGCAGATTACTAATTATCTATCTTGTGTGGTATAATTTAAAACTACCAAAGTCTACTCACGAAGATTAAGATCATTCAGAACAAGCTGGTAGAATCAGGTATTTCACTGCTTATAGAAGCAGTTTAGATTCAGTTTAGAAGCAGTTCAGACTCAGTCTCATTATTACAGCAAATGCCAATCCGTAACAGCAGAAAAGTGCTTTGAAGTTCCTGCTTCATGTTGTACGCTGCATTTCCTGTTTCTTTTGCATCACCTTCTTACATACCTTCTGAATCTGTTCTCAAGGCTGAACCTAAAAACTGGTATGTCCTCCAAGACAGCATTTTCCAAATCATGGTAAATGGGGCTAGGAAACTGTACACTTTACCCACAACCAGGAAACAGCGAAGTGTACTAGCATATCAAGACTACCAAGGTCCCGAGGTGAAGAAGCCCACTGAACTCTATTTCAACTCAGGCTTTCACAAATTTCCCAACACAGCTAGAGAAACAATGCTCCGGAGAAGCTCACAGATTACCTTCTAAGGTAATGCTTATCCAAAAATGGACCAAACCTCCCATGGACTACAAATGATTTAGGAAGCATGATCTTCCTTTGATGCATAAGACTACTTATGAATAAGCTATTAAGCCAGTAATTAAGAGCTGCAAAAGTGGGCATGTTATTAGAATGTACCAAAGACTTCAATCTGTAACAGTTAATAATACCTCTGGCTGCTGCAACTCCCAATGCTACAAAGCTCCTACCACACATGCGCATTCAAAAGCTGGAATTCTGAAATTTTCAAGAGGAGCACTCACTGTCAGTAAAGTTGCGTTGTCTTAAGCTGGCCATGGCTTTCAACAATCATTATTTTTACTTTTTAATTAAAAATTAGCATTAGTTGAGCTTCATACATATCATTTTAGTTGTTTTATTAAACCTACAGAATGTATTATACAAATGCATCACTTGGATTGGAGACCAACAGTTTTCTAGCCAGTCTAGACTTAAAGACAAGTATGTTTTTCATGATTCAATTAGGAATGAACGATACCTCTAAATGCTGAAGAAAATCCCTCTCCTCCCCAAATGCTTGTACCTTTACATTTATAATTATTTTTCCACCAGAAAGCAGGAATTTGTTCAGCTAAAGAATGGCCCAGCTAAAGCCTGGGATTAAGACAACTTGAGAGTCACTGTTTTAAGTGTCCTTGCCCTCGATATAGGGTCACCAACATAGGGGCAGGTCTTCTCCCTGCCCAGTAGGTCTACACCAACCAAATGACATAAGGACTTGGAAACAGGCCCTTCTTTGAAGTAATAATAACTTCTCTGAACTTGAATGTGAACGATCCCTCTAGTCTCTAGTACTGGGAACCATCTAGAAATGCCTTTAAAAGGGCTAAATTCCATAACAAACCCTCTTCTCAAAAATCCTTTCCTGGTTTACCTTTAAAACTTTCCCAGGTTCATAGATAAAGCTTGCAATTAAATGTTGTCAGGCAGGGATCAATCCAGAAAGGTATAGAAAGCATAAGGGGAGTGTTTAATGACTTTGTGGATTCTTAGTATCTGTTTCCAGCTGTGAAACTGTATTTAAGCTCCTAAGAACCTTACCTGAATAAGCATTGTAACTACCAGTTATTGTGCTAAAAATGGGTTGAGAACATGTACAGCAAAGTAAAAACAATAAGAGAATAAAAATCCAGGTAATTCTTAGTCAATTTATCAATTGAGAATCAAAGCCACAAAAACGCTAGTGTAAAGATACTTCCTTCTCCAGAAACAGATTCAGAATGAAGACAGCCAAACTCAGTAAGCACAACAGACCTATCAAACATCAGTAACGAGTAATCCAGTCAAGAAATGGGCAGAAGACATGAACAAACATTTCTCCAAAGATGTACAAAGGCCAACAGACACATGGAAAAGTGCTCAGCATCAGGAAAATATAAATATAAAACTACAATAAGATACCACCTCACCTGAGTCAGAATCGCTGAAATTAAAAAGTCAGGAAAAAACAAATGGTGAGGATGCAGAGAAGGGGGAACCCTCTACACTGCTGTGGGAATGCCTAAGCTGGTACAGCCACTCTGGAAAACAGTATGGAGGTTCCTCAAGAACCTTAAGGAGAAATCTCATGAAGTCAAAAACAGAGCCTATACTATGACCCAGCAATTGCACTACTAGGTATTTACCCCAAAGGATACAAACACTAAGATCTGAAGGGGTGCCTGCACCCCAATGTTTATAGCAGCAATGTCCACAAAAGATAATCCATCGACAGATGAATGGATAAAGATGTGATATATAGGGGCACCTGGGTGGCTCAGTCGGTTAAGCCCTGCCTTCGGCTCAGGTCATGATCTCAGGGTCCTGGGACCGAGCCCCACATCAGGCTCTCTGCTCAGTGGGAAACCTGTTTCTCCCTTTCCCACTCCCCCTGCTTCCCCCTCTCTCTCTGCCTGCCTCTCTGCCTACTTGTGATCACTTTCTCTGTCAAATAAAATCTTTATTAAAAAAAAAAGATGTGATATATATACATATATATAAGATATATTATATTACTCATCATTACATCAAAAAGGATGAGATCTCACCATTTACATTGATATGGAAGGAACTGGAGGGAGGGTATTATGCTGAGTGAAATAAGTCAATCAGAGAAAGACAATTATCATATGGTTTCACCCATATGTGGAATTTAAGAAACAAAACAGAGGATCATGGGAAAAGGGAGGGAAAAATTTAAATAAGATGAAATCACAGAAGTAGACAAACGATAAGAGACTCTTAACTATAGGAAACAAACTGAGGGAGGAGAGGTGGGTGGAGGGTGGTGTAACTGGGTGATGGGCAATAAGGAGGGCATGTGAGGTTCATGAGCACTGGGTATTATATGCAACTGATCAATTCCTGAACTCTACATCTGAAACTAATGATACACTATATGTTAACTAACTGAATTTAAATAACTTAAAAACT
Organism: Meles meles; assembly: GCF_922984935.1. Classification (NCBI taxonomy): domain Eukaryota; kingdom Metazoa; phylum Chordata; class Mammalia; order Carnivora; family Mustelidae; genus Meles; species Meles meles. The sequence continues at coordinate 48,326,261 of NC_060073.1, forward strand.
TTTTTTAAAAATCAGTAATGAATAACTATACTGTTGGGACTGCCAGTAACCAACTGACCTTGGGCCAGTCAATTAAATGCTCTGATCCTTCACAGAATTCATTGAAAAGGAGCCCAAATCACTGATGGTTAAATCCTCCTTCTCCTAGCTCTCAAAGTCTATGTGTCAATACTGTGTATTAGAATAAGCTGTTTCCTAGTAGAACATTACTCAGAGAATTATTAACTCTAACAGGTCATGAAGGTTATCACATTAAAGCAATACACCTAAAATTCACTGATCTTCAAACAGTCAAATGTCTCAATAGCAGCTAATTCAACTGTTCCTATCTCCTGCAGATTCTGTTTATGCTAAAAACTACTATTATGATTACATTTTAGGTGCAACCCACAACCTTTTAAAACCACATATTTCTAAAAAACTTATTTAGGACCATCCTTCAAACTAGATGGATGATAAACGCAATTTCAGGGCTCTAAAGAGAATCAATCCTTTCAGCCCAAACACATCTCTACGCCCCATTATCACATACAGGAATGATTTTAACACAAATGTACAACTCAAAATACTTTAACAGATCCTCTTCTCCACAGGTCTCAACTATATAAGGGCAGTTAAGGCCAAAGTACCTTTTTCCTTTACCTTTGAAAAAAACAGTATACATAAAAATGTATACATTTATTCATTCTTAGTTATATTTACTTCCTCTTAATTCAGGATGGATAGCAGCCATTATATGAAATACCATACACTTACTCCAAAATTTTTGATAAAATCATTCAATATGTTTATTAAGCTAGCTATATTTATTTTTTCCTAAGAATCCAATTAAGAATTGTTCTATTGTTTGGGGGTGCCTGGCTGGCTCAGTTGATAGAGCACGCTACTCTTGATCTCAGGATCATAAGTACGAGTCCCTGGGTGGCGCAGTCAGTTAAGCATCTGCCTTAAGCTCGGGTCATGATCCCAGGGTCCTGAGATCGAGTCCCACATCAGGGGCCCTTGATCAGCAGGGAGTCTGCTTCTCCGTCTGCCTGTCCCCTGCTTGTGTGAGCTCTCTCTCTCTGACAAATAATTAAATAAAATACTTTTATTTATAAATAAATAAAAATGTTTGAGGGCGCCTGGGTGGCTCAGTCAGTTGTGCAGCCAACTCTTGATTTTGACTCCGGTCATGATCTCAAGTGTCCTGGATGAAGCCCCACATCGGGCTCTGCGCTTGGCAGGAAGTCTGCTTGAGGATTCTGTCTCTTCCTCTTCTTCTCTCCCTCCCTCTGCTCATATTCTCTCATTCTCTCTCTCTCTAAAATAAATTGTTAAAAAAATAAATAAATAAAAATAAAATAAATCTTTAAAAAAGAATTGGTTTATTTTTTTAAATAAGGCATATACATAATGAGTTTTCTAATTTTTATCACTCAATAATGAAACACTTGTTTATAAAAGGTGAGCAGTACACACCAAAAGAAATGAGTTTAATTTTAGCAATATGTTTTCTGCCTATACATTAAAGAATGGTTTATTTAACTAGAATCCATAGACCCACAATGGGTTGAGAGTCTTTTTTTCTTTAATATTTTATTTATTTATTTGAGAGAGAGAGAGAGAGAGAGAGAAAGAGCACAAGTGGGGAAGGGGCAGAGGGAAAGGGAGAAGTAGACTCCCCACTTATCAGGGAGCCCAATGCAGGTCTCCGTTCCAGGACCCTGGGATCATGACCTAAGTCTAAGGCAGATGCATAACTGACTGAGCCCCTCAGGTGCCCTGGGTTCTTTCAATTGTATTAACCCCCTGAAATTATATGAAAAACAAAGTGTGCAAGTACAGTAATTCTCCCCTAACCTGCAGTGGATACATTCCTAGACCCCCAATGGATGCCTGAGACTGCAAGTAATACCAAACCCTATACATACTGTTTTTTCCTATACAGACATACCTATGGTAAGTTTGATTTATAAATTTGGCATGGAAAGAGATTAATAATAATAAAAAAAATAGAACAGCTATAACAATATACTGCAACAAAAGTTATGTGAATGTGGTCTTTCTCCCTCCCAAAGTATTTTATTGTACTGTACTCACTCTTCTTCTGATAATGATGTGATAATGATAAAATGCCTACAAGATGAGATGAAGGAGGGTAAATGATGTAGGAATTGTGACTTACTATTAGTCTACTATGACTTTCTAACATGTCAAAAGGAGAATCACCTGCCTCCAGATCCAGGCTGACCATGGGTAACTGAAACCACATAAAGCGAAACTACAGACAAGGAGGGATTCCTGTTTATTTTTCTAAGGAGATAGCACAAAGCTTTGGGGAGATGCTCAAAAGAGATCATGACCCTTGACTAAAAATTTCTGCATTATGGAACATGTATTAAGATTTACTCTCAACTAATACTTCAAAGTATTTAATACTACAAAATAATAATATATAATTTTAAGAATTCCTAAAATTCAACAAGAATTTCTCACGTGAGAAAACTTGTTACGCCAACATTTCTGGCAAGATTTCCATAAAAGACAAGATTGATGTAAACTAGGTATTTCAAAGTAATCTTAAAATTGTCTAACAGTTAACATTTAAACACAACACATGCACCACCATTTAAGATCTCAAAATGATTTATATTTGAAAGCTGGTGGCACACACACAAACATTCTAGACAAAATGGATCCATTAATACATGTGGTACTAAGATATTCAGAAGGCTTTTTAATGAAATGTGCCAAATAATTCACCACAGACAGTGACAGTCATAAAGAAGTGTGTCTTAAATTGTAACACAGAAACTGGCTTTTTTCAAATATTGATTTAAGGTCAAAGTATGTCAATAATATGCTCAAAGGGTCTAAAAGACAGAGATACAGATTTAGATAAAACATTCTATGGGGCTAAAGTTAGATTTTTCTTTTCTTTTTTAATATTTTTATTTATTTATTTGACAGAGATTACAAGTAGGCAGATTGACAGGCAGAGAGAGAAGGGGGGGAAGCAGACATCCCGCTGAGCAGAGAGCCTGATGATGCAGGGCTCGATTCCAGGACCCTGAGACCATAACCTGCGTGGAAGGCAGAGGCTTAACCCAGTGAGCCACCCAGGTGCCCCAGATTTTTCTTTTTCTAAAGATTATTTATTTATTTATTTATTTATTTGACAGAGAGAGAGAGAGAGAGAGAGTGACAGAGAGGGAACACAAGCAGGGGGAGTGGGAAAGGGAGAAGCAGGCTTCCCACTGAGTAGGGAGCCCGAAGCAGGGCTCAATCTCAGGACCCCGGGATCATGACTTGAGCCAAAGGCAGCCGCTTAACGACTGAGCCACCCAGGTTAAAGTTAGATTTTTTTTCCTAACTATATATTTTCTCCATATGATCACCCTCCTTGCACCCCTTAATATTCTTTTTCCCCATCTAAATCCTTTCATTCAGTAATAATGTCATCTCTCATTTAAAATATATATCCCCAATTTTGGTATATAATCTCATGTTGCTATATTGTTTTATATATGTATATTAAATATACCCAATTACATTAACCCCGTCCTACAGTAGATTATTATATCTAATTTCTCTTGCCTAGCACAGTATAACACACATCTCAAAAATATTTAAATGAACAATTTCTACTTCACTTAGCTTAGTGTCTATTATCACATTCATCATGCTATATGGCAGTACCTGGTAAAAGTGTTTAGGGATTTGCTTCAAAATAAAAAAGGGACAAATGGGTGGAAGTAGAGATGAAACAAGATTAACCACAGGTTTGTAACTGCTAAAGTTCGTGATGTCATTTTATGTCAGCAACTTTCCATAATACAAAGTTCAAAGAAGATTCCTTCTATTAAAACAGAGAATTTCTCAAAAGGCAGGTCCAGTAGTCTTCTTCTGTACACCTGCCCCATAAAGAGCAGATAAATTTACTTCACTAAACACATTTCATTATTTAGGCAGGACTACCTTTCAAAGAAACCTTAACAGCTTCTGTATGGTATTTTATTTAAATGGTCCTTTTATAAAACTCAAATAAAACATATATTCATTTGTTAACTATTTACTAAGTACCTACTTTCTCAAATATCCTGTCTTAGTAAATGCAGGCTATCAAAAATAACACATCCTCTCTAATACATCGGATCTAATAGTACTCTCAAGGATCCACAGAAAAAAGGCAAGGAGAGAAGGCAAAGACATGAAGACAAAGAAAAAAATTAGCAGAAAACTAATAAATACAGTTTTTAAGAAGGATTTAAGGCATCTACATTTTTAAAGAGAGAGCATAGTTTGTTCAAGCTGGACAAGTCTGTAAGTTCCTCTCCCAACTCCATTTTAGAGATGATTAAACTAAAGCTCAGAGAGGGGAAGTGACTTGCCTCAAGCTACACATCAAGTTACTAGCAAAACCAAAATTAAAACTCAGATCTGCTGATTCACAGTGCAATGTTAATTTTCCACATCAAAGTACTTTCTTCTACACTGTAATATTCACTAACTAAAGAGAATGAGTATTTTATTATTAATATATACTTCAGTTCTATATTATACCACACCAAAAAAAAAAAAAAAAAAAGGTAATAGACTAAGTAAAGGAAGCAGCTGGGAAGAAAATGCACACAACAAACTCTTGAGGCACTGTACATGCAGACTATATACATATACCACACTTCCTCCATTCTGAGACATACATTTGACTTTAATACATAGTAGTCATTTGGGAGTGCCTCTCTACTTACTAGATGGGGTGTTGTCCAATTCATGAATCATTTAATAAAGAGAATTAGATCTTCAAATTAAAAAAAAAAAGACAAAGTGCCCATTTCATAAGCATTTTCAAAAAGACACTGTAAATTATATCTTCATTTGAAAAAATACTAAAATGTGAAAACATACCCCTCTAAAGGTAATATAATGCACCCTTAAAAGACACATAATAATCACCATCATCTAAGAGCCAGTGTAATAAAGCAAATACCCAGAGCAATAGTGCCATCTTCTAAGGTTTCAGAGTTACTAAACACCTAAGGCTATGTGGCATTTTTTTCAATTGTAAATATTAATATAAACATGTCTTTCTTGCCTTTTATCTTATATGCAAGAATTCTGGCTTTCCACAAAGCAAGGTTTCAATCTCAGCTCTGTTCTACCTCTTCAACATTTGGAAAGTTACTAATTTCTCTGAGCCTCATTCTCTCATCTATAAGAGGTTCTCCAGCTTGGAGAATTGTATGAGAACTAAATGTAATAATTTATTTAAGGAACATAGTACAGTACCTAGATGAAATATTAAGCTTCCTCCCACAATCCCTATGGGCCAAATTAAACTAAAAATTAGATCCTATTCTTGACTTACAAGATTCTTCCATCTCCATTTTAGAGACTGGAATAAAACTGTACTGATCCTGAGGCAAATCCTACTAGTTAGCTCTTGAATAATTATTTGATTAGAGAAGCTTATTTCATTGTCTTAAAATTTGTCTCTTTTCTTCTTCAAATTGGGAGCAGAAAACAATGACAAATTTTAAGTTAAATTAGTTATACGTAAATTCAGCACTTTCATATCGTCTTACTGAACTGAAACTGTAAGCCCATTACAAACCCAGTAAGATAGGAACTACAGAACCAATGTGTGGGAAGAAAGAGGGGTATAAAATCCAAAAGACACAGTTAAAATGACTCAGTCGAATGAATGGTATGCATTTGTTTAACCTTAAATTCATTTATTAAACCCTAAAAAAACAACGTTCAGAAAAACCAAGACCATATCTCCATGCTTCAGGTGATTTAGTAACCTGATCCCTCAGATTAAGCAAATGCCATCTTTCAGTATATACAGTTTCAGGATGTGTCTGGTCATTTCTAAGAAGGAATGTACCTACCCAAGTATCTCATACGCAGCAATATACACTGAAATAAGACCATCTTTTCCCTTTCCCCAAACATAATGCAGAGAAGCCCACCCACATATTCCCTATTAGCTCGTTTCAGTAGAATGATTTTCTCCCCAAATAACTATAAAAGTAATGCTTGTTTTTTTGAACTTGGAAAATACAAAGAGTATGAGCATTTTTAAAACACCCATGATCTCAGCAGCCAAAGATTAAAATTTTAGAAAGGGCCATACCAACATCTTTCCTATGAATTTGACCGTAACTGCCATAATATTTTAACTATGTATAGAGCACTTGCCACTAAACATGAGAAACTATCTGCCTATACCTTATTATCTTAGTTCTGGTTTTTGAGACTAAATTCACACAAGTTTTTTCCTGACTTAACTCACAGTTTCTTCTCAATCTGTTCTTCCGAGTCTCTTAGCTATGTATCTTGTTGTTAACCACTTCCTCTTTCTTAAAACTATTTGTATCCTAAGTTTTCCAAAACAATATATTCCTCAGTATCTACAAGAGTCTCTCCAACTCGTCTTTTTCTCTCCTTCACTGGCTCTCTTCTATTAATTCCTGACAACCTCCAAAAAAATGGCTCCAGCCTGACCTTTGGATTTGCTTGACAAATTTGAACCTCCAGCATTTAACACAGTGCCTGGCAGGAAGCTTTAGCTCAATTAGTATTTACTGACTTTGTCAATCCTGACCTGCCACCTATTAGTTGTGTGACGTTGGGCAAATAAAATCTCTCTGAATCTCAGTTCCCTCATCTATAAAACAGCGATAATCAAAGAAAGATGATGCTCGAATAGCTCAAAACAGTGTCCGGCACAAAGTGGAACCCAATAAATTTTGCTACTGTTATCAATATAATCTAGTACAGAACTCAAAAATGTTTGATTGTTTTATGATTGAACACCAAATCTACCTCTCAATAACCCAACTTATTGTCAACATATTTTCTTATCACAAATATCAAAAAATATTTTTGTGCTCTTTCCCTTACTGCCTGTCTCCAATTCATTATTAACTATTCTAATTCTTCTCTCCTAGCCACAAGACAGAACCATTGTTTTTCAACTAAACTACAACCATAGACTCAATTGATCTCCACACTCTTATATCTTCATTCAAATATTCCATCCTCCTTAAAACCATTTTTAAAGTGTCATTCTTACCCAAAGTTGCTGATAGCACGTCCAAACTACTGGAATGTCATCTTCATGTCTTCCAATAATACATATCCAAACTCTTAGTTCTAAAGATGTCTCAAAACTAACCTCTTCCTGGAAAACTTCCCTGATTAACTCCACACCACTTGGATTAGTTCTCTGCTCTGAGTCGCCTCAGCACTTCGGTACTGTTACACTAAGAGTAAAATGTGATCAGTGAATAGCAGTACCAAGAAATTACTTCCAAGAAATTATTTCTACCTCCTAGAAAAGAATGTCCATTAACTACGATGCTTTGGTGATCTGGCTAAGGAAATATCCTATACAACATATGCCCTCTTTGGTTTCTGTCCTCGGCACTTTATGTTTGTCAAGAAGTGTTTAACTCTTCACAATCCTTTTGTACTATTGTCAAGCAGAAATTACATTTCGATGCCTATCAGCACCTCCCATTTAAATCCACTGAAAATACTGGGCCACTTTTGTTTCTACTACTTCTTCTCTGTCCTCAACCTCTGCCCACACCCCACAAATAAAAACTCGTTTTTTTTTTCATCTTTTGCAACGGTCTCCACAAACAGTTCCTCCTTACGCCACACACTCCCAGTCCGACCCTCTCCTCCTTCCTAAAAACTCCTAAAGATTTAAACAGAGAAGTAACAGCAATGATAATACACACACCATGTCTTTCTTTCCTCTAAGTGAAAAGAACTTTGAACCTATTTAGCTATAATGCTCTTTCCAAGACTAAAAAACTTCCCAAGTATGATACATAATCAAATTCTACTGCATCTAAGTGGTTGATCTTACAGTAACAGAACTGTACTTCCATGTTAATTTTCACCGTGTTACTCTCAGAGATCTTGCATCATTTTTATGCTATGTCCAACAAAACAGGTGAGAAAATCCCCTACAGGGCAGATTTTCTGAAAGTACCTTCTGATGCTGCCTTTAAACCAACAAATTCTAATTTTTTTAGGGCAAAGAATGAGGTGATTCCTCATTGCCATCCATGAAAAACAAACAATAACTGCTTTTTGAGAGGGTGTGTGAGCTGCTGTGGCAAAACAATTAGATGAACTAACGGGGTGGAGAAGGGAGACACAACCAGCCTCAGTAGTGAGACTTAACTTTGGGTGCTTGGCCCTCTTGAGTAGTGTATGAACCTATGAACCTGGCTGACTGCGTCCTTCCTACCTGGAACACTCGGCTCTCCAGCCTCTCCCAAAAGGAACAGTTATTCTCGCTCACTTAGTCATAAAAGATCCACACCCTTCTGCTGCCGACGGTTGGCAACTTGTACACTTTCTCCTAACCAGTCACCTAACGCCTTCTAGTCAAACAGCTTCCAGCCACACCTCATCTAAAATCTTCTCCCAGTCACCTTCCGGTTTGAGTAGGTCCCTCTCCAAATCTACTCGTCCTCAGCTGTCCAGAGATCTTAACCTTCAAAACCCTCCCCTCTCTTCACTCCCAGCTGATCTCCCCCCCCCCCACACTCTATCAGTGCCTACTTCCGAAGGGCCAGCCACATTCCCCGGCTCCGCACCTTCACCCCGGGCACCCTTTTCTGAGCATCACCCATTTCCCTCCCAATCACTTTCTTCCCAATCACTTTCTTCCCCCTCAGACCAGAAATTCTTTCAATCACACGCCTCCTCCGACTGCCGCCCCGGGGCACACGAACCCGCTCCTCCGTTAAGTACCCCGCCCCACCTTCGCCACCTCTCCGCGGCCTCCCCACACCAGGCGGAGCCCCCAAGGCTCTGCGGCTGCAAACCAGGCCCCTCCCTGCGTCCCCGCTCGCCCGCCCGGCCCTCCGGAGGGCGGCGGCCCCGGCCCAGCAGCGCACAGACCATCCCGGCAGAGGCGCCCCCCGGCTCCCGGCGGCCCAGGGTAGGGGCGGGGGCGGGGGCGGGGCGGCGGGTGTCGCCTCCGCCTCTCGCGGCCTGCCGCCCGGGCTCCCGCAGCCGCGGCCGGGACCCGGCGAGGAGCGGCCCGCAGCCCGGCCTCCCCTCGCCCGGCAGTCGCCGTCTCTCACCGAGACGTAGAGGCTCGAGCCTCGCTTTCCCCCCTGGCCGTCCAGCGATGGATCCGCCGCCGCCGTCGCGCTCTCTTCACTCGCTCCTCCACCACCCCCGACCGGCTGCTGAAGAGCGGACGGGTAGTGGCACGCCCATTGGCTATGCCACTCGCGTCAGCCTCCCCGACCCGGACCTCGCGATGTGACTGGCTGGCGCGGCGCCTCTTTTCCACGTCTTGTCCTGATTGGCCTGTCTTGTCTCTCGCGCCCCCTTACCCGGAGGAAAGCTCACCACCTCCTCCTGGCTTCGGCCTCCCACCCTCCCCAACCCCGTTTCCTTAGCGGCTGGCTGGGGACGGGAGCAGGCGCAGGGGGGTCGGGAGGGGGAATGCGAACTGCCAATGGAAGCGCCGAGAGAGGACTGGGAGGCGGGCTCCGCAGCCTGGCGGTCCCCGGGGGCAAGTTCAACCAATGGGCGCGCGCCCCACATCCCGGGCTCAGGAGCGCCTGCTTGGCCACTGGGGTTCCGGCGGGTGGCGCCCAGGCCACGCCCGGCTGGCTCGTCGCGCGGGAGGGGTACGCATTGGAAAGGTGGGAGAATGCGGCGAGGCCGACGCGGGCGAGCGTGGGCAGCCATTGTGGCGTGCTCCCGCAGCGCCTACGTGGAGTCCGGCGCTGGGTCGGTGAAAGGGCAGCCCGCGCTCTGTACTCCTGGAACCGCGGCGGGATGCTTTCTAGGGAGGAAGACGAGCGTGCGCCTCGTCCACCGCCGCGGACCAGTCGTGCCACAATAATTTCGTACAAAACTTAACCGATGGTGACAAAAGTTAGAATAATGGTTACCTCGGGGATGGAAGAAGGGGCACGAGGGAGCCTACTGGGAGCTGGAAACGTTCTGTCTCTTGATCTGGTTAGTATCCATCTGTAAAAAATTATCAAGCATAGAGTTAATATTAGTGCACTCAAGGCACTTTAATATATGATATTGAATAGTATCTCAATTTTTAAACTAAAAGGATTGTGAGAATAACTCTGTAATAACATTACCGTAACCTTAGGCTCTGTGAGACTCCCGTGGTACAAACACTCTCACTAGAATTTAGCTGTCTCGTTCAAAAACTGCAAACCATAGGAAGAAAAAGAAAAGGATTGTGAGAATTTAACCGTGTGAAAGCTCTTGGCACAGTGATTAGCGCACAGGGGTTGATACTCAAGGATCAGCCAAGATGATTCAGACTGATTTTTCTTTGAGGATTTAGAGCTTGTTTCAGTGCCTGGCCCTCTTAGTGGCACTGCACCCAGTTGGAAATTACAAAAGTCTAGTGAGCTGCCTACCTCGTGGCTAACCTAAGTTCTCCTAAGTTCTGAACCCAGGAAACTTTAAATACCATAGCTTCTAAAAATAATTAATAAATATATAATAATACGTATAAATATAATAATATATAAATGTGATATGATAGCATAAAATATATAAATAATAAATATATATGGTAGATACAGATAAATATAGATATATCATAGCTTCTGCCCTGGTGGAGTTGACAGTTCAGCACCATGCACAGTCATTCCTGCCTGGAATCCAGTCCAATAGCAGAATTCTGAAATAGCCAAGGCCAGGTGAAACACTTGTTATTAATAGGTCAGTGGTAACCTTTCCAAAACAAACATAAGAACTCGGTCAAATTCTAGCCTGTGAAAGAGCACTAGCAGCAAAAGAATTGAAGATTACATGATTCAGGGGCATCTAGGTGGCTCAGTCCCTTAAACATCTATCTTCGGCTCAGGTCATGATCCCAGAATCCTTGGATCCAGCCCTGCGTGGGGCTTCCTGCTCAGTGAAGAGCTTGCTTCTCCCTCTCCCTCTGTCTGCCGCTTTGCCTACTTGTGCTCTCTCTGTCAAATAAATAAAATCTTTAAAAAATAAAAAAAATTTCATAAAAATGTAGACTACATGATTCATAATTGTTAATTTAGTCATTAAGTTGTTCAGTTCAGGTAAATGCCTTTGTTTAAAGTACTTGTCCTGAACTAGGCATATAATTAGGTAAGAGTATTTTTTCCAAAGAGCATAAGATGTAATAGGAAGACAGACATAAATGGATCATTCCAATGTAATTCAGGATGAGGAAATACATATAAAAACAATAATGATTTAAATGCCAGCTATCTAATGACTTAAATGCTTAGGGTAATTTACAGGCATATTCTCAGGAGACCAGAACTAAGTAAACCACTGCTGAGATTTATCAGCATGCACAATTAGACATTATTTCTGGAGAATAACTTTCATTGCAGATTTTTACATTTTTGTGCAAACGTTTTTTTCAAATAGTTATATAAAAATATACTATTACTTAGTTCTTAGGAAACCACATGAAAAAATTAAGTAATTGCTTAATGAGTATGTTATGATTTTCTAAAATAACATTAGGATTGAGAGCATAAAGACATCTCATTTGATTCAAGTCAATGTATAACATGCACCTCCAGCAGAGACATCTCTCCACAATCCACACTCCCCACCCCTGCCCCGACCAAGATGGGCTTTCTGGAGGAGGACCTAAAATTAAAATAGTGGTTCACTCTCCAAGATGCTACCAACTCATGGGGAAGGCATGTTGTTTTATTGACCAGTGTCCCTCAGTGTACCATCATTCTTTTTTTTTTTTAAAGATTTTATTTATTTATTTGACAGAAAGATCACAAGTAGGCAGAGAGGCCGGCGGGGGTTGGGGGGGGGGAAGCAGGCATCCGGCTGAGCAGAGTCCCATGCAGGGCACAATCCCAGGACCCTGAGATCATGACAGAGGCTTAACCCACTGAGCCACCCAGACACCCCAGTGTACCATCATTCTTAAGTGAATTCAAAGAATTCCTATATCTACAAAAAGTGAGTAATAGTCTCCACAAAAGGCAATGAAGGATTTTGCCCAGAGTCTAAAAAACCTGTGTGTAGTAGTATTGTAATACCAAAGAAAGTGTTCATTCATTCAAATGCTTTCTCCATCTTGCAGCAAGAGCCCTGAAGATTGGGCTGCCATATATTGGAATCAACTGCATTGTAATCAAATATATACCTGTATGTGCTTTTGATCCTTGCTGTAGAACACAGTTCTGTAAATGAAGGTAAATTCCACCAAGCAAAAATAATTTACACCCATTCATAGATAGTTGACAACTTAAAGAGAAATACCACATATTTCTTTTTTTTTTTTAATAGTGGAAAAGAAATGTGTTTTATTAAAAAAAATAAAAACACCAAGTACAGTATATTTTGCTGTTATGACTACATGAACAGAGTGGCTCAGAAATACAGGTGACAAAGGAACTAATTCTGTCAAAAATAAAACCACAATTTTGGCTGCAGTTATTACTTGTTTTGGAATGGGACCATTGATTATTAACTGAAGATAAGAAATTATTTCCATCATATAAGTGGGTAGGATAGCAGTGGCTCCTGGTAATGCTATTTATTTATTTTTTTTTTATTATTTTTTTTTAATACCACATATTTCTAAGAAAATATATAGGAATAAACACCAGAAACACATAGGCTATACATAATGTTGTTATAGCTATTATGACTCCCTTGGAATTTTGTAACTATTTTAAAAACAAAAAACAAGGTCAAGCATTAATTTTTTTATATAAACACTCCTTCCTGCTCTGAGGAAACACTTAGGCATGTGTCATTTTTTTTTTTTTTTTTTTTTTTTAAGATTTTATTTATTTATTTGACAGAGAGAGATCACAAGTAGGCAGAGAGGCGGGCAGAGAGAGAGGAGGAAGCAGGCTCCCCACAGAGCAGAGAGCCTGATGCGGGGCTCGATCCCAGGACCCTGAGATCATGACCTGAGCCGAAGGCAGCGGCTTAATCCACTGAGCCACCCAGGCGCCCAGGCATGTGTCATTTTTTAACTCACATATTTTTCTGCCAATGTCTTACTAAACAGTTCTTTTTTTTTTTTAAGATTTTATTTATTTATTTATGGGGTGGGGGCATAAGCAGGGAGAGCAGCAGGCAGAGGGAGAAGCAGTCTTCTGCCAAGTAAGGAGCCTGATACAGTACTGGATCCCAGGAGCCTGGGATCATGACCTGAACCAAAGGCAGATGCTTAACCAACTGAGCTACCCAAGCATCCCATTATTAAATGGTTCCGATGAGGTTCTTCACTCTTATCTTCCCAACAACTCTGTGCAAGTATTCATCTATTCATCTGAATTTCATAGATGGGAAAACTGAAGCTCTGTGAGACAAGTAGCTTGCCCAGTATCACACAGCTGTTAGGTGACAAAAGTGGGATAGAAATCTAAATCTGTTTGATGGCAAACCCATAGTCTTTCTACCAAGCCAATATTTGCCATCTCCAAAACAAGATAAAGTCATTTTACCTTGTCCTTATCATCTTTGTGTCCCCCGCAATGAGTAGCATGGAATCTTACATACATCTCTCATGGGCCTCTTAGAATTAGTAATTATTTTTACCATGCTTTATCTTTACAGATTTCATGACAAGGGAACTATGTGAACTATTTAAGAGTAACTCTTTTACATTAAAAATACTTATGTTGACAAAACTAAAGTTGAACACAACTTCCTTTGTAGTTACGGTGGAGAACCCATCACAGGCATCTAGAATGCATCAGAGATGCTCACTTTCATAGCCTAGAAAGAATTTTAGGCCCCTGTTCTCAAGAGAGACAAATTTCTAGTGAGGGCAGTTATTCTCTGCAAATCATTTGGTCATCTCTACCTTGCCCTGTACTCCATTATGACATCCAGAATCCGTCTACTTTAAACATTAAAGCCTGTTATTAAAGGGGGGGGACAATTTTACCAGGTTTTCTAACATTTCCACTATTCCTCTATTGCCAGTCTGAACAAGTACACACAGGTCCTTGTAGCTTCATTTCCCCGTCTATAAAAGAAGGTTGAAACAATGCTAAGTGTTCTGAGTCTTTCAGAAATCTGTGAGGTAAGTTTGGTTTTCACATGGAAGTGAATCATCCGACCCTCAGTTATTCAACAACTTCAATCTAGGTGAAACAAAAATGTAGCTGATATGTTCATGGCCCTTCTAAATCATTCCTGTATCCTACTCTTGACTTTTTGGTTCTTGAAGGGTGACAGGATGCGCCAACCCCAAATATACCACTTTGGCATTAGAACTATTTTTGAGTGAAAAGCACTTAAAAAACAGCAGATGCAAAAAAGGGGTATTCTAATCTCCCTTGATCTTACTGAAAACAGGAGACAAACACTCCCTTGTGAAAGATGCCCTCCCTGTACCAGGGGAAAAGGAACGTTCTTCAATGGGGAACCAAAACCAAGAGAATCCTGTATAAGTAGATCATGTTAAGATAATGCCTATGGCCTCCCCATATAGTCTAGATACTTTTCCATAATTGCCTTTCTTTGTTCAACCTGATATAAAAGCCTGTAGGTTTTGTCATTTCTTTAGTTCTTCCTTATGAGAGCTCCTGCGTCACATAAAACATAAATTTGTGTGCTTTTCTCATGTTAATCTATCTTATATCTGTTTAATTCTTAGGGTCAGCTGAAAAACCCTGAGAAGATAGAGGTAAAATATTGCCTCCCCTACATTTCTGGTGACAATGATGGGATGTTAGTGACTGTAACATTAAGAGATCCTGGGACATCTGACAAAAAACCAGCAGAAGGTAAGCTCCTTACCATATCAGTATCTTAGATTTCTGCCTGCAGGCCCAGCCAAAAGGAGAACAGTAAGAGTCTCCTTGTATCTTTTTCTTTCTAAATATAGACTGACAGGAGAAAAACATTTGTCAAAATTAGTTCTTTGAATTGTGACTCTTGTAAATTTGGTTCTGGGTACCAACTGGTATAATCCATACCCTCCTACTCTTTGTTTTCCTTATATGTCTTTTATGGTGTTTATCGTAAGGGGTAAAAAAAATCAGAGCATGTTCCTTTCATACAATTTTATGTCTTTTTTTTTTTTAAAGATTTTATTTATTTATTTGACAGAGAGAAATCACAAGAGAGGCAGGCAGAGAGAGAGGAAGGGAAGCAGGCTCTCCGCTGAGCAGAGAGGCTGATGTGGGACTCGATCCCAGGATCCTGAGATCATGACCTGAGCTAAAGGCAGCAGCTTAACCCACTGAGCCACCCAGGCGCCCCAATTTTATGTCTTGAGAGCTTGGCTTTGGATCTCCATCACCCAGAGGGTACAAGTGTTGTCTTGCGTCAGGGAACCAGTCAAAAAGGCTGGAAACCCAGGACACAAAATGACAAGCAGCATTATCTTTGTCCAACATCACCAGGCCTCGTGGAAGTTTATCTTAATGAGAGGTCGGAGTCCAGTAAGGGCCCTTGTCTGATTGTGTTCATAGTGTTAGGAAATTCTCATCCTGATTTCCCCGCCCAGGACCACAGATAAGCTGGTCTATAGCTGGAGGCATCTCATCTTCCCATAGATAACAAGAGACACTAGTTTCACAAACACTGTTCCTACCACCTGTGTACAATGAAAGTCTTTGCACTCTTAGGCTAACTCTGGGAATGAACTTAACTGGATCTGGGTTGGGGGGCGTGCACTGTCTTTAGGGACTCCTCTGGTTCTGTGGTTAAGCCATAAAAGGCTTTTTGATTTTAAGCCATAAAAAGGCATTTTGTTTTTGAGTCACAGTTCAAATAGCTATATTTTCTGAAATAAGTCAGACAGAGAAAGATAATACCATATGATTTCACTTGTATGTGGAACCTAGAAAAACCAAACTTATGAACAAACAGACTGTTCAATACAGACAACCAATGGGTTACCAGAGGGGTTGTGGGGAATGGCAAAATAAAGGGGATTAAGAGGTAGAAACTTCCAGTTATTATACATAAGTCATGGTGATGAAAAGTACAGCATAGGGGATTTCGTCATAACATTATATGACAGATGGTAACTACATGTATCATGGTGAGTACTGCATAATGTATAGAATTGTTGAATCAATGTGTTGTACACCTGAAACTAATATAACATTGTATGTCAATTTTACTTCATTTTAAAAAGAAATACTTTTGAATATTTGGACTTTATAATTAAAAGGATTTTTTTTTTTTTTTTTTTTTGAGAGAGAGAGAGAGAGAGCACGTGCTTGCATGTGCAAGCTGTGGGGGTGGGTGGCTGGAGGGAGAGGGAAACAGAATCCCAAGAAGGCTCCCCGCCCAGCAGAGCCTCACTTGCAGGGCTTGATCCCAGGACCCTGAGATCATGACCTAAGCTGAAATGAAGAGTCAGATGCTTAACCAACTGAACCACCCAGGCACCCCTATTTAAAAGGATTTTTTAGAGAGTTCTTATCTTAAACAAATGTCCTATTGTTACCTGTAAGAAGATCAAATTGAAATGAAAAATAATAAGGCAAAGATCACTCCTACATAAGTTTGTAAATTTTGTGTTTCTGAATTTATATCTAACTCATAAATGAGATTCAAAATGAAAACTCTAAGATCTCTTTTGGTATGTCTGTATGCATCTAGGTATACATATTTTGTAATGTGTTATTTTTCTACTTTCATATGATATTGCCATAATTACTTTGTAAAAGAGCTCTATTTAACCAGTTTAAAAAATAAGCACTTACAAAAATTAAGTATTCCTAAAACTCTCAGAAATATAGAAACTAACCTAAATGTTTTTCAAGTTCACAAGATCTAGGATAATCTTTGGTAAATTAAAGCTAGCTTAAAGTTTGTTGGTTTAATAAAAACAATCATATCTTCAGAGTTGTAAAGATTAAACATAATGAAAAGATACAACTTTTCTTCTTAGGTTTACTAATCAAATGAGTTTATCTCTACTAGATGCTTAAGACTATTACTGAGTTTAAATAAAATTCAGTTTAAAAACAAGATGTACAATAAACAAATTACTCATGTATGTAAAACACAGCGGTATAAAAATAAAAGTTGGAGAGAGCCATATGTTTTCTCTGCTGTGATTATCTGAAGAAGAGTAACTTAAGATTATGCTACCTTTGTTTCATTAAACAAAGTGTTATGTCTACTCAAAAACAGTTTCCAGGGGCGCGTGGGTGGCTCAGTGGGTTAAAGCCTCTGCCTTTGGCTCAGGTCATGATCCCAGGGTCCTGGAATTGAGGGCTCCCTGCTCCACAGGGAGCCTGCTTCCTCCTCTCTCTCTCTGCCTGCCTCTCTGCCTACTTGTGATCTCTGTCTGTCAAATAAATAAATAAAATCTTAAAAAAAAAAAAAAACAGTTTCCAAAATCTTTTAGGAACCTTGAAACCTTAAAGTTATATTAAGTTAAATTAGATGATGGATATTCACTGAATATTTAAATAAGATAATACACTAAAACATTAATTGCTAACTATAAATTTATCTGCTTTTGGCCTTTCAATTCTTATAGAGAGAAAAAAGATATTTGGATCTGTTAGTGAGCATATCTTTTACCACATTAAGAAACTGTACTATGGGGCACCCGGGTGGCTCAGTCGCTTAAGCCTTTGCCTTTGGCTCCGGTCATGATGGGATCAAGCCCGGCATGGGGCTCTCTGCTCAGCGGGGAGCCTGCTTCCCCCACCCCCTCTGCCAGCCTCTCTGCCGCTTATGATCCTCTCTCTCTCTGCCAAATAAATAAATTAAAAAAAAAAAAGAAACTGTACTATGAAAAAGTCTAAGTCTTTAAAAATTATAAATATTTATAATTATGTAGTCAGAAATTTACTAACCTACTAGAAGATGCTAACATACAATAGTTCACAATTGCCTGCTTCCTAATTTTTACTAGAAAATAAAGGTTACTAAGTGATTAAAATTTGTAATCAGTAATATCTATAGGGGCGCCTGAGTGGCTCAGTGGGTTAAGCCTCTGCCTTTGGCTCAGGTCATGATCCCAGGGTCCTGATATCGAGTGCCACATCGAACCCCACATCAGGCTCTCTACTCAGCAGGGAGCCTGCTTCCCTTCCTCTCTCTCTGTCTGCCTCTCTGCCTACTTGTGATCTGATCTCTGTCTGTCAAATAAATAAATAAAATATTTAGAATCATAATAATATTTACAATCTACATATGAAAATAAAACTTAAAAATGGTGAAGAAAAAAATCTTTGTGTACGAAGTATAAAAGAAGAGTGGGGTGTTATTATATAAAGAGTATACGATGATGTGTTTTTGTCAAGGAAAAAGGAAGTAATTTTGTCCTTCAGCAAAATGATTAAATGTTCCAGAATAAGAAAGAGGAAAGGAATAAGACAAAATCTGAACGGATGTAGAAAATTGCAGGTTTATGGAAAAGAAATTTTATGTTGCAAGGTCAAAGCTGGCCAAAATTAAATGGATACTTTATCAGGGTTTTAAAAAATGAGCTCAATAATATACTAATACAAAATAAGTTTAATTTTCTCCCCATTAAAATGAAAGTTTCTTAGATTATTGGTCTGCTTTTAATAAGAGATTATAAGAGGTTTTTCTTTACCTTTTATATCATCTGCCAAGGAGATAAAGATTCTATGTCTTATCAAAGTAATTTCCTGTGCTTCACATTGTCTTTATTAGATCTTTGATTACTTAGGAAAACTGAGTCTTCAATCTTAAAGAAGCTGAGGGGTTTTTGTTTGTTTGTTTGTTTGTTTACAGTTATGTGACTTTCTGTATTTACCTTTGAAACCTTTTAATGGTCACTTTAATTAGATGGATAACTAAGTATTTTGTCATTGGGATACTACTTAATCAAGTGTTTTTAAACCTTTAGGCTTTTTAGTTTTTTAGGTAATAAGTGAATATTTATTAAGAATGAGAACAGAAATCACAGAAAATTATAAATATTAAAAGATGGCCACATAAATATCACAAAATCTAAACATATAACAAAATTTTCATTAACTCCTTAGTACTCTACAATCATTCCTGCATCTTAGGATTTTGGATCACCTCATTATATGCCAATAAATTTGTAATATTGTCTATAAAAATAACAGTGGTAACTAAGACTTTCCTTCGGGGCATCTGGGTGGCTCAGTCAGTTATGCCTCTGACTCTTGATTTCAGCCCAGGTCATGATCTCAGGGTCAAGAGATTGAATCCCACCTTGGACTCTGCACTCAGCGGGGGAGCCTACTTAAGATTCTCTTCTGCAACTTCTCCCTCACCCCTCCCGACTTGGACTCTGTCTCTAAAAATAAACAAAGATACAGATATAGTGAAAAGAAGGGTCATATGCACCCCAATGTTCATAGCATCAATGTCCACAATAGCCAAACTGTGGAAAGAGCCAAAATGCCCTTCAGCAGACAAATGGATAAAGAAGATGTGGTCCATATACCCAACTGAATTTTACTCAGCCACCAGAAAAGATGAATACCCAACTTTTGTATCAACATGGGTGGGATTAGAGGAGATTATGCTGAGTGAAACAAATCAAACAGAAAAAGACAATTATCATATGGTTTCACTTATTTGTGAAACATAAAGAAATACATGGAGGACATTAAGGAAGGTAAAAATGAAGGGGAGGAAATCAGAGTGGGAGACCAACCATGAGAGACTATGGACTCGAGGAAACAAATTGAGGGTTTTAGAGGGAAGGGGGTTAGGGGATGGGTAAGCCTGGTAATGGGTATTAAGGAGGGCATGGATTGCTTGTAGCACTGGGTGTTATAGGCAAACAATGAATCATGGAACACTGCATCAAAAACTAATGGTGTACTAAATGGTGAATAACATAACACAATAGAAAAAAAAAGAAAAGACAAAATAAATAAAAATAAACAAACAAATTTGGAAGGCAGTCTTGGAAAGGAGATTTGACTTAGGTCTTAGTTCTCTTATCCCTGGAAAGCAGTAACAGGAAGAAGTAGGGTAGCCGAGCACAGAGCTCGAGAACTGGCCACAGATCCAGAGCGCTGGCTGCCACCTCAGCGCCATGTCAAGGGGAGATCCAAACCTTTAGACATTTTTGACAAATTTCCCAAAATCAAATTCAAAATGAGTCTCTTGACTTTCAGCTAACTTTGGAATTTCTCAGAGAGTCCCTAAATGATCTTAAAGATTTATTCTCTGTCCTTACAAAAAGAGATTAAACTAATAGCTTGTTTGAGATGTGAAATTACATGGGAAACATTGTCAAATAAAAGTGATAATTAACTTTCTTTAGGTCATATTTATATGAATAGATGTTACCAATATTTAAAATTGTACAGAATTCCTAAAAATCTGTCACTGCCCTTGCCACCTATATAATCAGTCAGAATTCCAATTATTACTTGAAAACACTGCATTTTACAAAAATAACCAAATGTTCTTATAAATTGTATAATTTTTTTTAAAGATTTTATTTATTTATTTGACAGACAGAGATCGCAAGTAGGCAGAGAGGTAGGCAGAGAGAAAGGAGGAAGCAGACTCCCTGCGGAGCAGAAAGCCCGATGTGGGGCTCGATCCCAGGATTCTGGGATCATGACCTGAGCCGAAGGCAGAGGCTTTAACCCGCTGAGCCACCCAAGTGCCGCAAATTGTATCATATTTTTAATAGTGAGCTCTCACCAGATCTGTAACCATGGCTATTTTTAAGTTTTTTTTTTTTGTCATTCATAAACCATTGTCTTACTCTTGATTATTCTCTGAGAGCATTTTCCATCAACTGCAGACAAATGCGCTTCATCTCTAAGGAGATCTCTTGAAAAGACCCTGACAAGCACTATAGAATACAGGTTTCCGGTAACTGCAGATCATAATATTAAGCTAGATAAGAATTTCTAGAATTCTGGGGCACCTAGGTGGCTCAGTCAGTTGTGTCTGACTTTTGATCTCAGCTCAGGTTATGATCTCAGGGTTGTGAGATCCAGCCCATGTTGGGCTCTATGCTAAGCCTGGAGCCTGCTTAAGATTCCTTCTCTCATCCCCCCTGGTATGCCACATTCCTTCTCTCTCTTTCTCAAAAAAATGGTGGGGCACCTGGATACCTCGGTTGGTGGATTGACTGCCTTTGGCTCAAGTTGTGATCTCAGTGTCCTGGGATTGAGCCCCACATCAGGCTCTGTGCTCAGCAGGGAGTCTGCTTCTCTTCTCTCTCTGCCCCGCCACCCCCCCTCCCTATGCTCACTCTCTCTCTCAAATAAATAAATAGAATCTTAAAAGAAGAAAAAAAACTTTAAGAATTTCTAGAATTCTAATGGAAAAACTGATTGATTCATAAAACTGCTAACCCAAACTCAAGCAAACAAAAAGCAAATACATGAGATTGAATGAACTGATAAGGATGGTTATAATTTTATGACTTTTTGTTTAAAGCATTGTTAGATCTTTAATGTTTTATTTTTGAGATTTGAGAAACCCCCTTTTTGGGGGTGCTTGGGGGCTCAGTTGGTCAAGCATCCAACTCTTGATTTTAGCTCAGGTCATGATGTTGGGATTGTGGGATTGAGCCCCGCATCAGGCTCCATGCTCAGCATGGAGTCTGCTTGCGATTCTCCCCCCCCACCCGCCCCGCTCCTCCCCTGCTGGCACAGGTTTTCTATAAATAAATAAATAATATCTTTTTAAAGAAAGAAAACCCTTTTTCTCTTTTTCTTAAGCTATCTATAACTTATCTTGATTTAATAGACTATACCTTTGTAAGCAAAAATTAAAATATTTATCAGGGTGCCTTGCTGGCTCAGTCGGTTGGACGTCTGCCTTCAGCTTAGGTCATGATCTCAGGTCCTGGGATCAAGCCGTGTTATTGGGCTCTTGGCTCGGTGGTGAATTTGCTTCTCCCCCTATGTTCTCCTCTCTCTCTCTTTCTCAAATAAATAAAATCTTAAAA
This sequence comes from Meles meles, assembly GCF_922984935.1. Lineage (NCBI taxonomy): Eukaryota > Metazoa > Chordata > Mammalia > Carnivora > Mustelidae > Meles > Meles meles. The sequence continues at coordinate 48,348,141 of NC_060073.1, forward strand.
AAATTAAAATATTTATATTTTTCTTCCTACCTGATGCCTCCAGAATTTGGAAACTTTTTTTTTTAAAAGATTTTATGTATTTATTTGAGAGAGAGCACACAACAGGGGCAGAGAGAGAGGGGGAGATGCAATCGCCCCTCCTGAGCAGGGAGCCTGACACGGGGCTTGATTCCAGGACCCTGGGATCATGACCTGAGCTGAAGGCAGACGCTTAACTTCCTGAACCATCCAGGTGCCCCACAGAATTTGGAAATTCTTAGCAAACATTCTTATTCATGATAATATAGTTGTTTACCTAGGTTCAGTAAGACTCTTTTCTCTTTACAACAATTGGAAACATTGTATATATTATCAAGACTTTAACTGTAATGTCATATTTGACAGTGCAGTACATAGACTTAAATGTGACCAGATGGAGGGATACCTGGGTGGCTCAATCATTTGGGGATCCAGCTATGGGTTTTGGCTCAGGTCATGGTTTTGGGGTCATGGGATCAAGCCGGAGTTGGGCTCCACACTCAGTGCAGAATCCGCCTGGGATTCTTTCCCCCTCTGCACCTCCTCCTGTTTTTTTTTTTTTTCTCTCTCTCTCTTTCTCAAATAAATAAATGAATAAATAAAATCTTAAAAAAATAATGTGACCAGATGCATTTAAGGAACTCAGGTTGACTATATGGAGCCAATGTTTATAACGCCTCTTGAAATACCAACCCAATTCATTTTGCTTACAGGATTCCCAGCCCTACACGTGACTAAGCAAGATTACTTCTTAGCAGGCTCAAGATCTTAAGATCCATTGGGTACCTTGAAAATAGAGGAATTCACCCAAATATATGGATGCTACAGGCAAAGTTTGATGGTGAATTCTTGGCTTGATTTCTTAGCCTCAGATGGCTTTTAAGGTTCAATCTAGGATTCCTTATTAAAAGTTCCAATAAAACAGACTTACAAAGAGCCCATGTGTTACATCACTGTTGTTGCTCACTTATGTAAATAATCAGGTCAAGTTTAATGAGACTAAACTTATTTTACAAACAAAACAGTCTTGCTGTAGGGGCACCTGGGTGGCTCAGTTGGGTAAGCATCTTCCTTTGGCTCTGGTCATGATCCCAGGGTTCAGGGATGGAGCCCCGTGTCCAGCTCCTCACTCAGAGGGAGCCTGCTTCTCCCTCTGCTCCCAGCTTGTACTGTCCCTTGCTATCTCTCTCTTTCTCTCTTTCTCAAATAAATAAATGTTTTTTTTAATTGTCTTACTATAATTATATTTAAGAAAAATGGGGAGAGAAAATTGCATTTCAGTGAAAACCTGTAACATGGGCTTCCAATTAAGATTCTAGCCCTTGGGGCACCTGGGTGGCTCAGTGGGTTAAGCTGCCTTCGGCTCGGTTCATGATCTCGGGGTCCTGGGATGGAGTCCTGCATCGGGCTGTCTGCTTGGCAGGGAGACCACTTCCCTCTCTCTCTCTCTCTCTCTCTGCCTGCCTCTCTGCCTACTTGTGGTCTCTCTCTGTCAAATAAATAAATAAAATCTAAAAAAAAAAAAATTCTAGCCCTTTTTATTGTCTGTGAGGTTTTGTTACTCTACCTAGAAACTGGTCTAGATCCTGAATTCTTCTAGTTTCCTCCAGTATATGGCCACAACTCTCCAAACTAACATTTCCTATTTTCCTCCCAACCTTCTGACTTGAACTCACAAAGAATGAAAACTCTCCTTTTCCCAAAGTCCTGTATGCGATGATTGGATGACCTGAGATAAACTACAAAAAATCACCACAACGGATCAGAGATAAATGAACTTCGTGTCTGCTTGTGTAGGCCACTCAGAAAATTCACTTGGAACACCCAGTGCAACGAGAGACCTTCAAACTACAAACAAGGAAATTTGTCAAATTACAACTTCCATCCTTATTCTATCATACGATGAAGCTTCTTCTTAAATCTAGAAATCTCGGGGCACCTGGGTGGGTCAATCTTTTAAGTATCACACTCTTGGTTTTGACTCAGGTCATGATCTCAGGGTTCTGGAATCAAGCCCCGTGTGTACTCTGTGCCCAGCATGGAGTCTGCTTGAGGATTTCTCTCCCTCTCCTTCTTCCCCGCCCCCTACTCAGGTGTACACACATGTGTGCTCTCTCTCTCCCCCTAAAAGTAAAGAAATCTTTTTGAAAAATCTAGACCTCTCCTCAACTGGCTGTCCTCTGAACTCAGAAATTAAGTTTCCAACTATTAATATTCATTTCTCTTTAATCTCTATAAAAAATAATCGTCAGTAAATGCCTCATTGCTCATATCATATGGTGACCTTAGAACTACCCTCACCTCCATCACCATCTCCTGAGCTGAGACAGAGCTGTTTAAACGAACAGACCTGTTCTCAAGACTAAGAGAGTAAATCACTGAGAAACAGAATAATCTGCCAACTCGGATTCTGGACCATGGATCTTTTGGGGGAATCTTCAAAGAGGAAGAATGAAAGGAGGTAGAATACGCCACTTTGACGTAAGTTCTATTTTGAGCTAAAGGCACTTAAAAAATAGCAGATGCAACGAAGGGCATTCTAATCTCCCTGTTCTTCCTGAAAACAGGCGATGAACACTCCCTTGTGAATGATGCCCTCCCTGTACCAGGGGAAAAGGAACATTCTTCAATGGGGAATGAAAGCCAAGAGAATCCTGTATAAATAGACCATGTTAAAATACTTGTCTTCCTGTAGCTTCCCCATATAGCTCATTTACTTTTCCACAATTGCCTTTTTGTCCAACCTAATGTAAAAGTCGGTAGGTTTACCATTTCTTTGGATCTTTCTTTTGTTGTGAGAGCTCCCATGTCATATAAAACTGAAAGGTTTGTATACTTTTCTCCTATTAATCTGTCTTATAGCAGTTTGATTTTCAGGCCTGGCTCAAAAACCCTAAGAAAGTAGAGGTAATATTTTGCCTCCCCTACATTCTCACTGTCTCCCCTATTGATTAAAAGGTCCTGGTGGCTCACAAGTGTTGGGAAGAAGAGAAACAGTGTCTGTAATATTTCTTTAAATACCATCTTGTCTGTTTTCTAAGCATCATTGTGGGGGGGAAAAAAAGAAAAGAAGCCATCTTGCTGGCCAGTTTCTTTCCTCATCTGATTAGGTGGTCATTTTGCCCTTTTTTTGGTCAGTGGCATTGTCAATGTTTAGACCTCATTTTCGGGCAGTAGCGAATCAATAGAACCCTGAGACCTGAAGACTATTCTTTACTTTTTCTGCCTCTCTCTCTTTTTTTAAAACCTTTTCCTTTCATTTTTGGAGATTTACTCCTTTTGTATGTACAGCAGAGCAGAGCTGCTACAGCTGCCTAGAAATGGGGGTCACTAGATCGTCATCTGTATTCAAACATCACTACATGTCCAAGGTGAAAGCCATAGATTCTGACTCACCTATTTCCTGCTTTCTGGGTGGTGCTTTTTGAGAACTCTGCATAAAGTCTCTAAGATCAGTACTAGTACATCTTTGAGCTTCTAGGGAGGGGCCTGCTCCCAGAAATACTTGCAAACAAAAGCTCCAAGCTGGGAAGAACCTCATGCAACAAACCACACCTATGTGTAAAAATTTGTCAATAAATGCAAAGGTGTGCCTCTTAAGAAAATAAGACTTACATTTGACATAGTCTCTAATCTCTTATTCTCCAGAGCAGAGTGCACAGATTAGTTTCTCTATGAACAAAACCAGTTTGTTCGAGCAGACAATTGCAGGGGTGTTTTTTTGTGTTTTGTTTTGTTTTCTCATGAATTAGGCAATGGTGGGCTTGAGAATAAGAAACCATAGTGATTAAGAGTCCTGACACCAGAACTGAACTCCTAGGTATAGAATCCTAGTGCCACCACTTATTAAGTGACCTTGGGCAAATGATTTCCCCTCTGTGCCTCAGTTTCCCAGGGGTAAAGTGGAAATGACAATAATAGCATCTGTCTCATTGGGGGTGTTATGAAGCTGAATGTGTGAATACTTTAAAGCACTTAGCACGGTTTCTGACACATGGTAAGCCTTATCTAAATGCTTACCTTTAAAATTATTAAAACTTGGGACACCTGGGTGGCTCAGTCCATTAAGCACCCATTGGTTTTGGCTCAGGTTATAACCTCAGGGTGGTGAGATCGAGTCCTGCATTGGACTCCATGCTCAGTGTGGGGTCTACTGGAGAATTTTCCCCCTTCTCTCTCCCTTCCCCTCTACTCCTCCCCACTCCCACTTGCACACAATTCTCTCTCTCTCTAAAATAAATAAGTACAATCTTTAAAATTGTTAAGTCTTTTTTTTTTTTTACTAATGTTTTCTATGTATTCATTCATTAAAAAGTGCATAGTATAAGCCCTTTATCCCAGTCCAAGTACTCAGTAAACGATTACATTAAGCCCTGGATGGCACACACATGATTTCTTTGGCATGATTTAAACATTGAAAAACAGTAGTTCATGTTTAGTACATCACATGACCACTTTTGCTTTAACAAAGTAATCATCAGATGTGGTAACAAATACATATGCTTTTTCATTTAGAAATATTATGTTAAGACTAAATCTATTGCAACAACAAAAATTTAATTTATGTGTAAACTCTTCATTTCTCCTTCAAGTTGCTGTTTTGTGTCTTAAGCTGATGAGCTGGTCAAATTTTAGCATGTTTATTTAGAGTGACAGGCTTTAATTCAGAGTGATACACTTCCAAGTTTCCTTGAAAAATAAAAGAATTCGGTCATTCTACAGACACTATCACATCACATACCACAACAACACTAAAAGTAACCATGGAATAACTGAACCTAATGGTTACTTTAGAAAATCTCTGCGGGGCACCTGGGTGGCTCAGTGGGTTAAAGCCGCTGCCTTCGGCTCAGGTCATGATCTCAGGGTCCTGGGATCGAGTCCCGCATCGGGCTCTCTGCTCAGCAGGGAGCCTGCTTCCCTCTCTCTCTCTGCCTACTTGTGATCTCTCTCTGTCAAGTAAATAAATAAAATCTTAAAAAAAAAAAAAAAAAATCTCTGCAAGTTGATTTAAAATATGACTTGCTGGCCATGGGATAGTGCTTGGATGGATACATTATAAAATCTTTTACTATACACAGTTCCAATATTAACTTTTTCCATAGGGAAAGCAAGAAAACATTATTTTGCATAAGGGACATTACATGACTCTAAAACAAAATAAACTTAATGTTATTTGTGGAATATTTAAGAGCCAAAAGTGATTAAAATATGAAGCTCTATCTTTCTTTATTCTGGATTATTTAAAAATGAATGTAGCCACCATTCCAGTGAATGTTTGTAAGCCAAGTAATGAGTAAGACTGTGTTCAATAAAAAGGCCACCTGTAGAAACTTTAAGATTAAATAGAGTAATATAAATCACTAGTTAGGTTAACAGGAATACTTCATAAGCAGAGTATGTAGTCTTTCTCAGGAATGTAGAGAAATTTTACAAGCAAAAAAACCCTAAGTATTTCTCTAAGAACTTTTGTTGCTAATTAAATAGACGGCCCATCTAGAAAAGGTTAATATACTAGATGTACTGTCAGTTAAGTGTATGTGACAGAAATGAAGAACCAGGAATAAAAATCTAGATTTGTAGGTCTCTAGCTAACACTGGACACTCTGTTTCCACATCAAGGCCAACTGGCTTCAACCAAAGCCAGTTCTCAATTATTTGTGAGCCACAGATTGAGTGAATGCATCAGCATCTCTGCCAGAGGTTGGCTTTCTAGCAGCTTAGAGAACAGACTGCTAGGATGTATGTGCAAGCCTTCAAAGTCCAGGGGCCAAGGGCAGAAAAAGGAATGTTTATAGAGATTTAACTCCATTCTATGCCACCCCTGCCGTTTCCACAATGAATACTCTGACAGCTGTAAAGCTGGGAACACTTCCAGTAGGCCACAGCAAGAGGAAGATTTAAATCTATGGTGCTCACTAATGTAAGATTTGACTTAACCTGTGTTATGATACCCCTCAATTAGCACAAGTAATTAGGAATAGATGACACTATGTCAAGAAGTTGAACTCAAAGCTAAGATCCACAGAAGGAATGCGAGCAGTCAATATTGGATTATACAATGAAATGAAGCCCTTAAAAAGTTTATGGCCTAAAATGTAATCATAATAAAGGGGGGAAAATACCCTAGGAGCGTCACACAATTGTATCAGAGACTTTATTAAACAGTATAATGATACAGAGAAGTTTATTAATTCATACAAGTAATTTCTCAGATTGATACAGTGAAAAGTTAGACTGATCTGGGAGGAAACTCCTTACATCGATAGCAAAATATCTTCTAACCCCCAGAAACCATCTGTAATCACTTGCTAAGAAAAATATTCCATAACCACATAGGTCATGCAGACTTGTTTTTATGCCATTTGTATTCATTTTCTTTCAAACTGAGCAAAACAATGCAACCTTTTACTTTTCATACATTTCAAAATTCTACTTATAATAAAGCTCCTCCCCACCCCAATCCGTCTTATCACTAAAAAAGAATGAGATAAGAGGTAAGAAAAAGATCCTTGATTGCTTTTTCATTTTCCTCTTTTTCCCTTGGAGTAAACCATCAAATATTTCTAAGTCAGAAGGGAAACAAAAGACTCAATTTTTTCTTCACAGAAAAAAAAAATAGGCTAAATAAGTAAACAGCATTCAAATGTCAGTAACCAAATAGGCCCCCAATACAGCTTTCAGAGAGTTCCATTTAACAGGGAAGTGTTAGAACCGGAAAGGTTCCTGAGAGGCACTCATTTAACAAATAAATTATAGCTTTAATTATTACTGTATAGAACATACCTGGCAGGGTCACCTGGGTGGCTCAGTGGGTTAAAACCTCTGCCTTCAGCTCAGGTCATGATCTCAGGGTCCTGGGATTGAGCCCCGCATCGAGTGCTCTGCTCAGCGGGGATCCTGCCTGCCTCTCTGCCTACTTGTAATTTCTCTCTCTGTTCAATAAATAAATAAGATTAAAAAAAAATACCTGGCAAAGGCAGAAATATTAACTTTTTTCCTCCTTTCATGAATCTTATAAGGCTATAATGGACTGTAAATCACCCACCATATTTAAATCATGCTTATTTAAAGTTCTCCTAATATTAGACATTTTTGTAGGAATAAAAAACTTAGTAAACAACTATTTCATTTCTTCTCCCCTCTTTTTCTAGCCACATAAGCCAGTTGTAGTGAATGACACAGATCTGTAAAATATTCCAAAGGCTGCCACAGTCCTAAGAACTAGAAAAAAATTGCCACCCACAAATAAACTATTAAGGTAAATGTAAATACAGTGTGGTTCTAATTCTTTTTCATACAATCTCAGAGAACACCAAGTAACTTTATAAATGCCTTATGAAAAAAAGCAATTTTAAAAACCTATCAAAACTATTTAAAATATTTAAAGGCAGGATCTCAAATTTCCTTCAATCAGGCCAGAAATCATCACAAACAAATTCTGGTCACAGTTAAAAATAGAATGAGTGGAATGTTTTAAGTTCAGGACAACCAAAAAAGCCCATGTAACTTTTTAAATATAATCATTTACTCAAATATACTGTAAAAAGGAGTGGTGATGACACAGGAAGCAAAAATAAGCTTGCAAGTGAAATTTCCAGAAGCTCATGAAAACAATACCATCCCAGATTGCAGATGCAAAAGGAGAAACAGTCTAATGGGGTTAAGAGTACTCTGGTCATCTTTGTTCATTTGGTCGTGCAAGGTGTTAACTATTTTCACTTCCCATATCACAAAGTTTGTCCACAGGAGGGGACGGTGGAGCTTGTCCATTATGAGGACTGGTTGGCTTGTCAGGTTGGATCCTCTTAGATGAGGAGGTCTCAGTAGGAACAAGATCACTGCAATAACCATCCAGGCCATCAAGATCAGTATAATACTGGGGCGCCTGGGTGGCTCAGTGGGTTAAAGCCTCTGCCTTTCGCTCAGGTCATGATCCCAGGGTCCTGGGATCAGTATAATACTGGGGCGCCTGGGTGGCTCAGTGGGTTAAAGCCTCTGCCTTTCGCTCAGGTCATGATCCCAGGGTCCTGGGATCAAGCCCCGCGTCGAGCTCTCTGCTTGGCAGGGAGCCTGCATCCTCCTCTCTCTCTCTCTGCCTGCCTCTCTCCCTACTTGTGATCTCTATCTGTCAAATAAATAAATAAAATCTTAAAAAAAAAAAAAAAAAGATCAGTATAATACTGATGCCATTATCACCAGAGGGCCCTGGTAATTCCTGAAGACATTCCGTGTCTGTGCAGTAGGACTGGGACTGCCTCAACAGATTGATCAGCCTTCTCACTGCCTGTTCGTCAGAGCAAACACATTCCCAGGGATCGAATCCACCTTCTGCCGTGATTGCCCAGCTTGATTTAACTCGACTGTTTGAATCCGCCCAGACAACAGGCGGGAAGGATGGGGGCCGGGACCAAGGCTCGGCAGAAAGACAGCCTGGCGCTTCCGGAACGCGGCCGCGGTAGCTCCTGGATGCTGGCCTCCTCCCCTCCTCGGTTTTCATTCGACTGAACCCGTCGCTCTAAGCCACGTCTGCCGGCTCCCGCGGGTGGCCGCGCAACAGATGCAGCGACTCGAGACCCCAGCGGCCCGCCTGCCAAAATTGCTCAGCCTTTAAAAAAAAAAAAAAAAAAAAGTGAAAGACTTCCTAGAACCAATAATGATGCCTATCTTCTAGTCCAACACTTTGAAGATGCTGTTTGCAAACCTCGCAACAAGGTGGGTGTTACTGTCTCCATTTTACAGATGAGGAAGCAGAAGATTAGGGTAGAGGAGCTGGGAATTCTAACCCAGTGTGTCTAACTCCAAATCATTTGCCCTTCTGTGGTGCGGCATTGTTCCTTACAACTTCTTACCCATTCCCTGCATTTGTTTATATCCGCTTTGGTCTTCTGAGTCACTTTGCCCATACTCTGTCCTTTCACAAATAGGTAAATTGAGACTGTAAGAAGTTAAGTGCCTTTCCCAAGACTATGTAATTATTTAATGACTATAAAATAGCCATCGAACGCCAACCAAGCATTTGCTGGTGAGAGTGATGTACATTGCTTATCGCAGTGCCTTTTCACATAGTAAGCAGTCAAGCTTAGCTATTTTTACTGTTGTTCATCTGTTCATTCATTCCTTTAACAAGCATTTATTAGGCATTTCTTACAAATCAAGCTCCTTGGAATAAAAAAAATAAACAAGATCAGATCCTTTTTGAAGCTCACACTAGCTGTCCCATCTGGGAGCCACTAGATAATGTGGCTATGGAGCATTTCAAATGTGGCCAGTCTGGATTGCAATATGCTGTAAGTTCAAAAAACATACAGGATTTTGAAGATTTAGTACCAAAAAAATAAGCTAAAACATCTGAATAAATTTTATATCAGTTACATGTTGAAATGAAAGTATTTGGGGTATATTGGGTGAAATAAAAATATTATGAAAATTGTCTTATCTGGTTTTTTTTACACTTTATGTTTTAAAGATTTTATTCATGTATTTGTCAAAGAGTGTGCACAAGCAGGTGGAGTGGCAGGCAGAGGCAGAGAGCAAAGCAGGCTCCCGGCTGAGCAAGGAGCCCAACACGGGACTCCATCCCAGGACCCTGGGATCATGACCTAAGCCGAAGGCAGATACTTAACCAACTGAGCTGCCCAGGCATCACTGTTTTTATGCTTTTTAATGTGGCTACTAGAAAAGTTAAAATTACATGTGGTTTGTGTTAGGTTTTAACTGAACAGCATTGGTCAAGATGGCAAAAAAGATAAACACGATAAAATATAAATGCTATGAGAAGAGTCAACAGAATATTCTATGAGAGCACAGAGGAGCAACTGGCTTGGGGATTCAAGGAAGGCTTTACAGAGGAGGTAACATTTGGCTTGAATTCCAAAGGGTGAGTAAGGATTATTGCCAGATGAGTGTTTTCCAGGCAGAAGATGAGCATGTAGAATGTCACATAAACAGGAAAGAGTAACCAACAAGTTGAAATATGATAAATAGCTTGACTTTTCTCAAGTGTGGGATAGAGGGTAAGAGTGCTTGATGAGAAGTAGTAGGAGTTGCAGTTGGAAGATAGATTAAAGAAAGATTATGAAAAGCCTTGCATGCCATACACTACTGAAATTTTTTTTTTAATATTTTATTTATTTGACAGAGAGAAATCACAACTAGGCAGAGAGGCAGGCAGAGAGAGAGGAGGAAGCAGGCTCCCCGCAGAGCAGAGAGCCTGATGCGGGGCTCGATCCCAGGACCCTGAGATCATGACCTGAGCCGAAGGCAGAGGCTTTAACCCACTGAGCCACCCAGGCGCCCCCTGAAATTTTTTTTTAAGATTTTATTTATTTCGTTGACACAGAGAGAGAGAGAGAGAGAGAGACAGGACACACAGCAGGAGGAGTGGCAGGCAGAGGGAAAGGTAGAAGCAGGTTCCCTGAGGAGCAGGGAGCCTGATGCAGAACTTTGATCCCAGGACCCTGGTGTCGCCACTATTGAAATTTTTGATGAAGACAACGGATATGATTTTATTTGAGCTTAGAAAGATAACTCTCATGGCCACATGGAAGTTGGCCCGAAGTAGGAAAAATACTTGAGATAGGAACATAGGAAATGAAAACAGATTTTGGTGGTGATAATTTGAGCAATGGTAGTAGGAATTTCAAATAGGGCAGGGCCTGCTTCCCTTCCTCTCTCTCTGCCTGCCTCTCTTGTGATTTCTCTCTGTCAAATAAATAAAATCTTTAAAAAAAAAAAAAAAAAAAAAAAAAAAAAAAAAAAAAAAAGATGGACAGGGCCATCTCAGAACTGATGAGACCTAATGCTCACGTCAGGGAAACAAAGAAAATAGGGATCAGAGAGGCACCCAGTTGTGTTTGTTCATGGCTATACAATGGCATTTCCTTCTGTTCATTCAAAAAATAATTGAAACACTACTTAGGTGCCAGATAATAGGTAGTAGAGCTTAATGGGTTCCTGGTGACAATGTCTGAACTTTATGTGATTATGTTTAAAACATTTGCTAGGGATCAGAAAAGAATAAATTACTAAATTCACATATATGTATTGCCGAACTAATGAATTTTATTTCTCTGGAACTATATCTTATTCTCAGTGACCTTAAAATAGTCAGAAGTCTTATGCTAAAGTGAGAGTAAGGGTTTTCTCACCTAGCCAGTTAGAGCAGGAATCTGATCCCTGAAGGTAGAGGCCAGCTCACAGAATGACAGGTATGAAGTCTGATAATAGAAAGTTTAGGAAAGGATGTGAAGAAACAGGAACTCTTTCATCAACTGCTCATAAATTAGTACATTGCATTTTGAAAAGTAATTGGCAGTTATAATCAAATTGAAAATGTATATTTCATAGAACTCAGCCTTTGGATTTCTGTGTCCCTGCACAGTGCTTTATAAAGCAAAGTTAGAGCACCCTAGGCGAGCTTCTAATTACATGTATGTTTTTTAATGTATTTATACAGAAATGAAAAAGAAATTGAGCTTTACTCATTTTGACTTAGTATAAGGATTGAAGCTGGTGCCTTCACTTAGTGTGTATATCAGATGTCATATGTATGCTGACAACTCCCAAATTTAAACATCCAGGCTTATCTTCTCCCCTGAACTTTGTCTACTGAGTATCTTTACTTGGAAATATATGATTATATTGAAAGGATGCAAAGAGTATGAATTTTGCAAATAACAAAATTCAAGCCAATATTCTCTTACTACTATGGGCACAGCACAGAAATGAGACCAGAATGGTAGAGGAAAGGAGCTGAGGCATTGAGACTCTGGCAAGGATCAGCTTCCAGAGAAGAGGAGAACAAGGAGAGGTTAACTGCTCATCCACAGTGTAAAGGGAAGAAACTATCCCACTCTCTACCCGATCCTGGTAAAGAATATACACAGTGAGCCATTTCTAAATCCAGGACCATCTGTAGTAATAAGACAAAAATTCTGTCTTATTACTCTGTAATAAGACACAAAAATTCTGTCTAATTACTCTGTAATACTCTGTCAAAAATTACCATTCCCTTGGAGCGCCTGGGTGGCTCAGTGGGTTAAAGCCTCTGCCTTCAGCTCAGGTCATGATCCCAGAGTCCTGGGATCGAGACCCGCATCGGGCTCTCTGCTCTGTGGAGAGCCTGCTTCCTCCTCTCTCTCTGCCTGCCTCTCTGCCTACTTGTGATCTCTGTCTGTCAAATAAATAAATAAAATCTTAAAAACAAAGAAACAAAACAAAACAAAAAAATTACCATTCCCAGGATGCCTGGGTAGCGCAGTCGTTTAAGCACCAACTCTTGATTTCAGCTCAGGTCGTGATCTTGGGGTTGTAGGATCAAGTCCTGAGATAGGTTCCCCACGTAGCATGGAGTCTGCTTAAGGCACTCTCTCCCTCTCCTTCTTACTGCCCCACCCCCACCCTGCTTGCGCGCTCTCTCTCTCTCAAATAAATAAAATTAGGGACACCTGGGTGGTTTTTTGTTTTTTTTGTTTAAGATTTTACTTATTTTTTTGACAGAGAGAGACAAAGTGAGAGAGGGAACACTGGGAGTGGGAGAGGGAGAAGCAGGCTCCCCGCTGAGCAAAGAGCCTAACGGGGGACTCAATCCCAGGCCTCTGGGATCATGACCTGAGAAGAAGGCAGACACTTAAGGACTAAGTCACCCAGGCGTTCCATCTGGGTGGCTTAATCAGTTAAGCATCTGACTCTTGATTTTGTCTCCGTTCATGATCTCAGGGTCATGATCTCAGAGTTGTAAGACGGACACTGCAATCGGGCTTGCACTCAGGGAAGAGTCTGCTTGAGATTGTCTCTCCCTCTCCCTCTGCCTTTACCCTGATCCCTCACACTTTCTCTCTCTCTCTCTCAAATAAATAAAATCTTTTCAAAAAATGTTACTCTTCCCATTTCTTTAAAGTCAAGTGTATAACAAATACACAGTGAATTTCCATAGACATGTCCAGTTCCCTTCTTACTATGAGAAATGATTAAAACTCTTACTTAGTATTTTTTTTAAAGATTTGTTTATTTATTTGGCAAACAGAGATCACAAGTAGGCAGAGAGGCAAGCAGAGAGAGGGGGAAGCAGACTCCCCACCGAGCAGAGAGCCCAATGCGGGGCTCCATCCCAGGACCCTGGAATCATGACCTGAGCTGAAGGCAGAGGCTTTAACCCACTGAGCCACCCAGGCACCCCACTTACTTAGTATTTAGTTACTATTGCTTGTTTTGATCCCGTTCTGATTCCTCTTGTTTTTGCATTTGCTAAAACCTGTAGATTTTCTTTGCTGTGTCTCATGATGTTCTTATTCTATGTCCATCTGCCCTTGGGTGTTCTATTGTTGTTGTAACAAATAATGATAAACTTAGTGGCATTAATAATAAATAAACACACATTTATTATTTTATAGTTCTGGAGATTGAGTCTAAAGTGGGTGTCACAAGAGCTATGATACTTTTGGAGACTCTGGGGGAGAATCCATTTCCTTGCCTTTTCTGGTTTCGAGAGGCCACTTGCTTTCATTGGTCCCAACAAAAAGTTTAGGGGGGAAGGGGGAATGTTTAAGAAGAAACATCTGGGACTATTTAAAATACTATGCATATTCAGTACTAAGGAACAATGAAAATGTTCATGATACTTTGCACCTAAAGAAAACTTAGTAAGAGGGGTGCCTGGGTGGCTCAGCTGGTTAAGTGTCTACCTTAGGCCCAGATCATGATCCCATGGTCCTGGGATCGAGCCCTGCATCAGGCCTCCTACCTGAAGAGCCTGCTTCTCCTTCTCCCTCTGCCTGCTGCTCCCCCTGCTTGTGTTCTCTCTCTTTCTCTGTCAAATGAATGAACAAGATCTTTAAAAAGAAAGCAAAAGAAGAGAAAAGACATAAAAGAAAAGAAAATTTAATAAAAATATTAACTTAATAAGACAAGAGCTTGAACACCAGATAAAATGACAATAGGAGATGGAAAAGGAGATTGCAAAGTTAAGAAAGCAATTCAAGGGCTGAAATAACACCAACTTTCATCAAACAAATTAATAAGAAATAGCAAGAAACAGAACAGACACATTGAAATGAGCTTTCTAACACAAAAGAAAGCCTAATTAATCACTACAATGGTAGAGGAAAAGAAAACAAATGTTAAAGCGGTTAGAGAGAGGTTCGTCATTATAAAGGACATTGTCCACAAGAAGACTAATTTATATTCCTAAAACAGTGAGCCTAAAAATGCAGCAGGAAAAAAAAAAAAGATTTAAAGAAACTAAATCTGAAAATTAAAGGGTCATCTTGTTTTTGAAAAAGTGATATGAGTAATTGACCTGAGATGAAACTTGTTAAATTAAGTTGAATTGCAAGGATTAGAGAATGTTCTTTAGGCATCCACACAGAAAAAGAAGGTCACCTGTAACAGGGTAAAATTGAATTGTACTCTCATTCCTTCATAGCAATATTCAATGCCAGATAGAACCCGATCTAGAAAATTGAAATAGAAAAAAAAATTACTACACAGGAAAGTTGTTTGCATATAAGGAAGCATATTTATATTCCTAAGCATAAAACAACTTAGGAAGCACAGTACCCAGGAATCCTAGAATAAAATTACTTTCAATAAAATTCATATATCCATTAAATTTTAGCAAAGGTAAGATAAAGAGACTGGAGGTAAACAATGAGTACATTTAAATATAGAATTAAATGGCTGTGATATCTAACATAATCTAAAATGGTATTCACAAAATATCCTAATGATTATTTATAGGTGATAGGATTTTATTTTTTTACTTTATTAATGTTGCTCTGTTGCTTAAATGCTTTTCAAAGAATGTGCTATATTTCCATTTTAGAAACATGATAATCATTAGTCTAAAATAAATTTGTGATATAGCTTAAGTAAATTATTTCTTAAAAAAATTATGTGTGGGTAAACTTCATCTGGGACTAAACTTGTTGGCTTGATTTTTGTCTTTTAAATATTTATTACTTTATCCATTTAAAGTCATTTGATTTTTTAAATTTTTATTTATTTTTTTAGTTTCTTTTAAGTGTTCCAGAATTCATTGTTTATGCACCACACCCAGTGCTCTATACAATACGGGCCCTCCACAATACCCACCACCAGGCTCACCCAACCTCCCACACCCCTCCCTTCCAAAACCCTCAGTTAGTTCCTCAGAGTCCACAGTCTCTCATGGTTTGTCTCCCCCTCCAATTTCCCCCAACTCCCTTCTCCTCTCCATCTCCCCATGTCCTCCATGTTACTTGATTTTTAACAGGGCTACCAAAACAAGGCAATGAAGAAAAAATAACCTTTTTTACAAATGATGCTGGGACAACTAAATATCTTTATGCAAAAGAGTGAATTTTGACCTCCACCTCACACCACATACAAAAGTTAATTCAAAATGGATCAAAGACATAAATGTAAAAGCTGAAATACTGAACTCTTAGAAAAAACATGAGTGTAAGGTTTTGTTACCTTGGATTAGGCAATGATTTCTTAGGTTCTTTGAACCAAAGAACAACCAACCAGATAAAAAAATAGGTTGAAAAAAAATATGTTGGACTTCATCAAAATTAAAACATCTGTGCTTCAATGTGAAGAAAGTGAATAACAAACCAAATAGGAAAAAATATTTGCTAATCACAGATAAGACACCAGTATCCAGAATACACAAAGAAGACTTTCAACTAAACAAAAAAAAAAGATAATCCAATTAAGATGCAGGCAAAGGATTTGAATAGACATTTCTCCTGAGAAGTTACACAAATGGCCAGTAAGCACATGAAAAGAATTTCAACATCATCAGCCACTAGGGAAATGCAGCAATGACAATGAGATACCATTTCACACTCACTAGAATGGTTAAAATAAAAATGATGGACAAGTGTTGTTGAGAATGTGGAATGGAATCCTCATATTTTGCAGATGGTGCAGCCACTCTGGAAAACACTGTGTCAGTTTCTCAAAATGTTATCCATAGAATTTCTCTTTGACCTGGTAATTATATGCCTTAGAGATGGAATAGAATTGAAAATACGCTGACACAAAAATTTGTACATGATTTTCTTTTCTTTTCTTTTTTTTAGGTAGGTTCCACACCCATTGTGGGGCTTGAACTCACAACCCTAAGATCTAGAGTAGCACACTCTACCAGCTGAGCCAGCCAGGTGTCCCGGTACACGATTTGTATAGCAGCAATATTCATAATAGTCAAAAAGTGAAAACAGTGCAAATATCTATCAATTATGAGTGGACAAACTGTGATGTAGCCATATGATGATATATTATTTAACCATAAAAAGAAACAAGTATTGATACCTGTTACAACATGGATGAAACTCAAAAAGATGTATATTAAGTGAAAGAAGCCAGGCATACAATGTCACATATTCTATGGTCCCATTTGTATGAAATGTCTAGAATAAGCAAATTCATAGAGATAGAAAGTTAGATTAGTAAATACCAAGGGTTGAGAGCAAGGGAGAATGAAAAGTAACTGGTGAAAATATTCAGGAATTATGTAGTAGTGATAGTTGCACAAGTTTGTGAATATAAAACAATCACAGAACTATATTCCTTGAAAGGGTGACTCTTATGACATATGAATGTGTATCCCAATTTTACAAAAGAATAAGGGAGTGTGAGGGCCCGTGTATTGCCCCTGTTTGGGCTGATCTCTGAGCTGTACCAGGCTAAAGCATTAATTGAGAAAGGAGAAAGCTGTCATATTATGACCATTTCCCTGCTGTGTTGGGAAACTGGCACTGGTGTATGAAATAAAGAATGTGTTGATAGTGACCTGCTGAATGAGGGAGCACAGTCCACCCACAAAAGCCTGCATGTACCTCCTGCAGGCATCATAGCTCCTAGTTTGAGAAAGTGAAAACCCCAGGGTTTTCATTGATGGGACGGTTTTGATACACTAGCGTTAAAGAGGTCATAAAATGCATTATTTACAAAATCTGGAAAGAGGAGTGAGTGTGCAATGAGCTGGAGGAAGGGCAGTCCTCTGGGCCAGGTCATGAAGAAGCAGGAGGTAGAGAACAGGAGAGCATGCACCTATTACTCAGTGTGGCTGGGGCAGAGGTCACTAACTTTTCACAACCTGAATTCTAAGTGGTTATTTGATTTCATTTTTTTCCAAGCAGTTCTCTTAAAGGATACCCTGGGAACAACCAAATGAGAATTTATGGTGGGAATCCTAAACTCGGGTCCTTACCTAAATGTTCAGACTCAGTGCGAGTAAGGTTATCCTACTCCAGAATGTCTAGGTAACAACTTAGGGAAACAAATCACACCTTCCCATGTGGACAATGTCCCAAGAGAAAGCTGACAGAAAATACCAGAGCATCTAGCAGAACCAAACACCCCCAAGAGAAGGAAGTTTAGAGTCTTTTGAGAGGCTTTAATAATTGCTATAGGAGGCAGATAAGAAACAGAACAGCACCATCTTCCTCAGCAATAGGCCTGAGCTGTTTTGATTGCAAAGGACTAAATAAAGATCAGTCAAGTAACAGTTATGGGATACCCGAGGTAATGGTATTCACAGGAATAAAGACACGAATCGCAGGCATGTGGGAAGGTCTGTGGGAGCTCCTGAAAGGACAAAAGCCATGTTGCTGGGCAGTGGACAGTTCTTGTTTTGGCGTCCCAATAGTCATCTTTTCACCTTCTACGTGTCCCAATTTCCTTTTCCCCCAATTGCCTCTTCCATCTAATTTGATAGGAAAATTTTGGCTCGTGATATAAGCTAGGAGGGTGGAGGGCAGGCTCTTGACCCCAGCGAAGCTAGGGCTTTGCATTTTCTCCTCCACCCTGGAATTTGAATCTCTTAGCACAGGGGAAAGCAGACTAAATATCAATGATCAAATTTGACTCTGTGTTATACATCCTGACCAGAACTTTCCTGCCACTGAGACACTGTTGTCTCCACGGCTTCTGGGTTCCCACCTCTTCTCAGGCATGACCCTGCCACCTCCCGTCAATTTGGTGATACCCCTAATGCCTTTTGAATAAATTCCCTTCTGCCTAAATTAGAGCCTTTTCTGCAGCTTGCCATAGAAAGATTCACTCATGAATGGCAGAAGCCATGGTAGGGCTTGGTTTCTTGGGGCTAGGTGGTCATGTGGAATCCAAAACAGCTCTAGGATCTTCAGCAGTAGAAATTCAAGAATGTCTGTACAATGTGACATCATTGACTATGCCGTGCATCTATTTCTATCTCCACTACCCATTGACCTCCTCACCATTTCTCTTTTTTCCAGCTTGTGTTTCCTGGTTACTCAAACTTTCATTGTTCTCTTCAACATACTCCTGGCCCCTACTAGGGAAAGAAGATCCTTTCATCCATCCTCTTAGGCTTTTTATCTGAATTTGAGAATTAAACTGACATAAGATAGATTAATAGGAGAAAAGTTTAAAAAAAAAAAAAGTATTTTTACATGCTCTTGGAGCCTTTATAGGAAAACTAAGTACCCGAAGAAGCAGTGTAGGACCAAGAGCTTATATACATTTTTAAAAACAAACAAGAAAAGAATGGTAAATTTATGAAGTGACAAGGCAAAGAGAGCTTAAGCTTTTAGGAGTGGTAAATTGTGAGGAAGTGACCAGGATATACGAAAGAACTAATAGAAGCTAAAGGTTACCTTAGTGGGTTGGTTTGTATAGATCCATTTTGTCCTTGATCCCTTAGTGCTGATGATGATACTCCTCTTCCCCGTAGAGTACCTTTCAAAAGGGAAATTTCATAATCTGCTTTTGGGTAGGAAGGAGGGAGTTCAGAGAGCCCTTCCTGAATCTGCCTTTTCTCCGGTGCCTTCAGCTCAAAATAAGCAATATGCAAAAGTGACATATTTGGGATTGTCCTGTTCTGATCCCCTCAGAGGTCAGAATTCTGAGACTCTGCTTTCATCTTTAACTTGCTGAATCTTTCCATATTCTGCCACTAAACTCCTGAAACTATGAATCTCTTTGCCCAAGTTCATTACCTAATAGCCCAGAGTGCCACACAGAGCCAAGACAAGGGTGAGGCCAGCAGAGTGCCAATGACATAAAATTTCAGAAGGTGCTCAACTCTGTGACACCAGCCTTTTGGAACTTGCACAACCCAGGGAAGGAGTGCAAACCTCCTGAAAGGTTGCTCCCTGGTCGCCTTGCTTGCTTCACCCTAGTGCTGGCCTTGGGCTGCCTTGGCACAGTGTTTAAAAGCTATGCATTGTCCTACCCTCACGTAAGGGCAGCCTAATTCTTGCTCAAGTATCCTTGAATAAATTTCTCCTCCCTAAGGTTCCACTCCTCACATTCCCAAGGCTCAGGGTGGGGGGTTGCTTTTATGTTTCCCAAAGAGTCCTCATTTTATGCTCCAGAATTTACTTTTTTCCAGGGTGATTGAAGGCAGAAGCACACATTCTCTTCAACCCTCGCCTTTGGCGCTGTCCTCCCCTTACTTAGGCTCTCACAAGAAGGTTCCTCTGAAAATAATGGGCAGTACATTTTCCAAAATATGAACAACTTATTTTTAATAATACTACATATAGTCTTATGACCAAACATTAGAGTTCATTTGGATAATTGTGGTTTGTGTCTAGTTCTAATCTTCTACTTTTGATTACTTGGACAAACTTACATCTATTTCTTCAAATAGTGATTTTTAGGTTTAGGCCTAAAAATCATTCCAGATGAGGGGAGGAAATGTCATTAATATTGTTTTCAAGGACAGGGTTCTGCTAAAAAATATATACCAATTTACTTCTCTAAATAAGACTCCATTTTTAACTTACATCCTCTATTTTTGAGTATTCTCACTGAATCTCCCAAGGAAAGTTGATAGATATTTGACTTCTATCCATAAAACTACAAAATTATACAAAAATAATACTTCCCAGCACATCAGAGAGGGTCTGCTTCCAAAAGCAAGCTGTTTTCCCATCCTGGATGGCAGGAAGTACTTGCAATATGCAAAATAAAAATTTTCCTACACTTACATTTTTTTAAGATTCAGTCTTTAGTCAGCAAATCCTTACTTCAGTTAAGGCAAAACATTTCACACCATTTCACCACACAGGTCACAGGCCAGACTATGTGTTGGTTGTTTGTCATTTAGGTGTCCAATGGGCCCCAGCCAGCTGTGGTCATGGAGTACAGGGGGAAGTGGACGCATGATACAAAACAGGGTTACTCAGTCAGCATGGCCCCTTGATGAAGCTCGGAACATGGCAAATTGCTCAAATACTCTTTCTTGTGTTCAACCTCACAAGTCAGTCTCAGCCAGGATAAGGGAGCTTGGTGGAGCAGATACAGAGCATGGCCATGTTCTAAGAGTTGGTATAGGACTCCTCCCTGCCCCTCCATAAATAGTGGTGCAAGCAGCAGCCCAAGTTCCTCTTTGGGGTTTCCACTTCTACAGAGTAGCTAAAGGAAGAGTGAGTGTCCAAAGAGCAGAACGGAGGAGGTGAAAGAAGAAATTCACTACATAGTGAGAGAGCTGTTGAGATGTTCCGTCATTTGGTGGGAGTGAGGTGACTGATTTGCTAATGCTAACAATACAACCCTTTCTTTCATTCTTTGAGTTTCCTTTGTGCAGAAGAAGAAAGTGGGACAAATTGCTGTATGGACACTTGTGGCTTAGAACCACATTCAACAGGACATTATTTTACATTTTATTTCACTTTGTTTTGTTTTTAAGCTTGAATAGATAATAATAGACAAGAGCCAGAGGCTGGATTTTGCTATCCTTTCCCTTTACCTCTACCTTCAGGAAGATTTTTTTTGGGAGAGGAGGGTTTGGGTTTTTGGTTTTGGTTTTTTTTTTCCCCCTCTTTTCCTTCCTCTGAAATAGTGGCTTCCTTATCTGTCTCCTGTTATGCCTTGGGGGGGGAATTCTCACTTTTTAAAAAGACCTTTATAAATTTTCCAATTTTGCCTTGAGGGTGGGGAGGAGGGGGCTTGTGTCTTATATTGCCACAGGTAGTATAAGGCTTTGTGAAGACTGTAGTTTTACAAAATCTGGGGATCACCTCTCCAACTCACTTTACTTCTTCGTCTAGAACTTGGTAAGCCTGATAGGTCTGCTCAAAATGCAAGTTCAGAACCAGATCTCCCAGGAAAATCTTATCAAGTAGTTCATATTCAACCCTTAGATTCCCAGGGGAGCATGGAATGAGAAAAGCTACCATTTATTGAGTATATACTGTGTTCTAGGCAAGGATATGTAATACTTGTGATTTGATCCACACAACAGTTCATTATTGTAAGTGCCATTATTTCTACAGATGAGACAGAATGAAATTTGGGGAAGTTGAGTAGCCTATAGCCTAAGGTCACCTAATGAATAGGAAGCAGAGGTAAAATTCAAATACTGACCCATTTTGTTCTTAACTGTATTTTTTTTTTTTGCATCACTTCAGCTGATGACTAGATAACAGTTATACATAGCTCAGACAAAGTTTTTATCTTTATGCTCATACTCTTTTGTTAAATACTTGAAAAACTCCAGTTTTCTTTGTAATTCTGTCATTTCACAAGTATTTGTCTTTCTTTCCTTAAGGAACAACTTTTTCTTGCATGATACCACTATGCCATTTTTCACTTGTTCAAAATTTAGGCGGCAGATTTAACTCAGTGTCTCTGGCACTACCATGCCTTTGGTTAGACATCTCACTACAAAAATTTCTGACTGTCTTCCATTGTAACTCATGTGGAGTTAGGGCTCCATTGTTGATCCTTCTTTCTCAGAAGAATGATTTATTGGAGTCCCCCAAGGCATAATGCCCTCTTTTCTACCTACCTTCCCTAGATTATCTCAGCCAGTCTCATTAGTTTAAATGGCATCTATATGCTAATCACCTCCCAAATTCTTTTTTTTTTTTTTTAAGATTTTATTTATTTATTTGACAGAGAGATCACAAGTAGGCAGAGAGGCAGGCAGAGAGAGAGGAGAATGCAGGCTCCCTGCTATGCAGGGAGCCCGATGCGGGGCTTGATCCCAGGACCCTGAGATCATGACCTGAGCTGAAGGCAGAGGCTTAACCCACTGAGCCACCCAGGCGCCCCCCTCCCAAATTCTTATACCTAGTTCTAACCTCGACCCAACTCACAAGTCAGTAACTTTTTTTTAACTCCTTCTTTGTAACTCCACTTGGAGAGTATAAAGGTTAATTTCCAACGTCGTCTTTCTTCCCTAAGCCTGCCTTCTCTTGCAGTTTTTCTTATTTTAATAAATGGAAACTCCAGGGATGCCTGGGTGATATAGTCAGTTAAGTGATCAACTCTTGGTTTGGGCTCAGGTAATGATCTCAGGGTAGTGAAATCAAGCCCTACACTGGGCTCTGTACTCAGGGTGAAGTCTTCTTAAGACTCTCTCTCCCAGTCTCTCTGCCCCTCCACCTCTAAAATAAATAAATAAAATCATTAAAAAATAAAATAAATGGAAATTCCATTCTATCAGTTGCTCAGACCAGAATTACTGTATTAGTTCCCTATTGCTGCTTAACAACTTACCACAAACAGTGGCTTTATTAAAGGGGCAACTGGGTGACTCCATCAGTTAAGCATCTGCCTTCAGCTCAGGTCATGATCCCAGATCATTAATCCCTTACCTGGGATAAAGCCCTACCTAGGTCGAGCTCGCCACTCAGTGGGAAGTCTGCTCCTCCCTCTGCCCCTCACCCTGTACTTGTGTTATGCCCAAGTTTTCATGTCCGAGAGACCACCAAGGAGCCAACACCGATGCAATCACATGAGGGTTTATTTAACAAGCTTAAGAGTGGGCCCAAGTATACCCGACACAGCGGAGTAGGGACTTGGACCCCAAACCAGATTATAGTCAGAGTTTTTAAAGGTAGAGTAGGGGTGGACTCAGCGGTGGGTAGGGACAAAGGGGATTATTGATGATGTAAGTCTCTAAGGAATTTTGGAAGTAAGGTCTCCAGGACCTTGAGGGGCTAGCTATTGTTGGGAGAAAGGTTATTTATTACTAGTAATAAAAATCTTCCTGTGAGACCCTTTAGATGTATATCAGTGGGTCATATGCTTGGGAATGATTGCTGACACTATCTTGGAGGTTTAGAGATAAAGTTTCACATTTCTCCGATCAAGTGTCCTTGTTAGTGAGATTTAGCTTTAGAAGAAATTTAACTTTATTTCCATTCCCTTCTGCCTCAGCCTCCTTCAGTTTTATGGAGGGGAGGGCAACATTAGGGCTTGAGGAACTAAGTTATTCACCTCTGGAAATTGGGCTATTGATAAGATAGCTTCTTTGTTGTAAATCTCTAGGACATTTGTAGATGGAGGGAGACTCCTGTCTTGCAGGATTGTGATCTCTGCAGGTTAACTATTTGTTTTTCTTTTAGGGCAGCCAGGGGTGGCTGAGGAATGTCACACATACTACCGGGGGTAGGGGAGTGGGTGGAGAGGGGGTGCAAGGTGCCAGCTTTTGCTTTGCCAAGATGGCTGTACTTATGTCAGGGCTAGACTCGAGGTGGGTACAGCCTTGTTTTTCTTAGCCTCCACATTTGTGCTCTCTCTCAATCTCTCTCTCTCTCTCTCAAATAAATAAAAATTAAAAAAATAAAAAAACGTAGTACCTTAAAACAACAATCTATGGGCAATGCTGTCAGGACCCTCTTACTCCTGAGAGCTTTTTCTATATCCTCGCTTAATAAACTTCTGTCGCTTTACTCACAAAAACAAACAAAAACAAAAACAAAAACAAAAACAAAAAACCAATAATTTATTCCCTTATCATTCTGGAAGTCAAAGAATTCTAAAATCACATTATCAGCAGGCCTGTATTCTTTGTGGAGGTTTCAGGGAAGAATCCTTGCATTTGTAAGCCTCTAAAAGCTGCATACATTTCTTGCCTCATGGTCCATTTTTTGTAACACACTAACCTCTTGCTTCCACTTCCTATTTCCTCCTACTACTCACCCTAATCTCCTGCCTCCTCCTTACAAGAGTCTTGTGATTATATCAGACCCATCTGGATAATACAAGATAATCTCCCCATTTCAAACCTTTAATCACATCTGCCAAGTTCCTTTTCCATATAAGGTAGCATTCACTAGTTTTGGGGGGACACTATTCAACTGACTACAATCTTTTGTTCACAAAAATTGTGATTTTTCACAAAAATTACACAAAAATTTTTGTTCACTCACATTGTTCACAGAAATAAATTTTGATGGGTTACAGTCCCATGTGTTTAAAAAAAACATTATATTTCAAAGAATAATAGAAAATTTAGGGGAAGATATTTATAACTTTGGAAGTAGAAAGTCTTAAAATGGGTTTCCAAAATCAAAATGAATCAGTAAAATAGAAAATTATGGAGATCCAAAGTTCTGTCCCTCCACAAAAGCAGTAAGTAAATTAGTAAAAATTATCAATGCCAACTTTATCAGAACACCCAAAACTAATTAAAATTTTGTACCAACCATGCAAATGCTTAATCAGGAAAAAACAAAAAAAAAAATTAAATAGCCAAGTCTTAGTAAGTTTTGTGGCATTTTAACTTATTTGCTTCCTATCCTCCATCCCCTACTGCCTGGTTTAGCAGTACCCTGTGAGACAACAGCTTCTAATCTAGGTATAGGTTTCTAGTACAAGAGGGAGCAGAAGAAATTTTATTCTCAAAGAATTGTGTAGGGGCACCTGGGTGGCTCAGCCGGTTAAGCAGCTGCTTTTGGCTCAGGTCATAATCCCAGGATCCTGGGATCAAGTCCCACATCGGGCTCCCTGATCAGCAAAGAGCCTGCTTCTCCCTCTCCCTCTGCCTGCTGCTCTGCCCACTTGTGCTCTCTATCTAATAAACAAATAAAATCTTTAAAAAAAAGGGGGGGTGCCTGGGTGGCTCAGTGGGTTAAAGCCTCTGCCTTTGGCTCAGGTCATGATCTCAGGGTCCTGGGATTGAGCCCCTCATTGAGTCAGGCTCTCTGCTCAGCAGGGAGCCTGCTTCCTCCTCTCTCTCTCTGCCTGCCTCTCTGCCTACTTGTGATATCTGTCTGTCAGATAAATAAATAAAATCTTTAAAAAAAGAAGAATTGTGGTGGCTTAGTTGACTTGTCTAATGGTCCTCTGAAAGGCCAGACCAAAGGGCTTGCCTTTATTTCACCTTAGACCTCTCCTAAGTCTGAGGCTGCTACCTGGGAGTGGGAAAGGGGAACAAGGAGGAGTGTTTATTAAACGTATTGAAAGGCAAATGTATCAGCTACTGATGCCTGGGGTAAAAGATAACAGGGGAAGCAATAGAAAAATCAAAAGCCTAGCAGGAAAGGATGAGAAATGAGTTGCTTTGGAGAATAAAGCCTTTGGAAAGCTTCCACATATTCCTGAGTCTCTTGAAGACTGGATACATGTTTAGGACTAATGTATGCTTAGAAAAGACCTGAGAAGACCCTGAACTTTCACCTCTAGCTGGCCTTCAGGTTCTGCTCTTGCAGGGAGGAAGACCAAAGCAGAGTTGTTCACTGAGTGTTGAAGGTGTGCCCAACATGCACGCAGAGCCCCTTGGCAAATTGGAAGATTTTCCGTTATCATTGTTTTGGGAAACATTTAAGGAAACCTCTGTCAAATCATTAGCTGCCCACTAAACTAATGGAAAAGAGACTTCAGTGGCCCTAAGCTATAGCAACAACAACAAAAGTTTACAATATTAGTTGAGAAAACTCAATAAACAAACCAACAACTACAACAAATCCTGGGGAGGGAAGAATATAATTTCTGGAGTTGCTGCATTGTGATGTTCAAATGTTCTTTGTACATAGAAGTAAAGGAAACCAAGAGAACAAAGTTTCTTCAAAGAGAGAATATCAATGAAGAGACACAAAGTGTAAAAAGAAACTAAATAGTCTAGATTTGAAAAATGCAATAACTGAAATTAAGAATATATACTTAAGTGGTTCAGCAGTGTATTTAAGCAGCCTGAAGAAAGAAGCTGTGAACTTGAAGATAGGTCATTTGAGATTACCCACTCTGAGGATCATGAAGAAAGAAGAATAAAGAAAAATAAGGAGACTCAAAGACTTGTGAGTGTACCAACATACACCTAATAGGAATCTTAGAAAAAGAAAAGAGAAAGAATGTTTGGCAAAATAATGGCTATACCTCCTATATTTGATGGAAGATGTAAGTCTTCATATCCCAGAAACTCAATTAACTTCAAGTAGGATAAAATAAAAAAGATACACATCAGACATTATAATCAAATTGTAAAAAATCAAAGACAAAGGGAATCCTGAAAACAGCAAGAGAAGTGATGTCCTGAACACTTGTAAGATTAATGGCTGATTGCTTATCAGAAACTATAGAAATCAGGTTTAGGATGACATATTAAAAAATGTTAAAAGAAAAAAACCTGGCAACCAAGAATTCTATATCTGGCAAAATAATCCTTCATAAATGAAGGGGAGATGTTTATTGGTAGTATTATTCACAATAACCAAGATGGGAAAGTAAGCTAAATATTAACAGATGAATGGATAAAATAAATTTATAATGTAGATACAATGGAATATTATTCAGTCTTAAAAAAGAAGGCAGGGGCACCTGGGTGGCTCAGTGGGTTAAAGCCTCTGCCTTCGGCTCTGGTTGTGATCCTGGGGTCCTGGGATGGAGCCCCACATCAGGCTCTCTGCTCAGCAGGGAGCCTGCTTCCTCCTCCCTCTCTGCCTGCCTCTCTGCCTACTTGTGATCTCTGTCTGTCAAATAAATAAATAAATAAAATCTTTAAAAAAAAGTAATTTTGTTATACACTACAACATAGATGAACCTTGAAAACATTATGCTAAGTACAATAAGCCAATCACAAAAAGACAAATACTGCCTGATTCCACTTATACAAGATATCTAATCAAATTCATAGAAACAAAGTAGAGTAGTGGTTGCCAGGGACCTAGGGGAGCAGAAAATGGGGAGTTGGTGTTCAATGAGTCTAGAGTTTCAGTCATACAAGATGAAAGAGTTCTAGAGACCTGTTGTGCAACAATGTGCATATAGTTAAAAATACTATAATGTACATTTAAACGTTAAGATGGTAAATTTATGTTACGTGGGTTTTTTTTAACTTTCTTTTTTAAGATTTTATTCATTTATTTGAGAGAGAGAGACACATACACAGAGATAGTGAAAGAGAGCATGAGTGGGAGGAGAGAAAGAAGCAGACTCCCCGCTGAGCAGGCAGCCTGATGCATAGCTCAATCCCAGGACCCTGGGATCATGACCTGAGCCTAAGGCAGATGCCCAACCAACTGAGCCATCCAGGCGCCCCGTTATGTGTGTTTTTGCCACCAAAACCAAAAACAACTCCCCCCGAAAAGAGAAATAAAGACTTTCCCACATAAAACCTGAAAGATTGTTTCAAGTATAACTATCCCCACAAAAAAAAAATGCTAAAAGGAGTCCTTCAGGCTGAAATAAAAGGACATTAGACAGTACCTCAAATACATACAAAGAAATCAAGAACACTGGTAAGGGTAACTACACAGATAAATATAAAAGGCTATCCTAATGTATTTTTATTTATTTTTAAAAAAGATTTTTATTTATTTATTTGTCAGAGAGAGAGAGTGCGCATGCAGAAGCAGGGGGAGAGGCAGACAGATGGAGAGGCAGGCTCCCTGCTGATCAGGGAGTCCAATATGGGACTCAGTCCCAGGACCCTGGGATCATGACCTGAGCCAAAGGCAATTGTTTAACCAACTGAGACACCCAGGTGTCCCATCCTAATGTATTTTTATTGTAACTTCTCTTTTTAGTCTATTTGATTTAAAAGGCAACTATATAAAACAGTAATTATAAATCCATGTTAATGGGCACAAATGTATAAAATGTCATTTGAGACAAAAACAGGGAAAGGAGCTATATAGAAAAAAGTTTTCACATACTAGTGAAGCTAGGCTGGTATCTAAACAATTTTGTCGTAAATTAATATGTTAATTGTAATCTCCAGGGCAACCACTAAGAAAATAATTTAAAAATATATAATCAAAGAATTGAGAAAGGGAAAAATGGTATCCCAGAAAATACCAGTATAACACAAGAGAAGGCGGCAATGGAGTAACTGAGGAAAAAAAAAGACATAAGACATACAGATAACAAATAGACAAATCACAAAAGTAAATCCTTCTCTATCAGTTACTACATTAAATATAAATGGATTTAACTCACATTTAAGGCAGAGATTGTAGAATGGATAAAAAATTAATCCAAACATGATAATTGTCTTTCCCTGATTGATTTACTTTGCTTAGCATAATACCCTCTCTAGTTCCATCCATGTCATTGCAAATGGCAAGATTTCATTTTTTATGGCTGTGTAATACTCCTTTGTATATATATACCACATCTTCTTTATCTATTCATCTGTTGATGGACATCTAGGCTCTTTCCATAGTTTGGCTATTGTGGACTCTGCCACTATAAATAGTAGGGTGCAGGTGCCCCCTTCAGATCACTACATCACTACATATGTATCTTTGGAGCAAATACCCCAAAGTGCAATTGTTGGGTCATAGGGTAGCTCCATTTTCAACTTTTTGAGGAACCTCCATACTGTTTTGCAGAGTGGCTGCACCAGCTTGGATTCCCACCAGCACTGTGTAAGTGTTCCCCTTTCTCTGCATCCTCACCAACATCTGTCATTTCCTGACTTGTAAATTTTAGTCATTCTGACTAAAGTGAAGTGGTATCTCATTGTAGTTTTGATTTATATTTCCCTGATGCCAAGCTTTTCATGTGTCTGTTGGCCATTTGAATGTCTTCTTTGCCAAAATGTCTGTTCCTGTCTTCTGCCCATTTCTTGATTTGATTATTTGTTCTTTGGGTGTTGAGTCTGATAAGTTCTTTATAGATTTTGGATACTAGTCCTTTATCTGATATGTCATTTGCTGATACCTTATCCCATTATGTTGGTTGTCTTTTGACTTTGTTGACTGTTTCCTTTGCTATGCAAAAGCTTTTTATCTTGATGAAGTCCCAGTAGTCCATTTTTGTCTTTGGATGTATCTAGCAAGAAGTTGCTGTGGCCAAGATCAAAGAGGTTGCTGCCTGTGTTCTCCTCTAGGATTTTGATGGATTCCTGTCTCATATTGAGGTCTTTCATCCATTTTGAGTCTATTTTTATGTATGGTCTAAGGAAATGGTCCAGTTTTATTCTTTTGCATATGGTTGTCCAATTTTCCCAATGCCATTTGTTGAAGAGACTCTTTTTGTTTTGTTTTGTTTTTCCATTGGACATTCTTTCCTGCTTCGTTGAAGATTAGATGACTATAGAGTTGAGGGTCCATTTCTGGGTTCTCTATTCTGTTCCATTGATCTATGTGTCTGTTTCTGTGCCAGTACTATACTATCTTGATGACAACAGCATTATGATAGAGCTTGAAGGAGACTCACTTTAACTCCAATCACAAATAGATTGAGAATGAAAGAATGGAAAAAGATATTTCAATAATCAAAAGAGAACAAACAGTAACCAAAAGAGAACTGGCATGGCTATTTTATTTTTAAAAAATATTTTATTTATTTATTTATTTGACAGACACAGTGCGAGAGGGAACACAATCAGAGGGAGTGGGACAGAGAGAAGCAGGCTTCCTGCAGAGCAGGGAGTCCGATGTGGGGCTTGATCCCAGGACCCTGGGATCATGAACCGAGCCAAAGGCAGATCTTAATGACTGAGACACCCAGGTGCCCCTGGAATGGCTATTCTAATATCAGATAAAATAGACTTTGAGACAAAAGTTGTCACATGGAACAGAGAGACATCACATGATGATAAAATGGTTAATTTATCAGGAAGATACAACAACTACAAACCTATATGCCACTAACAGAGCCCTAAAATGTATGAAGCCAAAACAGAATTGAAGGGAGAAATAGTTAAACAAAATGGGTAGAACAACCAAACAAAAGACAAACAAGAAATATAAGACTTGAGTAAACTATAAAATAGCTAGACCAAACAGACATATATAGAATGCTTCAGCCAACAATGGCAGAAAGCACATTTCTTTCTTTCTTTCTTTCTTTCGTTCTTTCTTTCTTTCTTTCTTTCTTTTAATTTAAATTCCATCAGTTGGGACACCTGAGTGGCTCAGTTGGTTCAACTTCTGCCTTTGACTCAGGTCATGATCCCAGGGTCCTGGGATCGAGGCCACATTGGGTTCCCTGCTCAGCAGAGAGCTTGCTTCTCCCTCTGTCTCTTCTTGCTCCTCCCCAGCTTGTGTGCTCTCTCTCTCTTTCTTAAATAAATAAATAAAATCTTAAAAAATAAATTCCAGTCAGTTAACATGCAATGTAATATTATTTTCGGATATACAATATAATCAATTCTACACTTAAACTCCCAGAGATCCTCACAACAAGTGAATTCCTTAATCCCCAACCCCCCCACCCACCTCCCTTCTGATAACCATCAGTTTAGAACACACATTATTTTCAAGTGCGTATGGAACATTCTTTAGTGTAGAACACATGTTAGACCATTAAACAAAACTTGATAAAGTTAAAAGTATTGAAATCATACAAACTATCTTCTCTGACAACAATGGAATTAGAAGTCAATAAAAGAGAAAATCTGGGAAATTCATAAACATGTGGAAATTAAACGGCACACTTTTAAATAACCAATAGGTCAAAGAAGCAATCACAAGGGAAATTAGAGAATACCTTGAGATTATTTAAAACAAAAACACAACATGCCAAAACTTATGAAACAAAAACATGCTCCAAGGGAAACTTATAGATGTAAATATTTACATTAAAAAAGAGAAGATCTCAAATCAACAGCCCAAAATGCTGCATTAAGGAACCAGGAAAAAAAAATAGTAAACCAAACCCAAAGCAACTAGAAGGAAGGAGACAATAAAGATTAGAGCAGAGATAAAGAAAATAGAGAATACAAAGAAATAGAATCAATAACACCAAAAGCTTGTCCTTTGAGAAGATCAAGAAAATTTATGGTTAAATTTTAACCATAAGCAAAAAAGAGAAAAGACTCAAACTAATAAAATCAGTATGAAAATGAGGACATTACCTTCAATCTTACATAAATAAAAAGGCTTATGACAGAATATTATGAATAACTGTATGCCAATAAATTGGGTAACTGGATGAAATGGACAAATTTCTAGAAATAAACTACTAAAACTGACTAAAATATAAATAGAAAATTTGACTAGATCCATAGCAAGGAAAGAAATTGAATCAGTTATCTGAAAACGTCCAACAAAGAAAAGTCCAGAACCAGATGGTTTCACCACTGAATTTTATCAAATATTTAAAGAATAATTAACACCAAACCTTCTCAAATTCTCTCCCAAAAATGGAAGAGAAAATAAAACTCTCTATCTCCTTGTGCAAGGCTGGTATTACCTTGATACCAAAGTCAGGCAAAAAAATCACAATAAAAGAAAAATACAGACCAATGTCTGTTATGAAAATAAATGTAAAATTCCTCAACAAAATACTAGCAAACTGAATCCAGCAACATGTCAAAGGGATTAGACACCATAACTAAGTGGGATTTATTTCATCAATATAAGGGTGGTGCAAAATATGAAAATCAGTCAGTGTAATACACCATATGAGAATGAAAGGGGGAAAAATCATGATTATCTCAATAGATGCAGGAAAAGCATTTGGAAAATTCTTTTTTTTTAAGATTTTATTTATTTATTTGACAGGGAGATCACGAGTAGACAGAGAGGCAGGCAGAGAGAGAGAGAGGGAAGCAGGCTCCCCGCCGAGCAGAGAGCCTGATGCGGGACTCAATCCTAGGACCCTGAGATCATGACCTGAGCTGAAGGCAGTGGCTTAACCCACTGAGACACCCAGGCACCCCAGCATTTGGCAAATTCTAAAACAATTTAATTTAAAAACAAACATAAATTTTAAAAAAAAAACAACACTCTATAAACCAGGAACAGAAGGAAACTTCCCCAACCTGATAAAGGGATCTATGGAAAAAAAAAAAAATCACAGCTAGTATTATACTTAAAGTTTTTCTATTATAATTAGGACAAGACATGGATATCTGTTTTCACCATTTCTATTCAACACTGTATAAGACATTCTAGGTAGGGCAATTAGGCAAGAAAAAATAAATTAAAATTATCCAAATTGGAAAGGAAGAAGAAAAGCTATTTCTATTCACAGATGACAAAATTTTATGTATGGAAAACACTAAAGAATCTATTAAAACTATTAAGTCTAATAAAATGATTTCAGCAGAGTTGCAGGACACAAGATCACACAGAAAAATCAGTTTTTTCCTAATATTCTAGCAGTGAACAACCTGAAAATGAAATTAAGAAAAACAATTCTATTTATAGTATTAAAAATAATAAAATATTAAGGAATAAATTTAACTGAGAAAGTACAAGACTCATACAATATAAAACACTACTGAAAGAAATAAAAGAAAAACTGAATAAATTGAAAGTATTATGTGTTCATGGATTGGAAGACTTAATATTAAGATGGCAATATTCCCTAGCTTTACAGACTCATTGCCATCCTTATCAAAATTTCCATTGTCTGCTTTGCAGAAATGGACAAGCTAGTTCTAAAATTCATATGAACTAGCAAGAGACCCAGAAGAAACAACACAATCTTGCAAAAGAACAAAGTTGGAGGATTTATTATTCTTAACTTCAGAACTTATTACAAAGCCACAGTAATCAGAATAATGTGGAATTGATAAGAGGATAGACATATAAATAAATGGAATAGAATTGAGGTTCCAGAAAGAAGCTTTCACATTCATGGTCAATTGATGATTCAAGAGTGCCAACACCATTCAATAGGCCAAGAACGTCTTTTCAAAAAATAGTGCTAGGACAACTGGTTATCTGTTTGCAAAAGAATGAATTTGGGGAGCATCTGGGTGGCTCATTTGCTTAAATGTTTGTCTTCAGCTCAGGTCGTGATCCCAGGGTCCTGGGATCAAGCCCCACATTGGGAGCTGAGAAGCAGCTCCCTGCTTCTCCCTCTCTCTCCACTACTCCCTGTGTTTATGCTCTATCAAATAAGAAAAAAAATAAAATATTTTTTAAAATGAAGTTGGACCCTTATCTCACATCATATTAAGAAAAATAAATAAATATCCAAATAGAAGAACTAAAGACATAAAACTATTAGAGGAAAACACAAAGGCAAATTCCATTTCTTGGATTTGGCAATAGATTTTTAGATACATCAAACCACAAGCAAAAACTATGTTAGAAATAGAAAAGAAAATAAATGTTAGACTTCATTAAAGTAAAGAAGGACGCTATCAAGAATGTTAAAAGACTGCCCACAAAATGGGAGGAAATATTTACAACTCATCTATCTGATAAGGATCTAGTTCCAGAAAAAAAACCAAACTAACAAAAACAATCCTCTTACAATAACAAAAGACAAACACCCTAATTTAAAAATGGACAAAAGATTTGAATTGATATTTCTCCAAGGAAGATATAGAAATGACCAATAAGCATATGAAAAAATATTCAACATTAATCATTAAGGAAATGCAATTCAGAACCACAATGAGGGACCACTTCACATCCACTAGGGTGGGTATAATTTAAAAATAGGAAAACAACAAATGTTGACAAGGGCATGGAACAATTCAAATGCTCATAAGTTGCTGGTGGGAATGTAAAATGTTACAGCTGCTTTGGAAAACAGTTTAGCCATTCCTTAAAGTACTAAAGATAGACTTAGCATAAGACTTGGCTACTTGGCTACTTCTGGTATATACACAAGAAAACTGAAAATAGTTGATAAGGCAAAAACTCAGACAGGAATGTTCATAGTGGAATTATTCAGAAGAGCCAAATAACGAAATAAACTCAAAATGACCGTGAATTATGGATGAAAAAATAAAATGTGGTACATTCATATAATGAAGTTGATGGGCCGGCTGGGAAACCAGGGCTCCAAAATGTTGGATATTTCCGCCAACCCTCTCCAAGATGGCGGACTTTCCCCGCCACCCTCACTGCGGCCTCCACCTCACGGTCAGGAAACTGAAGCTCTCAACCCAGGAATTTCCCAATCGGGAACTGTCCATCACAGACTTCCCCGCCCCATACCCTCGGATCACCACATACCTTGCCACATATGTACTCGAGCCCATGCCTTACCTTGGTCTGATACACTCTCCCCGCCTTATACCCTCCGATCACCACATACCTTGCCTTATAGGGACGCAAGGCTATGCCCTACCTCAACCCAATAAAAGGACCTCACCAACTCCCTCCCAGCATGACTTCCCTGACTCACTCCCTCTCTCTCTCTCTCTTTCTGTGAGTCGTGGAACCTTGCCGGAGGGTGCTTGCAGTAAAGTTCATCTTTCAGTAATGTTTGTCTTTTGGATCCATTTGGAACCTTGCCCGAGGGTGCTTGCAGATTTGCTTCGTAGCCTTTCTTACTATTGCGGCGGGAGCAACCTCACAGAAGTTACATGAATTAAATTGTTTGGCAAGATAAAGAAATTTAGTACTGACATATATTACAACACAGATGACCCGTGAAAACATCATACTAAATGAAAGAAGCTGAATACAAAAGGCCACATATTAGACAATTCCATTGTATGAAATGTTCAGCACAGGCAAGTCCATAGTGTTAGGGTCCATGATCAAAGGAACGAGACTGACACAAAGCAAAAATCAAGCAAAGCTTTATTTTGCACCATGCATCAGAAACCAAACTGACTGGTAGGTGCCCGAGCCCCATGCATTAGAAACCAAACTGACCGGTAGATGCCCGGGCCCCATGCATTAGAAACCAAACTGACCAGTAGGTGCCTGGGCCTTGCTGGGGGCCACTGCCTCCCTGGCCTGGGGTCCTTCCTGGAGGCTCCCTGCCCCACCTTCACTGTACCACAGGATGCTCCCGGCGAGGATGCTCCCGGCGAGGCCGCTCCCGGGACGAGGCCACAGCCAACGAGGCTCCAGCAATGCCAAGCATCGAAAATCAAATCAACCAGTCGGGGCCGTCTCTTACAAACAGGCGCCGACGACCAGGACACCGACCCCCGATTACTTCCCTTACCCAATGACTCCCGCTACCCGAGGACTCCCACTACCCAACGACTCCCACTTCCCGATGATGACACTCCGGCAGCGTTGCTCCCTGGCGACGCCGCTGCCCGGCTGCCGAGGCCGCTGCCCAGCGACGCTCATGACGCTCGGGCAGCGGTGCTCCCGGCGAGGCCACTCCCGATGACGAGGTTGCACAGCTGGCTCCTGGGAGGCTAGTCCCCGGGGCGGCACTGCTCGAGTGGCGAGGCCGCTTGCGGCGGCGCTGCTGCTGCTGCTGGTTCTCCTGCTGCTGCTGCTCAGCACTGCTACTGCTGCTGGTGCTGCTGCTCAGGGTGGCAGGGCCGCTTGCAGCAGCACTGCTGCTGCTGCTGCTGCTGGGGTGGCAGGGCCGCTTGCAGCAGCACTGCTGCTGCTGCTGCTGCTGCTGCTGCTCGGGGTGGCAGGGCCGCTCGCGGTGGCGCTGCTGCTGCTGCTGGTTCTGCTGCTGCTGCTGCTCGGCGCTGCTACTGCTGCTGGTGCTGCTGCTGCTGCTGGTTCTGCTGCTGCTGCTGCTCGGCGCTGCTACTGCTGCTGGTGCTGCTGCTGCTCCAGGCGGTGGGGCCGCTCCCAACGGCGATGCTGCTGCTACTGCTGCTGCTGCTCGGGCGGCGGGGCCGCTTGCGGTGGCGCTGCTGCTGCTGCTGCTGCTGCTGGTTCTGCTGCTGCTCGGGGCGGCAGGGCCGCTCCAGGCGGCGCTGCTGTTGCTGCTGCTGCTCCGCGCTGCTACTGCTGCTGCTGCTGCTGCTCGGGGCGGTGAGGCTGATGAGGCTGCTCCCAATGGCTCCCCTACCCGCTACTCTGATATATATATATCTATATATATCTATCTGCAGCCTCACAGACCAGCTTTTATAGAGGTGGTTGAGCCCCGCCCACACACAGGTGGCCAATGGGATTGCAATACACAGAGAAAACTGCACAGTCATGCTAGGTCCGCCACACACAGAAAAAAAAAACTGCTAGGTAACACAGAGGTGGCCAATTGAATTTCAATTTACCCTAGTAGATATATGTGCTCCCCACTGATTGGATGTCTTCACCTGGCCTGACCTGCCCTTGCATCTAGGCTTTGCAAGTAAGTTCCTCTGGGAGGGGTGGGGTCAATCTAAGTTCACTACATAAACATAGAATGACTCCCTCTGGCCAACCAGGCCCTTACATTCCCCCCTTTTCTTTGGAGATTAGTCATATCCTTGACTTTTCAGCCAGTTCTATGTTCTCTGGTTGTAAGCGGTTATATTGAGCATGTAAGTCTAACATTTTTATCCCTCTAGTTTTCTTTTGTACAAATGAGTCGTGCACAGTCAACAGATGAGTTAGTCATTTACCGCTTTGTATAACCTTTTCCATTTTTCCTAATTTCGTTCATCTAATTTCCTACCTATACTTTACACAAACAGGTAACAATAGGAGCAACAATAAACTCACATTTTTTTCAGTCTTAGCTTTACTCCATGGTCAGCGGGGTCTGTCGGCTGCACCTTCCATCTCTGGGGAGTGTCCTCGTCCTTGGCTCGTTTGACATGACCCGCATGAATCCAGACCCTGATGCCTTCTACTTTTACTGCCATGGGGGTGGTCAGGATAACAGTAAATGGTCCCTTCCAGCAAGGCTCCAAGTTTCCCATTTGGTAGCAACATATCCAAACCAAGTCCCCAGGTTGGTAAGGATGTGGGTCCACCTCCATCTCCGTCCCAGTGTGGGCAGTCCTGATCCCTGAGTGGGCTTTTTTTAAGACAGACTGTAATGCCTGCAGTTACTGGAATACAGATTGATCAGTCATTTCTGCTAGGGCAACCTCTTGTAGTCGAGGACAGAGGAGGGGGGTCTCCCAAACATTATTTCAAATGGAGTCACCTTGCTTAAATAGGGTGTACATCGTGCCCTGAGGAGGGCGAAAGGAAGGAGATCCACCCATCCATCGCCAGTCTCCAGAATTAGTTTTGTCAAGGTCTCTTTAAGAGTCAGGTTCATCCTCTCTACTTGCCCGGAACTCTGGGGCCGGTAGGCACAATGTAGTTTCCAATTAGTGCCCACGGCCTTGGCCAATGACTGTAAGACTGAACTCACAAATGCAGGGCCATTGTCTGACCCGATCGTGAGAGGCAGCCCTAACCTAGGAATTATTTTTCCTGCTTCAGTCTTAGCCCAGTCCCCTTCATAGTCCAATTTAACCCATTTTTGTAAATACTTTAAATCTTCTTCTGAATGATTCGGTTTTTCTGGTAGGGCTGGAGCCGGGAGTGTAACTAGTTCTTGTACTATTTCTTGAGCTGCTTGCTTTGCGGCTTGATCAGCTAATTGGTTTCCTTCTCCTTCTGCTGTTAATAGGCTCCTTTCTTTATAAATAGCCCCATGTATATGGAGAGTAGCAAAGGCATACCTGCTGTCCGTATAGATGTTGGCGGTTTTACCTTTGGCCATCTGCAGTGCCTTAGTGCAATCAGTTCCGGTTTTTGTGCTGAAGTTCCGTGTGGCAGGGCTGCTGTCCAGAGTTTCTGCTCAGGAGAAACCACTGCAGCCCCCATATATCTCTTTCCATTGACCACATAGCTACTCCCATCTGTGAACAGAGTCATCTCGGCATCTGGGAGGGGAATGTCTCTGAGATCTGGCCTTATTCCTGCAACTTGGGTTAGGACCTTCCCACAGTCATGTGGGCAGTCAGCCAGCTCCTCTGGCAGCAGCGTGGCTGGATTTAGCACCGCTGGGGGCCGGAAGGTCACTCTTGGTTTATTGAGGAGGAGGGCCTGATACCCCGTCACTAGGGCATTTGTCATCCATCGGCCTGGTGGAATCCGGAGAAGGCCCTTGGTGGCATGTGTGGTGGTCAAAATGATATTTTGACCCAAAGTCAATTTACTTGCATCCTTGAGATCTAAGATAGTATACACAGTTCTTTGGGGGCCCCGGAGGGACAGTAGGGTATGGGGGTTAGGCACTGTCGGGTGGGTATCTTCAACCCGTTTATTAACTTCCCGCAAGTCCTGAACAGGTCAGTACTCTCTAGTCTCGGCCTTTTGATGGGCAGCAAAGGTGTGTTCCATGGAGATTTGCAAGGAACTAGGATCCCATCTCCTCGGAGGCAGTTAATGTGTTTTCTGATCCCTTCCTTTACTTCCCGAGGAAGGGGGTACTGCTGAACACGAATAGCCTTAGCCTTCGCCTTTAATTGTACCACCACTGGAGGTTGTTCCTTGGCCAAGCCAGGGGGCTTCCCTTCTGCCCAGACCTCGGGAAACTCGTCTTGTAGGATTTGGAGAAGGCTCCCCCCTTTTGTCTCCTCTGGATTTGAGACTGGCTCGTAAAGGAGGTATTCATCTACTGCTGCCATAAGCACCTGTACAGTGGGTTGTCTCAAGGTTACAGTCATGTCTCCTTCCGAGAACTGAATGCCAGCTCTTAACTTATGGAGGAGATCTCTTCCCATCAAGTTATATGGGGCAATAGGGAGGACTAAAAATTGATGTTTAACTACTCCCGAGGCCAAATTTAAAGTCCTTTCTGTTGTCCATTTTTGTCTCTCTGTGCCATTTGCTCCTTGTACCCAGACTTCCTCTCCAGATGGTTTTCCTATCAGTTTAAGTAATGATGAAAATTGGGCTCCCGTGTCCACCAAAAAAATCAACTGATTTCCCCTCCACTTCAATTTTTACTCTGGTGGCCAGTATTGCCATCATCCTTTTGGGACACTCCCTGGCCCAATGTCCTTTTCCTTACAGTAAGCACACTGATCTGAATCTAAGTCTTCCCACCTGCCTTCTCTTTGCTTAGGCTTTTCCTTCCATTTACTATCCCCTACCTATCTCATGTAATGTCAAAACCTTAACCAGTTTTTTTTGTCTGTTTTTCATCCTCCTATGCATTCCTGTTGTTAAACACCTTTTCTGCTATTCCCAATAACTCAATCAGATTCTTCCCTTCAAATCCTTCAATTTCCTAAAGTTTCCTCCTTATATCCGGGGCTGACTAACTGGCAAAAGCAAGATTCACTGCCCCCTGATTTTCGGGTGCCTCAGGGTCGATCGGACTATACATTTTATAGACTTCAATAAGCCTTTCTAGGAAAGCTCCTGGAGACTCATTCTTACCTTGAGTCACCGTACTAATTCTGGTTTAGTCCAAGTGCAACTTTTACTTCTGGAAATTCAGTTCCAGGATTTCAACATATCAAAGACCTGTATTTGTTCTGAAAGTCTCCCATATGAATTTCCTTTAAGGTGGAATTCATCCTATAGGAGAATTAAAACAATTACAAATGACAAAAAAATCTCAGAATAAATATGATTAAATATCAAATGATGACCCTTATCAAAACATTAAAACTTTAGGAAATGTATAGAACCTCTGGAGTAGTTACAGCATTTACCCAAATGTAACCCAAGGCTTATCATTGATTTAGCAGTACTTCCTGAGTAACTTAGCATATCAGGGAAAAGCCTTATGAGTCAAAAAGATCTCATTTACAATTCTGGGTGGGAAAAGAGAAAACCATTCACATTTTAGCCAATTGTGAACTGTTACAACAGAATTCAGTTAAGCACAAAACATGTTTACCAATAGATTTGAAAAGAACAAACCTAGGTCCAGCAACCAGCGCCCCAGCATTTTATCCAAGCAAAACTTCAAAGTGTTAGGTTACCAAAGACTCTGAAAGTTACTTTAACAATTACCTATTAAAACCCTGAGACAGACAATTAATCACCAGTTCAGTCATCTCTTTGCTAAGATATTTCATGTTCCACCTGGGCCCATTCCACTTCAGATGCCATGCTTTCCCGCCAGCAAGGGGGAGGGGCTAGGCAGTCCACGTTGGGCCAGAGAAGGCAAGGAATTCCCCGAAACAAAGGGAGTTTCGGCAGCTGCTTGGGGATATTCCGTAAAGTCTCTGTCCCCAGTTAGACTAACCCCAGTTGGCTCTAGTGATAGCCCTTAACACACGAAATGAGTGAGGGAGAAGCCCCACGTCTATTATGAGGAACAGAGGGATGAAAGTCAGAGTCCCCTTACTCTTTGTTTGCCCCATTAATTCAAACATAACAAACAACACAGCAGATAACAAAAAGACAAGACAAAGACAACCGCAGACCTAGCGGTCCTGCCACCAGTGGGGATTTCCTAGGGGGACTCAAACCCCCCTGACCGCCTAGAGGACTAGAACCCCTGATGACTGCCTAGGGGGACTCGAACCGCCTGACGGCCTAGGGGGACTTGAACACCTGATGACCACTTAGGGGGACTCAAACCCCCTCATGACCGTCCAGGGGGACTCGAACCCCTGACCATCTAGGGGGCTCAAACCCCCCTGACCGCCCAGGGGGACTCGAACCCCCCCAACGATCTACCAGGAGAGGGATGGGGCATCCTCACATCCACTCCAGCCCTCGGGAGCATGGCCGCGTCCAGTTTCTCCCCGGTGAGCTATACCCTGGAGCTCCAACCAGACAGACAGGCAAGATCCCAACACCTCTGGAGGCATTTCCCATAAATTCCGATGCTGGCTCAGTTCACGTTGTTTGATCCCGGACGAGCCCCCAATGTTAGGGTCCGTGATCAAAGGAACGAGACTGACACAAAGCGAAAATCAAGCAAAGCTTTATTTCGCGCCATGCATCAGAAACCAAACTGATTGGTAGGTGCCCGAGCCCCATGCATTAGAAACCAAACTGACTGGTAGGTGCCTGGGCCCCATGCGTTAGAAACCAAACTGACCGGTAGATGCCCGGGCCTTGCTGGGGGCCACCGCCTCCCTGGCCTGGGGTCCTTCCTGGAGGCTCCCTGCCCCACCTTCACTGTACCACAGGATGCTCCCGGTGAGGCCGCTCCTGGGACGAGGCCGCAGCCAAGGCTCCAGCAATGCCAAGCATCGAAAATCAAATCAACCAGTCAGGGCCGTCTCTTACAAACAGGCGCCGACAACCAGGACACCGACCCCCGATTACTTCCCTTACCCAATGACTCCTGCTACCCGAGGACTCCCACTACCCAACGACTCCCGCTTCCCGATGATGACACTCCAGCAGCGTTGCTCCCTGGCGAGGCCGCTGCCCAGCTGCCGAGGCCGCTGCCCAGCGACGCTCATGACGCTCAGGCAGTGGTGCTCCCAGCGAGGCCACTCCCGATGACGAGGTTGCACAGCTGGCTCCTGGGAGGCTAGTCCCCACAGTGGCACTGCTCGAGTGGCAAGGCCTCTCGCAGTGGCGCTGCTGCTGCTGGTGCTGCTGCTTAGGGCGGCGGGGCCGCTTGCGGCAGTGCTGCTGCTGCTGCTGGTTCTCCTGCTGCTGCTGCTCGGCACTGCTACTGCTGCTGGTGCTGCTGCTGCTCCAGGCAGTGGGGCCGCTCCCGGCGGCACTGCTGCTGCTGCTGCTGCTCGGGGTGGCGGGGCCGCTTGCGGTGGTGGTGCTGATGCTGCTGGTTCTGCTGCTGCTGCTGCTCAGCGCTGCTACTGCTGCTGCTGCTCTGGGCAGCAGGGCTGCTCCCGATGGTGCTGCTGCTGCTACTGCTGCTGCTGCTGCTCGGGCGGCGGGGCCACTCCCGGCGGCGCTGCTGCTGCTGCTGCTGCTGCTGCCGCTTGGGGCAGTGAGGCTGATGAGGCTGCTCCCAATGGCTCCCCTACCAGCTACTCTGATTCCTCCTGCTATATATATATATATCTGCAGCCTCACAGACCAGCTTTTATAGAGGTGGTTGAGCCCCGCCCACACACAGGTGGCCAATGGGATTGCAGTACACAGAGAAAACTGCACAGTCATGCTAGGTCTGCCACACACAGAAAAAAAAAAAACTGCTAGGTAACACAGAGGTGGCCAATTGAATTTCAATTTACCCTAGTAGATATATGTGCTCCCCACTGATTGGATGTCTTCACCTGGCCTGACCCGCCCTTGCATCTAGGCTTTGCAAGTAAGTTCCTCTGGGAGGGGTGGGGTCAATCTAAGTTCACTACATAAACATAGAATGACTCCCTCTGGCCAACCAGACCCTTACACATAGAGATATAAAGCTGTTTAGTGCTTGCCAGGGGCTTGGTGAGGGAGGGAGGGTGTGTGGTGTGAATCCCTAATGGGTACTGGGTTCTAGAATTAGAGAGTGGTGATGATTGCACCACACTGTGAGTGTACTAAAATCACTGAATTGTATACTTTAAAATAGTTAAAGTGGTGACTTTTCTGCTATGTGTATTTTACCTCAATTAAAGAAAATCACAAGTTGCAAACTGTCTTCATGAACATGCAAAACTTATTTTCACCAAAAATGACATTAATGGTGAGAAAAAGACCACCTGTATAGAAAAAGCATAAATGATATAAACAAACATCTCACACAAGAAAGAAAAACAGCAGACCTGGGTAGCTTAGTGGGTTAAGCCACTGCCTTTGGCTTGGGTCATGATCCTGATGTCCTGGGATTGAGTCCCATATGGAGCTTCCCCTGCTGTGTAGGGAGCCTGCTTCTCCCTCTCCCTCTGCCTCTCTTCCTGCTTGTGCTCTCTGTCTCTCTCTCTCTCTCTGTTAAAAATAAAATCTTAAAAAAAAAGAAAGAAAAGAAAAACAGCTGTAAAGATATTATAGAGATATGAGAAGACACTGTACCTCACTAGAAAACACCCCCCCCAAAATGGTAATTATAACAATGAGCTAGCTTTTTTACTCAATGGATTTGCAAAATTGGAAGAATTTGAAAATACCCAGGGCGGCTAAGAGTTGGAAAAAGAGATCATCTCATGCAAGGCTAAGAGTAGTTTAAATTGCAATTGTTTTGGAAGGCAATTTGGCAATAAAGTATTACAATTTTAAAACACACCCACTCTGTGACTCAGCAATTCTACTTCTCCATATTTACTCTAAAGAAATATCAGTAGAGGTGTACAAGGAAGTAAGTATTTGTTGCAGTATTGTTTCTAAGTGCAAAAATAAGAAGCCAGTGAGTGTGGAGAAATAAAAAGTTTGGCAAGACAGAAACAAAGTGCTATCAGCGGTTATCTATAGTGGAAGGAGATAGATCTAGATTGTTGAAGGTGGTAAAAAAAGGATTTTAACCTTTTCTAAAATATTTTTCCATGCAGGGATCATATTAATAATAAAACAAGAAAGGGGTACCTGGGTGGCTCAGTTGGTTGAGTGCCTGCCTTTGGCTCAGGGCATGGTCCCAGAGCCCTGGGATGGAGCCCCACGTTGGAGGGTGGTGCTGCTCAGCATCCCTCTGCTCTGCTCTCCCTCAGCCTCTGCTCCTCCCCCACTTGTGTCCCCCCCACCCGTGTCAAATAAATTTTTTTAAAAATTAAAAAAATAATAATAATAAAACAAGAAAAAAAGTAGACACAACGTCAAGGTTTAAATAATGAATATATTTTAACCTCTGAACAAATTTATTTTGAACTCATCAATGTAACTTGGTTGAAAGAAAGCTTTGATTTTTATCCTTGTCTTCTCATGGTTAGGGGAGACTATAAGAGGGCAAGGAAAACCTTTAGACTAATTTCTCATTTTACTCTGCCAAAAAGAAAGCCAGGCAAATCTTAGTTATCTTTTTTACATGACTTGAATC
Source organism: Meles meles (assembly GCF_922984935.1). Classification (NCBI taxonomy): domain Eukaryota; kingdom Metazoa; phylum Chordata; class Mammalia; order Carnivora; family Mustelidae; genus Meles; species Meles meles. The sequence continues at coordinate 48,391,755 of NC_060073.1, forward strand.
AATTGTTTAGTCATATAAAGAAAAGATTTTTCAAACATCTAAAACCTGAGAATTCATCAGTAAGCAACCGTATCTCCAACTCATCTCTCAAGAAACACTTGAAGTGGGTCATCAAGATCTCTTGGTAAGAGTGACAGGGACACTGAAAAAGCCCTGTTGTTCCTGTATGTATTCATTCATTCAGTTGGAAGGGAGAAAAAGACAAATGAAAAAGCAAAAAATGGCAGAAAAAAGGAGGGGAAGATATTCTAGAACACCGATTGTGGCAGAAGGTAAAGATTCTGAACTGGAAACAATAACCTTGGCTAATTGAGACCCCACCCACTATCCAGTGTGACGGCAGGCAAGCCACTTAACTGATTTGTAAAATGAGAGTAAGAATACCTACCTGCTTACCTCACTGGGTTGCTAGGCGTTGTAAAAGGAGATGTACTAACAAGATCAAAAGAGTTCAAAAGACTTAGGAAGGAGAGGCCAACTCAATAATGTGAAATCCTTAGGAAAAGAAGAGCTGCCAAAAGACTTGGGACAGACTGGCCAGAGAGAGTCCTCTTTCCCAAGTACATCTTTATTCTTTATCCTGTGCCTAGTAATACACATCAGATTCCCCATCATCATTTCAGGAAAACTACTCTTAAATCACCAGCTAAATAATTTCCATCATTTCTATCTCACAGATTTGTTGACTTAATGAAAATATCTGTTAATTTCTCCTATCCACTCAACCTGTGTGTTTTTGAGAATCATGCATTCCAGTGAGGCAGCACTGGAATAACTAAGATGAGGGTTCCAGGGTCAGATTGCCTTGGCTTAAAGCTGAGCTCCACACCTTAACAAATATGTGGGCTTGGAAAAATTACTCATTTTCGCTATGTCTCATTAAAATTGGTTATGAAAAATACCTAATATATAGAACTGTTATGCAGTAAAATGAAAAAAAAAAGTTTCTTAGAGTAGTGTCTAGCCCATATTAAGCACTCAATATATGACAGGTTTTTGCTGTTTATCAGTCTCTTTACCTTCCTGAATCATGTGGAACATAAATGAGTCCTTTCTGGATCTAGACTAAGGAAAGTCCTCATCCCAGTTGGATGAAAACAGCATGTGGGCTTTTACTCGCTTAAATTAAAAACACAAACTCCCCATTCTCCCACCCCAGGATGTGTGATTTTTCAATTGCTATAAATTCATATATTCCATGTTCTCAGACCTCCCTCCACTCCCTGCTCTCACTAAAAGTAAGTTGAAACATAAACAGAATACCCATTTCATCAGCATAGCTACAATCCCAGCACTGATCACACATTCCCAGGTTGGCGCTCTGTATTTCCATAAATATGATGACAATGACTATGAAGACAGCCAACATTTATTAAACACAAATATCTACAGCATCTATTATGTACTAGGCCCAGTTCTCAAACTTTATGTGTATGATTTCATGTGATCATAAAAACCATCCTATGGGGAAAGTGACATTAAATAACTTATCCAAGACCACCCTGCTACTAAATGGTAGAGACTAACCTACCATACCCATACTCCCTTCCAAAAATTTAAGTTACTTTTGCAGTAGTGTGGAGCTCCTTACAGATCAAATAAAAATCAGAAATTACAGAAAGTACCAAATCCTTTAACTAGAGCATTCCATTGCTGATGAGATTATAAATTAGTATAAATACCTTGGAAAACAATCTGACATCTTCTACTAAATATAAATCATACCTTATATGATATAAATCATACCCTATTGGGCCAGAAATTCAATGCTATTTTTTAAAGATTTTATTTAGCTGTTAGAGAACACAAGCAGGAAGGGAGAGGTAGAGAGTGAGGGAGAAGCAGACTCCCCACTGAGCAGGGAGCCAGACTTGGGTCTTGATCCAGGGACTCTGGGATCATGATCTAAGCTGAAGGCAGATGCTTAGCCAACTGAGCCACCCAGGCACACCTATTTCTAGTTATGATCTTTAGCACAGCAGTTCTCAAACTTTTTGGTCTCAGGATCCGAGTATTCTCTTAAAAACTGTTAAGGACCCCAAAGAACTTTTGTTGATGAACATTGTATCTATTAACATTTCCCATGAAAAAACACTCAGAAATCACTTGTCCATATTTGAGCACTTGTCCATATTTCCTATAGACATCTACTAAATGTGTTGAAGATGGTAGATACTACTAGAAAGCCCAGGTAGAGCTTGTCATGGACTCCATTCCAAGCAGCTGATCCTTACCCACTGAGCATGTTTCCTCTTTGTGTCTGGTTATAGTCAGGGAAAAGTTCACTGAATTCTCAGTGTCGGTCATGGAAGAGTCTATTCTCCTGGGATTATGGCTGTATTCTCAGGGCCTAAATTCCTATAAGCAGCACAATGTAAAGCAAAACAAAACAAAATGTGTTGGTCTTGTTCATTGTAATTTCAATATCTGGCATGAAGTAGGTGCTTACAAAATGTTGGTTAACTTACGATGAAAGTTAACACCTCTACTTAAAGCCAGAGACTCATTCTCTCTGGAACATTTATGTAGGAGCTTGTCATATTTGTAAGCAATCCAACTAGGAGAGCTCTGTGCCCTTTAGAAAAATGAGGTACTGTAAGCAACAGTTCTTCCAATCAGTTCTTCCAGTCAGTCCTGATTGTGACCCAGGGCCCACTCCCACATATCCCTAATGTAGCAAACTGACTCAGTTTTCACAAAGGTGGAACTTTAATGTTCAAAAGCAATATCCAAGTATGGGAGACCACCAAGAGAAGATGACTTTCCAGATGTATTTGGATCCTCCAGTGTATGCCACACCCCGGAAGGTGTCAACAATTCATGATGATTTTATCTTCTAAGGTCGGGATAAGAAGGGATATAGAACGGAGGTTAGAATTGAACTACTAAATGACATCCTGATTTCCATCCTGCACCTAGCCTCAAAGGAGCAACTGATGCTTCTGTTCCTGGGCTATCTACTGAGAGTCTCCCCAGGCCAATATATATTTTCTTTCTTTTTATTTTTTTTAAAGATTTATTTGAGAGAAGAGGGGGAGGGGAAAGGGAGAGGAAGCAGACTCCACGTTGAGCATGGTGCAGAATTCAGAGCTCCATCTCATGACTGAGATCACAACCTTGAGATCATGACCTGAGTGGAAACCAAGAGTTGGAGTCTTAGCCAACTGAGATCATGACCTGAGCCGAAACCAAGAGTTGGAGGCTTAACCAACTGCACCACCAAAGTGCCCTCTGATTGTCTTTAAAAGAAACAAGATTATTGGTTGAGAATAAAGGGAAGAGGATATTGGAGATGTGAAGAGAGAAGAAAATTAAAGATTTCTGGAGAGTGAAGGAGGATGATGACTTCGGGTAAATACACAGGATATAACTGAATGCAGGCCAAGTTTTTGCACAACATATACAATGCTTGAAGCTAGTAAAATCAATCTGAAGTTTGAAAGAAAGTTTGAAAAATTAGAGTAGTAAGAACAACAATGGTTTTTGTTTTATTTTATTTTTTTGACTCAATTTTACTTTGGGAAATTGGCCCAAGGCAGTAATTGAAAAAAAAAGTCATAATGCTTGTCAAATGTTGATGTTAAGTTTTAATAGTGTCATTAATAGAAGTTTTACTCTACATGTCACACAGCCTAACCATTTATGTAGTAGCCTCTGGGGAATCAGTCAGAGGGTCCCATTTCTCAAGCATGAAGGAAGGAGAAATGTTGGCTTTCTATCACCTACTTGCATTTTTGCAAATCATATGAGCCATTCCTGGCCTGGTTCCTGTGGATCTCTCTAGCCTCATCTACTGATGCCGTTTTATACTTTATGCCCTGAAAACTTTGGATGTCTTAGAATTGCTCACTAGACTGTGTGCTAATGTGTTCAGTACTGATGTTTTATTCTTAGCAAAAAACAGATCCAAGAGACAAAGAGTATGGATTGTCATTTTTGTAACATCCGAGTTTTACACAATTTTGACTAGTTGTTTTTTTCTTTATTCACCCCAAGTCAACCACCTAGTGGTTGTTTTTCAGGCCTCAGATGAGTCTGTTCCTCATTTTTTTTTTTTCACATTTAAAAAAAAATCACTTATTTGACAGAAAGGGAGATCACAAGTAGGCAGAGAGACAAGCAGAGAGAGAGAGGAGGAAGCAAGATCCCTGTTGAACAGAGAGCCCAATGCAGGGCTCGATCCCAGGACTCTGAGATCATGACCTGATCTAAAGGCAGTGGCTTAACCCACTGAGCCATCCAGGCACCCCGAGTCTGTTCCTTGTTCTGATAACTAATTTAAGGCAGGTTGTCAAACAAGAAGGGCAGCCCTTGCAGGAGGACTACAGTAGTAAAGAGAATGCCAGGGATTTGTGTCTTGAATACGTGGAACACCCTGACTTCCTCAGGCAACGTAATGCTGACAGAAGCCTGCCTGGGTTGGTGTCCCAGCTCTGCCATTTACTTCTAGAATTTTAAGCAAGTTACTTACCCTGATGTTCTCCTTGTTGGGGTGAGGATAATAGTAGTATATACATTATAGAAGATATAGAGCCTTATGAAGATTAAATAAAATTGCCTATACAAAATACTTAGAATGGCTTCTATTTCAGTTATACTCATGGGATTTTAATTTATGGAGATGACTAAGTAAAAACATGGGAAGGCTAATGTCATCGAAATGTTTTTATTACTTATGTATTCCCCAGATGTGAAGACACAACAAATCCTTCGGTCTCTGCCACACCCTGGAAGTTTTCAACAATTCATAGGGCCACCTGGAGAAACATGGAGAAAGCAGTGAGGGGGAAGCCTTTATTGTTCTCCATGGGAAAGGCAAAGGCAAGAAAGGGAAACTGCTTAGGACTGGTTGGTGGGAATAACTTGGTAGGCTCTGAGCTATAGGGGTGGCTGCTTGTTGTCTGGTACTTGGCCCTGGGTGATTTAGGGCAGGGAGAATATTGACTTGATGTGGGGGAGTTAGATAACTAGGAGGTGACTGGGATATGGACTTGGGATTGGTTGGTTTGTATATGAAAAGCATGTTTTCAGGTAAGTTGCTTTTTTTAATTTAATTTTTTATTGAAGAATCCATTGATATACAATATTGTATTAGTTTCAGGTTACAACATAGTTGATATTTGTATATATTGTGAAATATATACATAGATTTGGTATTTGTATAATTTACAAAATGGCCACCATAATAAGTAGTCACCATCTGTCACCATAAAAGCTGCTATAATATTATTGACTACATTCCCTATGTTGTATGTTGCATCTTGTGTCTTATTTATTTTATAACTGGAAGATTGTACTTCCTAATCCCCTTCACCTATTTTGACCATCCTCCCACCCTCTGCCCCTCCAGCAACCATCAGTCTGTTCTCTATTTGAGTCTGTTTCTGTTTTGGTTTTTTGTTCACTGTTTTGTTTTTTAGGTTCCAAATGTAATTGAAGTCATATAGTATTTGTTTTATCTCTGGGAATTAACTAGCCCTGGGAGGGGTAGTCTCTCCTCAGCCAGCTAATCCCCACAACATGTCAAAACACCATAAAATATTAAAAATATGATTAATACACTAGCCCATGGAAAGTGTTGTATAAATGTTAGCGACTCTTCAGCAAGAGACTCTCAGCCTTGTTGGAAATCAAAGACAAGGAAGAGTTCAAATAAGGCTCATTGTGAAGGTTTGATTTGATTTGATTCTACAGGTGGCAGAGAAGTTCAGGAAGCTTAGAAAAACTTTTGCCCAGAATTTTTCTGTTGGTTTGTGTTTCCCCTGGTTCTGGAAAGCTCTACTTCAATTCTAGTTCCTGACACTATTCTGTTGACTTAATGAACAATGTCTTCAGTTAAGGATTATACCTCTCTCTGTCTGCTCACATTTTGGTTTTTATGGAAACTGACTTAAATATGTTCTTAATCACATTCTTGGTTTAACCAAGGTACTAAAGCCTTTCAGCCATAAATCAGCAAACTTTAAGTGAGATAATACTAACCTAGTACCACCATCCCAGAGTAGCCAAATAAATAAAAGTATAGAAGTGGGTGTGAGCAAAATATGTTAGTAGCATAGAGTGTCAAGGAGACATGGTAGGGAGTTATAGCAATATAAGACATTGAGATTATGGTTATATCAGTCCTTCCTGATACCATCTGAAAACGGCCATCCTTCTTGATCAATGGCTCATTTTATCTGGCCCAGGCCTCAGGGCATAACTTGCTTTCTAGGTGGGTACAGGCCTTACAGATCAAAGCTCTCATCTATTGCTTTTGACCTCATGAAGGAGGAGTTTCATAAATAATTGAATAAGTGGTAGAAAGAAGTGGAATGGAGATGAACCAATTGGTTTGAGAATTCTTTCAAAAAATACCTGCGATTGCACTACTGGGTATTTATCCCAAAGACACTGATGTCATGTAAAGAAGGGCCATATGTACTCCAATGTTCATAGCAGCAATGGCCACAGTCGCCAAACTGTGGAAAGAACCAAGAGGCCCTTCAACGGATGAATGGATAAGGAAGATGTGGTCCATATACATGATGGAGTATTATGCCTCCATCAGAAAGGATGAATACCCAACTTTTATATCAACATGGATAGAACTGGAAGAGATTATGCTGAGTGAAGTAAGTCAGGCATAGAGAGTCAATTATCATATGGTTTCACTTACTTGTGGAACATAAGAAATAACACAGGACATTGGGAGGTGGAGAAGAGAAGTGAGTTGGGGTAAATTGGAGGGGAGACAAACCATGAGAGACTGTGGACTCTGAGAAACAAACTGAGGGTTTTGGAGGGGATGGGGGTGGGGGTTGAGTGAGCCTGGTGGTGGGTATTATGGAGGTCATGTATTGCATGGAGACTGGGTGAGGTGCATAAACAATTTTTGCATGGAACACTGGGTGTGGTGCATAAACAATGAATGCTGGAACACTGAAAATAAATAAAAAATAAAATAAAATTGAAAAAAAAACCTGTGGGACTTTATAGCAACTGATTAGATGTAGGGAATGAAGGGCAGGGAACTGATTTTGAGAAATTATTGTTACCACTAAGAAATGAAGTTGGGGCCCCTGGGTGGCTCAGTGGGTTAGGCCGCTGCCTTCGGCTCAGGTCATGATCTCAGGGTCCTGGGATCGAGTCCCACATCGGGCTCTCTGCTCAGCAGGGAGCCTGCTTCCCTCTCTCTCTCTCTCTCTCTCTCTGCCTGCCTATCTACTTGTGATCTCTCTCTGTCAAATAAATAAATAAAATCTTTAAAAAAAAAAGAAAAAAAAAAGAAATGAAGTTTAAAGGAAGTTGATTTGGAGAATAAAATGAGTCCATATCCAGAATTACAATATTTGAAATGATGTGATACCTAATTAGACGTGCCCCATAGGTAAGAGGAAGCATGAGCCTAGATGAGAAGATTATCAGGATAGAAATGTTTATAAAACTAGTGAGCAAGGACTAGGGTAGCTGAGAGCATGTCCATTGGGTGTAGTGGGAAGACAGGAGAGAATACTGGAGAGGAAAGAAACCAGATGTTCAGACGTGGGAGATCCAGAGTTCACAGAACAAAGTTCATGAGGCAGAGAGCAGGCAACTATGTCTGATGTTACCTGAGAGGAAAATAGATCATTGAATGAGGCAACGCAGCAGTCCTTGGCGGGAACAGTATGATTAGTGAGGTAAGGAAGCCACATATCAACAATTGAACACTCTATCTAGGTAGGATTAAGGTGACTGGTATAGGTCACTGAAGATGTTTCACAAGAAAGAGATGGGCTAAATCCACAGATATTACTCAGATCTGAAGAAGTTTCACAAGGAAGAGATGGGCTGAGCCCACAGATATTACTCAGTATAGTATTTTTCCTTTAAAGTGTGAGATATGATTTGAAGTAATTCATAGATAATCTCTTTTGGGAAAGAAAGTCTGTCATCTGTGAGTTCTTTAATTGAACTTCAAGATTGATGTCAAAGTAGTTGAGAAATATAGTGAAGTTATTTTAGAGAATATTTTTATTGAACAATCTTACTCAAAACTCTGTGTTTAAGCAAAAAACAAAAAGGAGGAATCTGTTAGCCATGTTGCTAGCATTTATTGGGTACAACGAAAATATCACACGAAATTGATAAAAAGAGGGACACCTGGGTGGCTCTGTTGGTTAAGCTGCTGCCTTCAGCTGGGGTTGTGATCCCAGGGTCTTGGGATTGAGTCCTGAGTCAGGCTCCTTGCTCAGAGGGGAGCCTGCTTCTCTCTCTTCCTCTGCCTGCTTGTGCGTGCTCTCGCTCTCTCTCTCTCTCTCTCTCTGACAAAATAAATAAATAAATAAAACCTTTTTTAAAAAAAGGAAATGATAAAAAGAAACTCATGTTGTGTTACTCTTGTATGTATATTATTATGCTTCACGGGGATAATACAGAAAATATAAAAAAATAATAAGCTTTCACAAAGTTAGAAAGTTCTGCTATGATTTTCAGCTACCATCCTTTTGATGGCAACTTCATGGAATTTTATTGAGCAAATGAATGGTAATAATAAATAAGTGTATAATTCTCAGTATGCATGTTGGGGTGCTGTGTTATGAACATTGTGAGGTATATTACAAGTAATCTGCTGTTAAGAAAAGTTAAAGGGCCAATTTTTAATCATGGCTGGCTTCTTTGCAGAAACTGACAAGCTGACCCTAAAATTAATAGAGAAATTCAAGGGACTTAGAATAGCCAAACAATTCAAAACAATCTTGAAAAAGAAGAATAAATTTGGAGGATTCAAGCTTCTGATTTTCAAAACTTATTACAAAGCTACATTAATCAAGACTGTGGTATTGGAGCAAGGATAGACATATACATAAGCTGTATAGAATTGAGACCCAGAAATAAACCCTCTCATTTTTTGGTCATTTGATTTTCAACAATTCAATTGGTAAGAATAGTTTTTCCATAAACAGTGCTGAGACAACTAGATATCCATATGCAAAAAAGTGAATTTGGTCCCCTATCTCACATCATATACAAAAATTACTAGGGGCACCTGGTGGCTCAGATGGTTAAGCATCTGACTTTGGCTTAGGTCACAATCTCAGGGGCCTGGGATTGAGCTTCATGTGGGGCTCCCCTCTCAGCAGGGAGTCTGCTTGTCCCCCTGCCCCTCCCCTACCACTCATGTTCTCTCTCTCTCAAATAAATAAAGTCTTCAAAAAAACTTATTTAAAAAAATTAACTAAAAGTGAACCAAAGGCCTAAATCTAAGCACTAAAGCTAGAAAACTCTTAGAAGAAAATATAGGTGTAAACCTAGGATTAGCAACTGTTTGGGATGCAGAAGCAACCAAAGAAAAATAAATTAGATCTTACTGAAATTAAAAATATGCTTCAAAGGATACCACTGAGAAAGTGAAAAGACAATTCACCTAATGGGAGATGATACTTGTAAATCATATGTTAAAGGCTAGAGCGCAGAATATATAAAGAACACTTTCAACTCAAACATAAAAAGACAAATAACCCAACTAAAATATGGGTAAAGGATCTGAGTAGACATTTCTCCATCGGAAGATGAAAATTTCAGCAGAGTTCTAGAAGATGGAAAGTGAACAAGTGTTACTTGTGACACAACAAAGGAAACCACTGCCGAGAATAAGTTCTAAAGGGGTTGCTGTATAGCAAAGAGACAGATCTGCCTGGCAAACCCAGAAATGTTTTGGAGTCTGATTCCTATGACTAAGGGCAGGAACGAGAACCGCTGCTAAGAACAGGGAATTTATTTGAGGTTTAAAAACATGTGCAAAGGCAGCAAGTCATATAAGACCCACCCTCCTCCCCAACACCCTGGGATGGACGGTTTAGGGGAAAGATTCTTTTCTAAAAGGTTAAACATCTTCTGTGCACTTTCCTGATATAGGTGTATGTAGCATGTGCTTTTTGTTGCCTACACCACATCCCCTCAGCCCAGCTTGGGCTATAGTAGCAGCTCTGGTAGACAGTTCCCATGCACAAGTTCTCCCAGCCTAGGAGAGGGAAGTCTGCCATCCCTCCACACTGGTAGTCCAGAAACATTCCTAGGAACAAAGAGCAGTGGAGGATGGGAATCAGCGAGAAGATACTCTAACTTCTCTCCTCAGAGCGAGAAAATGCTCTTAACTTCTCATCCTCAGAGGGACAGACAGACAGACAGACAGACACACACACACACACACACACACACACACACACATTCCTAGAAGGGACAGAAAACAACTTCACCTACTCAGTTAACCAAATTAACTTTCACACATGTTATATGTGATATCATGTAAAAATATTTGGGGACCCTAGTAATAGGACTTGTGTTAGAAGGTTGACTCTACCTTGAAGTACTAACTTAAGGATTCATCTGGGTTGATTCAAGGAAATGGACTCCTCCCCACCTTCCTGTCACCATAGCAGGTGCCAGTAATGTGACTTTTTTTGTTGGTTTTCTTTGTCAAATTAAATCTTTTCCAAGGTGAGTGGTATCAATATCAATCATTCTTCATGGCTCCCTCTTTCTGTGTGTTTAACCAGGATTTCAGAGCTTATTCAGTTCTAGGATAAATAGAGGAGAAACCTCTGGCCTTCGGTCTGTTGTGATCACTACTGAAGATTTGCTTACGGCCCAGGTTCATTTTGCCACAGGACCATAATTCATTAGACCACATTAGACATTAGATGGTTCAGTTGTGCCCACTAAACCACAAGGGCCCTTGCTGCAGATCACCAAACCATGGCTCCCAGGGCTCTGCCCTGGTTTTATGCAGCCACCTGTCTCTCCCCAGTACACTGCGTTTGAGTGGTTCTGATTTCTACCATGAAAAGAAGCCCACTACTTTTGCATTTCTCCCCTGGTCTTCTCTCACTTCTCTTACCAGGCTTTTCATTTCTCTAAACCTTGAAAAACCCTCAGGCCTCCTTTTCTACTTTCTTTAGTAAATGGCTTAACAGCTTATTAAGAAGCTTTAGATATTTTAAGCATTGAGAACCCAACCTTAACATCACAAAGAATATTTTCTGGGTCTTTTGACCCAGTCTTAGTCTAACTCCCAATCTTTAGAAAAATAGTAGTCAGTCCCTCAGGGATATGCAACATTCTGCTTCTAAGCAACAGAAAATAAATAACCCTGTTAAGTGTTTATATCCAATCTTGCCCCATTTAATTCTCAATAATTCATCCTTTTGCACACTTGTCTTGTTTGAAGTGGCAATGCTAATGTTTCCTGGTTAGTCCAGAGGCTAACTGGCCCTTCTTAGCAGGAGAAAAGTGGTACAAAGAGGTAATGACCAAATTATCTGAGCATATTTGCATATGTTGCCCTTAGAAGCTTGGTAAGAGAAGCTTAGCGAGACAATCTAGGAAAATTCTTTCACGTAGATGATAAATGTTTTGACAGGATAAAATGGCCCCCATTTAGTAGAATGCTTAAGGTAAGATATCATGAATCTGGGTGGGCCACACCCTCAGCTTACCGGGTAAGTCAAGGACAAGGAGATGTTGAAACATCTAGCTTATGGATAATGCTAGATTGGTTACTCTGGTTAAGTCCCAGCAGAGAAGGTTAAAGTAAAACTAAAGATTTATCATGGGAACACAACTCATTAGATGGTCCTCTTACTAGACAACTGGGATGTTGATGAACTTCTTTACAGTGAGCTTCAGGAGCATCACTTTTTTTTTTTTTTTAAGATTTTATTTTTAGGTAATCTCTACACCCAATGCGGGGCTCAAACTCACCACCCTAAGATCATGACCTGAGCCAAAATCAAGAGTCAGACGCTTAACTGACTGAGCCACCCAAGCACTCCAGGAAGATCTTTTCTATTTTCTTGACTTCATCCTGCTGAATTGTTTCATGGTTCTCTATTAATGTGGCCATAATGAACTATTTTATGTTTTTCATTTCATAATTTTATGTTCTTTGTCAAAAAAGAGAAAATTATAGATGAGAAGATGCAAATACCTTTAACAGTTCCTTAGAGTTAACTACTATGGATTATATATGCTATCTAAAGTTTTCTGCATTAAGACACAGACATTTCTGTTGGGTGGGGAGAAGGTGGGCTCCAGTACTATTTGTGACTTCCTATCCTGAACAACTGTCTAAAACAAACAAACAAATAAACAAAAATGGCTTTCTGTGGCTACAGCAAAGACTCCACAGCTATTGGAAATATATCAGAGACCCACCTAGGCGGGGTTCCTCAAAAGACCCCAAAGAATTGGGTGGGTCTTGGAAGTTTGTCAGTTCAGTTCTGAGACTAAAACAGGAGGAAGAGAGGAATCTCTCTCTTTTACCACACTCCCCCTCACCTCCAAGATTTTAAGAGCTGTGTCATAAAATTAAGCTCAGAACACAACTCTAGGGCACCTGGGTGGGTCAGTCAGTTAAGCATCTGCCTTTGGCTCAGGTCCTGATCCCAGGGTCCTGAGATCAAGCCCCGCATTGCATCAGGCTCTCTGCTCAGCAGAGTCTGCTTCTCCCTCTGCCTCCCCCCTGCTTGTGCTCTTTCTCTTTCACTCCCTCTCTCTCTCAAATAAATAAATAAATAATTGTAATGGGGGGGGGGAAGGACACAACTCTAGAATGACCATGCCTCCCTCAGAGTCCCAAACCCAAGGTTAAGAGAATGACAGAGCACAGAGGAGCCATCAGAAAGGCCAATTCTACTCTTTGGTTTCACCTATAAAACTCTTCCTATCTTATTGAACAATAGTTTCCTTTAGCCTATTTTGTTTTTGGTGAACTAAACAGTGTGATTCCAATTCAATTCTTCTTTGCACAGTCTAGGATTGATGTATTTGGGATTTTCTTTGAGGTATAATGGGAGAGCTCCAGAATAGCAGTGCAGGGAAACCATATCATGTTTAAAGATAACCCAGGCTGGCTCTGGGTTATATATTTCACAGAAATATATATATTTCTGGATATATTTCCACAGAAAGTAGTATAATATAGTAATTAAGGGCATGGTCTCTCTGGTCAAGACTGTGGAGCCTCCATTCTGGCTCTGTTGTTTACTAATTGTGTGACACAACCAGGACAAGTTACTTATCCTCCCTGTATCTGTTTTGTCATTTGAAAAATAACAATGAAATCAAAGAGGGAGACAAACCATAAGAGTCAGACTCTACACTATAGGAAACAAACAGAGCGTTGCTGGAGGGGAGGTGGGTGGGTGGTGGGGTAACTGGGTGATGGACATTAAGGAGGCACATAATGTAATGAGAACTGAGTGTTATATGCAACTAATGAATCACTAAACTCTCCCTCTGAACTAATAATACATTATATGTTAATTAATTGAATTTAAATTTTTTACAAAGAAAAACTACAGTGATTATGTCTATACTGCCCAAAGCATTATATGCATGTAATGTAATCCCAGCATTACATTTGGTATGGAATGACAAAATTTGTATGGAACCACAAAAGACCCCAAATAACCAAAGCGATCTTGAAAAAAGATAAGCAGTGCTGGACGCATCACAATTCCAGACTTCAAGTTATATTACAAAGCTCTAGTCATCAAGACAGAATGGTACTGGCACAAAAACAGACACATAGATCAATAGAACAGAATAGAAAATGCAGAAATAAACCCACAACTATATGGTCAACTAACCTTCAACAAAGCGGGATAGAACATCCAATGGGAAAAAAGGCAGTCTCTTCAACAAATAGTGTTGGAAAAACCGGACAGCAACATGCAAAGAAGGAAACTGGACTACTTTCTTAACACCTACATAAAAATAAATTCAAAATGGATGAAAGATCTAAATGTGAGACAGAAAATCATTAAAGTCCTAGAGGAACCAAATACAGGCAGTAATTTCTCTGATGTCGGCTATAGCAACATTCTTCTAGGTATGGTTCCTGAGGCAAGGGAAGCAAAAGCAAAAAAACTATTGGGACTTCATGAAAATAAAAAGCTTCTGCAAAGTGAAGGAATCAATCAGCAAAACTGAAAGGCAGACTTTGGAATGAGAGAAGATAATTGCAGATGACATACCTGATAAAGGGTTAATATCCAAAAGATATAAAGAAACTACACAACTACTGGGCATTTACCCTCAAAATATAAAATTATTAATCAAAAGGAATACATGCACCCCTATGTTTATAGAAGCATTACTTACAATTGCCAAATTATGGAAACAGCCCAGTGTCCATTGGCTGATGAATGGGTAAAGAAGATGTGGTGAATAAATATGTACATATTTATAATGTATTTATCTATAATTAATTATAATTATGATATTTATTATGTATTTAAAATATTATATATTTACAATGAAATATGACATTACAATGGACTATTACATTAAAATGGAATATTACACAGCCATGAAAAGTAGGAAATCTTGCCATTTAGAACAGCACAAATGGAGTGAGAGTATTATGCTAAGCAAAATCAGAGAAAAACAAATACCATATGATTTCACTCATATGTGCTATTTAAGAAACAAAGCAAACAAGCATGGGAGGAAAATATATAATGAGAGGCAAAACAAGAAACAGACTCTTAACTATAGAGATCAAGCTGATGGTCACCAGAGGGGAAGCGGGTTGGGGGACGGGTTAAATAGATGATGGGGATTAAGGAGTGTGCTTGTTGTGATGAGCATTTGTTGTTGTAAGGAAGTACTGAATCAGTAAATTCTATACCTGAAACTAATTTTATATTATATGTTAACAACTGGAATTTAAATTAAAACTTAAAAAAGGGGGAGGAGTCAAGATGGCGGAGAAGTAGCAGACTGACACTACATCAGGTAGAAGGAGATCAGCCAGATAGCTTATCTAAACATTGCAAACACCTACAAATCCAACGGGAGATTGAAGAGAAGAAGAACAGCAATTCTAGAAACAGAAAATCAACCACTTTCTGAAAGGTAGGACTGGCAGAGAAGTGAATCCAAAACGACAGGAAGATAGACCGTGGGGGGAGGGGCCGGTTCCCGGCAAGCGGCGGAGCAACGGAGCACAAAATCAGGACTTTTAAAAGTCTGTTCCACTGAGGGACATTGCTCCAGAGGCTAAACTGGGGTGAAGCCCACGCGGGGTCTGCGTGGCCCCAGGTCCTGCAGGTCACAGAAGGATCGGGGGTGTCAGAGTGTCACAGAGCTCGCAGGTGTTAGAACAGAGAAGCCGCCTACAGAGACAGAGCCCAGGACTGAACTCTCAGCTCGGGGTTACCTTGAACTGGTCGCAGGCTGGGTGAGCTCAGAGCGCAGCTGGAGGCTGGGGATACGGGAGTGATTGGGTGCTGTCCTCTGGGGGCGCACTGAGGAGTGGGGCTGCAAGCTCTCAGCTCCTCCAGGCCGGAGATTAGGAGGCCGCCATTTTCATTCCCGTCCTCCAGAACTCTACGGAAAGCGTTCAGGGAACAGAAGCTCCCAAAAGCAAACCCAAGCGGATTACTTAGTCTGGCCTCCGGTAAGGGTGCTGCAATTCCGCCTCGGGCAAAGACACTTGAGAGTCACTACAACAGGCCCCTCCCACAGAAGATCAACAAAATATCCACCCAGGACGAAGTTCATCTATCAAGGAAAGCAGGTTCAATACCTAAGACAGCAGCGGAATTCCAGAGGAGGAGAAAGCAAAGCACAGAACTCATGGCTTTCTCCCCATGATTGTTTAGTCTTGCGGTTAATTCAATTTTTTTTCAATTTTTTTCTTTCTTTTTTCTTCTTATGCTAAATTTTTTAAAACTTTTACCCTTTTCTTTTTTAACGTTTTTTGACTAGTTTATCTAAAATATATATTTTTTCTTTCTTTTTTATATTTTTTCTTTATTTGTTTTATTTTTTAAATTATTTTCTTTTTTTTCTGAACCTCTTTTTATCCCCTTTCTCCCCCCCACAATTTGGGGTCTCTTCTGATTTGGTTACAGCGCATTTTTCTGGGGTCTTTGTCACCTTTTAGTATTTTATTTGATCCTTCATATCCTCTTATCTGGACAAAATGACAAGGTGGAAAAATTCAACACAAACAAAAGAACAAGAGGCAGTACCAAAGGCTAGGGACCTAATCAGCACAGACATTGGTAATATGTCAGATCAAGAGTTCAGAATGACGATTCTGAACGTTCTGGCTGGGCTCGAAAAAGGCATGGAAGATATTAGAGAAACCCTCTCTGGAGATATAAAAGCCCTTTCTGGAGAAATTAAAGAACTAAAATCTAACCAAGTAGAAATCAAAAAAGCTATTAATGAGGTGCAATAAAAAATGGAGGCTCTCACTGATAGGATAAATGAGGCAGAAGAAAGAATTAGTGATCTAGAAGACCAAATGACAGAGAATAAAGAAGCCGAGCAAAAGAGGGACAAACAGCTACTGGACCACGAGGGGAGAATTCGAGAGATACGTGACACCATAAGACGAAACAACATTAGAATAATTGGGATTCCAGAAGAAGAAGAAAGAGAGAGGGGAGCAGAAGGTCTACTGGAGAGAATTATTGGTGAGAATTCTCCTAATATGGCAAAAGGAACAAGCATCAAAATCCAGGA
Organism: Meles meles; assembly: GCF_922984935.1. Lineage (NCBI taxonomy): Eukaryota > Metazoa > Chordata > Mammalia > Carnivora > Mustelidae > Meles > Meles meles. The sequence continues at coordinate 48,408,258 of NC_060073.1, forward strand.
GGTGCAGAGAACCCCCCTCAAAGTCAACAAGAATAGGTCCACACCCCGTCACCTAATAGTAAAATTTACAAGTCTTAGTGACAAAGAGAAAATCCTGAAAGCAGCCCGGGAAAAGAAGTCTGTAACATACAATGGTAAAAATATTAGATTGGCAGCAGACTTATCCACAGAGACCTGGCAGGCCAGAAAGAGCTGGAATGATATATTCAGAGCACTCAACGAGAAAAACATGCAGCCAAGAATACTCTATTCAGCTAGGCTATCATTGAAAATAGAAGAAGAGATCAAAAGCTTCCAGGACAAACAAAAACTGAAAGAATTTGCAAACACCAAACCAGCTCTACAGGAAATATTGAAAGGGGTCCTCTAAGCAAAGAGAGAGCCTAAAAGTAGTAGATCAGAAAGGTACAGAGACAATATACAGTAACAGTCACCTTACAGGCTAATAATGGCACTAAATTCATATCTCTCAATAGTTACCCTGAATGTTAATGGGCTAAATGCCCCAATCAAAAGACACAGGAAATCAGAATGGATAAAAAACCAAAACCCATCAATATGTTGCCTACAAGAAACCCATTTTAGACGCGAAGACACCTCCAGATTTAAAGTGAGGGGGTGGAAAACGATTTACCATGCTAATGGGCATCAGAAGAAAGCTGGGGTGGCAATCCTTATATCAGATCAATTAGATTTTAAGCCAAAGACTATAATAAGAGATGAGGAAGGACACTATATCCTACTCAAAGGGTCTGTCCAACCAGAAGATCTAACAATTTTAAATATCTATGCCCCTAATGTGGGAGCCGCCAACTATATAAACCAATTAATAACAACATCAAAGAAACACATCAATAATAATACAATAAAAGTAGGGGACTTTAACACTCCCTCACTGAAATGGACAGATAATCCAAGCAAAAGATCAACAAGGAAATAAAGGCCTTAAATGACACACTGGACCAGATGGACATCACAGATATATTCAGAACATTTCATCCCAAAGCAACAGAATACACATTCTTCTCTAGTGCACGTGGAACATTCTCTAGAATAGATCACATCCTGGGTCCTAAATCAGGTCTCAACTGGTATCAAAAGATTAGAATCATTCCCTGCATATTTTCAGACCACAGTGCTCTGAAGCTAGAACTCAATCCCAAGAGGAAATTTGGAAAGAACCCAAATACATGGAGACTAAACAGCATCCTTCTAAATAATGAATGGGTCAACCAGGAAATTAAAGAAGAATTGAAAAAATTCATGGAAACAAATGATAATGAAAAGACAACGGTTCAAAATCTGTGGGACACAGCAAAAGCAGTCCTGAGAGGAAAATATATAACGGTATAAGCCTTTCTCAAGAAACAAGAAAGGTCTCAAATACACAACCTAACCCTACACCTAAAGGAACTGGAGAAAGAACAAGAAAGAAACCCTAAACCCAGCAGGAGAAGAGAAATCATAAAGATCAGAGCAGAAATCAATGAAATAAAAACCAAAAAAACAATAGAACAAATCAACGAAACTAGGAGCTGGTTCTTTGAAAGAATCAATAAGATTGATAAACCCCTGGCCAGACTTATCAAAAAGAAAAGAGAAAGGACCCAAATAAATAAAATCACGAATGAAAGAGGAGAGATCACAACTAACACCAAAGAAATACAGACAATTATAAGAACATACTATGAGCAACTCTACGCCAACAAATTTGACAATCTGAAAGAAATGGATGCATTCCTAGAGTTGTATAAACTACCACAGCTGAACCAGGAAGAAACAGAAAACCTGAACAGGCCCATAGCCAGTAAGGAGATTGAAACAGTCATCAAAAATCTCCAAACAAACAAAAGCCCAGGGCCAGATGGCTTCCCAGGGGGATTCTACCAAACATTTAAAGAAGAACGAATTCCTATTCTCCTGAAACTGTTCCAAAAAATAGAAATGGAAGGAAAACTTCCAAACTCATTTTATGAGGCAAGCATCACCTTGATCCCAAAACCAGACAAGAGAGAAAAGAGAACTACAGACCAATATCTTTGATGAACACAGATGCAAAAATTCTCACCAAAATACTAGCCAGTAGGATTCAACAGTACATTAAAGGATTATTCACCACGACCAAGTGGGATTTATAACAGGGCTGCAAGTTTGGTTCAACATCCGCAAATCAATCAATGTGATACAACACATTAATAAAAGAAAGAACAAGAACCATATGATACTCTCAATAGATGCTGAAAAGCATTTGACAAACTACAGCATCCCTTCCTGATCAAAACGCTTCAAAGTGTAGGGATAGAGGGCACATACCTCAATATTATCAAAGCCATCTATGAAAAACCCACCGCAAATATCATTCTCAATGGAGAAAAACTGAAATCTTTTCCGTTAAGGTCAGGAACACAGCAGGGATGTCCATTATCACCACTGCTATTCAACATAGTACTAGAAGTCCTAGCCTCAGCAATCAGACAACAAAAGGAAATTAAAGGCATCCAAATTGGCAAAGAAGAAGTCAAACTATCACTCTTTGCAGATGATATGATACTATATGTGGAAAACTCAAAAGACTCCACTCCAAAACTGCTAGAACTTGTACAGGAATTCAGTAAAGTGTCAGGATATAAAATCAATGCACAGAAATCAGTTGCATTTCTGTACACCAACAACAAGACAGAAGAAAGAGAAATTAAGGAGTCAATCCCATTTACAATTGCACCCCAAATTATAAGATACCTAGGAATAAACGTAACCAAAGAGGCTAAGAATCTATATGCAGAAAACTATAAAGGACTCATGAAAGAAATTGAGGAAGACACAAAGAAATGGAAAAATGTTCCATGCTCCTAGATTGGAAGAATAAATATTGTGAAAATGTCTATGTTACCTAAAGCAATCTACACATTTAATGCAATCCCTATCAAAATACCATCCATTTTTTTCAAAGAAATGGAACAAATAATCCTAAAATTTATATGGAACCAGAAAAGACCTTGAATAGCCAAAGGAATATTGAAAAAGAAAGCCAAAGTTGGTGGCATCACAGTTCCGGACTTCAAGCTCTATTACAAAGCTGTCATCATCAAGACAGCATGGTACTGGCACAAAAACAGACACATAGATCAATGGAACAGAATAGAGAGCCCAGAAATAGACCCTCAACTCTATGGTCAACTAATCTTCGACAAAGCAGGAAAGAATGTCCAATGGAAAAAAGACAGCCTCTTCAATAAATGGTGCTGGGAAAATTGGACAGCCACATGTGGAAAAATGAAATTGGACCACTTCCTTACACCACACATGAAAATAGACTCAAAATGGATGAAGGACCTCAATGTGAGAAAGAAATCCATCAAAATCCTTGAGGAGAATGCAGGCAGCAACCTCTTCGACCTCAGCTGCAGCAACATCTTCCTAGGAACATCGGCAAAGGTAAGGGAAGCAAGGGCAAAAATGTACTATTGGGACGTCATCAAGATCAAAAGCTTTTGCACAGCAAAGGAAATAGTTAACAAAACCAAAAGACAACTGACAGAATGGGAGAAGATATTTGCAAATGACATATCAGATAAAGGGCTAGTGTCCAAAATCTATAGGGAACTTAGCAAACTCAACACCCAAAGAACAAATAATCCAATCAAGAAATGGGCAGAGGACATGAACAGACATTTCTGCAAAGAAGACATCCAGATGACCAACAGACACATGAAAAAGTGCTCCACATCATTCGGCATCAGGGAAATACAAATCAAAACCACAATGAGATATCACCTCCCACCAGTCAGAATGGCTAAAATTAACAAGTCAGGAAATGACAGATGCTGGTGAGGATGCGAAGAAAGGGGAACCCTCCTACACTGTTGGTGGGAATGCAAGCTGGTGCAACCACTCTGGAAAACAGCATGGAGGTTCCTCAAAATGTTGAAAATAGAACTACCCTATGACCCAGCAATTGCACTACTGGGTATTTACCCTAAAGATATAAACATAGTGATCCGAAGGGGCACGTGCACCCGAATGTTTATAGCAGCCATGTCTACAATAGCCAAACTATGGAAAGAACCTAGATGTCCATCAACAGATGAATGGATAAAGAAGATGTGGTATATATACACAATGGAATACTATGCAGCCATCAAAAGAAATGAAATCTTGCCATTTGCGACAACGTGGATGGAACTAAAGTGTATCATGCTTAATGAAATAAGTCAATCGGAGAAAGACAACTATCATATGATCTCCCTGATATGAGGACGTGGAGATGCAACATGGGGGGTTAGGGGGATAGGAGAAGAATAAATGAAAGAAGATGGGATTGGGAGGGAGACAAACCATAAGTGACTCTTAATTTCACAAAACAAACTGAAGGTTGCTTGGGGGAGGGGGGGTTGGGAGAGGGGGAGGGGGGTTATGGACATTGGGGAGGGTATGTGCTATGGTGAGTGCTGTGAAGTGTGTAAACCTGGCGATTCACAGACCTGTACCCCTGGGGATAAAAATACATTATATGTTTATAAAAAAATAAGAAATAAATAAAAAAAATTTTTAAAAACTTAAAAAAAAAAAAGAAATAGTGAAGGATTCCAAAAAAACAAAATAGCTAGTGGTTATATATAGAGGACAAGATAGGGGATGTGGATTATAAAGAAGTAGATGGGCATATATGAAATTAAGATTTCTCAATGTATATATATTTTTTAAAACCTTCGAACCAAGTGTATGTAGCACTTATTCAAAAATAACTAAATTGAATTTTTAAACATTTTGCCATCTGCTCCAGGTAGCTGCCCCCAGTGCTAACCTAGTTCTCTTTTCTCTCCTCATTCAAAAATGCCTGGAGTTGTTTCACTGCTGTTTTTATTCCCTTAACCTCTCACTCATAAATCTGGTGTCTGCCTCCATTGTGCAAACAAATTGATCTTACCTATTGTCTCCAGTGACCCCCATATTGCTAAATCTGATAAACAGTGTTCAGTCTTTCTCTTAAATAACCTCCTGGAAACATTTGACAAATGACCTACATTCTGACACATCCTCTTCCCTTAATTTAATGTCTCCATGCAACCCTACTTTCCTCCTGTCTCTCTAGATGCCCTTCTCTTTATTCTCCCTCCTCCCTCCCCTTCTTTTTCCTCCTTTACCTGAACATTAAATATCAGATTTCCTCAAAACTCTCTTTTAAACCTTTTCTCCATCCCTAAGGGACTTCACTCAGAACTATAGACTCGTTGATTATTGTGACATCCATATCCATATTTCCAAATGCTATCTGGAGCATTCTGCTCCTGGCAGCTCCCTCTGGCCAAAGGCAATGTCTAGAGGCAGAGTCACTTGTTGATCTAAACTTCTGGCAGCTGTGGAGGGGAAGTCTGGAGAGAGCATCACAGTATCCACTTAGGGATATGTGTCATGAATATTTTCTCCTAGTATGTGATATGCCCATACATTTTCTTTTCACTGTCTTAAGGAATGGCTTGTTTAACTTTTTACAAAGTATAATTAACTTCTTTTCTTTTATGTTAAATTCTTTTCTTCAATAAAGTTTTTTTTTCAGTTTTTCATTATGGTAAAAAACATAACATAAAATTTACCATCTTAGCCATTTTAAAGTATACAGTTCAGTAATGCTAAGTAATTCACATTGTTATGAAACGGATCTCTAGAACTTTTTCATCTTGTAAATATAAAGCCCTGTACCCATTAAACAATAACCCCCCAATCCTGCTCCCCAGCCCCTGGCAACCTCTATTCTACTTTCTATCTCTGCGATTTGGCTACTCTGTATACCTCATACAAGTGAAATCATACAATATTTGCCTTTTGGTGACTGGCTTATCTCATTTAATATAATGTTCTCAAGGTTCATCCATGTTCTAGCATGTGACAGAATTTCTTTCCTTTTTAAGGCTGAATAACATTCCATTGTACGTATATACCACACTTCGCTTATCCATTTATCCATCAGTGGACATTTGAATTGCTTCTACCTCTTTTCTATTATCAATAGTGCTTCTGTGAACATGAATATGCAACTATCTCTTTGAAACCCTGCTTCCAATTTTTATGGATATTTACCCAGATGTGGGATTACTGGATCATACGCTAGTTCTATCTTAAATTTTTTTGAGGAAGCTCCATATTGTTTTCCATAGTGCTTGAACTATTTTAACAATCTCACTGTGTGTAAGGCTCAAATTTCTTCATATCCTCTCCAAGTCTGGTTATTTTCTGTTATTTTTTTTTTCATAGCAGCCATCCTAGCAGGTATGAGGTTATTTAGCGCTTTTTGTGTCTTCTTTAAGAAATATTTACCTGTTCCAAGGTTAAAAATATATTTTTCCACACTTAAGATTTTGGCTTTTACATTTAAGTGTATGATACATCTCAAATTAGCAGATGGTATGAGGTATGGGTTAAGGTTCATTTTTTTTCAAGGGGATATCCAGTTATTTTGACACTATTTGTTGAAAGAACCTTTCCAGTCTACATGAAATTTTCTTAGCACCTTGGAAAGTTTCTTTTGGCATTGGGTTTTAAGAAGCATCCCAACTTCAGGCATGTCAAACTGTGGAGAAGCAAGTACATCTTAGAACTGAGAAAATAGGAGCCTTTTCTGGATTCCTGCAGCCCCTCGCACAGCATATGTAGGTCACACACAGTGAGTGGCACTGGAGCTTTGGACTCAGACAAATCTGGATTCAGACCCAAGTCTGCATGGCCTTGAATAATCTACCTAGCCTCTTTTGCCTGTGTTTTCGTACACACACAGGGAAGACCCATATTCTCTACTGTCTTGAGCTGAGAAATTAAACTATGCAAAGTGCCTGGTGTTGCTCTTTGCTAAGTATTCTTTTCCCCTCATATTTTTGTTCTTTCCAGTAAGTATTTGGGGTTTTTTTTGTTTTTTTTTTTTTATAAAGATTTTATTTATTTATTTGACAGACAGAGATCGCAAGTAGGCAGAGAAGCAGGCAGAGAGAGAGGAAGAAGCAGGCTCCCCACTGAGCAGAGAGCCCAATGTGGGGCTCGATCCCACGACCCTGAGATCATGACCTGAGCTGAAGGCAGAGGCTTTAACCCACTGAGCCACCCAGGCGCCCCTCCAGTAAATATTTGTTATCTCCATTGAACTCGGTGGTTTGGACTATGGAGGAAATTTCTGTCTAAATTCCTTTGTAGTTTTTCAAAAAGACTTGGAAATTGATTTCCACTCTCCTCACCTTTAACAAGGTATGCTACCTAGTATTCATCTTACTTTTCTTTGATTCCCCTTTTGCAAATTCTTGAGAGAGTGGTTTGGATGTAATTATATGGAAATTTCACCATATTAAGGAGAAATTTCATAATGATATTATGTGGGCATCAGAAGTCAGGAATCCTGTTTCAGCTAGATGAAAGCAGAGCTTCTTAACTCAAAGGGGCATGCAACCAACCTGAGGATCTTGCTATACTCCAGATTCTGATTCAGGAGGTCTGAAGTGGAGTCTCATATCCTGCATTTCCAGCAGGCTCCAAGGAGATGCCAAAGCTTCTGGTGTAAGGGCCACTTTTCAGTATGTAGGGGCTGGAGGCTTCAGTTCTCTAGGGGAAAAAAAATGAAACCCTGAAGTACATGAATAAATAATGTTTCCCTTGGCTGAGTGTCCTTTGATGCAGACAGGGAGGGAACTGTTCATTGAATTTTTACCATACACCTGCAAGCATTTGTGTAAGGAGAAACATAGGTAGACTGAACACAAATATTTTCTGTTTTAGGAACTCTGATTTAAAATCAGACAATGTGTAACAGCCAATGCTCATCACAACGCTAATGAATTGTTGAGCACTATGCCAAAAACTAATGATGTACTATGTGTTGGCTAATTGAACTAACTAACTAACTAAATAAATAAATAAATAAAATCAGACAACGTAGTTTCACGCCCAGCTTCCCCCACTTACAATCCATTGTGACCTTTCACAAGTTGCTAAACCTCTCCCAAGCCTCTTACAGGCTGATTCTCAACCGTATTTCAAGTTCAGTATATTTTGCATGTACAAGAAGATTTTTGATGCTAAGTAAACTGAGATTAAAGACATATGACCAAATTATACCACCTTAACCGAAAACCATATATAATATTATATATGTCAATGGGCTAAAGTCTTAAAATAGATCACTTCCTTTCAATGTAAAAACAAACAGGGGCTTAGAGAAGTTAAACAGTTTACCCAAAGATCAGTTATTGGGCAGCTGTTACTTGAACCAAGATGGTCTAGTTTCTCCTCCCTCTTTCCTAATCATTATACTACACTGCTGTATAGCTCTGTGGAGCTGACTGAGATTTACTCAGTTTCAAGGTCGTCAGTCCAGATTATGCGGGGTTAAATTCCTGAGAGAATATGAAATAGAGTCCAAGCTACCTAAACAGCTCAGTGTGAGGTCAGATTATGAGCAGGGCAAAGAAGTACTATCCGAACCCAGCAATGATAGCTTCATGCCCATGGGCATAACAAATCCACTTCAAGATACAGGCATATAGGGATTATTTTAGATGAAGAAACTGAGGCTCAGAGAGGATAAGTGATTTATCCCCATGAAGGATTCATAGCATTTTGGGCTATAAGAAATAGGATGCTTCACTCATATAATTTCAAACAACAAGGAAATATATTACCCCATTCATTAAGTCTAGAGGTAAGGTAGACTTTAGGGTCAACACGTCAGCATGGGTGTGGGGGCAGGGGAAGAATGATGAGGAGAACAAAGGCAAGAGAAATGAAGCTTAAATTAAATCTCCTTACAACTTGCAGCCCACTGATAAATAAATACCTGGGACATGCACAGCATGACATTCTTCAAGGAACTCCTGGCTGCGGTAATGATGATGGTTTATCAGAGACTAAAAGCAACTTTTGGACAATAACCAGACAGCCAACATCCTGAAACCTCACTTTCAGCAGAGAAAAATTCCTTCAAAACTTGAGTTATCTTCTATCCCCCTTCCCTCCACAAAGAAAAGTATATCATCAGTCGCTTCTCACAATCACAAGGGCAACTCTCTGTCTGCCCACAGGTCCTGTCCCCATGCTATAATAACAACACCTTTTTGCACTGAAAACATCTCAAAGAATTCTTTCTTGTCCATTCACTATTGTACTCAAATTTCAAATCACATCGTTTGGCACCAAGTCTTCTCATCTGGACCCTGCGCCTCTGTACAAACTTGGTGAATACCTCCTCTTCTCTCTCCCCACTCTCATATCAGGAGTATGGTCCTATTAGAACACTTTGATGTTTATTGCTCAGGCTGTAATCCTCTAGCCTGTGGTTACTCTACAGGGAGGGAAAAGCCTGCCTTTTGACTGGAAGCTAGTGCCCTAACCAAAATGGTAATAAGACTCAGAAACTTGATGCCCTCCCTTTATTCCTACTCTTATATAAAGTCTTTTGGGGCATGGGACAGCCACCTGTCACCAGAGTGGCTGCCAATCTTAAGACTCCCGTGTAAGGTTTCCTCCTCACTGGTCTACTGTGATCCTCTTCATATCTCTGGTCTAGCCACTTCTGGCCTTGAGACCTCCACCCAGAGAGAGCCAAAACCAGTACCTGATTGAATTAAAACCTAAACCTATCTCCCCAGTTTCCAAGGGAAGTCAACTGTAAGGACTGTTAGTGTAAGGTGTTGGATTGTTGCTTAGATCATGGTGTATTTCTATCTCTACTGTTTTCTGTCAGTGTCTCCTACTAACTACTTAAATTACAAAATTGGGTAATTCCCCCCCTTATAATACTATTTTTAGTGTTTTTCATGGATTAAAAAGAGTGGGTTCGGGGCGCCTGGGTGGCTCAGTGGGTTAAGCCTCTGCCTTCGGCTCAGGTCATGATCTCAGGGTCCTGGGATCAAGCCCCGCATCGGGCTCCCTGCATAGCAGGGAGCCTGCATTCTCCTCTCTCTCTGCCTGCCTCTCTGCCTACTTGTGATCTCTCTGTCAAATAAATAAATAAAAAAATCTAAAAAAAAAAAAAAAAAAGAGTGGGTTCTTTGTGGCATGTCACAGTACAGTACCTTAGTCCATTCCACAGCACCCTTTCGTAGCCTAGTATATAAGGGGGAAGGGGGCAGATCCTGACATCCCTCCTACAAGGTGAGGTGTTGTTCCTAGTGACTCCTTAGAGGGATGCCTCTGGGCACTTTGACAACAAGAAACACTGACATATCCCGCATGGGGTGCCACCTGGATTTAGGGGAGATATTTTTGCTAATGGACTTTCTCTATTTTTCTAAGAAAATGGAATCTTATTCTTCAGTCCCTAAGGATTCTTCCTTGAGATGCTTTTTAACCCACTGAAATAAATTTGGATTGAAAATTTAAGAAAGAATAAACTGATCTTCTGTAACATTGCATGGGCTTAGAATTCCTCAGGAGACGAGGGGAAATGGTGCATAAATGGGACATTAAACTTCAGTAGCATCTATCAGTTAGATCTCTCCGGCAAAAAAAGAGGGGTCAAATGGATTGAGGTGCCCTATGTCCAGGCCTTTATGTCCCTTAATCAAGCCCCCAACCTAAGGCTTCTTTTTTTTTTTTTAAAGATTTTATTTATTTATTTGAGAGAGAGACAGACAAAGCACAAGTAGAGGGAGCTGCAGGCAGAGGGAGAAACAGGCTCCCCACAGAGCAAGGAGCCTGATGTGGAACTCCATCCCAGGGTTCTAGCATCATGACCTGAACCAAAGACAGACACTTAACTGAGTGAGCCAAGGCATCCTTCAACCTAAGGTTTCTTGCAGAATTTATCTAACCACCAACCAAGTTAATAAACCCACTCTGGACATATTGGGTGATGATTGTCTAAATAGGCCCATTCCTGTTAATAAACCTGGGCTACTAGAGGAATCACTGGCCAATCTAAATGAAGAGGATATTGGCTCTGTTACTAACCCTCCTCCTCATAAACCTCAAAACCACTTTGCTCCCAACCCAGCTGGACATACTAGGAGAGAGCTCCCTATCTTCCAGGAGTCCCATCTAAATCTGGATTCCATCCTCTTAGGGAGGTTGCTAATGGAGAAATGGACACAGTTAAAGTCCATTAGCAGACCTGACTCAGATAAAGCAAAAATTAGAGTGATATTCCAAAAACCCTTCTCAATTTATTGAGGGCTTTCAACGGTTGTCTACTGTTTGATTTGACCTGGTAAGATATATACATCACATTAACTGATTGTTGTTCCCCTGAGAAAAAGGGGCTCAAGAATTTGCTGATGAACTAGCAGCCAGAGGTAGATATTGTTATCCGATGGGGGTAACTGCTGTTCCCAGTATTGAACCCCACTGGAATTACCCAAGAAGATAGACAGGGAAGGGAAAGACGAGAACATATGAGCACTTGTTTAATAGAAGAAATGAAAAAAGGATGCTCTAAACCTGTAAACTTTAATAAAATTCAGGAAGTTACTCAAGGAGCTGATTGGAATCCAGCTCTATTTCAGGGTTGTTTGATAGAAGACATCCATAAATATATAAATCTGGACCCAATTTCACCCAAGGGAACAACTATACTACACGTGCATTTTCTTTTCTTTTTTATTATTATTATTAACATATAATGTATTATTTGTTTCAGGGGTACAGGTCTATGATTCATCAGTCTTACACAACACCCAGCACTCACCATAACACATACCCTCCCCAATGTCCATCACCAGCCACTCCATCGAGCCCTTTCCCCCACCTCCTCTCCAGCCAAACCTCATTTTGTTTCCTGAGATTAAGAGTCTCTTATGGTTTGTCTCCCTCTCTGGTTTTGTCTTGTTTCATTTTTTCCTCTTTTTTTACCCCTATGATCCTCTACCTTGTTTCTTAAATCCTGCATATCAGTGAGATTATATGATAATTGTCTTTCTTTGATTGACTTATTTTGCTTTGCATAATAATCTCTAGTTCCATCCACATCATTGCAAATGGCAAAATTTCATTTTTATGACTGTATAATATTCCGTTATGTATGTGTGCGTGTGTGTGTGTGTGTGTGTGTGTGTGTACTCATCTTCTTTATCTTCTTTATTCATTCACTTGTTGATCGACATCTGGGCTCTTTCCATAGTTTGGCTATTGTGGACTCTGCCACTATAAATAGTAGGGTGCAGGTGCCCCCTTCAGATCACTACATCACTACATATGTATCTTTGGGGCAAATACCCCAAAGTGCAATTGTTGCATCATAGGGTAGCTCCATTTTCAACTTTTTGAGGAACCTCCATAATGTTTTCCAGAGTGGCTGCACCAGTTTGGATTCCCACCAGCACTGTGGGAGGGTTCTCCTTTCTCTGCATCCTCACCAACATCTGTCATTTCCTGACTTGTAAATTTTAGTCATTCTGACTAAAGTGAAGTGGTATCTCATTGTGGTTTTGATTTATATTTCCCTGATGCCAAGCTTTTCATGTGTCTGTTGGCCATTTGAATGTCTTCTTTGCCAAAATGTCTGTTCCTGTCTTCTGCCCATTTCTTGATTTGATTATTTGTTCTTTGGGTGTTGAGTCTGATAAGTTCTTTATAGATTTTGGATACTAGTCCTTTATCTGATATGTCATTTGCTGATACCTTATCCTATTCTGTCAGTTGTCTTTTGTTTTTGTTGACTGTTTCCTTTGCTATGCAAAAGCTTTTTACCTTGATGAAGTCCTAGTAGTCCATTTTTGTCTTTGGATGTATCTAGCAAGAAGTTGCTGTGGCCAAGGTCAAAGAGGTTGCTGCCTGTGTTCTCCTCTAGGATTTTGATGGATTCCTATCTCACACTGAGGTCTTTCATCCATTTTGAGTCTGTTTTCGTGTATGGTCTAAGGACATGGTCCAGTTTTATTCTTCTGCATATAGTTGTCCAATTTTCCCAACACCATTTGCTGAAGAGACTGTCTCTTTTCCACTGGGTATTCTTCCTGTTTTGTCAAAGAAACAGGTCAAAGTATGTATGGTCAAAGTATGTATGGTCAAAGTTGACCATAACGTTGAGGGTCAATTTCTGAGTTCCTTTTCTGTTCCATTGATCTATGTGTCTGTTTTTGTGCCAGTACCATACTGTTTTGATAACTACAGCTTTGTAATAGAGCTTGAAGGACAGAACTGGGATGACACCAGCTTTGGTTTTCTTTTTCAACATTCCTTTGGCTGCTCAGGGTCTTTCTGGTTTCATACAAATTTTAGAATTATTTGTTCCAATTCTGTGAAAAAAAAACTTGGTGTTATTTTTTTTTTTAAAGGTTTCCAATTGATAAAATTTTATTATTAAAATGCTCCCACCTGAAAGTCCCTTCGGGAGAAATTCTACAGAAGGAAGCACCACCTCGGCCAGGGAGCTACGTTTGCCCGAGGGAAGCAGAGGGTCAGCCTGTGGGCCCCGCACCAGGGACCCGGGGGCCGCGAGGGGACCCAGCAGGCTGAGGTAGAATCAACTTGGTGTTATTTTGATAATGATTGTATTGAATGTGTAGATTGCTCTAGAGAGCATAGAATTTTTTTTTATATTTTATTTATTTGACAGAGAGAAATCACAACTAGGCAGAGAGGCAGGCAGAGAGAGAGGAGGAAGCAGGCTTCCCACGTAGCAGAGAGCCCGATGTGGGGCTCGATCCCAGGACCCTGGGATCATGACCTGAGCCGAAGGCAGAGGCTTTAACCCACTGAGCCACCCAGGCGCCCTGAGAGCATAGAATTTTTAACAATATTTGTTCTTCCAATCCTGGAGCATGGAACATTTTTCCATTTCTTTGTGTCTTCCTCAATTTCTTATTCTATACCTTCCTGAGTACAGATTCTTCGGTTCTTTGGTTAGGTTTATTCCTAGGTATCTTACGGTTTTGGGTGCAATTGTAAATGGGATCAACTCCTTAATTTCTCTTTCTTCTGACTTGTTGTTGGTGTATAGAAATGTAACTGATTTCTGTGCATTGATTTTGTATCCTGCCACTTTACTGAATTCCTATATGAGTTCTAGCACTTTTGGAGTGGAGTCTTTTGGGTTTTCCACATAAAGTATTATATCATCTGCAAAGAGTGAGAATTTGACTTCTTCTTTGCTTATTCAGATGGATTTTATTTCTTTTTGTTGTCTGATTGCTGAGGCTAGGACTTCTAGTACTATGTTGAATAGCAGTGGTAATAGTGGACAGTCCTGCTATGTTCCTGACCTTAGGGGAAAAGCTCTCAGTTTTTCCCCATTGAGAATGACATTTGCTGTGGGTTTTTCATAGATGGCTTTTATGATATTCTTCCAGAGAAAAATAGATGAGTGAGAGAACAAAATGTTAAAAGGGTAACAATGACCCCAGAAAAATATACAGTAACCAAATCAGAAGAGATCTGAAACTGGAAGGAGAAGAAAGGAAAAAATATCTATCTATATATATATGTATATATATATGATTAGTCTGATGAATAGAACACAGCCATACACTTGACTTTGGGTGCATTTGGGTCTGTTAGAAGAAACTGCCTCCCCAATTTTTTTTTTAGATTTTTATTTATTTATTTGACAGACAGAGACCACAGGTAGGCAGAGAGGCAGCCAGAGAGAGAGGAAGGGAAGCAGGCTCCCTGCTGAGCAGAGAGCCCGATGCGGGGCTCGATCCCAGGACCCTGGGATCATGACCTGAGCCAAAGGCAGAGGCTTTAACCCACTGAGCCACCCAGGTGCCCTGCCTCCCAAAATTTTAAAGAAAGAAAAACTTATATGTATACAAAAAATAAGGTTAAATACAATGAAGGGATAGACTATGACTATAAAAATGAAAATTTAAAAAAGATTTTTAAAAAGGCATTGATAAGATAAAATAGTTAAGATAGGTTAAAATGAGAAAGAGGAAAATTAAAAAAAAGAAAAATAGGAAAAGAAAAAAAATAATGAAAATTTAAAAAATTAAACTTTGAAGAACTAAAGAAGGGGAAAAAAGCTGTGAATTCTCTGTGCTGCATTCCCATAGCTCTGCAGTTTTACAGTTCTCATTAATTGGTGAACTTGGTCTTGGCTGGATGTTCTTTCTGATCTTCTGGGGGAGGGGCCTGTTGCCATGATTCTCAAATGTCTTTGCCTTAGGCAGAATTGCACTGCCCTTGCCAGGGGCCAGGCTAAGTAATCTGCTCGGGTTTGCTCTCTGTAGTTTTTGTTCCCTGAACGCTTTCTGTAAAGCTCTGGGCGATGGGAATGGAAATGGTGGCCTCCCAGTCTCTGAGCCAGAGGAGCCAAGAACTCAGACCCCACTCCTCAGTGTGCCCTCAGAGAAAAGCAGTCAATCCCTCCCATCTCGCTGGTCTCTGGCTGCTCTTTGGGCTCACCCAGCCTGTGACTGAGCATTTCTATTTCTGGCACATGGCCCTGTTTGGAGTTTCCAAATCCAGCAGATTTCTGCTGTGGGCTCCCACACCACTGCTCCCAGAGGAGGAAGGGGGGTGATCTCCCTGGATCTGCCACTTGTGGGGTCCCTCCTGGAAGAGCAGTGCCCAACTGTGTCTTAGATCATGGTTTAAGGTAACCTCGAGCTGAGTGCCCCCTCCTCAGCTCTGTCTCTGCAGTCGGCTTCCCTGCTCTGATACCTGGGAGCTCTGCTGCACTCAGACACCCCCAGTCTTTCTGTGACCCCAAGGATCCTGAGACCACGCTGTCCCAGCAAAGGCTCCACCCACTGTTTAGTCTCTAGAGAGATGTCCCTCAGTGGAGCAGACTTTTAAATCTGATTTTGTGCTCCACTGCTCCACCACTTGCCGGGAGCCCGCCCCTCCTGCCATGGTCTATCTTCCCAAATATTGCTCAGATTCACTTCTCCACACATCCTACCCTCCAGAAAGTGGTCATTTTTCTGTTCATAGATTTGCTGCTATTCTCTTTGATCTCCTGTTGAGTTGGTAGGTGTTCAGAATGGTTTGAGAACTAGCTGAATTCCTGGGACCAGACAAAATTTAGGTCTCCCACTCCTCCACCATCTTGCTTCACCAATATCTTCCCAATTTAAAACAAAGATGGACACAATCTGTTTTTCACTGGTATGACCATTTGACATCCATTTTTGTACCCTCTGTAGGGTTAGAAAGTGTAATTTCGCATATGGAAGCCCTTAATAAATACACCATAAAGGCACTCAGTAATTCACAGAACAGCATCTCCTTACTTAATGCTGAGGTCACAAAAATGTGCAAAGTGGTTCTACAAAATAGAATGGCTTTAGATGTCCTAACAGCAGCCCAAAGAGGTACATGTGCCATGATTAAAACAGAATGTTGTGTATACATCCCAGATTATCACAAAAATGTCATAGGACTACAAAAAGATATGAATACTCAAACTAAGGCTCTACAAAATCCTTCCCACTCTTTTGATGATTGGCTAAATTCCTGCTTCAGGAGAGGACTATGGCCAACTACTAAGGGTTTCTTTGTTGGACTTCTCATTCTTATAACCATTTTAACTCTAATATGTTGTGTTTTTCCACTTGGTGCCAACACTCCATCACTATAGTAACTTCACACCAACAGGTGCTCTCACCTGCTTTTTTGCTGTCCAAATCGAACTCCGCTGCCTTTGCCTTTTGTAGCTCCCCTATCTGCTCCCTGACTTAAATTTAATCCTTACAGGACCTTCATGATGTAGGTACCATTACTATCCTCATTTTACCACTGAAAAGATGGAGGCAGAGAGAGATCAAGTAACTTTCTTGAGTCACACAGCTAGAAGTGGCTGAGTCAGGACACAAACCAAGGCAGTCATTTTTTACTTTCTATGTATACTGTATAAAATTTTTTTATTGAGGTGGGAGGAATAAACTAGTAAAAACCCAAAGAGGAAAGTAAATTTTGTGTTCAATGAGTTAATTGTTAAATTGCGAGTTACTAAAAGATAAATACTCTGGTCGGGCCAAAAGGTGTATTTCAGGATCTTACCACATTTACATCGCTGATAAAAATCTATGAAGAACTCAGTTGCTACAGCAGGATAATCTCATGTAGTATCAAATTGTCTTTGCTTTTCGAATCTGTTGGTTTGCTTAGCAATACTTATTATTTCCAGAAATGATGCTCTTATATTATTGTGAATCTAGTAACTTGTTAATATATTACTACAGACCTGGGGCAAAGCTAAAAAATGGGTGTCATGATCAGACACTGCTAAATGATAGATCTCCAGATCCTCTCCTGTAACTTAAAGCAAGTGGCAGTTCTATCGAGAGGCACCTGTCAGAGAGGCAGTTTTTAAAAATTATATTTCAAGTTAAAATAAAATATATGAGTGCACGATCAATTATATTTTAAAACCAAATGTATAGGAGCAGGAAGGTGAAGTAAAAGAAGTTAGGTCATGGTGGAGGGAACAAGTGTGGAGACGAAGATAACTTGTAGGTTCTTGACTAGAATGATCATTTGTATACTGATGCCATGAGCCAGGATGGAAAACAGAGGAGTGGCAGGTTGTGGGGAAAAGAATGATCTTGATTTTAGGCACTGAGCTCTGAGGCATGGGAGGGATGTCTAGGTGGGGCTGGCTGGCTGAGTTTGGAGATACAGGTCTGGGACTTGCCATGTTTCGTCTGGGGGTGCAGGTGTGTGGAAGTGATTAGCATATATACTTCAAATTGTGGGACTCTTGACCAGTTACTCAGCCTCTCTGGGCCTTAGAGTCCTATTAGACAAAGTAAGGGTGATAATGGTTCCCTCGCAAAGAAAGGGGGAGGATCGAAGCAACCACTGCATATAGAGTGTCCAGTCTAGGGGCCTCGCACAGCACGCGGAGTGAATGAGTGACATTGAGAGCCTCACTGCTGACAGAGGGTGACAGGTTTAGTGGCCAGGGGACTTCAGTATCATCAGTCAGAGTGAGCACCTCTGAACCAGAGAAGAGACTTCTGTGCCGTTATACTTATTATATTACTATAACCTCGACTAGATTGTATAGATACAAGCTTTCTCTCTAAATTGCTCCTCTGCAAGTAGACAGAAACCTAGCAGAGAATTAATGACAGAGAGGAAATAACAGAAATATATTAGGACTTTAAAGGGATGTATATTTTTGAGAGGTTATTACGTAACAGAAGAGGCTATAATAATAATTTGGCTATATTGTAGAATTTGTTTTCGTAAGAATTTTAAATTACTCTCATCCATATTTTTCAGCTATAATTGGCATCACTAGCCTATTAGACACTGTATGGTAGATTACAGAAGGCTTGGAGGCAGAAGGCCTGGGATTGAATTCTGGACCCATTATTTACTGGTCCCAAGTTCTGTGTTCTGTGTGTAGATAACAGCAGCATTACACCCACGCAGTACTTCAAACTTGGAGTCAACTTACACTTCTCCTTTTCCTTTAACCCCCCGCCCCCGCCGTGTCTAGCTGGTCACCCAGTTCTCACAAGTGGGATGCCTGGTATCTCTTCATTCTGCCTGTTTGTCTGCATTGTCATTGGGTCAGCCTTGGTTGACAACATCATGATCTCACGTCTGACTTCTCGCACAGCCCCCAGCTAGCCCCCTCCACCACTCTACCTTCCACCTTGGCTCTGGTGTTACCTTCCTAAAACATGGCTGATTCTGGAAGCAGTGGAAATGCACAGAGTCTTTAGAAATCCAAATTCTTTGGTGCCTGGGTGGCTCAGTTGGTTAAACAGCTTCCCGCACTTCAGGTGATGATCCCAGGGTCCTGGGATCAAGCTCCACATGAGGCTCCTTGCTCACCAGGGAGTCTGCTTCTCCCTCTTCCTTTGCTTGCTGCTTCATCTGCTTATGCTTTCTTTCTCTGTGTGTGTCAAATAAATAAAGGAAATCTTAAAAAAAAAAAAATCCAAACTCTGTAGAATGGCAGAGAGACCGGTACAATGTGGTGGCAACTTTGTTTCCATCTTAAAAAAAAAAAAATCCAAACTCTGTAGAATGGCAGAGAGACCGGTACAATGTGGTGGCAACTTTGTTTCCCAGGTTCAGCCCCATGACTTCACCTGCTGCTCTCTCCAGTCAGTGGAATTTCCACCATTCTCTCCCTGCCTGGGTCTTCTCTACTTCTTTAGTTTCGCATAAACTGAATTTTCCTTCCTGCAACCTTATCTCCCTCTACACAGCAAATAGATATATGCACTTTCTGAGATTCAATTCATTGCTCTTAAGAAATATTTCCAATGCCGTCTATCACGTCCCCGCTGAGCAGAAAACCCAATGCAGGGCCGGATCCCAGGACCTTGGGATCATGACCTGAGCCAAAGGCAGAGGCTTAACCCACTGAGCCACCCAGGTGCCCCAAACATGGAGGTTCTTAAACTTATGTCCCCCTATATTCCTGGAACCCAGCCAAGGGTGTGGTACATAACACAAGATTTTCAACTTTAAAGTCCTTTCTAAAAAGTCACTGTGGGCAAATCTCTGTTTTTTTGAGCCTCAGGTTCCTCACCTGTAAAGTTAGAATAAAAATACCCACCACGTAGAGCTCTTGGTAAATGAAACCCAATAATTTGCACACAAGCACTTTGTAAGCCGTACAAATTAAGTTTAACACTTAATTTTTGATTCTAAAGTGATCTGTTTTGGGGGCACCTGGGTGGCTCAGTTTGTTAAGTGTCTGACTTTGGGTCTCAGCTCAGGTCTTGATTTGAAGGTCACGTGTTCAAGTCCTGTCTTGGGCTCCATGCTGGGTGTGGTGCCTATTCTTAAAAACAAGTGATCTGTCTCCAAGTGTCATTCTTTTTGGATCAGTCTAACACCTGGAAAATTATAGATTCTTAATGCTCATTGATTTACAACCAATTTGAACACATTCTTCCTTAGCCAGGCTGCTTACTGTGGATCACTGATCACAAAGGATCAGGAGCATCTGAATGAACAAGATGCCAACCTAGTCCTATTTTAATTAATTAATTAATTTTTTAAAAAATTTTATTCTAAGTCTAGTAGAGTTAAGACACAGTGTTATGTTAGTTTCAGGTGCACAGTATAGTGATTCAACACTTCCATACATCACCCAGTGTTCAACCCAAGTGCCCTCCTTAATCACCCCTCACGTGTCAGGTTTCACCCAGTCCTGTTATTTTAAGTTACCTCCGCCAAGCAGTTCTCCTCTCTCCGCTTGTTGGCGGTATCACTCAAGTGCAGTAACAAGAAACTACACCAGGGGGCTCCCCTGCATTTTCCAAACGAAGTCTGCAAAAAACCTCCATCTGTACTTCTGAGTTGTCAACAAAGTATTTGCTTTCTTTTGAAACAAAGCAATAGAGAAATACAAAACAAGTTACAAACCTGGATATAATACTTTCATTTCTATAGAACTGCCGTCTGAGACATTCTTAATTTTCCTTAGTCTGTTAAAAAGCTGAAGGGGAATGATTAGTCCCTTTTTACTGATGGGATTTAGAAACTGAGAGACAACCTGTCATTCAATTGAGGACTCCGATATTATTTGTTATGGAAAGGTTTGATCCCACGTTGAGCTAAATAGAAGACAAACCTGACAATACAGACATTTAATTACTGCATTCCCAAGAAGATCCAGCAAACAGTAGAGGGGGGGAAACCTAAATAAATGAAAGTACATGTGACGCTTTTCTTTCTCAAAATAAGCTACAAATTATAATGCATATGGCCCTAGATAAGGAATCAATGACTCTTTCTAATGCTGGATGGATTTCTAACTTCCCCTACCTTCCTCATCACTTACCTTTAGAGTTCATCTTTTTCATCTTTAGATGAAGTTTTGGGGTGATGGTCTTTTTAAAAATCATCTTTAATGAGACATTATTTGCATATACAATTCACCATTTTTAAGTGAAATTTGGTGAATTATGGAAAAGGTATGCTGTTCGGTAACCACATCATCATGATATAGAACACTTCGTTTCCATCACCACAAGAATTCCCTCCTGCCCCTTTGTAGGCCATCTCCTTCCCTTTCCTGGCCCTTGGAAAGCAGATCTGATCTTTATCACTACAGTTTTGTCTTTTCAAAGATTTTTTGTCTGGCTTCTCCCTTGGGATTTCCTGGGATGGAACATTTGGCCACGGCAGTGCCAAGACTTGCTTACCCATTGTTTCCTGAGTTCGTGGCTGTGATAGATGAATTAGTGACATTATGAATACTCACCTACAAGTCTTTGAGTGAACACAAGTTTTCATTTCTCTTGGCTAAATACTTATAAGTGGAATTGTTGGGTTAGATACAAGTACATGTTTAATTCTATAAAATACTGCAAACTTCTCTAAAGTAGCTCTCCCATTTCTCACTCCGACTGGCAAAGTAGAGTCCCAATTGTTTCACTTACTTTGCAACACTTTGTATTGTCAGTCTTTCGTTTTAGCCATTCTGGTGGATATGTAGAAGTACCCTTTAATTAGCATTTCCTAATCAAAATGCGGTTGGGCATCTTCTATTTTTTTGCACTCCATACATCTTTTTTGGTCAAAGAAGGTATCTTTATATCTTTCATCCATTTTTAAAATTGAACTGTTTTTCATCTTGTTACTGAATATTTTATATATTCTAGAGAAATGTTCCTATCAAATATATTTTTTTCAAATATTTTCTCCTAACCCATGGCTTGCCTTTGTAATCTCATAATAGTGTCAATTGAAGAGAAAACCACTGACACATATTTAAACACTCAAATTCTTCAGATCTCAATTTCTTCACATTTAAAATGAGATCTTTAGATAACTATTCTTTTCTTTTTAAAATGGCTCAATTGAGATCTATTAAACATAACACAAAATTCACCCTTATAAAGTATACACAGTGACTTTTAGAATATTCAGAGTTGGGCAACTATCACCACTGTGTTATATTTTCATCACCCCAAAAAGAAACCCTAGGCCCACTGTCAGTCATTCCCCCCTTTCCCAGCACCTGGGAACCACTAACCTTAACGTTCTGTCTCAATGGATTAACCTCTTCTGGATACTGCACATAAAAGGAATCATACACTATTTGGTATTTTATGTCTAGCTTCTTTTACTGAGCATAATATTTTCGAGGGTCATCCTGTTATAGTATCTGTACTTTGCTTCTTTTTTATTACCGAGTAACATTCTATTGTATGAATATACCACATATTCTTTATCCATTCATCATTTGATGAATATGCAGGTCATTTCCAGTTTTTAGTTTTTATGAATAACACTGCTATGAACATTTGTGTACAAGGTTTTGTGTGGACATAGTTTCCATTCTCATAGGTATATACCTAGAAGTGGAATTGCTGGGTCACATGGTAACTCTATATTTAAAAATGGAGGAGATATAAAATTGTTTTCCAAAGCAGGTGCTTCCCTTTTACCACCAAAAAGGAATGAGAGTTCAGTTTCTCCACATCCTTGCTAATCTTTATTTTTTTCATTTTTGCATATATTTTATTTAAATAATTTTCTATATTATTTTTTGCAGTCTTTTTCCCCCACTAACCTTTATTAATGTCTGTATTTTTAAAACAGTCATCAGAATGAGTATTAAGTGGTATCTAATTGTGGTTTTGATTTGCGTTTCCCTGATGACTAATGATGTTGAGCATATTTTCATGTGCTTATGGGCCATTCATATATCTCCTTGGAGAAATGACTAATAGAATCCTTTGCCCATTTAAAAATTGGGTTGTTTGTGGGGCGCCTGGGTGGCTCAGTGGATTAAGCCGCTGCCTTCGGCTCAGGTCATGATCTCAGGGTCCTGGGATTGAGCCCCGCATCGGGCTCTCTGCTCCGCAGGGAGCCTGCTTCCTCCTCTCTCTCTCTGCCTGCCTCTCTGCCTACTTGTGATCTCTCTCTCTGTCAAATAAATAAATAAAATCTTAAAAAAAAAATTGGGTTGTTTGAGTTTATTGTTGTTGAGGTTTATTTAAGACTTCTTTAAATATTCTGGCCAGAACCCCCTTATCAAATATATAATTTTGTAAATATTTCTTCCATTCTTTAAGTTTTCTTTTTACTTTCTTGACGGTGTCATTTGGCAGAAAAGGCTTTAGTTTTGGTGAAGCCCAATTTATCTTTTTTCCTTTGGTTGCTTGTACTTTTGGTGTCATGTTTAAGAAACCATTGCCTAATACAAGGTCACAAAGTTTTACACCTGTGTTGTTTTCTAAGAACCTTGTGGTTTTAGTTGTTACATTTAGGTCTTTGATCCATTTTGAGTTAAATTTTATGTGTGGTGTGGGTAGGAATCCAATGGCATTCTTTTGTATGTGGATATCTAATTGTCCCAACATCATTTGTCAAAAGTATCACTCTTTAAAAAAAAAAAATCACTCTTTCTCCACTGGATTGTCTTGGTACCCTCATCAAAAATCAACTGACCAGGGGTGCCTGGGTGGCTCAGTGGGTTAAAGCCTCTGCCTTTGGCTCAGGTCCTGGTCCCAGGGTCCTGGGATCGAGCCCCACATCGGGCTCTCTGCTTGGCTGGGAACCTGTTTCCCTTCCTCTCTCTCTGCCTATCTCTCTGCCTACTTGTGATCTCTGTCTGTCAAATAAATAAATTAAATTTAAAAAAATCAACTGACCATTAACAGTGTGGTACTGGCATAAAGAAAGGCATACAGACCAATGGAATAAAATAGACAGCCCAAAAATAAACTCTTGCTTGCATGGTGAATGATTTTTATAAGGGTACCAAGACAATTCAGTGGGGGAAAGGACAGTCTTTTCAACAAATGGTGCTGGATAAACACATGCAAAGAAACGAATGGCTCTTTAACTAACATTATATACAAAAATTCACTCAAAATAAAAAGAAGACTGAAATGTGAGATCAAAAAGTATAAAACTGTTAGAGGAAAATATACAACGAAGACTGCACAGCGTTGGATTTGGCAGTGATTTCCTGGTTATGAGACTAGAGGCACAGGCAGCAACATAAAAAATAGACAAAGTAGACCTCATGAAAATTTTTTAATTTTGTCAATCAAAGGGCATTGTCAACAGGGTGAAAAGGCAACCCACTGAATGGAAGAAAAAATGTGCAAGTCATATGTATGAAAAGGGATTAATATCCACGGTATATAGAGAGCTCCTGAAACTCAGCAATAACAAAAGACAAACAACCTGATTAAAAAATCAGACAAGGCTTAGACATTTCTCAAAGAAAATGTACACTTGATCAATAAGCACATGAAAAGATGCACCATATCATTAATCATTAAGGAAATGCAAATCAAGATTACAAGGAGGTATCATCTCACGTCTATTAGGATGGCTACGATCTCAAAAAAACCACAAAAGAGCAATGTCAGGATGTAGAGAAATTGAAAACCTCCCACAATGTTATTGGGAATTTTGTATAATGGTACATACAGCTCCTATGGAAAAGAGATGGCAGTTCCTCAAAAAATTGAAAATGCAATTACCAGTGATCCAGCATCCCACTTCTGCATATATACCCCAAAAGAATTAAAAGCAGGAACTTAAACATATTTTTACATCCGTGTTCATAGCAGTGTTATTCATAATAATTAAAACATGGAAGCAATCCAACTGTCCATCAGTGAATGAATGGAAAAACAAAATGTGGTAAAAACCTACAATGGAATATATTATTCAACCTTAAAATGAAAGGATATGCTGACATATTCTACAATATGGATAAACCTTGAGGACATTGTGCTAAGTGAAATGAGTTAGTCACAAAAAGGCAAATACTGTATGCTTTTATTTATGTGAGATAGGTATTGAGAGTAGCCAAAATTATAGAGACAGGAAGTAGAATTGTGTTTGCCATGAGCTGAGGAGGGGGAGTGGGGAGTTATTGTTTAATGAGTATAGGGTTTCAATGTTAGAAGATTAGAAGTTATGAAAGTGAATGGTGGGGATCGTTGTACTACATTATGAATGCATTTAACAACACTGCACGCTTATAAATGATTCAGATGATAAATTTTATATTTTATCTCAATATCTCAATTAAAAAAAGATTAACTGACTGAATAGGTAATGGTTTATTTCTGCACTCTCAATCCAATTCCATTTATCTTCTATCTAGTCTTACACCAGTATGGCAGTGCCTTGATTACTATAGCTTTTCAGCAAATTTTAAAATCATAATGTGTGAGTCCTTAGACTATTCATGTAATTAACAAAATAATTACAACAAATAACTGCAGATTGCTGCAAAGAAAAGGAAAATGGGCCATAATTGAGACTATCAGAGACCACTACGGTTGATAGGGATTTTATGAAAAACCTCCTTGAAGAGTTAAAGTGTGTCAAGTCATGAATAGGGAGAACTTGCCTCATCAAGAGCATTCCAAGTAGGAAAAGTTTAACAGTAAAGTCCCTGGGGGCAGGAAAGAGCTAGGTGTAGCCTAGGAACTGACAGAAAGCTAGCATGACTAGCATGTACTGAGCTAAGAGGACAGTGGTACTAGAGAAGTCAGCAAGTAATACGTGCAGGGTGTTGTAGGTTACCTGAGAACTGATTTATCCAAAGGGCAGTTGGAAGCCATTAAAAATTTTTATTTATATTTAATTTATAGATCTTATTTATTTATTTGACAGACAGAGATCACAAGTAGGCAGAGAGGCAGGCAGAGAGAGAGAGGGGGAAGCAGACTCCCTGCTGAGCAGAGAGCCTGATGCGGGGCTCGATCCCAGGACCCTGGGATCATGACCTGAGCCAAAGGCAGAGGCTTTAACCCACTGAGCCACCCAGGCGCCCCAACAATTTTAAACCAAAGACTGTTGTGATCTGATTTACATTTTTAAAAGTTCACTCCTGCTGACGTGTGCAGAGTGAATTGAGCATATAGATTAGAATCGGGAAGTCTAGTGAGGGGGCTATTGCAACCATCAAAATGAAAGGACCCTTAGACTAGGACGGTGCTCGTGGAGATAAATGGTGCTAGTGACATACTAGTGATGACACTAGTGGATACCTTAGATAAGGACCATACTAGTGGAGATAGACAGACAGAAGTAAAGAGATTTTAGATGTAAAATGGAAGTGAAAGGAACAGGTTGACTCAAATATCACTGGATGGTGGCATGGGGAGGGGGATGCTGACATGGGGAAGAGTAGGAGCCAACTAGAGTATATATGTTTCCAAAAAATCATCAAGAATTCAATTTTTTTAAAAAATTTGAGTTTTAATTATTAATGCCAGTATCATTAACATCCGGGGTTCTGTAAGTTTCAGGTGTCCAAGGAATTCAGTTTTAGACATGTTAAGTTGGAAACGCCTAGGAGATGTTCAAAAGCCATGCAGAATAAGATCAGGCTCTTCCAGCAACAAAAACAGCTGAGGAAGAGGCTTATTCCCAGAGGAAGTCTGACTCCCTGGGTGCCAGGGAGGTGTCAGACAAAGTTAGTGCTCTGAAAAACAGAGAAATAAAACCCAAGAACTAACTGGGCTATTTCAACTCCTCTTAGCCAATATTTATTGAATATCCGTAGAATCACCATGAAGCTACTCTTAGGTGTCAGAAAGAGCTGTGAACTTGAAGAGAGAAGGCATGGTTTCAAGTCTGGTGACTGGCAAAATTTAAACTTTGATATTTGTTGGATGATTGTGCAGATGGCATGGAATAATTCATGTTAAAGCACCGGGCTATATAAGTGGAAGTCATATTAGATGTTGGGAGAGCAGGCATTATTATGAGCAATCAATAGGAAATACTGCATACCTTTATTATTTATTGCTTTCTGGAAAAAAACCCAACAACTTTAATGACGACTTCAACAAGATCAAAATAAATGTACTTATTTTGCTGTAGAGGCCAGTTTTTGCACTCCCCAGGTGAAATAAATCAGGACAAAATAACACCAAGGAGACTGGCGTGTGTGTACTGAGCTCTCATGTGGGTGAAGAACATACCTCAGAAACAATGGGTCTCAGCAGATCTTTACCCTGATTGCATGTGGCCATGACTGACAGCCACAGCTTGATTACATTTGCTGCGATCCCTTTGCTGTTACATCCCAAACATATCCAAGTGTTGTTTGGACATCTTGTACCTTCTTTTAGAGCCCACCTGTCAGCCTCAGCCTGTAAGCTTGGTAATACTCATGAGTGATGATCTGCCTTTCCTCCGTACAATTTCAAAGACTTGCAGCTTCAACAAAATAAGCATTTTTTTTCATTCCTTTGCTCTATCCATATAGGATAAATCTTTCCCCAAACATCCTTTCTTTCCACATTGCCCAATCTTTGTTCTTACAGAGGTTCCTTAGGCCTAGAATGTCTTCCCTACTCAACTTCCTGCTGCTTTACTATGTATCTTTGTAGGCTCAGATGAATGCAAATTACCATTTCTCAAAACACTCAGTGCAGTTCTTTGCATCTTCATCTATATTTCCATTTCATGCTATTTATAACTCAATATACTTATTCAACAGACATTTATAGAATGTCTGCTGAATGTCAGGACTCTTTAAAATGTGAATGGCAGAAATCTAATCCAAGTAGCTTAAACAAACTAGCAGACACTGTTTTCATCCTCACCTATACTTTCCATTTTACTGTATTTATAATTCGATATACTTAGTCAACAAACATTTATAGAATGCTACTAAATGTCAGGACTCTTTTAGATGCAACTGATGGAAAGTCACATCCAAACAGCTTAAACACATCAGCTCACCTAACTAAAAAGTACAACGAAAACCACAGTAAGACCCAGGCATTCAAACGCTGTTATTAGCCTTCATCTTTCTTTTACACAGGCTGATTAGGTTGGGTTGTCTAGAAATAGAGTCTGAGACGGGATTCTCATGAAAGGGAAAGCTTTCAGGAAAAGGTATGTGAGGGAAGCAGGGGAAAAAAGGGAAGCAAGACCCGCAGTCTTGCTGGAGACTAGCTCAGCTTTTTCCCCTGGGGAAATCTAAGCTTATATCACATCAGAGTCTGTATCCCATCTGGAGGCAAGGGGGTCTGATGTGGCACCCCCTTTCCAGTCAGTCAAGGGTTGTGGGATAAGGAAGGATTGTATGAGCCTCCTGGGTGAGGGGGATCTGGGTGAAGCTCCAACAGCATCCTTGGGGCAGGCATGGTGGCTGCCAAAATTCATTGGGAGTTTGGCCGACCCCAGAGGAGTCTTCCCCTTAAATCTCATACTGAAAAGCTTCAGGGAGAACTCTGATGCAATACAGATGGGGTCAGAGTCAAGTAAACCATTTGGAATGGATACGTCACAGGAAAGAGGGTTTCTTTATTAAAGAAGAGGGAAGACGGTGGGTAGGCAAACACAGGTATCCACACGCTCGATCTCTCTCTTTCTTTCTCAAGTGAATAATAATAAAAAAAATCCTTAAAAGAAAAAGACTAACATAAATCAACACAGCTTTGTCTCTCTCTTCCCCATCATTAAACTGCACCATCTTTGGCCTATCTTCAGTTCTGCAGACACTGGAGGCAGAGAGCCTTCACATACATGGCTCCCCCTGCTTAGCACATCTGACTCCATCTCAATTTTCAATCTAGGCTTAAATGACTCAGCCTTAAGGAGGCTCTCTCTGATAAGTTAATTAAAGAGGAGATCCCTGAGGAACCTGGGTGGAACACTTAGCTAAGGATCTGACTTGATTTTAGCTCATGGGTGGTGAGATTTTGCCGGCTCTGCACTCAGCTTGAGATTCTCTCCCTCCAGTCCTTCTTCCCTCCCCACACTCATTCTCTCTCTCAAAATAAATAAATACATTTTTTTTTAAAAAATTAAAAAGTAAAGAGGCTATCCCTGGGGCACCTGGTTGGCTCTGTCAGTAGAGCACAAGACTGTCAAGCAGGGTTGTGAGGTCAAGCCCCACACTGGGTGTGGAGACTACTTTTTAAAAAGGTGTATCCACCCTTGCATCCCATGGATAAATCCCACCTGGTCATGGCAGATAATCTTTTTAATGTACTGTTGGATCCTATTAGCTAGGATCTTGTTGAGAATCTTGGCATCCATATTCCTCGGGGATATTGGTCTGAAAGTCTCTTTTTTGGTGCAAATCAATCAATGTGTTAGAACAAATCAGTAAGAGAAGAGAGAAGAACGACGAGGTCCTTTCAAGTGATACAGAAAAAGCATCCGCTCCTGATTAAAATGCTTCAAAGTATAGGGATAGAGGGAACATTCCTCAACTTCATAAAATCTATCTATGAAAAACCCACAGTGAATATCATTCTCAATGGAGAAAAGCTTACGGCCTTCCCTTTGAGATCAGAAACACGACAAAGATGTCCACTCTCGCCACTGTTGTTCAACATAGTACTAGAAGTCCTAGCAACGGCAATCAGACAACAAAAAGAAATAAAAGGTATTCAAATTGGCAAAGAAGTCAAACTCTCTCTCTTCACAGGTGACATGATACTTTATATGGAAAACCCGAAAGACTCCACCCCCAAACTACTAGAACTCATATAGCAATTCAGTAATGTGGCAGGATACAAAATCAATATACAGAAATCAGTTGCTTTCTTAAACACTAGCAATGAAAATATAGAAAGGGATTTTAGAGAATCAATTCCATTTACTATAGCACCAAGAACCATAAGATACCTGGGAATAAACCTAACTAAAGAGGTAAATGATCTGTACTCAAGGAACTACAGAACAGTCATGAAAGTAATTGAAGAAGACACAAAAAGATGGAAGACTACTTTATGCTCATGGATTGGAATAAACAACACTGTTAAAATGTCTATACTGCCCAGAGCGATCTATACTTTCAATGCCATCCTGATCAAAATTCCTCTGGCATTTTTCAAAGAACTGAAACAAATAATCCTAATATTTGTATGGGACCAGAAGACACCCCAAATTGCTAAGGAAATGTTGAAAAAGAAAAAACTGGAGGCATCACATTGCC
This sequence comes from Meles meles, assembly GCF_922984935.1. NCBI lineage: Eukaryota > Metazoa > Chordata > Mammalia > Carnivora > Mustelidae > Meles > Meles meles. The sequence goes on from NC_060073.1 coordinate 48,438,034, forward strand.
TGACTTCAAGCTTTACTACAAAGCTGTGATCACCAAGACAGCGTGGTACTGGCACAAAAACAGACACATAGACCAGTGGAACAGAGTAGAAAGTCCAGATGTGGACCCTCAACTCTATGGTCAAATAATCTTCAACAGAGCAGGGAAAAAATATACAGTGGAAAAAAGACAATCTCTTCAATAAATGGTGCTGGGAAAATTGGACAGCTATGTGTAAAAGAATGAAACTCAACAATTCTCTTACACCAGACACAAAGATAAACTTGAAATGGATAAAAGATCTCAACGAGAGGCAGGAATCTAGAGGAGAACATAGGGAGTAACCACTTCGACATTGGCCACAGCAACTTCTTTCAGGATATGTCTCCAAAGGCAAAGAAAACAAAAACGAAAATGAACTTTTGGGACTTCATCAAGATCAAAAGCTTCTGCACAACCAAAGGAAACAGTCAACAAAACAAAGAGGCAACCCACGGAATGGGAGAAGATATTCGCAAATGACACTACAGACAAAGGGCTGATATCCAGGATCTATAAAGAACTCCTCACACTCAACACACACAAAACAGAAAATCATGTCAGAGAGAAGGGAGTTGTGGGAAATTGGAAGGGGAGATGAACCGTGAGAGACTATGGACTCTGAAAAACAACCTGAGGGTTTTGAAGGGGCGGGGGGGTGGGAGGTTGTGGAACTAGGTGGAGGGTAATAGAGAGGGCACGTATTGCATGGAGCACTGGATGTGGTGCAAAAACAATGAGTACTGTTACGCTGAAAATAAATAAATAAATTTAAAAAAAAAAAAGCTAAAAAAAAATGGGCAGAAGACATGAGCAGACACTTCTCCAAAGAAGACATACAAATGGCTAACAGACACGTGAAAAAATGTTCATCAACACTAGCCATCAGGGAGACTCAAATCAAAACCACATTGAGATACCACCTTACACCAGTTAGAATGGCCAAAATCAACAGAACAGTAAACAACAAGTGTTGGAGAGGATGTGGAGAAAGAGGAACCCTCTTACACCGTTGGTGGGAATGCATGTTGGTGCAGCCACTTTGGAAAACAGTGTGGAGATTCCTGAAGAAATTAAAAATAGAGCTTCCCTATGACCCTGTAATTGCACTACTGGGTATTTACCCCAAAGATACTGATGTAGTGAAAAGAAAGGCCATCTGTACCCCAATCTTCATAGCAGCAATGGCTATAGTTGCCAAACTGTAGAAGGAACTGAAACAAATAATCCTAATATTTGTTCATTCGATGGATGAATGGGTAAAGAAGATATGGTCCATATACACTATGGAGTATTATGCCTCCATCAGAAAGGATGAGTATCCAACTTTTGTATCAACATAGACAGGACTGGAAGAGATTATTTGGAGTGAAATAAGTCAAGCAGAGAGAGTCAATTATCATATGGTTTCACTTACTTGTGGAACATAAGGAATAACACAGAGGACATTGGGAGATGGAGAGAAGTGAGTTGGGGTAAATCAGAGGGGAGACAAACCATGAGAGACTGTGGACTCTGAGAAACAAACAGAGGGTTTTGGAGGGGAGGGGGTAGGGGGCTGGGTGAGTCCAGTGGTGGGTATTAAGGAGGGCATGTATTGCATGGAGCACTGGGTGTGGTGCATAAACAATGAATTATGGATCACTGAAAAAAAATTAAATTAAAATTTTTAAAAAGGGTATCTGCTCACTATACACCTTTATTCTCTATTAAGAGAGAACCAAGTCCAGGTTATTCTTCGTGCTTATCCTAATTTGTATTTAAGTCTTCAATTATTTATTTATTTATAAAGATTTTATTGCTTTATTTAACAGACAGAGAGAAGAGAGCACAAACAGGGAGAGCAGGAGAGGGAGAAGCAGACAGGGAGCCTGACACAGGGCTCCATTCCAGGACCCTGGGATCATGACCTGAACCAAAGGCAGACGCTTAATCAACTGAGCCACCCCAGCAAACCACCCCCCCATTTTATTTTTAAGGTTTTTGTTTTGTGTTGTTGTTGTTTTTTGTTTTTGTTTTTTGTTTTTTCTGAGAGAGAGACAAGCCGGAGCAGGATAACCGGCAGAGGGATAAGCAGGCTTCCCACCGAATAAGGAACCCCATATGGGGCTCAATCCCAGGACTCCGGGATCATGGCCTGAGCTGAAGGCAGATGTTTAGCCGACTGAGCCACCCAGGCACCCCAAAGTGTTTATTTATCGCCTGTCTTCTCCACTAGGCTCAAATTCCAGGAGGGCAAGTTGCACTGTTTTATTTTCTAGTGGTATACTCATTATCTAGCTAAGTGCTTGCGTATAACAGTTATTCGATAAACATGTAAGTCAGTTCAGTTTAATTCTTCTATTTATTCCTTTACTCTAGCATATTTTGAGCCCTAAATTTTTTTTAAAACTCTGCTGGATAGAAGTCAGGTTGTGTAATCTTCAAGTTTTAGGCAGTTGTTTTTTCGTAAAAGTTGAAGACTTGTTTTGCCCTATTTGCCTTTAAGGAAGACCTTGTTTGATTTGAGGGAAGCTACTCGACATGTTATATCCCAAATACCCATCCACTCTTTTTTGAGAAAATGGAAATGACATGAAAGCAGATGTTTTGGATGAAGGAGCTCAGTTTTCTTTTTGATTATGTAACTTTGATGTGTGGCAGTGCTGCTCTGCAGAATTTGTACTTATTTGGGGAAAATTATTCTTTTCTTTGAGTGAATTAAAACAGCTTTATTGGGGTGCCTGGGTGGCTCAGTGGGTTAAGCCTCTGCCTTCAGCTCAGGTCATGATCTCAGGGTCCTGGGATCGAGTCCTGCATTGGGCTTTCTGCTCAGCAGGGAGCCTGCTTCCCCATCTCTCTCTCTGCCTGTCTCTCTGCCTACTTGTGATCTCTCTCTCTCTCTGTGTCAAATAAATAAATAAAAATCTTTTTAAAAAAGGAATAGCTTTATTGTTTTTCATTGTGGAAATAAAAGGTTTTCCTCCAAGAGATCTGGAAATCGGAAAGAAAAAAAAAAGTATCAAAATGTGAGGTCCCAAACATTATCTGGAGCTGGAGAAAAGAATAGGAAGGAAGGAAGTAGACTGTGCCTGATTGGACTGTGAATGTCTGCAGATAATTTGAAGACGTAACCAACTGTGCTGATATTGACATATTTTGATCTAATGAGACTGGATTTTTGTGGGCTGTCTGCACGGCAACCCCCTTGTGTATAGTAGAAGGGGTTTCTTCTGAATTAGGTATTGACCTAATTCCAGTCAATTGACCTATTGACCAAACTGACGAGAAGGTGGTGGACGAGTAGCTAGGCATGTGACATCCCTCTAAGACCCTGACCAGATGGGTCTAAAGCTAGGTCTGAAGACTCTGAGCAGCCACATTTTCAGTAATGGGTGTACATTGTTTCCTCTGTTCTGCTTGCTGTCCGAAGGGTTTGTTTCCATCTCTTACTGTCCACACCAGAAGAATGAGGGCAGCATGTGTTCAAGGACAGATGATAATCCCCACACTGCAGCATGATGGGCAGGAAAATGAATGGCTATGCTTGGGGACAGAAAAGTGACATTCTGAGACCATTAGCTTAACTAGGTAGCATACTCCATCCGGTTGGATTTGCAGAACATGTAGGCTTCTCTGATGTTAAAACTACTGAAAGAAGAGAGAGTTATTAAGTGAGAGCACTTTCTTCAGTCAAGGGGGAGAGGGGCACAAAGTCTTCATCAATTCAATATTAAAGAAATCATTTCATATGCCCAATCTGGGGAGATATAGACCTGTTAAGTCTGTGACAGCTACCGTGAAGAAGATGAAAAAAGAACGTGGAGTAAGCTATTTCCCCTCTCAGAGTTTCAGTTTCTTTGTTAGCATGTTAGTCGTTTGGGCCTGCAAAAACAAACTACCTTAGACTGAATGGCGTATAAACAACAGAAGTTTATTTCTGAACTGGCTTCCTTGCTCATAGATGGCTATCTTCTCTCTATGTCCCCCCATGTCAGAAAGGGGTAAGGGATAGCTCTGGAGCCTCTTCTAGACTAATCTAATTCATGAGAGCTCCACCGCCAAGATTTAGTTACCTCCCAAAGGCCCCACCTCCAAATACACCACACTGGGGATTAGGTTTCCAGCATATGAATTTGGAAGGGATGCAGACATTCAGTCTACAGTAGTACCATAAAGATATTCGTTTAAATAATCTCTAACAATCCTAACAGGACGTGATTCTTTCAGGCTATCTCCCATGAATTTCTTTTGATCTAGTTGTAGTCACAAAATATGTATGTAAAACTGTTAAGCAATAATATAATTCCTTGCTCTAACACTCAGCTAGACTGTTACCTCATCTAAGAAAATTTTCTTTCCACCCTCTCCATCCCTACCCCTAGCTAGATACTTTGGGTGTCATAGTCAAGAAATTATTGCCGGGGGCGCCTGGGTGGCTCAGTGGGTTAAAGTCTCTGCCTTTGGCTCAGGTCATGATCCCAGGGTCCTGGGATCGAGCCCTGCATCAGGCTCTCTGCTCAGCAGGGAGCCTGCTTCCTCCTCTCTCTCTGCCTGCCTCTCTGCCTACTTGTGATCTCTGTCAAATAAATAAATAAAATCTTTAAAAAAAAAAGAAATTATTGCCAAAGTCAATGTCAGAAGCTTTTCCCTATGTTTTCTTCTAAGAATTCTAGAAGTTTTAGCTTGTATGTTTAGATATTTGATCCATTTTGAGTAAGGTAAGGATCTAGCTTTCAGTTTTTTTGCACGTGGATATCCAATTCTCCCAACGCCATTTGTTGAAAAGACTGTCCTTTCCCCCTTTGAATTGTCTTGGCACCTTTGTCAAAAGTCATTTGCCCATGTATGCAAGGTTTTATTTCTGTGTTCTCTATGCTATTCTATTGATCTTCATATCTGTCATTATACCAGTACCACACAGTGTTGATTGCCATACCTCTGTAATAAGTTCTGAAATCAGGAAGTGTTGTTTTCCAACTGTGTTGTTCTTTTTCAAAATTATTTTGGCTATCCAAGATCCTTTGAGATTCCATATGAATTTTAGAAAGATTAAAAAAAATTATTTATTTATTTATTTGACAGAGAGAGACCCAGTGAGAGAGAAGGTTTTTTTTAAGAAATTTATTTATTTATTTCTTTGACAGAGAAAGACCCAGTAAGAGACACAAGCAAGGGGAGTGGGAGCAAGAGAAACAGTCTTCCCACTGAACAGGGAAGAAGAAACTCGATTCAGGGCTCAATCCCAGGACCCCGGGATCATGACGTGAGCCAAAGGCAGCCACCTAGCGACTGAGCCACCTAGGCGCCCCTAGAAGGATTTTTCTATTTCTGCAAAAATGTCACTGAACTTCTGGTAGGGATTACATTGAGTCTGTAGATTGCTTTGGGTTATATTGACATCATAACAATAGTAAGTCTCCAATCCATTACCATGGGATGTCTTGCTATTTATTGGTGTCTTTACTTTCAGCATTGTTTTGTAGCTATCACTAGGCAAGTTTTTCACCTTCATGGTTAAGTTTATTCTTATGTATTTTATTCTTTTAATGTTATTGTAAATGAAATTGTTTTCTTGATTTCCTTTTTGGATTGTTAACTGTGAGTGTAAATAAGTGAGACTGGTTTTTGTGTGTTGATTGTGTATCCTGCAATGTTGATGAATTTATTAGTTCTGTGTATGTATGTTTGTGTGCATGTGTGTGTAATCTTCTGGATTTTCTACAGACATGATTATGTTGTCTATCTGATTATGTTATCCTTATTATCTTATTATGGTTAAGCTGCTTTTAATTTTTTGTCTTGCCTAATAGCTCCAAGACTTCCAGTACTTTGTTGAATAGAAGTGATGAAAGTCAACATCCTTATCTTATTTCTGATCTTAGAGAAAAAGCTTTCAGTCTTTTATCATTGAGTATGATGTCAGCTGTGTGTTTTTCATATATGGCTTTTATTATGTTTCTTTCTTTTTTTTTTTTTTTTTTGAAATATTTATTTATTTATTTATTTTAGAGAGAGCAAGCATGATTCAGTGAGGCAGAGGGAGAGGGAGAGAGAATGCCAAGCAGACTCCACACCCAGCATGGAGCTGGATGCAGGGCTTGATCCACGACACCAGGACCACCACCTGAGCCAAAACCAAGAGTCAGTTGCCCAACGGACTGCGCCAACCACTGCCCTGAGATGGTTTCCTCTCAATCCTAGTTTGTTGAGTGTTTTTTTTTTTATCATGAAAGGTTATTGGATTTTATTACATGCTTTTTCTGCATCACTTGAGATCATTATGTGTTTTTTTTTCTTTTAATTCTGTAAATATGGTGGAGTACATTGATTTTTGTATGTTGAACCAACTATGCATTCCGGAAATAAATCCTGCTTGCTGATGGTGCATAACTGAACTCATTTTTAAACTAAATGAAATTCAGAATTTTTATGCTCCTGCTAATTAGCTCTTGGGGAGCTTGAGAAGACCAAAATAATTCTAGAAATTAGAGAAACTAAATTTCTTCACATATAAATAGTATAGTGAACACACTTTTTTTATACTGTTTTAGTGTGTGTGTCTGTGTGTGTGTTTGGGGGGTGCATAGGTGGGCAATATACCATAATTATTATAAGATGGATTATGGGGTCATATTCTTCTGTTCAAATTGTATCCCTGTCACTATAGATGGGTAACCCTGGACAAGTTTTAAACTTATTTATGTTTCAAATTTCTCAGTTGCAAAATACAGGTTAAAATAGTCCCACTTTAGGATTGTTGTTAAGATTAAAGAGATAATGTGTATATAGCACTTAAAACAATCCCTGCCATCTAGTAAGTGCTCTGTAACTATTATTATATTATTGCAATCTAATTAGTGAAAGTTTGGAGTCTTTTGCTGAATCCAAGCTTAAAATCAGAATGTCAGCTAAACTATGTAGTGGCGAGGAAAGCATTCACAGCAGAAAAACTATAGACAGAGACCTTTATGCTAGATAAAAGATCGTCCTCTTTATCATTTCTGTGTGTCATCTTATTTACAACCAGAAAGAAACCAAGATGCCTATCCTTAAATGCTCCCTCAGGCAAAAAGAAATAATCTTCTAATCTGCAGTGATTGCATAGAAGTGTAGAAGTCTGACCTTGAAATTTCTTAGCACCCCCAGGAATAAGGTTGGGTACATGTTAACAGCCACATCTGCCTCTCCTCTCCACTCCAGTGGACCAAGTATTATCACAAATCATAATTTTCTGTCTCCCCAACTAGAGCATATATTCCTCAAGGTCAGGGTCTGTGACTGACCTTCTCTATAATCTCATACATTCCAACACAGGACCTCAACCTTAACAGATATGTTTTGGGTTGAGTTTCCGGCTTTCATTTTTTTTTTAAAGTTTATTTAAATTCCAATTAGTTAACATACAGTGTAATACTAATTTCAAGTGTACAATTTGGTGAGTCAACATTTCCATACACGACTCAGTGCTCATTGCGACAAATGCTCTTCTTGTTCCCAGTCACCTATTTCGCCCATTCCCCACCCCGCTTTCATTCTTTGGACCTTTATTCTCTGCAGTTTGACATTGAGGAAAAACCCATGGATGTAAGAGGCACAGATGCAAACTCTAGCTATGTCCCCTCACTAGTTGAGTAAACTTGAACCAGTAATTTCATAAGTCTAAGCTTCACTTTAAGACGGGAACAATATTTACTTCAAAGATACCATGAGAACCAAATAAGGCAATGTGTAGTCTAAAGTGCTGTGGAAAGTGACAATAGATTTAAAAAAAAAAATCTTTCCCTCTGAATTTTGCTGCATTAAGTCACCTCTCTAATTCTCAATTCATGAGCTTTTTTTTTTCCTGACAGTTACACTCATTTATTTATCTTGCCTGCTATATCTCCTTGAATTTTTTTAAATTGATGGACTTTATTTTTTAGAAGAGTTTTAAATTTACAGAGAATTTAAGCAGCTATCACAGAGTTCCACTATACCATGCCCCCCCCCCCGACACACACATGGTTTCCCCTGCTATTAATGTGTTATATTAGTATGGTAATTTGTTGTAATTAATAAGACAACATCAATACATTTCAATTAACTAAAGACCATAGTCCATTATTTCCTTAGTTTTTACCTAACATCTTTTTTTCTTTTTTAAAAAATTTAATTTCTTTTCAGTGTAACAGCATTCATTGTTTATGCTTTTTTTCTAATCCAGGATCCCACCCAGGACACCACATTTCATTTAGTTATTATGTCTCCTTAGACTCCTCTTGGCTATGACAGTTTCTCAGACCTTCCTTGTTTCAATGACTTGACAGTTTTGAGGAGTACTGGTCAGGTATATTGTAGGATACCCCTCCATTAGAATTTGCCTCATGTTTCCTCATGATTAGACTGGGGATATGGGTTTGGGGGAGCAAAATTACAGAGGCAAATGCCATTTTCATCACATAATGTCAAGGGTATATTCTATCAACATGACTTACACTGTTGATGTTGACCTTGATCACAGGTAATGTTCTTCAGGTTCCTTCTATAAAGCTACTCTTTTTCCCCCTTTCTATACTGTATTCCTTGGAAGGAGTCACTCCACACTTAAGGAGTGGGGAATTCTGTTCCCTCTCCCAAATATTTTTTTTTAAGATTTTATTTGTTTATTTGACAGATAGAAATAACAAGTAGGCAGAGAGGCAGGCAGAGAGAAAGAAGGGGAAGCAAGCTCCCTGCTGAGCAGAGAGCCCGATGTGGGGCTCGATCCCAGGACCCCGGGATCATGACCCGAGCTGAAGGCAGAGGCTTTAACCCACTGAGCCACTCAGGTGCCCCTCCCAAATATCTTTTAAAGCAAATACTTTGATGCATGAGTTGATTCTATAAGATAGAGATTAATGTTACTGACTGCCTTGCCCAGAGCCCCTTTTAAGGAAAGTTGCCTCTATCCACAGTCCCTGCTAAATGGACGGCCAGCCCCAGGACCATGATTGGGATAGACATGACCATCTAACCTCCAGTACTTATTCTGTTCAAACTAAATGATTAAATTATGTTTTGATTCTATTGGCATTCGGTATTATTTAATTCTCTTACATTTAAAAATCCATTGACTCCGTTTAATAAAAAGAATCCTCAGTTCATTTAATGCATTGAAATTACACTTTCTGAAGAAAAGTTTCCCCAAATTCTTGACTTTTTAAATACTCATTGAGTGAAGCCTACTTATTTCTTTTTCATGGTTGTCAGTATTTCTTTAACAGTAAGTTTACGCAAATTAAAAAAAAAAAAGAGCAAACAGTGTTATTAAAGTGCCCCATTGCTAAAAAGGGCTTATTGACTATATTAAAGAGTTGACGAAAATTAGACCCCTTTAAGTACCTGTTCTTAAAAGGAACAACATTGTTTATGAGCAGGAAAAGAAATTCCCACTCAAAGTGGACAAATGGACAATGATTATGGCACTTGTCAGAGCTATTTTTCAAATGGATTCCTCCCTTGAAGATTTTGTTGCTTTACATGGATATTCCCAAATACTCATCCAGAGGGGGGACAAGGGAAATCAGTATATGTAGTGATGAGGAAGGGAATCACGATTGATGACAATGTGTTTTGTTTTGTTTTTGTCAGTGGCCAACAGGTTTGAAGTCACTGATCAAGAGATGAAATGTAATCCTGAAGAGTGGAAAAGCAGTTCCTTCCAGGACAGATGGATGGCATTGTAGGTATGGTATGTTTCAACAAATCAAATTGAAGAGGAGTTCTCAGAATTGTTGAGTTTATTTCAGTAGATGTTCAGGATACCAGCTCATATGATAATATTGAGCATGTTTTCTCATTACTGTATGTTCAATGCAGAAAAGAACAAAATAATTTGGGTATAGAAGCCATGTTGCAATGTAATTGGAGCATAAACTGTAAGAAACGTATAAGAATTCTGCAAAACAGGAAACAGTGAGAACAAGTCAATATTCAGGGAAATATGATTAAAGAGGTATGTACTTTAAATACTTATAATTTATCTTGGATAAACAAAAAGATTTTTTTAGCATAAGTATGTCCCATACACTATTTGCTTTTATTTGAGTGTACATATGCACAGGTAATTAGAAATAATTCATATCTAACTGGGTGTCCTGTGGCATTTTTCAAATTCTTTTTTTTAATTGTGCAGAGAACATTTGAGAAGAGATCTATCCTCTTAATAAGACTTTTTATGTATACAATATGTTATTATTGACTGGTGTCTTGTGTTTCTATTTGCTGAATCCGGTGACCCTAGTAATGTCAGGATCCGAACTCAGGTCTTGTGACTCTATATCTACTGTTCTTTCCCCTGTGATCTTCCCTGTAGGTGATTTCACAAACTAACCAACCACATGAGTACATTTGGAATTAAGTTTCATAGTGAATTTTTAAATACTTTATTGATGCCCTAGACCTCTGGAGAATTTCCCTTCAGGGAAAATACTGAATCTCATTTTCTTGCCTCTCTTTGCACCCATTAGAGCATTCTTCTGGACAGTTGTTGAGTTAAGCAATACTGAAAATTCTCTTCACTGTTGAAAGATGTCAACAACATTCTAGGTGTAGCCTTTAGAGCAGCTCTGTGGTGTTTGAAATGCCCTTCATTTGGCTTAGAAAGGACACAGAAATCTCCAAACTGGAAATACATCATTTTAACAGGATTCACCAAAACAATGTTATTATTGTTAATTATGGTCTTAGTCAAGATGATGTATGCAATTGACAAAGTGCCTGGATCATTCTATTTGATCCTCACAATAACTCTATGGGGATAATTTTTATTTATTTTTGTGTGGAAATTAAAGTTGTGCTATAAAATAAAACTTATCCTGGATTGTGCAACTAGTAAGGGCCAGAGCTTCAATCTTTGCCCTCATCTTCTATATTCAAGTCCTGAGCATTGCTTCTGCATGATGCTGCTCGGTGTATGTGAGAAGAAGGTACCTTCTGAGGCCACCTGCCAGTTTGTTAGCTTGCGTAGGAGTCCACTCTCCAATCACATTCGGCACATTTTGTGACCAGTAATGCAAATATATGATTAGTCTTAAAAGAATCTTAAACTAAAACGATTAGTTTAAATTTTACAATTCCTTGTGAAATTAGCAAATTCAGAGTGGATTTTATGAACATCCTCACCACTGAGGCCTACAGCCTCAGAATTCTTTGCACTTTCAGGGGCTGGCAGATCTTGGAGGCAGAAAGTAGATTGGGCCCAGCTGCTCAATATTCTCCACATTCATTACTGGGGACTCCTGGAGTGAGACAGACCCTCAGGGCAGGGAACACTTTCTCTTCAGACTTAGTTTCAACATGCATTTTTTGGAATGCCAGTTCTGTGCAAAACCCTTTCACAGATGATAGCTCATAGCTGAAAGCTCATAACTCAAAGGAGGGAAGGCAGTATTCTACTCTGAGATCTGGAAATGGGATCTGAAAAGTTAAGATACTGTAACCTAAGGGGAAAAAAAAACAAAAACAACAACAACAACAAAAAACAAAAAACGGGCCTAAATGTGAGACCTGAAACTATAAAACTAAAAGAAAACATAGACAGTGTCTTAGCAACATATTTCTGGATATGCCACCTTGGGCAAGGGAAACAAAAGTTGCAATAAACTATTGGAACTATATGACAATAAAAAACTTTTGCATAGTGAAGGAAACCATCAAGAAAACAAAAAGGCAACCTACTGAATGGAAGAAAATACTTGTGAATGATATATCTGATAAGGAGTAAATAATTCAAAATATGTAATGAACTTATACAGCTGGACACCAAAACCCCCCAAATAATCCAATTAAAAATGGGCAGAGGGCCCGAATAGACATTTTTCTAAAGAAGACATCCAGATGGCCAAGACACACATAAAAAGATGCTCAATATCACTTGACATTATGCAAATCAAAACCGCAATGAGATATCACCTCCCACCAGTCAGAATGGCTAAAATAAAAAACGCAAATAATACAAGTGTTGGTGACGGTGTGGCGAAAAGGGAACCCTCTTACACTATTGGTGGGAATGTAAATCGGGGCAACCATTGTGGAAAACAGTACAGAAGTTCCTCAAAAAATTAAAAATAGAATTACCGTACGATCCAGTAATTCTGCTACTGGGTTTTTAAAGAAATGAAAACACTAATTCAAAAAGATACTTGCACCTCTATGTGTACTGCAGCATTATTTACAATAGCCATGATTTGGAAGCAACCTAATTGTCCATTGATAGATGAATGGAGAAAGAAGATGTGGTACACACACACACACACACACACACACACACACACACACGTGTGCATATACCCAATGGAATACTACTCTGCCATAAAAGAGAATGATAACTTGCTATTTAGGACAGAATGAATGTACCTAGAGGATATTATATACAAGTGAAGTAAGTCAGAGAAAGACAAATACCATATGATTTCACTTATGTATGGAATCTAATAAACAGGACAAATGAATAAACAAACAGAAGTTGACTCATAAATACAGAGAACTAACTGGTAGTTGTTGGGGGGGGGATGGGCAAAATAGGTGAAATTGGATTAAGTAATACAAACTTCTGGGGTGCCTGAGTGGAGCAGTCAGTCAGTTAAGCATCCTGCTCTTGGTTTTGGCTCAGGTCACCATCTCAGGGTCGTGAGATTGAGCCCGTGTCGGACTCAGTGCTCAGTGTGGAGTCAGCTTGAGCTTCTCTCTCTCCCTCTGCCTCTGCCCCTCCCATTTGCACTTGGGACTCTTTTTCTCTCAATAAATATTTTTTAAAAATACGAACTTCTAATTCTAAAATAAATAGGTCATGAAGATGAAAAGTAAAGCATAGAGAATATACTCAATAATATTCTAATAATGGTGTATGGTGACAGATAGTGACTAACTATACTTATCATGGTTAACATTGCATAATGAATAGAACTGTCAAATCACTATGTTGGGCACCTGAAACTAATATAACACTGTATGTCCACTTCAATAATAGAATAATTTTAAAAACAGCTGGGACGCCTGGGTGGCTCAGTTGGTTGGTTAAGCAGCTGCCTTCCGCTCAGGTCATGATCCCAGCGTTCTGGGATCGAGTCCCACATCGGGCTCCGTGCTCAGCAGGGAGCCTGCTTCTCTCTCTGTCTCTGCCTGCCACTCTGTCTGCCTGTGCTTGCTCTCGCTCTCTCTCTCTCTCTGACAAATAAATAAATAAAATCTTTAAAAACAGCTCAGTAGTTCAACATCCCTGCAGGAATTTAAAGCAAAAGAGTAAGTCAACTATATAGACACCATCTATAGACACCTAGGATCAGGAGAACTATAGATGGATTTCCTGGCCTTGGAAATTTCTTCTTGATGCCGAGTCCCCAAAGCCATACTAATTCCTATTGCACAAACAGAAGTAAAAAGTATCACTCTAAAATTAAACCTCCTGGGGTGCCTGGGTGGCTGAGTGGGTTAAGCCTCTCTGCCTTCGCACAGGTCATGATCTCAGGATCCTGGGATCCAGCCCCGCATCAGGTTCTCTGCTCAGTAGGGAGTCTGCTTTCCCCGCCCCCCCCCACTTGCCTCTCTGTCTACTTGTGATCTCTCTCACTCTCTGTCAAATAAATAAAAATAAAATCTTTAAAAAAATAAAATTAAATTAAACCTCCCATAATGTAAGAGGAAACACATGGTCCTTTTATCTTTCCTAAATGTGAAGAATACAGTAGGTGGTCTGATCCTGGTTTCAGAGAACTGGGAAGCACTAAGAAAGGGCTGAGCTTTTCAAAGCAAAGAGCTGTGCTCAGCTTTTCTGTCAATGCGACATCAGCCTCCTGGGCCCACATAGCCCCTAGCCCTCTTATTTCTTAAATAATGTCCTTCTATCTAATGACTGCAGTCCCAGACCCTGATCGTTCAGATAAACAATGTGTCAAGTCTTGGCAGCGGTATCTCTTCTTGGTGGGAAGGTCAGAAAGTCCTTTAAAAAATCTGAGAGGCACAAAAATATTATTAACAGGCATGAATTTAGAGAGGACTACAAGATAAAACTCGTTATCACAAACGCAAATGCCTTCCACAGCTTGTACCTAAGGACCTTCTGTAGGGTTTGCCCTCAATCCCCCTCTTCTTCTACTAGCGTATATTCCGTCTTCATGTCTCCATGCCTCTGTGCATGCTGTTCCCTCTGTTCTTTTTCACCTCTGGTGGAAAACTCAGTCATCCCGGGGAACATTTCCGCTTCTGTAAAATAGCTTCCAACAACTCTGGAAATTTAGTCACTTCCTCATCTGTGCTTGTATAAGCCCTTATTCATGCCTCTATTATAATACCTATCGCATCATATTGTAATTATGTGTTAAACTTGAGAGCAGAGATCATGTCTCGATCATGTCTCATTCATCTAGTGCTTAACACAGCTTTTAGCTGATAGTAGATACGCAATGCATTTTTTCAACAAGTGAACACTGCTTAAATTGTTTGCTTTATGCTGAGTGAAATAAGTCAAACAGAGAGAGTCAATTATCATATGGTTTCACTTATTTGTGGAGCATAACAAATAACATGGAGGACATGGGGAGATGGAGAGGAGAGGGAGTTGAGGGAAACTGGAAGGGGAGATGAACCATGAGAGACTATGGACTCTGAAAAACAATCTCAGTGTTTTGAAGGGGCGGGGGGTGGGAGGTTGGGGGAGCCAGGTGGTGGGTATTAAAGAGGGCACATATTGCATGGAGCACTGGGTGTTGTGCAAAAACAATGAATACTGTTACGCTGAAAAGAAACTTAAAAAATTGTTTGCTTTATTTTTCTGAAAAACGAGTTTAATATTGTGGTTGTCTTTAACAGAACACAGTAAAAGTACTAATTGCCTTACTCTGGAAGGCTGTCCATTATACCAAACTTACCCAAAGAAGTGGGAAAAATTTACAAATTAAAATGTTAAACGTGGCATTATAATAGCAATGAAAATGTGGTTATAAAATCATTTGCATTTTCAAGTCTCCCTCCTCTCAACAGTACATAAGCAAAAAGTGGTACACAAACATCACATGTAGACTTGGCATCAGAAGAGATCTTCAAAAAGACCAAAATCATAGATTTCTTACAGTCAAAAGGGATCTCTTGGTTGCCTAGTTCAACCCTCTGCTATGTATGAATCTCTATACTGACAAATGCTCATGTAGCTTCTACTTGAACACTTGCAGTGTGGAGGAACTCACTACTTAAGAAGGTGTTTGGTGCCCTCTTTTATTTTATTTTTTTTCAAGTAGGCTGCAACCCAGTGTGGAGTTCAACGTGGGGCTTGAACTCATGACCCTGAGATTAAGACCGGAGCTGAGATCAGGAGTTAAGATGCTTAACCTACTGAGCCCCCTAGGTGCCTCTTCATTCCTTATTTTAAAATTAAAATGTCCAAGTTCACCTCAAATCTGCCTTCTTGTAACCTTTAACCATTGAATTCAGTCCTTCCTTCCTTAAACCACAGTGAATATTTCTTCCTTGTGATCGCGCCATCAAAAATTAAAAGCAGCTATCTATAGTCACCCCAAGTCTTTTCCAGACTTTTCCAGTTTCATTCAACTGCTTCTTATATGTCAGGTCTTCTGACTTTTCAGCAACCTGGTTCATATCCTCTAATCATGTGCAGTTTGCCTGTAGTACTTCTAAAATGGAGTCTGGACATACATTCCAGGTGGGGTTTGCCCAGAAGAAAGGATTAATACATTTTGCTCATTCTAGACTCCGTACAGTTACTGTCTCAACTTGGACAGGCTTGTGCCTGATGTAGAATCAAACCTTGGCAATGGTTAGTTAGCAGGAAAGGGGATAACCTGCAGCCTGGATAGGACCAGAGCTAAGAAAACATATCTAATGCTGGGACATTAGTCGGAAAGCAAGCCACCTAAGTGAACCCTGGATACACCCAGGGCATTCAAGGGGTTTTAAACTGATAGCTGGGGACGCGGCTGTAGCAATATTTGAAGTCAGACAGGTGGCATTACTATGTCTCCGTTAGATTTTGGAGCAGGTCCATAATCATCAATAGGGAAACCTGAGAGTCAAGACCCAAACCCTGAGCAAAGAGGCTGCAAAAGGCTAAGCTAATTAAAGACTAGAATGCAAAGAAGAGCTACATTTCTAGGGGGAAACTGAGATAGCAAGAATCAGAATGGCTCCGAAGTCATAAAGAACTTTTTTGAATTCCATCTTCTCCACTTTCCAATCCTTAGTTTCCTCATGTGAAAGTTGGGTTAATAACAGTATTTACTTTAAATGATGACTGTGAAGACTTCATGGGATGATACATAAGAAGTCTGGCAGATAGTGCTTAGCAAGTGTTTTCCTTGCAAATTAAAATGCATAAGTGAAGTTTAAGTTAAACTAATTTTAAAGTAATTTCATGTTTAAAGCTTTAAAATTAATTACATACCAAGCATTTTCTTTTTTTTTTTAAGATTTTTTATGTATTTATTTGACAGAGAGAGATCATAAGTAGGCAGAGAGGCAGGCAGAGAGACTGAGAGGGAAGCAGACTCCCTGCCGAGCAGAGAGCCCGATGTGGGACTCGATCCCAGGACCCTGAGATCATGACCTGAGCCGAAGGCAGTGGCTTAAACCACTGAGCCACCCAGGCGCCCATACCAAGCATTTTCTAAAAATATTTTTAACACTTCCTTTAAGAAAAGCACTATGTCTTTTTATTTTGAAAGATGACCAGGAATAATATGGATTGATTAAAAATGGCTTATAAACTAAGAATAACATAATGTAACTCTTTATAATCCTCACAATAATCATACCAATAGTGTGGTTATAACCAATACACTTATTTTCAGATTTTACTTTCAAACAATAACTTTACCATAAATCTTTGAAATCAGTCTCTCTTAGAATGTAAATTCATTAACCCAGTCAGAATTATAATTCAATATTTGTTAGAAATCTTTGCATAAACCCTTTTCCCAGGCCCACATTGTTTTCCTTGTAATATCCAATTATTTAATATTTAAGAGGAATGAGCACCGCCCAATGGGGGTGTGTGTCTGTGACTTTGAACCTATAGTTACAATCCAGAGAATTGGCCGTGACATCATCTGTGACAAGAAAAAAAGCTTCTCTTGGTGAGTGGAAGACCTATATATAAAAGTCCCACCTGAGGGTCTACAGTCCAATTCATCAGCTTTCACAAGCTGATTCAACTTCAAGAAAGCATCAGCTGCCAATACACCTGAAAGATCTTGTCACAAGACAGCGTGGTGAGTAATCTTTAGTTTCTCTTTTCAATTTCATTTGAGATTTTTTCGATATTTTTTTCATAATTAGCACTTATATAATATGTACTGTTTTCTATAAAAATGCTCTTTGTTCAAGGGAAATTATTAAGGGACAGTTTGAATTCTTTTAACATATAATGCCACATTACAAAATAAATGTATGCTGCTAAAATGCTCTTAAATAATTCAAGTCTTTCAAGATGCCTTGCTTTTTCTAAATTCATCTGAAATTACACAAAAAATAATTAAAATTTGGCATGATATGCTCTAATGATATCTTAATGAAATTTTGAAATAAAACAGCCTAGTGAGGAATGAGTAAATCTAATTTAAATAACCAATATGAATGTATTAAGTTGTGTTCAAATTCATTTTTCCTACAGAATATCCTTATCTAGACTGTTTTATGACTCACAGAAAGCTCAAATCTGTGCATTGTAGTTGGAGAAATTCTTTTACTGATGGATAATGTCTTTACATAAAATCTTTCCAAATTTGCTATTCTGAAAGACTATACAGGAATTTTAAGGGTGTTGTATAACTGCTCCTTTGCTTTTTCATGGCATTCTTATACGAAGCTCTTCCCTCTCTTAAGAACAAGGAAGCCAAGGAGAGATGTCTTAAGTCACTAGGTGAATGTGACAAAGAGGCTAGATACCAAAGCTCCTATCCTCTAGCTACAGTGCCTTTTCCTAGCATAAGTCACTGAAGAATCTTCCTTTGTTGCTCCATCAGTAGCTTTATATTGCAGAATGAAAATAAATGTAGTGGATTATAATGTTTCTTATGCGACTTCCTTTTAAAATATGAGTACACAGCCATCCTGTGTATGTTAACATGGAGAACATTTTCTTAACAAGTGTTAAGAATAGGCTTTGCAATTACTGAAATGCAGATTAAGGTAAGACTATTCTATTTAGAGATTAAAAGCTTTATGAGCAAAAGAGGAAAGTGCTAAAAATTAAACTCTAACAAGATTGCTAATAAAATGAGCTGAAAAAGAGGGATGCCAGAGTGCCTTAGTCAGTTAAGCAGCTGCCTTCGGCTCAGGTCATGATCCCAGGGTCCTGGAATCGAGTCCCGCATCGGGCTCCCTGCTCGGTGGGGAGCCTGCTTCTTCCTCTCCTTCTGCCGCTCCTCTGCTTATGCTCTCTCTCTCTGATAAATAAATAAATAAAATCTTTTAAAAAAAAAAAGCTGAAAAAGATAGACAGCATTCCATATGGAGCCAAGGTTCTAAATCTGTGAACAAGTAATTAATTAGATGATTTAAAAATACACCCACACTGGGTGCCTGGGTGGCTCAGTGGGTTAAAGCCTCT
Organism: Meles meles; assembly: GCF_922984935.1. Taxonomy (NCBI): domain Eukaryota; kingdom Metazoa; phylum Chordata; class Mammalia; order Carnivora; family Mustelidae; genus Meles; species Meles meles. The sequence goes on from NC_060073.1 coordinate 48,456,611, forward strand.
GCCTTCGGCTCAGGTCATGATCCCAGGGTCCTAGGATCAAGCCCCACATCGGGCTCTCCGCTCAGCGGGAAGACTGCTTCCTCCTCTCTCTCTGCCTCCCTCTCTGCCTACTTGTTATCTCTCTCTGTCAAATAAATAAATAAAATCTTTAAATAAATAAATAAATAAAATATACCCACACTTTCTTTTTAATGACAGAAGTGTACATTAAGTCATTAAAAATCTCAAAATCAGAGCCTATTAAGTTGCTATTTATGGTTACTATTTCAGTGCCTGAAATGAAGTTGACTTACGAAAAAAGAAATTTGCTAAGTAAATAAACAATATTAGCGATGTATCTGGTCAAGAGATTTAGCCATTTTCGGGGTGCCTGGCTGGCTCAGTCGGTTAAGAACCTGCCTTTAGCTTCCAAGGTCGTGGGACCAAGCCCTGGTTGGGTTCCCTGCCCAGTGGGGAGTTTGCTTCTCCCTCTCCCTCTGCCCCTGGCCCCACTTTTACTCTCTATCAAATTAATAAATAAAATATTTAAAAAGAGAGAGAGCAAGAGCATTTTCAAGCAAATTATAAGCACTTAATCATAACCAAGATAAAATGTGGGAGGAAATTCTAAAAAGGAAGACTTCATTCCTCATGTGGCTTAAAATTCATATATTAAAACTTGCACAAAACTCTCAAAAAGATACTTAAGAAAGTAAAACTCATCTAATTTCTAAGTCGAATTATGTGTATATATAATATATACTAATGTATCTTTAAAATAAGAGGCCAATTCTAAAAAGTCTTTTGTGAAAATCAATTCAATCGGTTGTTGTAAGACTCTGCACAGTTGTATGGTTGTAATGATAATTAACTATAAATTTAATTGTACAGTTTGGCATGTTAAAAATATTTTTAAATACTTCCATTTTCCTTTTCCTTTTAGTGAAGATGATGTTTGCAAAAGACATGGTTAAAGTAATGATTGTCATGTTTGCAATTTGTTTTCTTGCAAAATCGGATGGGAAACCTGTTAAGTAAGTATCATAATCTCTTCTGCATGGTGAGGGCATGGGAATTGGATTTCTGAGGCTGGCTTTATGATCAGGAAGAGGAGAGCTAATGGAGTGGTCCTCCCTGCTTCTGTTCCCTCCAGGAAGAGATCTGTGAGTGAGATCCAGTTCATGCATAACCTGGGCAAACACCTGAGCTCCATGGAGAGGGTGGAATGGTTGCGGAAGAAGCTGCAGGATGTACACAACTTTGTTGCCCTTGGAGCTCCAATAGTGCACAGAGACGTTGGGTCCCAGAGACCCCGGAAAAAGGAAGACAACGTCCTGGTTGAGAACCATCAAAAAAGTCTTGGAGAAGCAGACAAAGCTGATGTGGATGTATTAACTAAAGCTAAATCCCAGTGACTACGGATATACCAGAGCACTGCTGTAAACAGCATAGGGCAACAATATTACATGCTGCTAACATTTTCAAGCTCTTCAGCTTAATAAACATCAAAATTTACATCTAATCCATTGCTAGCCATGATGGCTGAAATTTAATTGATTATTTTGATTCTACTTTAATTACTTTAAAAGCTCTTTTAATCATTCTATTTCTATTGTTTATTCTTTTTAAAGTATGTTTTTGCATAATTTATAAAAGAATAAAATTGCACTTTTTAACCTCTCTCCCATCTTATGATGCAAAATAAAAATTTAATGATCATAACTTTAAATAAATGAAGCTGAGTATTTCTCACTTGTTGTAAGAATGCTCTCTGGCGTTATGAGTAATACAAAAATGTTTATATTGATCTAGGGTAGGAAGAATAATGCAAGATGTTTTTTTTTTTTAAAGATTTTATTTATTTATTTGACAGAGAGAGAGAGATCACAAGTAGGCAGAGAGGCAGGCAGAGAGAGAGGAGGAAGCAGGCTCCCCGCGGAGCGGAGAGCCCGATGCGGGGCTCGATCCCAGGACCCTGAGATCATGACCTGAGCCGAAGGCAGCGGCCTAATCCACTGAGCCACCCAGGCGCCCCGCAAGATGTTTTTTCAATCATGTGTCTCACTCCCATATTTGAACATCATCCTTTTAATATTACCAAAGTTCTAGGTCCCCAGATCCCCACTACCTGGATACTATTGTCCTCTTCATTTCAGGAGAAGAAAAGCTCAGCAAGGAAAGGCAGAAAGTGGTCTGAACCTTGAAAAAGCATTTGTCTATACACTAGTCTAGATCCCAAATTGCAAAGAACAGAATTTTTGCGTTTATTAGAATATAATTTCATTCACTTGTCATTTGACAAATGTCAATTTACTGTCCATTATTTGTCATGTACTGAATTAGACATTGGACATACACTGTTAAGCAAAATGGACACAATTCCTATCTTAATGGGGCCTACAATTTAGTAGGAAAGACAGACATTAATTCATTATTAGCTTTGATAAGCACTATGAAAGAAAAGTACAAGATACTCCAGAAGTGTATAACACAGAACCCTGCTCTATTTAATCAATGTTGACCAACAGAATTTTCTGTGATGATGGGAATGTTCTATATTCTGTGCTGTCCAATTCAATGTCTCCATGTGCAATGAAAATGGGCCTTGTGTGGGCCCCTGGCTGTCTCAGTCAGTAGAGCACATGACTCTTGATCTCAGGGTTATGAGTTTGAGCACTACATTGGGTATACAGATTACTAATAAAAATAAATAAATATACTTTAAAAAGTGTTCAAGAAATATGCCTTGTGTCACTGAGGACTAAGATCCCATCCTGGCCTCAAAGAATTCATGTTTGAATGAGGAAGGCAGAGATCTAAGCAAGTACTTACAATATTACATGTGAAATGCAAAACAATGATACACAGAGAAGGGAACAGATCTTATTGATGTAGGGAATAATTGAGATGTGACTGAAATGGTAAGCAAATTTTGCAAAATGTAGAAGAATATTAACAAATGTTGGGCATTCTGGTGGAATCAACAAGGCTTTGGTTTAAAAGCAGAGGACAAAATCTACAGTTTAAATCGGAAGGGATTCGGGGCACCTGGGTGGCTCAGCGTGTTAAGCCTCTGCCTTTGGCTCAGGTCATCATCTCAGGGTCCTGAGGTCAAGCCTCACCTTGGGCTCTCTGCTCAGCAGGGAGCCTGCTTCCCCTTCTCTCTGCTGCCTCTCTGCCTACTTGAGATCTCTCTGCCAAATAAATAAATAAAATCTTTAAAAAAAATAAATAGGAAGGGATTTGTTACGGAATCATTGAGAAGTCTGATAAAAACAGACTCTTCGTTAAACTCGGAGGAAAAACTCACAAAGTTATCAAGAGAGTTGTTGTCTTCTAATGTCAGTAGTTGAATGATACTATGCTGAGACCGCCCTGATCAGGAGGCAGCTGCTTCTACTGCTATTCCTAAACAAGCTGTACCTGCTATGACCAACCCCAGTAAAAACAGATGTCAAGCACTTCATTTCTTGGTATCTAGTATGCCTTGCTGCTGGGATCTGCTAACACTAGCACAACAAAATCTAACGCCCCCACAACAGTGCTTGCCAGCAGAAAGGGAGAAGTAACAGAATCACCTTACTTAAGCCTGCCCAATCTCACAGGAGTGCATATGATCGGCTGAACTTAAACCTCTTCCGGAACCTCAGCTGCAGAGGGGTCTGGGGAATGTAGTTTTTAGTTTTCCAGCCTACTAATACAAAAACCAGCACTAAAAGGTGGTGTGGACAGTGCCTCTAGCCCCTTGGTAGTGTCAAGCCTCAATGAATATTCCTTTTTTTTTTAAAGTAGGCTCCATGCCCAGCATGGAGCCCAAGATAGGGCTCGAAATCACAACCCTGTGATCAAGACCTGAGCTGAGATCAAGAGTCAGTTGCTTTACCAACTGAGGGACCCAGGCACCCCCTCAATGACTCTTCTTGATTTTTGTCCCCTGATGGAACTGTGTGAGAATTTCCGTGCGATATTTACCCAGGGGTGGAATCCTGATACATAAACGAGCTTTTCAAGACTGAGAGTGAATCACATGTGCAGTTTCTATTCCCACTAGAAGAACAAGGCATTTCTGCCTATTTCCACCTGCAACTGGAAGTATATACATTTATAAAAAGGTTTATCACCTTGTTGGTAAATGATAACTTATTATTTTAATTTGTCTACCTCTGATTAGTACTAAGATTGAACTTTTCTCTGTATTTTGGCCACTTGGGCCTCCCTGTCTGTGAACTTTTATTTTTAATATTTTCACCAATTTTTAATTTTGTTTTCTGGCCCTATGAATGTTGAGTTCTTTGAAGATTCTAATACAAATTCCTTGTTGCTTTTCAATGTCACAGATATTTTCTCCCAGTGTGTCATGTAGTTACTAACTCCATGCTTAATTTTGATGAACCCAAATACATCAATTTTTCACCTAGTGTTTGTGTTTTGGAGTGTTACTGAAGAAGTCTTTCCCCAATCCTAGGCCACAAAGTTATCTCTTTTATCTGCTTTAGAGTTTTACCTTTCACTTTTAAGTATTTATTGTTCTGGAGTCTAATTTTTTGTATGACAAAATGTTATGTTGGAACTTTATTTTTAAATATGGACAGTGCTCCAAATACCATCTTTAAACAATTTTTTAAATGATTTTATTTTATTTGAGAGAGAGAGCGCACAAGTAGGTGGAGGGGCAGAGGGAGAAGGAGAAGCAGGCTCCCCATTGAGTAGAGAGCCCGGTGCCAGGCTTGATGCCAGGACCCTGGGACCAGGACCTGAGCTGAAGGCAATGCTTAACTGACTGAGCCACCCAGGCATCCCTATCAAATGATTTTTAATTTCCCCATAGCTTTGTAGATAATTTTAAAGATCATATCTTAAGTTCCCATGCAAATACAGGTTTGTTTATCACTTTTAGGGAGTGAAAAATTGCTTTACTCTGCTCTTTGAATCAATTTTTAGGCCCTGAAAGGTCAGTATCAGATGGGGGCGCACAAGTAACTCTTCCATGACTTTCTCCCATTGATTAATTTAATCCTTGGATAATGTGTCCCTTTGAATGTCTCTAGCACTGTCATTCTCCTCCCCACATGGCCTATACACAGGAAAACTTTCTTCCCAAGCCTTCAGGGATTGGACCTGTGAGTATCCAACACAGACTACACAGAACTTGAAAGAAACAAGATCTTGGTTCCATTTTGAAGCAGCCGTTCATGGAGGTGGCCCCTCCAAGGACATGCTGAAGGAAGAAAAAACCTGCCCTTAAACTGGGCCTGTTGGGTCTAGTTCAACTTCATCCCAAGCAGAGCCCAATATTTAGAATAGTCAGGTTCTAAAATCAATGATTAATTTTGCAATTCTTATCCTAAAGTTTCCTTTTTGGTAAAACCAATTGGACAGTTTTCTCAACCATGTAAAACTCCTGGTACTATTAGAAGAGTTCAAGAGTGTATGATTTATCAGTTTCATTCTATATGCTCTTCTTTTTGGACAAATATCACATCTCCTTGAGAGGACTATGGCCAGATTGCAACAGCTGTAGCTTCCCTGGCACAGATCTTCATGGGTTGTACATTCTCACGGTCTCTTGGGATCCCAGGACAGAAAAGTAGATGAAGAGGTTCTGGGGAAGATATATTTATGAAGGTGTGTACCTGGAAATCACAAGTGGCATTGAAAAATGAAATGTCTTTCAGGTTGCAGTCCAGGAAAACCCCCACCTCTGCAAGTTTGGGTTCATGTGGAGAACGTTCTCAGTGTCTGTGTTGACAGTGACTTCATGTCCCTGCTTGAGGCTCACAACCCAGAACCCCAGTAAACATCCACAGCCCATTCCAGTGTTTCTCCAAATTCTTCGCCCTATAGTGGCAGCCAAGGTGAAGCAGGAGGACCCCAGGACACAAAAAAATAGAGAAGAATGTTTTGGCACTCTCTGGTGGTCTCATCTGTATCTACCCACCTCCCATGCTCTGCATGTCATTATGAGAAAATGAGCAAGTCATTGGTTGTGTCTAGATCCAGAATCATATTCACAGAGAATCTCACATCCAGCGCTACCTGCTTATCAAAGACATCATCACTTTGATTTCAGCCACCCATTTCCTCAGGGCCATGTTAGTCTGGATTCTCTGGATCCAAGAGATGTCAAGACATTGGACACAAGTGGAAAGGTTGTCCTAATCCTGCTCCTCCAAATGCTTGAAGCAGGTGAAGTAGAAGTGCTGTTTGCAGAATGTCAAACAGGCATCTTGGAACATGGAGCATGATGATGGAACATGTTGATTCTTTTCTGAGTTTTTCATGGCTCCCATTTCAGTGTGGCTGTTCTCAGTTTTGTGCTTCTCTGAGGTACTGCAACTTCTTAACTGGATTTTAGACTTCTCATAAAAATATTTTGCTCTGCCTGTCAAATTCCTCATATCAGAGAGATCATATGATAATTCTCTTTCTCTGATTGACTTACTTCACTTAGCCTAATACCCTTTAATTCCACCCACATCATTGCAAATGGCAAGATTTCTTTTTTGATGGCTATGTAATATTCCATTGTATATATACAATGGGTGTGTGTGTGTGTGTGTGTGTGTTTACATATATACCACATCTTTATCCTTTAATCTTTTGATGGACATCTGGGCTCTTTCCATAGTTTGGCTATTGTGGACATTGCTGCTATGAACATTGGGGTACAGGTGCCCCTTCAGATCACTACATTTGTGTCTTTGGGGTATACCCGGTAGTGCAATTGCTGGGTTGTAGGGTAGCTCTATTTTCAACTTTTTAAGGAATCTCCGTAGTATTTTCCAGAGTGGCTGCACCAAATTTCCTACCAACAGTGTGGGAGGTTTCCCCTTTCTCTGCATCCTTGCCAACATATGTTGTTTCCTGATTTGTTAATTTTAGCCATTCCGACTAGCATGAGGGGGTATCTCGTTGTGGTTTTGATTTATAGTTCCCTGACGCCAAGTGATGTTGAGCATTTGTTCATGTGTCTGTTGGCCATTTGGGTGTCTTCCTTGCAGCAATTCTGTACAAGTTTCTGCCTATTTCTTGATTGGATTATTTGTTCTTTGTGTGTTGAGTTTGATAAGTTCTTTATAGATTTTGGATATCATCCCGTCATTTGATAAAACATTTTCAAATATTTTCTCCCATTCTGTCAGTTGTCTTTTGGTTTTGTCAACTGTTTCCTTTACTGTGCAAAAGCTTTTTATCTTGATGATGTCCCAATAGTTCATTTTTGCTTTTGTTTCCCTTGTCTTTGCAAATGTGTCCAGCAAGAAGTTGCTGTGGCCAAGGTCAAAGAAGTTGCTGCCTGTGTTCTCCTCAAGGATTTTGATGGGATTCCTGTCTCACATTGAAGTCCTTCATCCATTTTGAGTCTATTTTTGTATGTGGTATAAGGAAATGGTCCAGTTTCATTCATCTGCATGTGGCTGTCCAATTTTCCCAACACCATTTGTTGAAGAGACTGTCTTTTTTCCAGTGGATGTTCTTTCCTGTTTTGTTGAAGATTAGTTGAACATAGAGTTGAGAATTCATTTCTGGGTTCTCTATTCTGGTGCATTGATCTATGTGTCTGGTTTTGTGCCAGTACCATACTGCCTTGATGATTACAGCTTTGTAATAGAGCTCGAAGTCTGGAATTGTAATGTCACCAGGTTTGGTCTTATTTTTCAAATTCCTTTGGCTTTTTGGGTCTTTTCTGGTTTCAGGATTTTTTTAGGATTATTTTAGGATTTTAGGATTGTTTTAATATTATTTGCTCCAGCTCTGTGAAATAAGTTGATGGTATTTTGATAGAGATTGAAATGAATGTGTAGATTGCTCTAGGTAGCATAGACACTTAAATAATATTTATTCTTTCAATCCATAAACATGGAACGTTTTTCCTTTTCTTTGTATCTTCCTCAATTTCTTTCATAAGCATTCTATAGTTTTCTGAGTATAGATCCTTTGCCTCTTTGGTTAGGTTTATTCCTAGATATCTTGTAGTTTTGGGTGAAATTGTAAATGGAATCAACTCCTTAATTTCTCTTTCTTCTATCTCATTGTTGGTTTGTAGAAATACAACTGATTTCTGTGCATTGATATTATATCCTGCCACTTATTTCTTGTATGAGTTCTGGCAATTTGGGGGTGCAGTCTTTTGGGTTTTCCACATAGAGTATCATGTCATCTGCAAAGAGTGAGAATTTGACTTCTTCTTTGCTGATTTGGATGCCTTTTATTTCTTTTTGTCTGATTGCTGAGGCTGAGACTTCTAGAACTAGGTTGAACAACAGCAGTGAGTAGACATCCCTGCCGTGTTCCTTACCTTAGGGGAAAAAGTCTCCATCTTTCCCCACTGAGAATGATATTCACTGTGGACTTTCCATAGACAGTTTTTATGATATTGATGTATGTTCCCTCTATACATATATTGTGAAGAGTTTTAAGTAAGAAAGTATGCTGTACTTTGTCAAATGCTTTTTTAGCATCTATGGAGAGGATCATTTAGTTCTTGTCCTTTCTTTTATTTATGCAGTGTATCACATTGATTAATTTGTGAATGTTGAACCACCCTTGCAACCCAGGAATAAATCCCACTTGGTTGGTGGTGAGTAATCCTTTTAATGTACTGTTGGATCCTGTTGGCTAGTATTTTGGTGAGAATTTTTGCATCCATGTTCATTAAGGATAGTGGTCTGTAATTCTCCTTTTTGGTGGTGTCTTTGTCTCGTTTTGGGATCAAGGTGATGCTGACCTTATATAAAGAGTTTGGAAGTTTTCTTTTCATTTCAATTTTTTGAAGCAGCTTCAGAAGAATAGGTATTAATTATTCTTTAAATATTTGGTAGAATTCCCCTGGGAAGCCACTGGCCCAGGGCTCTTGTTTGTTGGGAGATTTTTGATTACTGCTTCAATTTATTTACTGGTTATGAGTCTGCTCCGGTTTTATATTCCTTCCTGGTTCAGCTTTGGTGTTTATACATCTTTAGGAATGCATCCATTTCTTCCAGATTGTCTAATTTGTTGGCGTACAGTTGCTCATCAGTTCCTATAATTGTTTATATTTCTTCAGTATTGGTTGTGATCTCTCTTCTTTCATTCATGATTTTCTTTATTTAGGTACTTTCTCTTTTCTTTTTGATAAGTTGGGCCAGGGGCTTATCAATCTTATTAATTCTTTCAAAGAATTCGTTGATCTGTTCTATTCTTTTGGTTTCTATTTCATTGATTTCGGCTCTGATCTTTATTATTTCTCTTTTCCTGCTGGGTTTAGGCTTTATTTGCTGTTCTTTCTCCAATTTCTTTTTTTTTTTTTTAGCAATTTTTTAAAAAAGATTTTATTTATTTATTCGACAGAGAGAGATCACAAGTAGATAGAGAGGCAGGCAGAGAGAGAGAGAGGGGGAAGCAGGCTCCCCGCCGAGCAGAGAGCCTGATGCGGGACTCGATCCCAGGACCCAGAGATCCTGACCTGAGCCGAAAGGCAGCGGCTTAACCCACTGAGCCACCCAGGCGCCCCCTTTCTCCAATTTCTTTAGGTGTAAGTTTAGGTTGTGTATTTGAGACCTTTCTTGTTTCTTGAGAAAGGCTTGTATTGCTATAAACCTCCCTCTTAAGACCACCTTTGCCGCATCCCAAAGATTTTGAACAGTTGTGTTTTCATTTTCATTTGTTTCCATGAATTTTTAAAATTCTTCTTTAATTTCCTGGTTGACCCATTCATTCTTTAGTAGAATGCTCTTTAGCCTACATGTATTTGAGTTCTTTCCAAATTTCCTCCTGCAATTGAGTTCCAGTTTCAAAGCACTGTGGTCTGAAAATATGCAGGAAATGATCTCAGTCTTTTGGTACCAGTTGAAACCTGATATGTGACCCAGTATGTGATCTAGTCTGGAGAATGTTGCATGTGCACTTGAGAAGAATATGCATTCTGTTGCTTTAGGATGATGTTCTGAGTATATTTGTGAATTCCATCTGGTCTAGTGTGGCATTCAAAACCTTTCTTTCCTTGTTGATCTTCTGCTTAGATGATATGTACATTCCCATGAAGGGAGTGCTAAAGTCCTCTACTATTATTGTATTATTATCAATGTGTTTCTTTGATTTTGTTATTAATTGGCTTATATAATTGGCTGCTCTTAAGTTAGGGACATATATATTTATAATTGTTAGATCTTGTTCGATAGACCCTTTATGATATAGTGTCCTTCCTTATCTATTATTACAGTCTTTGGTTTAAAATCTAATTTGTGGGCGCCTGGGTGGCTCAGTGGTTTAAGCCTCTGCCTTCGGCTCAGGTCATGATCCCAGGGTCCTGGGATCGAGTCCCGCATTGGGCTCTCTGCTCGGCGGGGAGCCTGCTTCCCCCTCTCTCTCTCTCTGCCTGCCTCTCTATCTACTTGTGATCTCTCTCTGTCGAATAAATAAATAAAATCTTTTTTAAAAAATTGCTAAAAAAAAAAAAAAAAGAAATTGGAGAAAGAACAGCAAATAAAGCCTAAACCCAGCAGGAAAAGAGAAAGGGAGCCTGTTTCCTTCTCTCTCTCTCTCTGCCTACTTGTAATCTCTCTCTGTCAAATAAATAAATAAAATCTTTAAAAAAAAATCTAATTTGTCTGGGGTGCCTGGGTGGCTAAGTGGGTTAAGCCTCTGCCTTCAGCTCAGGTCATGATCTCAGGTCCTGGGATCGAGCCCCGCATCGGGCTCTCTGCTCAGCGGGGGGCCTGCTTCCCCCCTCTCTCTTTGCCTGCTGCTCTGCCTAGTTGTGATCTCTCTCTGTGTCAAATAAACAAAATCTTTAAAAAAAATAAAAATAAAATCTAATTTGTCTGGTATAAGGTTTTCCACCCAGCTTTCTTTTGATGTCCATTAGCATGATAAATAATTTTCTACCCCCTCACTTTAAATCTGTCTTTGGGTCTAAAAGGAGTCTCTTGCAGACAGTATATCAATGGGTCTTGTTTTTTTATCCAATCTGATATCCTGTGTCTTTTGATTGGGGCATTTAGCTCATTTACATTCATAGTAACTATTGAAAGATAGAAATTTGGTGCCATTGTAATACCTGTAAAGTGATTGTTACTGTATATTGTCTCTAAAATTACAAAGAAAGAAAAACTTATATGTGTACAAAAATAAAATTACATACAATGAAAGGATAGAATGTAACTGTAAAAATGGAAATTAAAAGATGAGAGAAAACAAAAGAGAAGAAAAAGCAACAACAACAAAAAAGGGATATAAACAGACAGGTGAACAGAACAGAGCAATATACTATCTCCTGAGTGTACTTTGGTCAATTCATTAGAAGAAACTACATCTCAAAATTGTAAAGAAAGAAAATCTTATATATGTACAAAAAAATAAGGTTAAGTACAATGAAGGGATAGAATATAACTGTAAAAATGAAAATTAAAAAAGACTTTAAAAAGGAGTTGATAAAATAAGAAATTGGTTGAAAAGGAAAGAAAAAAATTAAAACAAAAATTAAAGTTGAAAGACTAAAGAATCATGGGTGAAAAAACAAGAACTCTATGTGCTGTATTCCCCTAGCACTGAAGTTTTGCAGTTCTTATTGATCCGTAAATGTGGTCTTGGCTGGATGTTCTTGCTGTTCTTCTGGGGGAGGGGCCTGTTGCATTGGTTCTCAGGTATCTTTGCCCGAGGTAGAATTGTACCACCCTTGCCAGGGGCCAGGCTAAGTCATCTGCTCAGGTTTGCTCTGTGTGCCTTTTGTTCCCTGCAAGCTTTCTATACCGATTAGAGGATGAGAATGAAAATGGCAGCCTCCCAATCTCTGGCCCCAGAATGGAAAGCTTGGCACCCCACTCTTCAGTGCACCTGCAGAGAAAAACTGTCAATCCCTCCCGTCTCCCTGCTCTCCACCTGCACTCTGTGCGCGCCTGGCCTGTGACTGACCATTTCTATCTCTGGCACACAGCCCTGTTTGGAGTCTCCAAACCCAGTAGTTTCCTGTGGTGTGATCCTACGCTGCTCCTCTGGGGAGGGAAATGGAGTGTCCCCGAATTTGCTGCTTGTTGGGCCCCTGCTCTTAGAGGGGATCACAGTTTATCGCAACCACGAGCTCGAAGCCCACACTCATTCTTTGTGGTTAACTCTCCTCTCTCATACCTGGGAACTCTGCTGCACTCAGGCACCCTCAGTCTTCATGTGGGTCCTGAAACCACATTGCCCCGGCTAGGGTTCCATCCCAGCTTAGCAGCCTGAGCAACGTCCCTCACTATGCAGACTTCTAAAAGTTCTAATTTTGTGCTCCATTGCCTATCACATGCCAGAAGCTGGCTGATGGAAGCTCCCTCCCTATGCCTTCTATCTTCCCAACTATCAGCTTGATTCACTTCTCTGCACATCCTACCTTCCAGAAAGTGGTCACTTTTCTATTTGTAGAGTTATAGCTACTCTTTTCTTCCATCTCCAGTTGAGTATGCAGGTGTTCAGAATGATTTGATAGCTATCTAGCTGAATTCCTGGGACCAAATAAAATTAAAGTCTCCCTCCTACTGCTCTACCATCTTGGACGTCTATTTCTTATTCATGTAACATCACTGGAATGTTCTATTACTAGGCAGGTTAATAGGTCAACAGAGTGGCTAGGGCCTCTATTTCTACCATGTTTAATGATCAGGTTGTCTCTAGTTAGCTAGAAGTGAAAAAGGTAGGAATTTCATGTGGGAAGTTTTTACCAGTCAGGATTGGAAAGGTGACATCTCTTCACATCCCATTGACTATAACATTTTCACATAACTACACTTAATATTGTAAAGTGGGATGGAACAGGGCAGTTGGAAAATGTAGTTTCTGGCTAGGTAGATCCTTTTCAGTGATAACTCTATACTAGGAAATCATTGGTTTTTGGTGACAAGCTATAAATCTCTGCCACAATCCCTTATATATGGAATTCCTTATATAGATATTTCTGTCTATGTATCTATATCTATAAACATATAGATATATATCATCATATAGATATAATAGACATACAGATATGTCTGTGTTGTCATAATGGTAGGCCTTCTTTTTAAAGGCTGTATAATATTCCATTGTATGTCTATGTATGTGTAATATATAATATTTTCTTAATCTATTGTCTGTTGATAGATATTTAGGTTGTTTCCCTATCTTGGCTATTCTGAAAATGCACATAACATGTGAGTGCAGATATCTCTTCAAGATCCTGACTTCATTTGTTTTGAATATATACCTAGCAATGGGGGTTGCTTGATCATATGGTAGTTCTATTTTTTATTTTTTGAGATACCTTCATACTGTTTTCCACAGTAGCTGTACCAATTTACATTCCCACCAAAAATGGACAAGTGTTCCCTTTTCTCCACATCCTCACCAACCCTTGTTACCTTTTGTCTTTTTGATAACAGCCATTCTAACAGGTGTGAGGTGACATTTCATTGTGGTTTGGATTTTCATTCACTCCCCTGATTATTAATGATGAGCACCTTTTCATATACCTGTGAGCTGTACATACTAAGGTAGGTCTCCTTTCTTTTTTTCTAAGATTTATTTATTTATTAGAGAGAAAGAGAGAGCACAAGCAGGGAGAGCGGCAAAAGGAGAGGGAGAGAGAATCTTAAGCAGAGTCTGCGCTGAGTGTGGAGCCTAACACACACAGGGCTCAACATCACTACCCTGAGATCACAACCTCAGCCAAAACCAAGAGTCATATGCTTAACTGACTATGCCACCCAGCTGCCCCAAGTAGGTTTCCTTCTGTAAAATGTCTGTTCAAGTCCTTTGCCCATTTTTAAATTGGGTTATATATTTTTTGCCATTAAATTATGAGTTTCAGAAGTCTTTTTTAAAGCAAACTAAAACCGGTGATAAAAAAAAAAATGGAGGGGCACCTGGGTGGCTCAGTTGGTTAAGCCACTGTTTTCTGGTCTGGTCATGATCCCAGGGTCCTGGGATCTAGCCCCACACTGGGCTCTCTGCTCAGCTGGGAGCCTGTTTCCTCCTCTCTCTCTGCCTGCCTCTCTGCCTAATTGCGATCTCTGTCTGTCAAATAAATAAATAAAATCTTTTTTAAAAATAAAAAAATAAAAATAAAAAATATGGAATCCAAAGAATTAACTGAGGTACCCAACCCAATAGCATTAAAGTCTTTTTTTCTTTTTACAGCTTTATTGATATAAACTACAAAAATTCACCTGTTGTATGCAGTAATATTTAGTATTCATAGAATTGTGCAACTATCACCCATTCCATTTTAGAAGATTACTTTTACTTTAGTAAGTTTCCTTGAGCCCATTTGCAATCAATCCTTGTTCCCACTCCTAGCCCCCGCAATCATAGATCAGCTTTGTGTCTTTTAGAAATTTGCCTTTCATCTAAATGAAATTAGACCATATGGCATTTTTGGCATCTGACTTTCACTGTTTTCTTTCTTTTTTTTTTTTTTTAAAGATTTTATTTGTTTATTTGACAGGCAGAGATCACAAGCAGGCAGAGAAACAAGCAGAGAGAGAGGAGGAAGCAGGCCCCCTGCTGAGCAGAGAGCCCAATGCAAGGCTTGATCCCAGGACCCTGGGATCATGACCGGAGCCAAAGGCAGAGGCTTTAACCCACTGAGCCACCTAGGTGCCCCTGACTTTCACTGTTTTTGAGATTTACCTATGTTGTAGTATGTATCAGTATGTTATTCCTTTTTATTGCCAAAGGGTACTCCATTATATGAATATACTGCATTTATCTATTCACCAATTGATTATTTTTAGTTTTTGGCTATTATGGATAATGCTGCTATGAACACCACACATAAGTTTTTGTGTAGACAGACTTACTCATTTCTTTTGGGTAGATTCCTAAGAATGAAGTTGCTGGATTGTATGGTTAAGTTTATATTTAACTTTAGAAAACTACTGTTTCCCAAAATGGTTGTAATATTTTATGTTCACATTGGCAAAGTCTGAAGGTTCAAGTTTATCCCTATCTTTGTCCACATTTGTCATTGTCTGATTTTTTATTATAGTCATTCTAATGGGTTTGTGGTGTATCTTAAATCACTCTGGTTTTAACTTACATTTACTTATTGTCTAATGACACTGAGCACTTTTTCCTGTGTGTGTTAGCCATCTGTGTATCTTCATACAAATGTCTGTGCAAGTCTTTTGCTATTTTTTAGTTGGATTCTTATTGAGTTGTAAGAATTCTTTATATACTATGGATACAAGTCCTTTCTATGATTTCAAACATTGCCTTTCAATCTGTGGTTTGTCTTTTCATTCCTTTTTTTAAATTTATTTTTATTTGTCAGAGAGAAAGAGAGAGCGAGTGAGCACAGGCAGACAGAGTGGCAGGCAGAGGCAGAGGGAGAAGCAGGCTCCCTGCTGAACAAGGGGCCCGATGTGGGACTCGATCCCGGGACGCTGGGATCATGATCTGAGCCTAAGGCAGCCGCTTAACCAACTGAGCCACCCAGCCATCGCTGTCTTTTCATTCTTTTAAAGCTATATTTTGAAGCTCAAGAAATTTTACTGATTATTGTTAGGGTCTGTGTTCAAAGGAACGAGACTGACACAAAGCGAAAATCAAGCAAAGTTTTATTTCGCGCCATGCACCAGAAACCAAACTGACCGATAGGTGCCCGAGCCCCATGCATTAGAAAGCAAACTGACCGGTAGGTGCCCGAGCCCCATGCATTAGAAAGCAAACTGACCGGTAGGTGCCCGAGCCCCATGCATTAGAAAGCAAACTGACCGGTAGGTGCCCGAGCCCCATGCATTAGAAAGCAAACTGACCGGTAGGTGCCCGAGCCCCATGCATTAGAAAGCAAACTGACCGGTAGGTGCTCGAGCCCCATGCATTAGAAAGCAAACTGATGGGCAGGTGCCCGAGCCCCATGCATTAGAAACCAAACTGACCGGTAGGTGCCGGAGCCTTGCTGGGGGCCACCGCCTCCCTGGCCTGGGGTCCCTCCTGGAGGCTCTCTGTCCCACCCTCACTGTACCACAGGCCGCTCCTGGCGAGGCCGCTCCCTGGATGAGGCCGCAGCCAACGAGGCTCCCAGCAATGCCAAGCATTGAAAATCGAATCAACCAGTTGGGGCCGTCTCTTACAAAGAGGCGACGACGACCAGGACACCGACCCTGATTACTTCCCTCACCCGACGACTCCTGCTACCCACCGACTCCCACTACCCGACGACGGCACTCCTGGTGGCACCGCTACCTGATGAGGCCGCTGCCCAGCTGGCGAGCCTGCTGCTTGGCGACGCTCATGACGCTCAGGCAGCGCTGCTTCCCAGTGAGGCCACTCCCGATGACGAGGTGGCCACTCCCAATGACGAGGTTGCACCGCCGGCTCCTGAGAGGCTGCTCCCGGTGGCGGCACTGCTCGAGGTGGCAAGGCCGCTCACAGCGGCACTGCTGCTGCTGGTGCTACTGCTCGGGGTGGCGAGGCCGCTCGGGGTGGCAAGGCCGCTGCTGGTGCTACTGTTCGGGGCGGCAAGGCTGCTTGGGGTGGCGAGGCTGCTCACAGCGGTGCCGCTGCCGCCCGGCAGCGGCGAGGCTGAGGATGCTACTCTGACTCCTCCTGCTATATCTCCCCTGCAGCTTCACAGACCAGCGTTTATAGAGGTGGTTGAGCCCTGCCCACACACAGGTGGCCAATGGGATTGCAATACACAGAGAAAACTGCACAGTCATGCTAGGTCTGCCACACACAGAAAAAAAAACAGCTAGGTAACACAGAGGTGGCCAATTGAATTTCAATTTACCCTAGTAGATATATGTGCTCCCCACCGATTGGATGTCTTCACATGGCCTGACCCGCCCTGTATCTAGGCTTTGCAAGTAAGTTCCTCTGGGAAGGGTGGGGTCAATCTAAGTTCACTACATAAACACAGAATGACTCCCTCTGGCCAACCAGGCCCTTACAATTATATTTATGAATTGAAATTTAATAATTAAATTTGTCAATTTTTAAATGACTTTGTCTTTTGGTATCATGTCTAGGATTTTTTTTAAGTATTTATGTATTTATTTACAGAGCAAGTGAGAACATTCGTATTCACATTCTAAGACTTTTGCATTTCTATGTAAATGTTTGGATCACCATGTCTGTCTCTACAAAAAAAAAAAAAAAAAGCCTAAGAGGAATTGTCAAAAGTTGTGAAAATTCTGAGGTTTTACCCTATTGCAAACCAGGAAGTTACAGAAAGTTTGCAGACTCCTATTTTAACCTAACATCCAGGCTCTTATGTCCCAATTCCATTTTACTTTTCTTACATTACTTCCTACAATGGTACTTCCAGTCACCTGGCCTTGCATATAAATAATGGAGCATACAGTGAGTACATCTAGCTGATAATAAATACACTTTTTTCCTCCCCTCTTCCTAAAATTGTAAATCTGATTATCTTCATATATGAACTTAAAATATGGAAACTGTAAAGGGAGTAAGTGGTTTGTAATGTTGTAAGTACTTATAATACAGTGTATCTTTTTGCTCGTACTATAACTATTGTTTCTGTAGTCTAATTAAAACATTTTCTTGGTGTTAAAAAACAAACAAAAACCAAAAAACAAACTTCCTATTCATTCTTTTGAATGGCTCATTACAGCTTAGCCATTTATATGCCTTTGTTGGTCTCTTCATAAGAATGTTTTTTCCTGGGGCACCTGGCTGATTCAGTTGGTAGAGTCTGGGACTCCATCTTTGGATTATGAATTTGAGCCCTGCGTTGGGCAATGAATTTACTTAAAAAAAAAAAATGTCCTTCCCTACTATTTCTTCATGCATGGATCCTATCTATTCCTCAAGGCTCCAGATCGAACATCCATCCTCCCCCTTTCCTGCACCCTCTTCATCTCTTCAGTTAGAAGTAATCTTTCCTATCTCTGACTTCCCACAGCATATCATCTCTGTCTCCTTATGACCTGTTTTGCTTTCCCTTTGTTGCTTACACATCTCATTAAAGTCAGTAGAACCTGCATATTAATAATGCCTGTGCCTCCCCTAGAATTTTTACACAGGGTCTTAATCTATAAATATTTTTGCCGCATAGGGATAGGGTTCTATTGGTGTTAATGTGATTTTTCTGTTTGCCATTAGGTGACAGTGGTCAAACCTTAGAGTAAAAAGAAATCCCAGGCTTTGAAGTTAAATAGGATTTTGGGTCTGTGGCTTATCATTAATTTGTTGAGCAAGTATTCATCGAGAAGTCCATCTTCTTCTCTGCTGTGAAACAATCTTGTCTTAGCATGCTACATGGTGCAATAATACAGACAACCAAAGGAACTTATTTGTTCACTGCTTCTGTATAAAACTTCTCTTAAGGAGTACCTGGGTGGTTCAGTGAGTTAAGTGGCTGCCTTCGACTCAGGTCATGATTTCAGGGTTCTGGGATCAAGCCCTGCATCTTGTATCCAGCTCTGCAAGGAGTCTGCTTCTCCTTCTCCCTTTGCCACACCTCCCCCAATCCTTCACCCCTGCTCAGGCTCCCTCCTCTCTCTCTCTCCTTTCAAATAAATAAAATCTTAAAAAAAAAAAACCTTCTCTATATTTGTAATCTTTCTGCTGCGTATTGTGATTGATATTGTAGAAGATTTTCATTAGGGGTATGAACCTTGCCTCATGCAGTCAGCTAACACAAATGATTGTGCAGTTTGTGATGATCTGAATTAATGGCATTACCTATTAGACATATAGATGTTACCAATGCTCTCCAAAGTAATATTTGATAGGTTAACTTTTTTAAAGCAAATGATAGTGATAGCTTTATTAGATTTTTATACTTCCTTGCTTCTTCCCTCCTTCCCTCCACTCCTTCAATCCTTCCTTCCTTCGAATAACAGAATGAAATAGCTATAGGCCTCTCAAAGCAAGGTAAATGTTTGGATTCCAGTATGGAGCAAAGTTTCCATATTTCATCTAAAATCTTCGCTGACATGATTCTTCCAATGTTTCCTGGAGATTTTCTGGAACTTGTACTAGAACTTGTGAATTATGCTAAGCAGAACACCTGATTGGCCCACAGCAAGGTTACAGCTACTTTTTATTTTCCTATTAAGTGTTGGGCTTATTTGTAGGGAGGATAGAGTGAGTCAAATGAAACTACTGTATATATAAATACATATAATAAATATGAAAATAATGTGTCTAAAGGGAGATTGGGGGGCGCCTGGGTGGCTCAGTGGGTTAAGCCGCAGCCTTCGGCTCAGGTCATGATCTCAGGGTCCTGGGATTGAGTCCCGCATCCGGCTCTCTGCTCGGCAGCGAGCCTGCTTCCCCCTCTCTCTCTCTGCCTGCCTCTCTGTCTACTTGTGATCTCTCTCTGTCAAATAAATAAATAAAATCTTAAAAAAAAAGGGGGGGTAGGGGCGCCTGGGTGGCTCAGTGGGTTAAAGCCTCTGCCTTTCGCTCAGGTCATGATCCCAGGGTCCTGGGATCGAGCCCCGCATCGGGCTCTCTGCTTGGCAGGGAGCCTGCTTCCTCCTCTCTCTCTCTCTGCCTGCCTCTCTCCCTACTTGTGATTTCTGTCAAATAAATAAATAAAATCTTTAAAAAAAAGGGGGGGGAGATTGGTGGGAACTCTATAGAATAGAGTCTTTCTGTAGGAAATTATAGCTTCTATTTTAATATAGGGAAATGATTCCTGTTTGACAGACCTCTTTAAACCTAACTTGGACTATCGAATTACCTCCTTTGATTTTTAGCTTACAGAAGACAATTTTGACAATAAATCAAGATTGGTGAAGTTTTTGTTGTTTTGTTGCCTGAGGATTTTTCTAAACTTTCTCCCTGGGAGTCCTTGTATAACAAAAATTCTGTTAGATCCCTCTTCTTAGAAATCCTCAGATTATTGGGAATTTCCGATGTAGCAGGATGTTGGCAATAATAATTTGGCATACTATAATAATAACCTGTTTCTCTTACGTCTCTGATACGTGACTGTACTTAGACGAGGAAAGAGGATAGTCACTATCCTGTATCGTGCAGCAAAACTCAACTCCTTAGCATAAACCTGGATTAGGAAAAACACTTCACAGGTGAGAGACTGAGAACTTTTTCTCTTCCGAAATAAACGACTACAAGCTTTTCGACAAAGTTCTTTCCGCAAGATCTGTTTTCATACCAAATTACTCAAACCCATCCTCTTCCTCTTTTGCTTCCTCTGCTGGCAACGCCCCTCCTACTCTTCTCAAAACTGGGGAACTCTTACTCATCCTGCTCCCTGGTGGAGTCCTTTTCCTCAACAGGGCAGACAGAACTCCCTCTCTGCTCCCGCAGCTCACTGCGAGCGACCCGGTTTTTATAACAGCAGAGTGGGTTTACACTTTCCGGCTCGTCTCGCCCACGTGGTGTGAGCTCGGGGCGCAGAGACCGCCTCTCTTACTCCCTGCCTCTCCCCCCGCCCCGCCCCAAGCCCTAAGGATCGTCCGGCGTTGGACACACCGGAGGCTCAGTGAAGTTGTTTGACTGAAACTCTGTGAACGGGCGACCTTCTGCCCCCAGGAGCACAATATGCGGCCCACGTTCCTCTCGACTTGGGCTAGGCGGCCCAGCTGCTGGAGTTTCAGCTGGCAGCCCGGTTCCCGCCAAGCCAGCTTTTAAAAACAAACAGCCGCGGACACCGGGCCCTCGCACGACCGCCTTTCACGGACCCAGGTGTGTTAATAACCGCCAGCTGAGCCCGCTGTGGCGGTGTCGGAGTTTGCTCAATTGAGGGAAACGATTTCCCTGGGCACACCGGGTCCCAGAGCTATTTCTCTAACTCTGGGTTGGAAACGCTGTCCGTTTTTTTCTAACGGTGACAGGAAGTCGAAGGAAAAACGTGGGACTCAAAGGTTTGGGGGTTACTCTGTTCGCAGACCCTCAGATTTGAGGATCTCCTTCCAACCCTAGACTAACGTTCGTGAGGATAGACGCCCAGCACTCTCCGACCCCAGCCCCCAGGCACAAAGCCCAACCCAAGCTGCCGCTCCCTCAATTGCCTACAACCTCGGCGCCCCGCCCACCCCGGGCGTTGAGCTGCCATTCTCGCGAGAACACGACTAGCCTCGCCTCCTCGGACTCAGGGCTCTCGCGAGAAGAGGCTTAAGAGCCGGCCTGTAACCTGCTCCGGCGGCTCTGCTAGCCGCAGCCGCCTGAGTGGCCGCCGCCACAGACACCTCCGGAGGGATCCAATTGAGGAGGAAGCGGAGGTGTCCCTGACCCCCGCCTTTGCCTGGGCCCTCCGTGGACACACAAGAGGGACTGCAGGTTCGAGGGTGACTGGGCTCAGCTGGGGAACTCGATGGAGGCGGCGCCGGAGGCTGGGCTTGGCTGGGCAAAGGAGGAAGGGGGCGGAGGGCGAATCTGGGCTTGAGCGCCCGGCAGCTGGGGCGGTAGTCTGGGCGTCCCAGACCCTGCTAGCCGACTGTAGGTGGGGTTCTGGGCTCCGGCAGCTGGCAACCGGTTCGGAGAGGCCAGGATGGGACTTGGGTTTTCGGGGTGCTGTTTTTGGGTTGGGAGTCCCGAGGCCTTTCTCCAGGGATGAAGGCGATTCCCTCCTCATCCCTCCTTCCCAGGGCTGAGCTGCCCCGTGCCCCGCCCCTTTTCCTGTCACCGATGGGCTAACGTAGCTACGTCCTCAGGAGGCGCATCACAATAGGGGATAGAGTAGCAGGTATTCTCCCTTTGGGTGAAGAGGAGTGAGACTCCTGTAATGTGCTGCGTGGTTTTATGCTTTAACAGTAACACGTATGGTAAAGCTTTGTTTCCCCAAACACTGCACAGAAAAGCTGCCCATTTTTTTCATCTTCAGATGCAAGTCCCCTAACACGCCTTTTCCTCATTAACGGGGTGCAGGGAGAGGAGACATCATTTGGTAATTTGTTAGTGTGGGGTCAAGGAGACCATCCCTGGGTCTCCTAGGTCTCGTACAGTAGTTGTCAGTATTTAGAGTCCGTGATGAAAAGTTCACAGTTGCCAAAGCTAGAGCCTCACTTGTCTCTTTGGGCACTTAGCATATAAAAATTATTTTAAAATTTCTTAATCTTAAAGCGTTTTCATGCTTTTTATTTAAATCCCAGTGAAGCAGCCCAGTATATTGATTTTGGGGGGCAATTAGGCATCCTCCTCCTCCCCTCACACAAATATGACCAAGAATTTTTAGAGAGGGGGTTAAGAGTAAATTTTGAATGAAATAGACTGTAGAGATTGGAATAACAAACAGGTCTAATGAGTAATGCAACCATAAGGGCCAAAAAAAGTTTCTGTGCTGGAGAGACCGTTCAGGACTGAAGTCCAAGCCTTGAAAATGAGGACTGTAGTTGTCACGAATGTAAAGTGGAAAGCCGTAGAAAATACTTGGGAAAGGATTTGATGGTGATGAAGACTTCAAAAGTGCATGAGAATTATTTCCAAAGGTGTAAATGTGTTTTATAAATATCCCCAAATTTCTCAGATTTTATGACATTATCTGCTATTGTTATATATAAAGAGAAAGTTACGGGGACGATCTGAAGCATGGAACATGGTAAGGAATCATGGAGTTAACATAGTGCTCCATCAGGAAGGTTTTTATTGTCTCTGTGTTTTTAAGTTCTTTCACCTTTTTTTTCTCCCAGAAAAGCTTTCAGATGGTTTTTTTTTTTAACCTTTATGTCACTCTTTACCCGTCTGAATTTTTATGTTTCTTACCTTTCTTATAAGCCTTTTGAAAAATTTTTATTAACTATTAAGTTGCAAACCAGCAAGATCTGCTTTGTGGTTTTATGTTTAGGTGACTTGGTGAAATGTGAGAGCGAGCTGGAAAACGTGCGCCTTTAAGAATAGCAAACTCACATGCCTATAGGTACTAGGCAGATGAGAATGAGTGAACTGAAGTAGAGAGCTTATGCCTCATCTTAGAGGGACATTCAGTTATCAGGTCCACCTGATTAGTGCCATATGTGAATGTGGGCCCAATTTTCAGCCTTTTTAATAGAACACAGGAAATCTAGATTTTTACTTGCAGTCTCTTGATTGTTAACAATATTGACAACTACTTAAAACAATTAAAAATAACCTAATGTGGCCCAGCCAAACCCAGGCTTGTCAGTAGTTGTATCCTGCTTTCCAGTTTTGGACCTCTGTTATAGGTCAGAGTGAATAAGTTTTAAACTGGGAGAAAAAAGATTTAAAGCAAATATATCAATTAGTTTGGAATTTCAGACCTAGGAGGATTTGAGAAAAATGTCAAATTCAAAACAGAAATCGAAGAAGGAGACAAACCATGAGAGACTGTGGACTCCGAGAAACAGACAGAGGGTTTTGGAGGGGAGGAGAGTGAGGGATTGGGCGAGCCTGGGTGGGTATTATGGAGGGCACGTATTGCATGGAGCACTGGGTGTGGTGCATAAACAATAAATTTTGGAACACTGAAAAAAAATTAAAAAATATTTTAATAACCGAATTTAATAGCCTTGAAGTCCGGTATAGCAAATGGAATTGGTACTTTTTTAATGTTTTAACTGTGGAAACAACCAAATAAGAAATTTCTCAGTACTTATGGTTTAGTAACTAAAGGTTCTGAACAAAGCTAATTTACAGGTATCTTGTAAGGAAACTGATTCACCGAGAGGCCTCTTACTGTACTTGCAATTCATACATGAAATTAAATTCAGGAGACCCTCTATAACTCATCTGTAGTTTTGAATGTTTATTGGTTGCTCTGCCATCACACATTGTCTTCCCAGTCATTGACTCTTACTGGAAGCATTATTAATTTCTTGGGTTCTGTTCCTGGCAGATGGGGTGAGGGGAGGATGTATAGGGATAGAAAGAAATGGGTTGGGGGAGTGTAATGTGAAGCAGGCACTCATGATCCTCCTCTTTACATTGTACGTTAAGAACTTGATTTAACTAGTTGTACATTACACATAGTAGTTTAGTGGTATTTGTAAAATTGAACCCAGTGGTTAGTTTTTCTTTTAAGAGTAGTTACTTTGACTAAACACAGTACACATAGTAGAGCTTAGTGATATTTGTAGAGTTGAACCCCGTGGATTAAGGCACATTTACCCATTAGTGGGAAATACTTAAATCTCATAATCTGATTCATATTTAGTTGGACTGAGGGGAATGGAAGTTTAGAGGTCAGACCCAGAAAGAAGTGGACCTTAGGTATATTGAAGGCAAGGTGGGGAGTCTTTGGAGGGGACGAGGGTGAGAGAGGAGTCTAGGTGAGGGAGAGAGTTTTGAAAAGGAAGATGAAATGAAGTACCCTTTCATCTACTGTGCAGTTTTACAAAGAGCTCTGCCTTTTACAGCTAAATTTACCATAACTCATACAAGGACTGCAGAGAATATTGGTTTTTCATGAGGACCTCTTCGGTAGTTTGTAAACTTGGTTTTCTTCCTTTTAACCCGGTCTTTGCAGGTTAAACTAGTCTATTAATCTCTTCATCCAGTCTCTCCACCTCTCTCTAGTATAAGAAGTGAAATAGGAGATATGTATTATGTTTGTGAGGTGTTGCTGTTTGAAAGTTTTAAAAACATTTTGAAGAATCTATTGTGTACTTGTGGCGATTGTTTGTTGAAGGGGGAAATATTCCCCCCCACCCCCTTTCTACCATGACTTGTAAGTAACTCTTTGAAGCAGCCCCCCCCCCCTTTTTTTTACCCCCTGAAATGCTTTCCCAAGAAAGCATTAGGTGAAATGAGGAGAAGGAATTCAGTGTGTTTTTGCTCAGTGCCTTCTGGTTCTGTTTTTGGAACTCCCAGTTCTTAGGATATACATTCTCTTTATGTCTGTATGGTAGACTTTCCTGAGCAGGCTGGGCCCTATGAGGGAAAAGGAAATGGTATATCTACAAAGTGGTGTGACATCTTTCATCATTACTTTCATTTATCATTCATCAGTAAAGTAAGTTTAACTTACGTTTGAAATAATAGGAAGCTTTCTTGGCCACTGGTTTTAGCTGTATTTTTATCTTTATTTGTCTGACTCCTCAATTTTGTTTCTTTGTTGGTTATGAACCCACAGTGAGGGAGGAAGAGGTAGTTTATAGGTGTTCACTAAATGGAGGAAGAACTATTTAAGAATTTTTTTTTCTCCTTTTGGATAGAATGTTTGTTAGGGTTCAAGCTAATGTTGCATTTCTCCCATGGCTTGCTCTGGTTTACTTTGACATACTTGAAACATATTTCCTTGCTAAGCAGGTAGTAGTCTAGAGCACAGAGATAGAAGGCAATCAGAATTCAGAGAACCTGGAAGAGAATTAAGAGGTTAGTAAATGTTAGTTGTAGGTGTTGGCAGTACAGTGAGCTGAGTACTTGAAACAGTATGAACTTGATCATAAAAGAAGAAAGATTTTATGTGGAATACGTGACCTTATGTCACAGTAGATTGCTAGAGATCACTAAATGCTGAAAGATATCTTTGCTAATGAAAGCATCTTTCTTTGCCCTTAATTCCTAGTTTATATTTTTCTGTTTGGAAATGTAAAATATCTGGCACTTGGTACTTATTTTTGTCTTTATAGTTGAAATGAATTATCTATTAATATTTTTGGTTGCAAATTGAGATTAACATTTAGTATTTGGCTGGGAATGAGAGTCTCATAGTGAATCACTGATTGAAGTATTTGATTAGAAAGTATGAATAACACTTTTCTGAGGCCATTTTAAATTGTAAACACACTTCTCGGCTTGTAATACCTTATTTGGGATATTTTAGATCTGGATTTAAAGCCAAATGTTAGTAAACTCTATGAGGTTACTTCATCTCTATGAGCCTTTGTTTCCTTACATGAAAAATAGAGAATGAAAAATGAATTTGAGAATAAAATAAAACATGTAAAAATGCTATGTAAATAGTAAAGTGAGTATCACTTCTTAGCACTTTGTTCTGAGTTTATGCTCAAGAAAATAGCCTATGATCTTGAAACACATCCATCAGGTAAATTTACATCCAGCTATCTCTTTTGGAGGGAAGCAAGTTCAAATGGTTATTTACAGCCTTGCCATATGACTTCCACTAGGAATTAAAATGTTTTTGTTTTTTCTTTTGTCTTGTCAACATTGAACAATAGAAAGCTCTTTTTCTTGCTTTTCATGTTGGCATCCATTGACTGATAGCTGGTATTCTATGTAATTTGAATGCCAGGTAGAATAGCAGCAGAAAGGGAAGAGAGAATACATTGGAGAGATGGTTTTCCATTTAAAAAATCATCTATTGGGATGCTGTTATTTGCTTCTAAATATAAAATTATTTTTATTAATTTGGATTGTTTCCCTTTTATTTCTTTGACTGGTACTGCTATAGCAGGTGAGAAAATTATCCTATGTTTAGTGTTTATAGACTACGTTAAATATCTCCTTACAAGTAAGCTTTAAAGTTCAGATACTTCAGAATGTGAATCTGAGATCTCAGGTGCAAAATTGTGCAACAAAGTATTTTTATAATTTTCTTGAATGGTCTTGCAAATAGTGTTGTGTTATTTTAAAGGTAATTTTATCATTCAGGACAGTGTGCTTTATGGAATGCAAGATTAAATTTGATTTTTCTCACATCTAGAGAGCAAACAATATAATCTGCTCTGTCCTTTTGGTTCCTCATTTGTTAATTTAGAGTTTTCTTGAAGTTCTGTAAAGATGGTAGCTGTGGGGCACTATTGTTTTCTTCTTACTGAGTATTCCACAATGCCTGAGTTTCTCTTTTGAGAAAGAATGTTACTAGAAAGTAGTGGAATTATAAAATCATAATACTGAAAGTACTTTAAATCATTAATACTCTAATTTTTGGAAGGGCAGATTAAACCTCTTACCTGATTTTTATAGAAGTTACTGGCTGGTAGTGGGGAAGCTGAGACTAGTGTTCAGATCTGCAAGTCTCCTGATTCTGGGTGGTTTATTTCAGTTATGTACTTCTGGGAATGTATGGAGAACTTATTTTGTTGTGCCATTTGAAGGACCAAGTAGAACTTTCATTTATATATATTGTAATTTATATATATTTAAAATAATCCCTTTTTCATTTCCATTTTTTGTCTGTTTACATAGTATATATCTAATACTGGTATGACAGTATATATACATTATTTATATTCACGTATATATATACAGCTGTTAAGTTAGTGGAACTCAAAACATTAAGGGAGAAAGTGTCATATTTTAGGAGAAAAGTGGTGTGACATCTTTCATCATTACATTCATTTATCATTCATCAGTGAGTGATACTGTTTAACAGCAGTCTTAAATACTTGTTGGTTTTGAAATTGTAAGAGTACTTTGAAAATTACTTCTAAAAGTATATTTTTGGAGTAATTTCTTTTTGACTGTTAAAGTATAATGCATTGCATGCGATTTGGGACATTAAGCAAAGAGCAAGGAAGAAAATGGCACTATAATCCCATGGCGCAGTGATAATTGCTTCCACCTCCTCCCTCCCCTGCCCCTGCAGTTGGGATCATTCTGTATGTAGTCACTTCAAATTTTTCTTTTGAGAAATTAAAATAAAATGTGAATAATATAACAGATACATAGACTTAAAAACTAACATTTCTTTCCTCCTCTTTCCCCTCCCCCTCTATCATCATAAATGCTTTGATGAACATATTTGTTAGGATAAAGTTAAAAGTAGGGGTTCTTGTGACAAAGTGTATAATACACTGCAAGTTTTATAATTTATGTTCCCACAAACTTGAATAGTCATTTTCTCTGTACTTTAGCCATGACTGCTTGTTATTA
The DNA here is from genome assembly GCF_922984935.1 of Meles meles. Classification (NCBI taxonomy): domain Eukaryota; kingdom Metazoa; phylum Chordata; class Mammalia; order Carnivora; family Mustelidae; genus Meles; species Meles meles. The sequence continues at coordinate 48,484,250 of NC_060073.1, forward strand.
AAACCAACCAACAAATCTTTGACCATTTGATAGGTTAAACATCTCAGATTTAACTTGGATTTCTTATATTACTACTATTTCTATATTACTACTACTTTCTATTATTTCTAGATTTCTATATTCTAGATTTCTATATTACTACTACTACATTTCTGCTGTTCCCTCTTTTTTTTTTTTTTAAAGATTTTATTTATTTATTTGACAGACAGAGATCACAAGTAGGCAGAGAGGCAGGCAGAGAGAGAGGAGGAAGCAGGCTCCCCTCTGAGCAGAGAGCCCGATGCGGGACTCGATCCCAGGACCCTGGGATCATGACCTGGGCCGAAGGCAGAGGCTTTAACCCATTGAGCCACCCAGGTGCACCATGCTGTTCCCCTTTTTTGACTCATTATTTTGTTTTTGTAAATTGCTAGTTTATGAACTTTGCCCATAGTGTCGTGGTATTTTAACATGGATATATAAATATTCTTATATATTTAAGATTTTAATTCTTTATTTTGTATTATAAAACTTCTTATGGTTTTTTTGGTGTATTTTATTTGTTTGGTATAATAAAATATGGTATATTTTATTTCTTTGAATTTTTATGTAGTCTAACTTAATGCTTCTTGAAACCTGTGTACAGTCCTAATTCTAATCTCTAATGAAGTTTTGACCTGTCTTTGCTGAGAATGTTAGCATAAGTTGGCTGGCAGCACATTCCTGTTTCTCAGAAGACTAGCAGTCTTTGTCTTGATAGTGTTTTTCTTTGATTTGAGGCTTAGAAATTCCTTCCTTATTCTGAGAGTCAGATAATCATTCACTTATTTTCTCCTTGATTTTTTTTTTTTTTTAATGGTTTTATGTTGTACTGTGAAATTTTTAGTGTGGAATTTGGGAGAGATTAACATGAAGAAGGAAAGGATCTTATCAAATAGTTACAAGCAGTTATTTTTTTTAAGAATCTGTCTAACCTTGAATCTGTCTATATATCTTTCTTGTAGGGATTTGAAATGCTACCACTAACACTTTTATTTTCTGGGTATAGCATTTTGATGGGTTGCATATTAAATTTGAGAGACTGTATAGTATGGTGGAAAAAACACTGATTTTTGACTTACAGAGATGTGTATCTGTGTCTTGATTTATTTATTTGCTATGACATTAGGCAAATAACATAATCCCTTTAAGCCTAAACCAATTTCTCAATTTTTTATAAAAGACACCTCTGTGTCTTATAGGATTGATATGTGGATTAGCATATATCAATCATAATATATATGAAAATTAGCATATATCAATCATAATATATATGAAATATATGTGAAAATCCAACTTATTATCCAAGGTTCCCTGAATTAGGTGCATTTAGAACACCCTGTGCCTCAGTCCTACTTGAAAAATCTCACTACATATTTTGCTGGAGCTCTCTTAATGTTGAAACATATTTAATCTACCATTGGTCTGGTAAACTTCCCCAGGAGGATGGCTTCATCTTTTGCTTTCAAGAACCCATTTTGATATGTCTGGGTCATTACTATTCTAGGTGGAGGTAGATAATAAGAGGTGAATGAATTTGAGTGACATGGCAATCCTTTTTATTGCTACTAAACCTGCAATTATATTTATAAGGACATCTACTGTTTATTTAAAAAAAAACAAACATTAAATGGTACATTTTAGGACATGGTAGTAGTAGGCTTTTTAGTTATTTATTTAGAATATATAAATATATGGTTCAAATATCAAAACTATATAAAAAGAATACCCAGAAGTCTTGCTTATATCTGTATTCCTTTCACCCCATTCCCATCCTGCCCCTGTAGGTAACCATTTCTATTAGAGTCTTGGTTATTCTTCTAGAATTCTTTTTGTAAAAATAAATATATGTATATTTGTATTTATGTGTGTTTAATTTAAATTAATTTATTCATAAAAGTTAACAAACTGTGTACTAGTTTTTCTTTTCTTTTTTTTTTTTTTAAGATTTTATTTATTTATTTGACAGAGAGAGATAACAAGTAGATAGAGAGAGGGAAGCAGGCTCCCTGCTGAGCAGAGAGCCGGACGCGGGACTCGATCCCAGGACCCCGAGATCATGACCTGAGCCGAAGGCAGCGGCTTAACCCACTGAGCCACCCAGGTGCCCTGTGTACTAGTTTTTCACTTGTTTCCCCCCCCACCCCCACCTAACATATCTTGGATATTAATCCACAATTGTACTTCGGGATCTCCTTTATTTATTTTATTTATTTATTTATTTTTAAAGAGATAGCATGCACCAATGAGGTGGGAGGGCTGTGGCAATGGAAGAGAGAGAGAGAAAGAATCTTAGGTGGACTCCATGCCCAGCTTGAAGCCTGAGATGGGGCTTGCTTTCATGACTCTGAGACCATGACCGGACCTGAAATCAAGAGCCAGATGCTTAATGGACTGAGAGCCACCTAGGCACCCCTCCCTTATTTTTTATATATGCATAGTATTTCATTGTGTAGATGTACCACGTTTTATTCATTTAATCTTTGCTGATGTACATTCAGATGTTTTTAGTCTTTTGCCATTAGAAATAAGGCCACAGTGAATATATTTTGAATATTTGATTAGTATTTGTGGAGTTAGAGCTTCAGGATAGATTCTTACAAGTGGGGCTGGTAAACATTTGTATAATTTAGATATTGCATAATTACTCTCCATTGGGGAATTGTTTTTCATTAGCAGTTAGGAGAATGCAGAGAATATCTATTTCTTCAGTCTGACCAACAGAGTATATGGTCAAAATTTGAAGTGTTATCTTGCATTTCTCTTATGAGTTGAGTTGAACATACTTTCATAGGTTTAAGGCCACTTATTTGCCTTTATTTTATGAGAATTTCCCATGTCTTCTGTGCATCCTCCTCTATTTGGGGGGGGGGGGGCTATCTTTTTTTTCTCCCTCTTTTTAAAGAGTTTTTTATATAGTAAAAAGTCTTTAAGTTGTGTTATTTCTGATGTTTTTTGCAATATTGTATGATTTCAATTTTTATATTTAGATAGTTGATTTTTTTGGAGTTTATCCTAGTATTTGTGAGGTATGGATTCAGTTTTATGTTTTCACAGATGTTTATTTATCCATTTGTCCCAATACCACTTATTAGTGTCTGTCCTTTCCTCAAATGATTCGAGAAACTACTTCTTTATTGTATATCAAATTTTCTTACGTTTTAGCGATCTATTTCTAGACCTTCTCTTGTCTTCTGTTGGTTTGTTTGTCTATTCATATATCAGTACAACCGACTTTTAGTTTTTGAAATAAGCCTTAATAATCTTTGAATATAAGAAAATAAAATTTATTTTAATAAAGTTGAACACTACCTGTAATATTCGACACAAAGGTAAGTATTTTGTGTATAAGTGTGTGTGTGCAAGTATTTTGTCTCAAGGCAAGTTTTAGAGTCCTTAAAATGAAGCATTTAGAGGAAAATAACTTTTTTGAGGGAGGTGGTGGTGCCAGGCACTGATATTCTGCCTCTAACTTGCTGGCATATATGGTAGTTAACTAGCCACATACTGCTCTTTAAATTTAGATTAATTAAAATGGAAAATTAAAAATTTCCTCAGTTGTAGTACATCCTAAGTGCTTAGTAGCCACATATGGCTAGTGGCTACTTTTTGGATAGTGCAAAAATAAAACATTTTCATTATAACACAAAGTTCTGTTGGATAGCAATGTAGTCTAGAACTTGAATCATACTTACGGCCTTTTCTAGCCTATTGAATTGATGGAAGATAAGCAAAAAAATCTCAAAGGACCAGAACGTTCTGGAAATAATGAACAGGGCAAAATGTAAAGTTATATGAAGAAGATATGTAACTTATTTTAAAAGACTCTCAGAGTGGGGAAAAAAATTGTTTAAAATTCTGTTTAAGGGGTCATGGAGGAAAAACGAAAACATTTAAGAGTCTGACTTTGTTTAAAGGATGCTGGTTCTTAGGAGTTGAATGTAATCTCCTTTGATTTAGACACTTCATCAGTTTATTGGAGATTTGCCTGTATTAAATTTTATGTCAAGGTGATGTATTTCAGTTTAAGATGCTTCTAGTTTTGAAGGCAAAATTTGGTCATAGAAAAAAAGGAAAAGGGGATGTATGCACAGGAAACAAAACAATACTTTTTTGTAATATAAAAAAATCATGTCTTTTAGTGAGTTTTAAGAATTTAGTACTACAAACAGCATCCAATTCTTTACAATGCTATGTAGGTAATTAGAAAATGAGTAAGATATGGAAAGATTATCAACATTTATTGATCTGTTTAAGGTGGGATGAAACAAATAAATGAAACATTTCTTGAAGTATTAATGCCTTGAATAAGAAGTCAGCAAGATTTGAATAGCAATTGCATAAGGTTAGTTACCTCAGAGATTTTATCTCTGGGTCACCTCTGGGAGGTGAAGGGCTAAATGTGAATTGACTTTGGAAGTCTTAGATTTTGGCGGGATTAGATAAGGAAGCCCTGTAAATAGACAACATTCCCTACTTTTAAGGGGAATTTCATGCAGTTTTATTAAATCTGTGAGTATCTTCAGCAGTTAGCAAAATGCCAGAAAAGGTGCTAAGTACTTAATGAATAGATTTTGAATGAAAACCTAAATCACTTAAATTTGATACCATGGAACTAGTTATACAAAATTTAGTCAGATATAACACATACTATTTGCATAATGATCATATGGGAGGGATCTATAATAATAATAATTTTTTTTTTTTTTAGATTTCTTTAAAAATTTACATCCAGTAAAATTCTCTGGTGTATAGGTCTTAGGAATTTTTTTTTTTTTTTTTTAAACTCACAGCCTTGAGATCAAGACCCGAGTTGGTATCAAGAGTCAGATGATTGACTAAGGCAGGGGCCCCCAGGTCTTACAAATTTTGACAAAGGCATACAGTGGCATAACTACCACTGCCACCACTGTAATCCAGATATAGAACAGTTCCATCAAACTGCCCTCCTCCCCCATCCCCAAATTAAACTGTGCTCTCCTTGGCTGTGCTCTGTTTTATATTCCTTTCTTTCTGAGAATGTTATAGAAATGGAATCATCTGTATGCAAACTTTGAGTCTGGCTTCTTTAACTTACCATAACACTTTTGAAATTACACTTTGTTGAGTGTATCAGTCGTAAGTCCAATTAAATGTTGTATCATTAGGGGCGCCTGGGTGGCTCAGTGGTTTAGGCCGCTGCCTTCGGCTCGGGTGGTGATCTTAGGGTCCTGGGATCGAGTCCCGCATCGGGCTCTCTGCTCGGCGGGGAGCCTGCTTCCCTCTCACTCTCTCTGCCTGCCTCTCTGCCTACTTGTGATCTCTCTCTATCAAATAAATGAAAAAAAATCTTAAAAAAAAATGTTGTATCATTAGATGCTGTCCTATCCGTGTGTACAGATACGTTCATTTTTTCCCCCATCTTTCTCTGTATTCTATGAATTGGATAATTTCTACTCATCTATTTTCAAGTCCCCTCCCCCCCTTTTTTTCTCACCTTGTCTGCTATTATGCCCATCTAGTTGAAATTTTCATTTTAGTTATTGCTCTTTTCAGCTAGAACTGAATTTTTCATTTTTTGATAGTTTTCACTTGTCTGTTGAGATTCCCTGTCTGTCACTCATTAAAACCACCTTCTTATTTTAGTTCTTCGAATATATCCCCTTAATTGTTTACATAAAGGTTTGAAGTCATCATTTGCTAAATTTTAAGTCTGGACCTACTTGGAGTCACTTTCTATTGATTGCCTTTTTGCTTTATTATTTCTTTGCATCTCATAATTTTTGGCTAAAATCAGAGCATTGTAATGTTCTCATGAGCATTATTTTTTTTATGTTCTAGTGGTACATTAACTTGCCTGGATTCAATCTGCAAACATTCTTTCCCAAGCAGTGTATTCTAGCAGATACCTGTGCTTGGTTCTTCTTCCAGCTACTTGTTTTTCAGTTTGGTCTCTTGCGGAGTGAGTGGAAAAAAGTTCTCTCCCACCTGTGTGATTTGGTGGTTAGCCAAAAATTTGGGCTGAAATTACATTCAGATTTTGGAGCTCACCCTGTCTTTAGTTTCTCTACTTCTGTGTATTCCCTCTTCATTTCTAGCTCCTCTGCCTGCCTCTGACACCCTAAGCCAGTAAGGGCTTCCGCTTTCTGCTGTTTGGGCTGTCTATGGTTGGGGAATGCGCTCAGTTTAAAAAGCATCAGACAACTAGATCTTATGCCCTGCAGCTTTCTAGGGTAAATTCCTCTATATTCTACTGCAGAGGCTACTTGGGTTCTCCCTTTGGTACATGATTAATTTAGCTGAGCACACCTTTATGCTCAGATTTTTGGGTCAGTACCTCTGTGTAGTTCTTTCATTCCCAGTATGTCTGACTTGAATTTCCAGCTGCACTTCCAGCCTTGGTGTTTTCTCTACTACTTTGAGCTATATGGCTGTCTGGTTTCCTTCACCATATTTATAGGGGTTGGGAAGGGCACTCAGCATAAAAACTTCCCTCTGAACTTACAGTTCTGTTCCCTTTTAGAATATGCTTTTTTTTTTTTTTCCACTACTTTGTGCTTTGGGACATTTGCCAATGCTTTTAAACTGTAGTTTTAAAAATATTTTATCCAGATAATAAATCATTGTTATCTATAAGGGGGTCACATGATCACTTCATTTGGCTGCCTTTGTGGGAAGTTTCTTTTCACCCCTCTGGTTTACTTTTCTTTTAAAAGTTATTTCCACCTCTTCTATTTCTTTCACAATTATCTGTAGCAGTATTCACTCTCTCCAGCCTCTCCACTTCTTGATGTAGATGAAATATCTTCTGTATATTTGCCTTTTTGTGCAGCTGAAGGCAGTCCTAGGCTCATAGCCCTGGCATCACCATGTGATTTTGTTCTTTTCATTGTTTTCCCTTTTACCTATCAGGTCTTTCTCTCCAGTAACCACCATACTTGAATTACTTTGTTTGCAAAGTTTGAGAGCGAAAAACAAGTTTATGTTAATAAGAAAGTTTTTATATAATAACACTATTTAGAGTGAGATCTCAACAGGATGGACAAAGCCAAAGTTGGCTGAAGTTTAAGAAAAAAAAATCTGCTGGCGACAGGAGCAAACATATGAATTTCTGTGTACCTAGCTTGGTACATTGGAAAGAATATGAGCTTTTTGTTAGACTGGGATTCTAATCTTAGCTCGAAAATCTCCTCATCTGTGAAACAGGATTATAATATTAGGTTGCTGCAAGCTTTACATAGGAGAAAATTAAACTTCTTAGCTCACTGATACATAGTAAGGACAATAAATTGTTTCTATATACTATCTTTTAAAAAAAATCCTTCTGTGGATCATTGCCATTAATTAATACTACCTGGAAGTAATATCCCAAAGGCCACTTATTTATTTATTGTAGTCCTGAAGATTCTATTCCTCCATCCACCCTTTTTTAGATGGCAATATCCAAGAGAAGAAAAGTAATCAATTGCCTTTTTCCTAGCTGATTTTTGGCAGTCTCCTGAATGTATGTCCCTAGCCAATACACCCAGTTGTTTCAGCCTCTGTACAGATTATTTCTAAATTATTTAGAATTTTGATTATTTCTGTCATGCCTAAAAATAGCAATGAACTGTGACATGTTTTCTAAGAACTTTGTTTCCAGTAGTCCAGTAATTATTTTTTTGATTACAAGATCCATACAATAATAAACTTTAGTTTGCCTTATATGAAGTAGACATTGGGGAGCCAAGAGTCCTATTTTATCTTATTTTTTTAAAAGATAGATTTATTTATTTATTTATTTATTTATTTATTTGAGAGTGAGAGAGAGATCGTGTGTGTGCGGGTACACACACAAGTGGGGGAAGGGGCAGAGGGAGGAGAAGCACACTTCCCACTGAGCAGGGAGCCTGACATGGGACTTGATCCCAGGACCCCGGGATTATGACCTGAGCCCCAAGGTAGATGCCTAACTAACTGAGCCACCCAGGCACCCCAAGAGTCATATTTTAAAGGAACTTTTTATAGTAAGGAGTTTAGGTCAGGAAACAGAAGGATTAAATGTTTTTAGAATGAGAATTTTGATTACAGTGGAGAAAGAATGGACTGAATGGTGATAAAGAGGCCAACCAGGAGCCTTATTGATAGATGTTAAGGTTTTAATGAAGACAACAGCCTTAGAATGAAAAGGGAGAGGGGTGCCCAGGTGGCTCAGTCAGTTAAGTGTCTGTGGGGTCCTGGGATCGAGCCCCTCATCCCGCTCCCTGTTGGGCTGGGAGCCTGCTTCTCCAGCTCCCCCTGCTTGTGCTCTCTGTCAAATGGGTAAATAAAATCTTAAAAAAAAGGGGGGGGGGAGAGAAGGACCCAAAAGAATGTTTTGAAGTAGACTTGATGTTGGGAAATAAGAAGTCAAGAATGACTTTAGGGTTCTTGACTTAGTGAATAGAGATGACACTAGCTGATGTGGGAGGCCAAGAGAGAGCCTGGTGTTGTTGAATTTGGGGTGCTTATTGAAGAATTCAGGTAGCGATAATGAAAACAGAGTGTAGGTAGTATATAAAACAGTTGATGTTGCCAAGGGTTTGGTCTCATGGTTTTGTCTGGTGTCTCCCTGGGCCCAAGCAAATGATGATGGAATCCTAAAGAACACCCAAACTTAAATGGGCATGAAGAATTGGGGTAAGAGTATAGCAACTATGCAGGTAGGAGAGAGACACAGGAGTAAGTGGTATATGGAAGCTTTAGCTGAGGCTCTTTTGGCTTGCTAGGTGAGTTTTGGAGCACAGGAACAACATACAAGTTGCTCTAGCATCTTTTTTTTTTTTTTTTAAAGATTTTATTCATTTATTTGACAGACAGAATTCACAAGTAGGCACAGAGGCAGGCCGGGTGGGGGTGGGAAGCAGGCTCCCTGCTGAGCAGAGAGCCGGATGTGGGACTTGATCCCAGGACCTTGGGATCACGACCTGAGCCAAAGGCAGAGAGGATTTAACTTACTGAGCCACCCAGGCGTCCCTACTTTAGCATCTTAAAATAGTTCATATTGTATTCGATGTTCCATAAGTTTTTGAATGAATGAAATAAAATGTCACCAGGCGCCTGGGTGGCTTAGTTGCTAAGCATCTCTCTCCAGCTCAGGTCATGATCCCAGAGTCCTGGAATCGGGTCCCACATTCAGCTTCCTGGTCATCGGAGAATCTGCTTCCCCCTCACCCTCTACGCCTCCCGCTGCTTGTGCTCTCTCTCTCAAATAAATAAAATATTAAAAAAAATAAAAAATAAAATGTCACCAACTGAGATGCAGAGATTGGTTAAGATAGATTATTAGACATTTCAGCAGCAGCTCTTTCTGTCCACAGGTCCTGTCCCTGTGCTTTAATAAAACCACCAAAAAAAAAAAAGGTATTAGACATTTCAAAATAGTATATAATGTGTGTCATTTGCCTTTTATCTATTTGTAGTTTTATCTGTAGCTTATTGATAAAATTTGAAAACACCAGGAGCACATCTAGGCAAACACAGGCATATTTTTTTCCAGATATCTCAACTTGAATTTCACTTGTTTTTAGCATGTTTGTAGCCATGACTGTTGGGAGTAAGGACTGGGGGGAAATCTTTCACATGGTGATACCCAAGTTTTAATGACAAATGAAATGTAAATATGATTTTCTAGTTGACCTTTTTGGTAGTTTTCATCAGAAATTCTTTACTTTCTTGTAAAATGAATGCTTATTAATAGGATTGATTAGTAACATACTGTTATTTCCTTTCTGCTAGTTACATGCTACCCTCTGGAAAATGTGGATCTGAATTTACCTTATGCGTTCTTTGTGGTTGTATTTTTTAGTCACTTCCTCTTATGGTTTAGGGTCATTCTTCTCTCAGTGGACATCTTTGGGTGTCCATAAGGGGTGTGTCTTATAGTTAAGGGTTAGGAGATAAAATGCTCTTGTAAAGAAATGTTAATTCCTGAAATAGCTTACTGGAAGACCTCTATAAAGTAAGGCAAAAAATGTTCTAAATCTCATTCTACACCTAGGCTAAGCCTTTCTACATTTTTCTTTTTCCTTATTATCAATTTTTCTTAATTTTCTTTTACCTTTTGTGTCCCACTTGCTCTGTGACCACTTTTTTCTGATTTTTTTTCCTTGTCTCTGATTTGTTCATTCTCACCCTTCTCTTCTGCTTCATCTCTTCAGTATGCATAACTAGATATAATCTCAAATTGAAGTTTTAAGGAGTTTTTATATTTAATTTTATTTATGAAAGAGAGAGCAGGAGGTGAAGGAGGGGCGGAGGGAGAGGAAAAAACAGACTAGCCGCTGAGCAGGGAGCCTGATGTGAGACTCCCATCTCAGAACTGAAATTATGACCTGAGCCAAAGGCAGATGCTTAACCAACTGAGCCACCCAGGTACCCCACTTGGATGTCTAAAGAGTTTCTTTTTTAGTAAATACATTTGAATTTTTATAATTAAAAACTGAAGTGAGATTGAGACTTTTTGTTTTCAAAATAATTTTATAGTTTTTATGTTCATCTGCTATCTGATTTTTTAATCAGTGTTCCTTAAAGAAACAGGTTTCCTTTTCCAGGAGCACTCAGCAAATAAACTGTGTGGGGTTTGCTGAGCAATTTGAATTAGTCATTGTACAATTCTCCCCCTTCTCCTTTTTTGTTATTTTTTTAAAAAGTTTATTTAAGTAATCTCTACACCCACTGTGGGGCTTGAACTCCTGGCCCCAAGATCAAGAGTCTTATGCTCTTCCAGCTGAGTCAGCCAGGTACCCCTTTTCTATTATTTTGATAGAGCATTGATTTACTTACATATTTACATGTTTATTATATTAAAGTGTTCACTTATTATAAGATTTTCAATTGTTTTTGGAAAGAAATTACTAACTAGCTATGAAGAAAAAAATTATAAAATAGCAAAAGTTTCTGTAAAGTGGAAATATTTCCTTTTTTATTTTTTATGGAAATACTTCTTTTTTCTGAGTTCTGAGATGTACTCACAATTTTAGTAAGTTTACCTTTGGCATTTTTTGTGAGATCGTACAGGAATTTTTTTTATGAAACTCAGTTCTGGATTCCTGTTTACTTTTATGCATAACTCCCCTTCCCTTCCCTCTGTCAAATCCATCTTGGAAAAGTGTATAGAAAGCATACAGGAGTGGGTGTCAGGAAACCCGGGCTCTGGTCCAAATTATAGAACTTTGTTCTAATTGTTTGACCTCATTTGGTTTTTCTTTTGGTGTTTGTGGTCTCTAAACGTCAAATTTGATCTATTGTTTACAAGCAAAATATTCCAGCCTGAGCATCTTTCAAATCAAGACTTCTGTATTCTACATCTACATCTATATTCTAAATTTTCATTGTTCTTTATAATCCTGCCATTTACCAACATTGTGACCTTTGGCAAAGTTACTACATTACTGAGACTGTTTTTTCTGTTTGTGGGCATTATAAAGCGATTGTGAAGATTAGATTGGATAGTGAAATATACTTCAAAATACTTAGTTCGGGTATTCTGTAAAGCTGTTAACTTTTTTATAATTTTATGACTATAATAGAAATAACTGTCCCAAGTCTCACGTATGAAAAGGCATGAAGTATATGAATCATCAGTACCATATTTTTGTGGTAATTACATGTAAGAAAACATGTAAGGATGGAAGGAAACATGATGTTAAATTCTTTTTGAGTTTCTATTCAGGGTCTTTTAACTTGATTAAAGAAATCACTTTGTTATTTGGTTTTACTAGGTGCTTTGTTAAGCATCTTAAAAGTTTTAGTAATTAAATGTATTCTAGGTGAAATTTTGTCTGGAAGAATCATTCTGTGGAATTGTTTTGCCTTTTTTGGTTCGATATTAATGTTTGGAACTATGAGATACCCAGATGGCAGTTAAGGATATTTACTAAATATAAATAGCACTCTATTAAATAAACTGTTGGGGATAGGGGGTAGTGGATTCAATAGAAGAATCAAATGAAAAGTACCTAAAAAGCCTTCTGATGTTGATTTTCATCTCATTGGTGGCATTTTGTATGTCTAGTATTTTATAATCCTGCTCATCACTTTAAAAATATGTCACAGTAATATCAGAAAGTATGTAAAATTCTTGACTATTTTATTCTGCGTGTAATAGATTTAAAGGTCAACACTACTCTTTTATGTAGGTTATGGGTGCTACATATGTGCTTTCAGAGCAGTAGTGTGAGGAAGCTTGAAGTGGGATGGCAGGACGGCCTCATCCTTATGACAGTAACTCCAGTGATCCAGAGAATTGGGATCGGAAATTGCATAGTAGACCTCGTAAACTTTATAAACATTCAAGGTAGGTAGAAAATACGCATTTCACATATCAAAGCTCTGGTAAAATTGACTTCTATAAAGAATCAAACTGCATTTGGTTGTGGCAAGTCCTGTCAGAGGATGGGGGCTGGTTTACAGAAAATAATAATGTTTGCATTTCTCCTTAAAAAACTTTCACAGAAACATTTCTTTTTAATCTTCTTATATTTGTATTTATTTGAAGTTTTGTTTCTCTTTCTAAATAATGTTAAAATCTCCTTAGTTGACCCCATGAATAAGTGCTATAATTAATTTGATTATGAGCTCTGGCAAGACAGGTTAGTTCTCTCTATTTAAAACTCTCTAATCAGAATTTATTTTGTGCTTAAATACACTGTGTGTATAGAGTATACATAATTTACAGGCTATGTCATATTATGTTGTCATCCCGATACTAATGGGAAAATCATTCTTTCTGCAATGACTCTTCTGGTTCATTTGAAGTTTGATGCATTAAATGAAATTCATCTCAAAAATTTCTGCCCATTTGTATATTATATGTAAAGCTTTCATTTTGTACTGTGTGACTTAATGAGAAATACCTCATTTAGAATACTTTATGATTTGATATTTTAAGGTGTTAATTGGCAGCTCATAAACCTCACACATTACAGGTATGTAAGCATGTTTTCATAGTTTTGTGCTTTATAAATATTTACTTACAGAATAATATCAAACATTCGACTTTCTTGAATGTAAAATTGTCATAATCACTGATAACTGTTAACAGTTTTCTTAAAAAAATTAAAACCATTCTGTGATACTGAAATCCTTTTTGTAAGTTTTAAGAAGTAACTCAAGTACTCTTTGACTATATGCTGTAACTAGAAGGTATGAGTAACTGGTACTCTTTAAGTCTCCTGACAAGATGTCTATCTTTATTGTGGACTTTTAACGTGGAGAGGTCTAGAGTGGAAAAGTTAAGTTGACTCACTAATTTATAAGTGCACACCAATGATATGAGTGCTTTTTGGTTTATTTTTTTCATTTTGGGGGGCGTGGTGTGTATATATGTGTGTGTGCTTCAACTGGTGCTCTAGTACTTTTTCTCTATCCTGCTTATTATATGGATAATTATTATATTATTATATGGATAATTATTTCGTTTTTTCTCATTAAGTGTGGGATATTTTTATCTGCTATGTTGTATACGTTTTTCCAGGTGAATTCTATGTTATCCTTCCTAGTTCTTAATATTTTTCTGCTAATGTTCAGTACTGCATTATATATGAAGAGATAAAAGGTGAAAATAAGCTGTTGTTTGCTTTATAAAAGGTAAATGCATCAGTGAGGAAAACTACTAGTACTTTTTCATTCCTGGTGTTTTATTTCAAAAATAGCAAACATCATAGCTCTTCTTGATACCTATAACATCAGTAACTTTTTGATGCTCTTCTCAGGTAGACTGCAGCAATATTGGTTGTTTAAATGAAAAATATTAAAGAGAAATAGAAAATAAATACCAATACGTTATTTGTTTTTAATGAAAAGATGGAAAGACCATGAAATCTTTTGAACTGATTATTCTTTTAAGATTTTATTTATTTGACACGCAGAGAGAGAGAGTACAAACAGGGGGACTGGGAGGAGGAGGGAGAGGGAGAAGCAGGCTCCCTGCTGAGCAGAGGACCCCCCCCCCCCGACTCCCGTGGGTATCGGATCCCAGAATCCTGGGATCATGACCTGAGCTGAAGGCAGATGTTTAACTGAGCCACCCAGCGTCCCCTTTGAGCTTATTTTAACCTCATTCATGGAAATTCTGCCCAAGGGAAAATAACTTATTTTTAGAGACCTCTAGTTCATAAGAATACTTTTGAGGATACTTTAAAAATATAAGCAATTTGACTTTTTAAAAATGGCATTCTTTGAGTTGATATTAAAATAATTGGGAAGTTTTAAAAACTAACAACCAGCAAGTATGATTGGGTACTGCACTCAGTTCAGTAGAGATTCAGAAGTTTGTCAGGGTACCATCATGGAATGCTTAAAATCCACATATGGAACAATTAGAGGACAATAGAGCACCAAACTGTGGTAGTGAGTTGTAGTAAAATTAGAAGGAAGTTCAAAGAAGGAATAAGTATCAACTGAGTGATAATGAGACTTGAAAAAATCCTTGAAAGATTAGGTAGATTGGACATTCCTGCCAGGGACTTTCTGGAGATAACCTTGATTAGATTTGAATGTGGAACTCTATGAATAGTATTAGTTTCCCCAATTGACAAATGAAAAAAAACAAAAAACAAAAAAACCGAGGTTAATAAACTTGCCCAAGACCATCCAGTTTCTCAATGGCAAATTTAAAATTTATTTATTTAACCTCTTTTTCAAAAATTTTATTTATTTGAGAGAGAGTGAGAGAGCATGAGAGGGGAGAAGGTAAGAGGGAGAAGCAGACTCCCCATGGAGCTGGGAGCCCAGTGTGGGACTTGATCCCAGGACCAACTGAGCCACCAGGCACCCTGGTAAACCTAAAATTTATAAACAAGTTTCTCATTCTTTTTATTTTTAACATTTTCAGTAACTTATTATGGTACATTTTAAATACATATAGAGAAAACAGGTATAATAAATCCCTCTGTACTCTTCTCTTAGCTTCAAGTTGTTTTCAACTCATGGTTAGTTGTGTTTCATCTGGGCTTCTATCCACTCTCATCCTTTTTTTTTTTTTTTTTTAATCTTGTATATTTTTAGGGATATTTGAGCAAAAGAAAGCTAGACAAAACACTGGCTTAAGTTAGAGATTTATTTTATTATGTAAGTTCACAGATAGGCAATTCCTCATGTGGATTTAGTGGCTTAAGTTTGTTGGGATCAAAAATTCCTGATTTTCTTCTTTTCACATGGTCACAATATAATTTACTGTAGCTCCAGACATCATGTCTACCTTCCAGATGAGAATGAGGTAGAAGGGTGAAGGGGACAGTGGGAAAGGGGTTTCATTTATCGTAGGGAATTAAATTTCTCAGAAATTTCCAGCAGGCATCTGGTTATAAATCAATGGCTAGAATTATGTCGTATGGTCCTCTCTGGGTCTTAGAGGCTAAGACATGTAGGTGAGCACAATGCCACCTCAAACAGTGTTGGGGATTTAAATTTATAAAAATCAAATGTCTCAGTCTGTTTAGGCTGCTATAACAGAGTACCATAGATTGGGTGGTTTATAAACAAATTTATTTCTCATGGTTCTGGAGGCTCGAGAGTCCAAGCTCAAGATGCTGGCACATTTGATACCTGGTAAGGGCTTGCTGTGTCTTCACATGGTAAAAGGGGCTATGAATCTCTCTGGGGTCTTTTTTAAAAAGTACTAATCCAGTTCATGAGGGCTTTGCCCTCAAGACTTAATTACCTCCTCACTTCTAAATACCATCACATTGGGGAATACATTTCAGTCTGTGAATTTTGGGAGGACACAGACATTTAGTCTTCAGCAGTAAAGAAATAAGCGTATTTTATTGGTTCAGTTTTTGTGCATAATTTTTAAAAGTCTTGTATAAATTTATATTTTCTATTCACATTTTGGAATTGCCTGCATTTTTAGATTTTTTTTTCTTTTATTTTTTTTTCTTCTACTTTTCCTTACTAGCAAGGATAAAAATAAATTTCCTGAATTCTATAAGTGATAAGACTTACTATATATGTGTACAGCTTACCATTGAGGCTTTGCCTTATGGTTTCATTTCAATCTAATAAACTTTAAGGTACTTTTTTGAATTTTATTTTAAATGTAGACTTGATATGTATAGCACTGTGATATAAAAGACAAGGAAGTTAATCTTAACATGGATGGACTTCAGGATGCCTGTGTTTCTTATGGCTTAAACAAGTGCATACAAATAAATTAGTTAAAAAAATTACTGAACTTTGTTTCTTTCTGAGTAGTTGTATAGTTAATACTTGTATACAGGAGTGTGTAGCTTGCTGAGAGGTTAAATATCATTTCAGTTGAAGTGTGTTTGGCTTGAATTGCAACAACTTTAAATTACAAATTATGAGAGTTTTTTTGCTACTTAAAGAGGGAAAAAGAAAGCACCTTTTCTGTACAACTAACATTAAAATGGCTAAGTTGACAGTATGCTTAAAAGCTCCTGAATGTTTGAATTGGGTTGAATATAACTAAAACTCAGATCTGCAGTCTGCTCAGGTTACTAAAGATAAACGCATCATACATTCAATATCAGACTTTGCCGCAAGGTTTCATTCCCACATACAAGTACGCATGCTCCTTTCTTCTGAGACTGCGTGAAGATTGAGCTTTACAGTTTCCTTTTTTAAGTCACTTCGTAGTCCCAGCAGTAGTTTAGAAATAGAAAAGTTTGGTTGCTTTAACGAATAGTTCTTGAGTGGATTCATAAAATACAATATTTTTTCTTTGGTTTTAAAGAGAAGCTTTACTTCCCAGAATGGGTACACAGTAAAATATCAAAAGGAAAAAAGAAAGTTAGCTGCATCCTAGTTTTCTAAAACCTGGCAAGCTGGCACAGCTAGAATTAGCATTACAGATGGCATTTGGCAACATAGCTACATATCACCAAGCCCTCATCTCCCGAGTTTTCTTCAGCCTGTCTATCAATTACAATATCCAATCACTGCACAGAGATGGAGAAATGGGATGATCACAGCTCACACGATGCTGTTTGGTTAGAAACGTCAGTGCTGCACAACCCACGGCTGAGTCAGTGTCTGTGAGAAAATGAACTGAATTAATATATAGAGGGGGTTGTATCTCTGAACATTTGCAGCCTAAATAACCGCAATAGCATTATTCCACAGTAGAGGGAGGAAAGCTAGAGAAGTCTATGACAGGGGACGTAGTGGGGAGACTGGGAAATTTTCTGATTGTTCAGAGGAATCTTGAAGATGATGGAAATATCAGATGTGCTAAAGTTTCCTAGTAATGCCCAAGGATGCTGACCTGGCTTTCAGTGCTGCATTGTTTGAAAAAGCAGAGTCCCTTTATACTCTGATTTCAGAATTTTTTTCTTGTTTTTGTGTGTCTACCTTGGCATATACTAAAGTAAGGTGTGTATTCATTTATTACATGATATCACTGGGTTATAATTCTATACATCTTTGAATATGAGAGAGATTGAGAAAGATGTTTGGCCTTTGTTTCATTATGATCATTTACTTTTCTGGATGAAAAAGATCATATGTCTTGATTATCGGCTTAATGGCCAGTTATTTAAAGTAAATGGAGTGTGTTTCTATTGTTTTCATGGGTTTGATGCTTTGTTTCTTATTTTGTTTTAAGTCTTAGATTCTTCATGTAACTTGGGAGAATGCATTATGTTTGGTATTGCTTTTTGTGAATATTATAAACAATTCAAGGAAAGACTAATGTAAAATATTTTTAATATATTTGAAAATTAAATTCAAGATAGACAAATGGAATAGTTGAAATAATTTTCTAAAGAAGGGGATAAATGTATTTTTATTTTTGAATGAATTAACGGTTAGCTGGACCACTTATATACAGTAGTATTTTACAGAATTGAATATATTTGAATGATAAATTTTAACTGGTTAACATGACTTTTTTTCTAGTCTCTTAGAACATAGACTCTGAATAGATGATCTAGATGTTGCCCTTGAACTAGAGAGTAAATCAGATAAGTTTTTGGGTTATTGCAAAATCATTTGCAACCAGAGAGAATTTCTAAATAAATTGTTTTTGCTATGAAATTTTAAATCTTAACAGGTGACATTGCTTACTTTATTTAGAAATTTTAGCTCAGTGTTAAACACTTAAGAGTAATTTTTTCTTTTGTCTTCATTATTCCTGTCCTACTGATGCTTCATTTTATAGGGATTTGGGGGGATATACATTTTAAAATTATTTTTAATGTTTTTAAATAGTTAATAAGAGCCTTTCCTTGAAATGACAGGAAGTTCTTATGATTGCCTCCATTTAATTTCTAGAAGTTTGAATGGTCATCTTGATGGTTGTCACAACTTATTTATATGTTTAGGCTAGCAAGTGATATCTTATATTGGCTTTTTTTTGTGGTTCGGTATCCAGAAATGTTTTCCTAAACTTCTTTTAGTAATAGAGTTATAAAAGCAGAAATCTCAAGCTTAACCTTTTTGTCTTTATACTTGATATTTGTTTCTGGTTTTGCTGGTTCTTTTAAAATAATAATGCCTGTGTTATTGTAAAAGTGATACATACTCATTATATGAATTTGATAAATACAGAAAGCACATAGAAAAAAACAAAAATATGTTAAAACATTTTTCTTTTGATCATACCTTAACTATTTTTGGATATAACCTATTTTTTGTGTATGTATAAAAATATAAAATCACATATATGTTTAAAGGTGGTTTTGAAATATTACCACTGTATGTACTGTTATATAACCCATTTTTTTTACACTTAATCATGAACATCCTCTATGTCATGAAATAGTCTTATATAGCATAATTCTTAAGAACTGTGTTTTATGTATATATATTTTATAATTTATCAATTTGAGTTTTCCTAATTTTTGATTAGAGAAAAGATCAGCATGATTCCACAGGATAAATTTCTCTAAAAAAAGGAAGACTGCTTTAGGGAGTTAAGTAAAAATGTAATTTTGATATTTTTCTGACAGACAAAGATCCTTAGTGTGACTACACAATAAACTTTTGAAAGATATGCACTACTTTTAAAACAAAGCAAATAGCTAGGATTGCCATAATAATAAAGTATAGAAAAGAAATCTTTATAACAATTAGGAAAACAATGAGCTGAGACTTTTAAAAAATGCTGAGACCAACCAAAAGTGTATCTTATATTACATTTAAAAAGGTAATCAAGGAGAGTGTAATAATAATGCCTGACAATGAAAGAGGAAAAAAAAAATTCCTCAGCTCTTATTTAGAAGCTTCTTTGTTAAAGGGAAAGAGCAAACCACCACCACCACCAATAATAACAAAGCAAGCATTGCTACGAAGGACATAAAAATCAACAGGGGTATAGTGATGAAGAATGCATCTAGTTATCCTCTGGGTCAGTTGAAATATCTTAAATTTATAAAAGGAACTGCCTATAAAATTTTAAGTTATTGGTATTATTTGTAATTTCTAAAGATTTTGGGAGAACACTAGAAGTACTAAAAGATGGAGGATTCTAGGTCTGATTTTGAGAAAAGTAGATTTTAGAACAAAAAATGAAAAGGGTAGTTTATGACTAACTTGAAGAAAAATGGGTTAAAAATGATCCAGAATGGGTTTGCTAAAAATAGACTGAGAGTAATTTTCTGATGCAGTTGGTAGACTAGTAGCAATATAATGTATTTGGACTTAAGCTTAGTTTTTGGTAAAGTCTGTTTTTATATTCTTGGGGGTATAGTGAAGGGAAAAATGAGTTAACTATAAGTCATTTGTGTTAATCAACACAATTTTGATTTTGAATCACCCTACCCAAAGATTATCGATCTTGGAAGGTGACTTTTTTCTTTGCTTTGTCTCATTGTATATCTGAAGAAGGCAAATTATCAAATGTATAGGGGACAGTGAAGAAAGAAGGATAGGAAATGATAAATTAAATGATCCAAAATGACCTGAGTTTGTATTGTTAGACTAAATTTAAATAATTTTTTGGGGGGGGGAGGTTTGCATAAGGCCTGAAAAACACTAATATGCATTAAGTTAGCATGGCTTTATAATATCACACATGGAAGAGATTTGGGCATGTTTTTTGGCAATAAATTTGATACAAAACAAAAGTATAATATGGCTGCCATCATTAACATTTTCTCACCCACCCTCCCTGCTAAAAAAAAAAAAAAAAATCACAATTTTTTTGTGGAAAAGAAGGCTAGAGCCACCCTACTGTACACCAGAGTATTATTGTCTTTAGTTCTGTGTATATTTGAAGGAAGAATATGAAGAAGTTGGAAACCTTAAGGAACCGATGAGAGTCTTGGGGGCAGCTCTGATTGATACTAAGGAATCTCATAAGACGCATCTTCAAATATGTGAAGAGTCACCCTTTTGGAAATGACACTGTAGTTGGTTTGAGTCAGACTTGTTTGAGGTTGAAAGCATGAGCTCTGAAATTGAACTGCTTAGTTCACATCTCAAACCTGCCATTTAATTTGTTACCTGACTTTAGGAGAGTTCCTTAGGCTCTAAGCTTCTATTTTTCTCAAATGGGGACAGTTTTGAGGATTAAATGAAAATGTATGTAAAGTTCTCAGAGCTGTACCTGGCATGTATTAAATGTTCAGATCTTAGTGTTGTTTTTATTACTGTCATTTGGCCCTAGAAGGTAGAACTAGGGCAGCAGTTCTCAACTAGAGGTGTGATTTTTGCCCCTCAGTGGGCTTTGGCAATGTCTGAGGACATTTTTGGTAATGACTGGGAGGAAGGAGTACTACTAGTATCTAGTAGTGTTGTGGGAAGCTGGAGATGCTTCCCTCCACAAAACTTAGATTTCGTGTTTGTATAGTATTTCTTGGGATACGTAGGTATATTGAATGATCAGTAAAGGGCTTCTGATACTAATTTTATCAATCTAATTTAGTTTAGCAGAGTAGTTTAGATTTTTAATTTTGTTTTATTGCTTAAAATTTTAGTATGAGCATGGAGGAGGGAATTTAATGAAATAAGTCAGTTTGTGTTTTCAAAAGGCCATTTGGAAATACAAGGGACTGTTGGATTGCAATTTCTCTGGAAACATGTTTTGTGAAACCAGTTCGTTAAAATATTGACAATTTGATATAAACATTTCTAAAACTAAATCTTGTATTTGTACCTCATATTTTTCCCCCCACTGGTTTATTTCCCCCCATTAGTAATGAGGATAGATGCTCCAAAAGGTTTTTTTTTTTTTTTTGAAATTCCTATATACTTTTATTATACATATGTAAAACATATAACATACATGTATTTTATATATAAAACACACATGTAATAAATAAAACCTTTTTTTTCCTGCTTTTTTTTTTCTCATTTTATTTATTTTTCCAGTGTAACAGTATTCATTCTTTTTGCACAACACCCAGTGCTCCATGCAAAACGTGCCCTCCCCATTACCCACCACCTGTTCCCCCAAAAGGTTTTTAAAAGTAAAACAATTTTTTGAAGCATATTTAAATGTACATGATTATGTATGCATTATAATATTATTCTCAATCATGAACAGCAACTTGCACAAAGTACTCAGTAAATATTTGTTGAATAAATGACTAATCAGTAGAAACAAAATACATCTGACCATTAATTTAGATCTGTGCAGTTAATATTATATTATACATATAATATATAATAGTTAATATAATGTTTATGTATGCATATTATGTGTCTGTGTATATATATATATATATATATATTTTAAGATTTGTTCATTATTTTAGAACATGTGTCAGGGCTAGAGGGTGAGGGAGAGAGGGAATCGCAAGCAGACTCTGTGCTGAGTGCAGAGCCTGACAAGGGGCTTGATCCCACAATCACAAGATCATGACCTGAGCCTAAATCAAGAGTCCCGGGGCGCCTGGGTGGCTCAGTGGATTAAGCCGCTGCCTTCGGCTCAGGTCATGATCTCAGGGTCCTGGGATCGGGCCCCGCATCGGGCTCTCTGCTCCGCAGGGAGCCTGCTTTCTCCTCTCTCTCTGCCTGCCTCTCTGCCTACTTGTGATCTCTCTCTGTCAAATAAATAAATAAAATCTTTAAAAAAAAAAAAAAAATCAAGAGTCCCGACGCTCAACCGACTGAGCTACTCAGGCACCCCTGGTGGTTAGCTATATTTTAAAACTACCTTATAATTTTCTATGGTAGGGAATTGCTTAAGACTGTTAAGTGTATAGTGATTTCCAATTCCCAAATTTTTATCTCTAACCTGGACCTTTCCCCTGAACTTTAGATTTATGTGTCTCACTCCTTATTTGGTATCTGCATTTGGACGTTGAATAAACGTCTTTACAATGTCTAAGATATACCTACACTTTCCAAACTTAATCTTCCCACTCTCATTCTCATGTGGTAAATGGAACTTCAATTCTTTTAGTTGCTCAGACCAAAATAATAGTCATCCTTGACACTGCTCTCTCACCTCCTACATTTAATCTCTGAAATTTCAAAAAGTCTTATTCTTCAAAAAGTATAGTCCCATCCACTCTTTGCCATGTGCACTGCTACAACTCTGGGCCAAGTCACTTTTAGCTCTCACCTGAATTATTTGCAGTAGCCTCTGAATTGGTCATTTTATTCTACATTTGTATCCTTATCTTCCACTTGATCTAATAAAGTTAGATTATGTAACTTACACTTCACTGGTACCCATATCACTCAGATCAAAAGCAAAAACCCTTTATCTATCTATCTAGTCTTTTTTTTTATATTTCATCTTTTAAAAAAGATTTTATTTATTTATTTGAGAGAGTGTGAGTGCACACGAGTGAGGGAGAGGATAAGAGGGAGTGAGAATAGCAGACTCCCCACTGAGCAGGAAGCCCAACGTGGATCTCCATCCGGGACCCCAAGATCATGACGTGAGCTGAAGGCAGATGCTTAACTGACAGCCAGCCAGGAGCCCTGCAAAAATCCTTAAACATTCTTTTAAGGCCCTTCATAATCTGGTCCTAGTCTTGTTTCTCTGAGCTCATCTTTTTTTTTTTTTTTTCTTATTTTTAAGATTTGTTTGTTTATTTTAGAAAGGGTGTGCGATCAGGGGCCAGGGGGCAAAGGGAGAGGAATAAGTACACTCCATACTGAGCACAGAGCCTGATGGGGGCTCAATCCCATGAACTGAGATCACAACCTGAGCCTAAACTAAGGTGGATGCTTAAACTGATTGCACTACCTAGGCGTCCCTGAGCTCATCTTTTAACATTGTCTTGCTTTCTTTGCTTCAGCTATCCTGGCCTTCTTGAATGCCATGAAAAAGCCAAAGATTTACTCTTGCCATAGGGTCTTATGCATATATTCTCATATTTCTGTTTTTCTTTTCCTTAGATCTTTGGTCAGATATCTTCTCAGACAGTCCCTACTTGACCACTCTATGAAAGATAGAAACTTGTACCCCCAAATGAGCCTCTGTCCTTTTTACCCTGCTTCATTTTTTCTCATAGAACTTATCACCATATAATATTTAATGTATTTATTTGTCTATATTCTGTGATTTTCTTCCCTAGATTGTATTAATTTTGAGGGCACAGCAGGACTAGAATAGTAAATAGCCTATGATTTGTGTTCAGTGAATATTTGGTAGACTGAATGCATGTTAAAACAAATTTTTAGGATAATGGATAGTAGGGTAAGAGTACTTTTAGTTATTATAGGGTTTAATTGTCATTGTATGCTTGTTGTAAACACCTGATACCTGTTGATGAATTATAACTAGCTATTTTTTAGAACTGAAAAAATTAGCAGTATAACATTTAGGTATTCCAACGTCAATTCAGAGACTCCTCAGTTTGGAGAGGTGCTTTCCTACCAACATTTTCATTTTGTTAAAAAAGTTCAAAAGCTAGAAGCAAAGTAATAGACATTTTGAAAGTTAAAGAAACCTTCAGTTCCTTTGCTGTTTGCATGAAATTAGTTTTTATCATTTGGGAAAACTTTACCCTGGTAGTAAAACATTAAATCTTTGCCCTTAAGGGGTACTTTTCTCTCAGAATTTTTAGTATCTTGGTTTTCATTTGACTTCACAGAAAAGATGCTCTTAGAGTGGTCATTGCAACAGTATATGGAACTTTTTTTTAAAATTTAAGTATAATTAACATACAATATTATATTAGTTTCAGGTTTACGAGCTAATGATTGAACAATTCTATATATAAATCATTGCTCATCAACATACTCTACTTTATCTATTTCTCCTATTCCCCCTACCCATCTCCCCTCTGGCAACCACCAGTTTGTTTTCTGTATTTAAGAGTGGGATTTTTTTTGTCTCTTTTTAATTTTTGTTTGTTTTATTTCTTAAATTCTGCACAAGAGTGAAATCATATGGTATTTGTCTTTCTCTGAATAACTATTTCACTTAGGATTATACCCTCTAGGTCCATCCATGTTGATGCAAATAGCAAGATTTCATTCTTTTTTATGGCTGAGTAATATTCCATTGTATATATGTATGTACGTGTGTGTACACCATATATATGTGTACACCACACACACACCCACACACACACACCACATCTTTATCCATTCACCTATCAGTGGACGCTTGTGTTGCTTCCTTATCATGGCTATTGTAAATAATACTGCAGTAAACATAGTGGTGCATATATCTTTTTGAATTATTGTTTTCATTTTCTTTGGGTAAATACCCAGTAGTGGAATAACTGGATCATAGGGTAATTATATTTTTAATTTTTTGAGGAACCTCACTGTGTTTTCCACAGTGGCTGCACCAATTTACATTCCCACCAACAGTGTACAAGGGTTCTTTTTTCTTTTCTTTTCTTTCTTTCTTTTTTATTTGTCAGAGGGAGAGAGGAGCGAGAGTGAGCACAGGCAGACAGAGTCGCAGGCAGAGGCAGAGGGAGAAGCAGGCTCCCTGCCGAGCAAGGAGCCGGATGTGGGACTCGATCCCAGGACGCCGGAATCATGACCTGAGCGGAAGGGAGTTGCTTAACCAACTGAGCCACCCAAGGTTCTTTTTTCTATTAAACTTTCTTGCTGTTGCTACTGCCTCTACCTTACTTCAGTTGCGGACATATCTGACAATGGATTTTTTTTTTTTTTAAGATTTTATTTATTTATTTGACAGAGAGAGATTACAAGTAGATAGAGAGGCAGGCAGAGAGAGAGAGAGGGAAGCAGGCTCCCCGCTGAGCAGAGAGCCCGACGCGGGACTCGATCCCAGGACCCTGAGATCACGACCTGAGCCGAAGGCAGCGGCTCAACCCACTGAGCCACCCAGGCGCCCTGACAATGGATTTTTAAGGAGAAGAAAAAGATAGTAGGATTTAGGACTATAGTATTAAGACTATATTTCTTGCTATGGTTGTCTTTAGTGGGGGAAATCTGGGATTTAAGTATCATTTAAAATATTTCTAAAGAAAAAATGGATCAAACCACATACTTTTGAGAGCATAGTTCAGTCCTCAGTTGAGAACTGCCCTTTTCAGTAATTAGCCCTTGTTCCTTGGGGGGAACTGATCATGTATTAAGCAGAACTAAAAGCTTATGGAAAGGTTGGTTGACGAAAAGATGAAATTTGTATTATATCTTTTGAAAATAGATTTAGAATTTGATAATATTTCTTATATCATGACAGTTATTTACACTTAACATAGGAATGGGAAACATTTTCTGTAAAGGGTTGAATAGTAAATATTTTTGGCTCTGTGGACTATACAGTCTCTGTTCCAACAACTCAGTTTTGCTATTATAGAGTGAAAACAGCCATAAACAATGTATAAGCGAATGGGCATAGTTGTGTTTTAATAAAGCTTTATTTACAAAAGCAAGTAATGTGTTGCATGTGGTCCATGAGCCATGGTTTTGCATCTCTTAACACCTTAAATATGCTTATAAAAGACATATGAAAATTAAATGTTTAACAATATATTAATATGAAATCATTTATAAGTCTTAAAAAAACGAAAACATAAGATATGATACTTATACGAATAAAAATGGCTTAATTTTCTATAAAATAAAATAAAAATAAAATAAAAATAAAAATAGGAATTTAAAATATTGCCTTTTTAAGGACAGACTAATGGTTAGGAATATCTAATGCAAAATTTACAAGGATGCTGACCTCATTTTTAAGAAAATGTAGGTCTTGGGGCACCTGGGTGGCTCTCAGTTGGTTAAGCTTCTGCCTTCAGCTCAGGTCATTATCCTAGGGTCCTGGGATCAAGCCCCACGTTGGGCTCCCTGCTCAGTGCGTCTGCTTCTTCCTCTCCCTCTGTGATCTCTTTTGCTTTTGTTCTCTCTCAAATAAATAATAAAACCTTAAAAAAAAAAAGGAAAAAGAAAAAGTAGGTCTTAAAACCTCAATTAAAGTTTAAAACACCTTTAAATTTGTAAAGCTCCATATCTCTGTACACACACACACACACACACACACACACACACACAGTAGTGTTTGATGAGGAATATACCTTTGATGAAGGGGAAAATGCTTAGATATTATATATACCCTGAAACTCAGCTAAATTCAAAAAATATTAATAAGGTACGCCTGGTTAGTATATTAGTTGCTAGAAGTGTTTAAAGATAAGTAATATAATTCCTCAAACTAGGAAAGTGCTACCACATAAGGTTGTACCATGTGTATTCTACGTAAGGTTACTATATATGTGAATACGATTCATTTTGTAGATACTTTACTTTTGTGTTTTTGTTACAACTAGTGTCTGATAGCAGCAGTGCTTACTAAAATCAGTTACTTCTGGAAATTTTTCATGTATAATTTCTCTTTATTTTCTCTGTTCTCTATGAACATACATTATTTGAATGCTGACCTTGTTCATTATTTTTCTAATTTTCTCATTCTTTCTCTCTTATTTTCTATTCTTTGTCTGTCTTTTATTCCCAATTTTATCTATCAGTCCTTTGGTAACCTTTAAAAGCTTCTGTGATTGTGTTTTGAATTTCTAAGAACTCTCATTCTTTTTATTTTTTTAAGATTTTATTTATTTATTTGACAGAGATAACAAGTAGGCAGAAAGGCAGGCAGAGAGAGAAGGGGAAGCAGGCTCCCTGCTCATGTGGGGCTCGATCTCAGGACCCTGAGACCATGACCCAAGCCGAAGTCAGAGGCTTAAACCACTGAGCCACCCAGGCGCCCCTCATTCTCTTTTTAAAAACAATATCCCTCTCCTATTGTTATAGAAATAATCTTTTCAGATCCCTGAGATTATTAATTACAGTTTTGCTTTTTTTGGTCTCTAATTGCCTATTGCTATTTTTATGTTTATTAAACTTATCATGAAATAGTTTTTTTTTTTTAATATTTATTTGACAGAGAAATCACAACTAGGCAGAGAGGCAGGCAGAGAGAGAGGAGGAAGCAGGCTCCCCGCGGAGCAGAGAGCCCGATGTGGGGCTCGATCCCAGGATCCTGAATCCATGACCTGAGCCGAAGGCAGAGGCTTTAACCCACTGAGCCTCCCAGGCGCCCCTGGAATAGTTTTAGATTTACAAGAAATTGCGAAAATTGTGCAATGAGTTCATGGGTACTCTTCATCCCTTCATCCAGCTTCCCTCAGTAGTAACATCTCACATAAGTGTAGTACATTAGCAAACAAGGAGATTGACATTGGTACAATATAAAATACTGTAACTAAACTATAAACATCAGTTTTTATATGAACTTTTTTTTTCTGGCATATATTCTTTGATATTTTATCAAATATATAGATTTGTATAACTACCTCCACCGTCAGGATACAGAACTGCTGCCATCACCACAGGCAGACGCCCCCATGCTGTCTCTTTAGAATCACACCCTTTTCCCCCACTTTTAACCTCTGGCAACCCCTGATTTGTTCTCCATCTCTATAATTTTGTCATTTTGAGACTATTACATGAATGTAGTCAGATAGTATGTAAACTTTTGGGTTTGGGTTTTTCATTTCCTATAATGCCCTTGTATCTTTTCACATTGTACATATCAGTAGTTCTTATTTCTGAGTACTACTCTATTTTGTGGAGGTACCACAGTTTATTTATCCTTTCAGAGAATAGCATGGTTTTTGTTACATATTTTGCAATACTGTTGGACTTTTAAAATTCTATACATATTGGGGCGCCTGGGTGGCTCAGTGGGTTAAGCCGCTGCCTTCGGCTCAGGTCATGATCTCGGGGTCCTGGGATCGAGTCCCACGTCGGGCTCTCTGCTCAGCAGGGAGCCTGCTTCCCTCTCTCTCTCTCTCTGCCTGCCTCTCTATCTACTTGTGATCTCTCTCTGTCAAATAAATAAAATAAAATCTTTAAAAAAAAAATTCTATACATATTGCTTTACTATTTTTTCCCCTTGTAGGAGTTTTTTAGTTTCACAGAACAAAATGAAGGAGACCCTTAAATTTCTCCTCAGTCCTTAGGAACCTGCCTGCCATTGGAATCTGTTGCTATAATTGGAAATTTGAAAAAAATTTGGTGGCAAGGTCATAAGTGAAAATTCATATAAAATGAATATTCTGAAGTTTGATGTAAACAGATACTTGCTTCTGAGAGTGAATATTTTAGTAAGATTTAAGTATTTTTGGTCAGTCAACTGTCTGTTGATTGCCCTCGTGCTTTAAAGCATGATTTTGAAATTAAGTGAGAAGTAGGATAAATCAGAGGCATTAACTTATTTAAGTTCCAAGATTTAAAAATGGAAATGTTTTCTTTTGGCAGGATTTGTGGTTTTTGTTTTTTTTTAAATATTTTATTTATTTATTTAACAGAGCTTACAAGTAGGCAGAGAGGCAGGCAGCGAGAGAGAGGAGGAAGCAGGCTCCCTGCTGAGCAGAGAGCCGGATGTGGACTCGATCCCAGGATCCTCATGACCTGAGCAGATCCACTGAGCCACCCAGGTGCCCCGGCAGGATATGTGTTTAAGGTTGGTTTATTTACATAACTAGAGGTGCTGTGAGTGATATTTCTTAATGATGAAAATTGTGATTTTAGAGGAGTCATGGTTAAGGATTCTGATTTGGGTTTCTCTAGTAACTATTGGGTAATATTATCTGTGAAGTTTTCAAGTGATGATCAGTTGGAAATGGTAGTTGTTTCTAATCTTATTGTAGAAAGTCTTTGACTTCATGAGAACATGAACCATGTTATAAGAGGGAATGCAAAAATCTATGTTAGTGAAAGAGAATTTAGGATTTATTAGGAGAAGAAAGGCATGACTTTTATTAAGTGTAATTAAAATGACTGACTAGAAACTTCCTGGAAGGATATCCTTAAGCAGGCCATGTTCTAGTCAAGAGGCCAGTTCTGGTGTAGAGTGAGGTAAGTTTTGATAAAGGTACGCACTCATGAAACTGCACTGCAGTCAGGAGATGAACATACCCATCACACCTAAAGGTTTCCTTGAAGTGCTTTTTAAAAAAAAAAAATTGAAGTATAATTAACATATAATGTTATGTTAGTTTCAGGTGTAAACATATTGATTCAACAATTTTATACTCAGTCCTCACCAGGGAAGTGTAGTCACCAAACATTATTACTACAATATTATTGACTATATTCCTTATGATGTATTTTCCATCTCTGTGACTTATAATTGGAAGTTTTTACCTCTTAATCCCCATTATCTATTTCATTTACCCCTCTACCCACATCCCTCTGGCAACCACCAGTTCCTCTCTATTTCAGAATGTGGGGTTTTTTTTTCCTTGTTCATTTTTGTTTTTTAGATTCTGCATATAAGTGGAATCATATGATATTTGTCTTTTTCTTTCTGACTTATTTCACTAGCATTCTACTGCCTAGGTTCATTCATGCTGTTGCAGAGGGCAAAATCTCATTCTTTTCTGTAGCTATATTCTATTATAGTATGTATAGTACATTTTCTTTATCCAGTCATCTATCAGTGGATACTTGGGGTGCTTCCATATCTTGGCTATTGTAAATAATGCTGCAATAAACATAGGTGTGATTCTTTTTGAATTAGTGTTTTCTGTTTTTGTTGGGTTAATATGAGTAGTGAGATTACTGGATCATGTGGTATTTGTATTTGTAATTTTTTGAGGAACTTCCATCACTGTTTTCCACAGTGGTTACACCAATTTACATTCCAACTGTGCAGGAGGGTTCCTTTTTCTCCACATTTTCACCAACACTTGTTATTTCTTTTTGATTTTAGCCATTCTCACTGGTGTAAGGTGACATCTCATCATAGTTTCGATTTGCATTTCCCTGATGATTAGTGATTTGAGCATCTTTTCATGTGTCTGTTGACCATCTGTAGTTTCCTCTGGAAAAATGTCTGTTCAGGTCCTCTGCCTATTTTTTAAAAAATATTTTATTTGTTTATTTGATAGAGATCACAAGTAGGCAGAGAGACAGGCAGAGAGAGAGGGGGAAGCAGGCTCCCCACTGAGCAGAGATCCCGATGTGGGACTCAATCCCAGGACCCTGAGATCATGACCTGAGCCGAAGGCAGAGGCTTAACCCGCTAGCCACCCAGGCGCCCTTTCTGCCTATTTTTAATTAGATTATTTGGGGCTTTGGTATTGAGTTGTCTTCATATATTTTGCATTTTAACACCTTATCAGATACATCATTTGCAAATATCTTCTCCCATTCAGTAGATTGCCTATTGTTTTATTGATGGTTTCCTTTAATGTACAAAAGCTTTTTATTTTGGTGTAGTTTCAATAGCTTAATTCTGCTTTTGTTTCCCTTTGCCTGAGGACACATATCCATAAATCTGTTGCTAAGGTCAATGTCAAAGAGATTACGGCCTATGCTTTCTTTTAGGAGTTCTAATCCGTATCACATTTAGATCCATTTTGAGTTTATTTTTGTGTATGCTGTAAGAAAATGGTTCAGTTTTATTCTCCTGCATGTAGCTGTCCAGTTTTCCCAGCACCATTTATTGAAGAGACTGTCTTTGCCCCATTGTATGTTCTTTGTTGCAGATTAATTGACCACAGAAGCATGTATTTATTTCTGGACTCTCAATTCTGTTCCTTTGGTCTGTGTGTCTGTCTTTGTGCCAGTAACATACAGTTTTGATTACTACAGCTTTGTAGTATATCTTGAAATCTGGGATTGTGATACCTCTAGCTTTGTTACTCTTTTTCAAGATTACTTGCTATTCAGGGTCTTTTATGGTTCCATACAAACTTTAGTATTATTTGTTCCAGTTCTATGTTCCATTTCCACAGTTCTATATTCCAGTTCCATTTTTTTATGAAAAATGGAGTTGATATTAAATATCAATGTAATAGGAATTACATTGAATTCATAGATTGTTTTTGGTAGTATGGACATTTTAATGATATTGATTCTTCCAATCCATGAAGATAGAATATCTTTCTATTTTCTTGTGTTGCTTTAAATTTCTCTCATCAGTGATTTATAGTTCTCATAGTACAAATTTTTCACCTCCTTGGTTAAGTTTATTCCTAGGCATTTTGTTCTTTTTGGTGCAGTTGTAAATGGGATTGTTTTCTTAAATCCTCTTTTTGCTACTTTTTTGTTAGTGTGTAGAAATGGAACAGATTTCTGTATATTGATTTTGTGTCCTGCGACTTTACTGAATTCATTTATCAGTTCTAATAGTTTTTTGGAGGAATTTTTAGGGTTTTCTATATATAGTATCATATCATCTACAAATAATGAGTTCTACTTTACCAGTTTGGATGCCTTTTGTATCTTTGTCTTGTCTGACTCTTGCAGGTAGGATTTCCAGTGCTATGTTGAATAAAAGTGGTGAGAATGGATGTCCTTGTTCCTGATTTTAGAGGACAGGCTCCCAGTCTTTAAATCACTGTGTTTTTTATGTATGGCTTTTATTATGTTCAAGTTTGTTCTCTCTAAACCTGGTTTGTTGAGACTTTGTATCTTGAATGGATGTTATATTTGTCAAATGTTTTTTTTTGAGATGATCATATGGATTTTAATCCTTTTTTTTTTTTTTTTTAATGTATTCACATTGATTGATTTGCAAATATTGAACCACCCTTCCATCCCTGGAATAAACTTTACTTGATTGTGGAGAATTACTTTTTTAATGTTTTGTTGAATTCAGTTTGTTAATATGTTGATGATTTTTGCATCTGTGTTTATCAGAGATCTTTGCCTGTAGTTTTCTTTTTCTGCAGTGTTTTTCCCTGGTTTGGGTATCAGGGTAATGCTGGTTTTGTAGTATGAATGTGGCAGTTTTCCTCTTCTACTTTCTCTTGTACTTCTAACACAGAAGAACATGTGTTAGCTTTGTGTTTGGTAGAATTCACCATCTGGTCTTGGATTGTTGTTTATTGGGGTTTTTTGATTACTGATTCAGTTTCATTACTAGTAATTGATCTGCTTAAGTTTTCTGTTTTATCCTGGTCTTGAAAGAGAATATGTTTCTAGGAACTTATCCATTTCTCTTAGGTTGTCCAATTTGTTGGCATACAGTTTTTTATAATATTCTTTTATATTTCTTTATATTCTTTATATTACTCTATATATTCTTTATATTCTTATATAATATTCTTTATATTTCTGTGGTGTTGGTTGTCATTTTTCCTTTGTTTCTGATTTTATTTCAGTTTTTCTCTTTTTTCTTGATGAATCTGGCTGAAGGCTTATTAATGTTTATCATCTTTTCAAGGAATCAGCTCCTGGTTTCATTGATCTTTCCTGTTGTTTTTTAATCCTCCATTTTATTTATTTCTGTTCTAATCTTTATCATTTCCTTCCTCTGCTAGTTTGGGGCTTTGATTGTTCTTTTTCTAGCTCTTTTAGTTGTAAGGTTGAGTTGTTTATTTGAGAGTATTCTTGTTTCTTGAAGTAGGCCTTTGTTAGTATAAAGTTCTCCCTCAGAACTGCTTTTCCTGTGTCCCAAGGATTGGGGGCCATTGTGTTTTCATTTCCATTTGTCTTCATGTGTTTTTTTTATTTTTTCTTTGTTTTCTTGTTGACCCATTCATTGTTTAGTAGCATGTTGTTTAGCCTCCATGTATTTGTGTTCTTTCCAGATTCTTATTATTGATTTCTAGTTTCATACCATTGTGGTCAGAAAAGATGCTAGGTATGATTTCAGTCTTCTTAAATTTATTGTGACTTGTTTTGTGGACCAACATGATCTGTCTTACAGAATGTTCCATGTGTACTTGAAAAGAATGTGTATGTTGCTGTTTTTGGATAGAATGTTCTGTATATATCTTATGTCCATCTGGTCTAATTATGTCATTAAGTCAGTGTTTCCTTGTTGATTTTTCTGTCTGGATGATCTATTATTGATGTAAGTGCAGTGTTAAAGTCCCCTACTATTATTGTGTTACTTTCAGTTTCTCCCTTTATATCTGTTAATAATTGCTTTATGCATTTAGGTGGTCCTTTGTTAGGTGTATAGGTATTTACAATTGTTATACCCTCCTATTGTCTCGATGTCTTTATTATTTTGTGGTACCCTTCTTTTTCTGTTGCTACAGTCTGTTTATTTTTTATTTTATTTATTTTTTTTGCTACAGTCTGTTTTAAAGTCTCTTTTGTTTGGTGTAAGTATTGCCACCCTGGCTTTTCTTTTTTTTTTTTTTTTTTTCCCTACTTCCATTTGCATGGTATATGTTTTTTCAGCCCTTCACTTTTAATTTGTACATGTGTTTAGTTTTGAAGTAAGTCTCTTGTAGGCAGCATATAATGGGTCTTTTTTTTTTTTTTTTAATCCTTTCAGTCATTGGATTGGAACGGCTAGTCCATTTATATTTAAAGTAATTATTGATAGGTATGTACTTATTGCCATTTTGTTCATTGTTTTCTGGTTGTTTTTGTAGTTCTTCTCTGTTCCTTTCTTTTGTTCTCTTCTTTCATAATTTGATTGTTTTCTTTAGTGTTATGGTTAGATTCCTTTCCCTTTATTTTTTGTGCATCTATTATAGTTTTTTGGTTTGTTACCATTAGGTTTATATTTAGGTTATGTGTATAGCAGTTTGTATTAGGTTGATGGTCACTTTAAATTCGAACACATTCTAAAAGCACTAAACTTTTACTCCTCCCTCCACGTTTTAGGTATGTGATGTCATATTTACATCTTTTTCTGTATTCCTTGATGGTATTTGTGGGTATAACTGATTTTACTACTTTTGTGTTTCCATCTCCATACTGACTTTGTAAGTGATTAGTCTACTACCTTTATTATATGTTTTTTACCTATGAAATTTTTTCTCCTCATAATTTTCTTCTAGTTGTCACCTTTTCAAAGAATTCTCCTTGGGGTCCTTTGTAACTTTTTCCTTCTACCTCTTTCAGCCCCCATATTCCGTGCCCATATAAATACCAGTATATTTTCTGACACTGTACATTTGTTTGTGTTTCCCAGAACTTGATATTACTGTGTCCTTTTTTGGGTTGTATAGGGATCTAGCTTCTTTCACTCAGCATAATTTTGAACTTGATCCATGTTGTAATTTGTATTACTAGTTTGTTTCTCTTTGTTTGTTGAGTAGTATTCCATTGTATGTGCACATCACAAATTGTTTATCCAGTTACCTGTTCACAGACATTTAGGCTGTCTCTAGTTTGCAACTGTTACAAATGAAGCAACTAACAATGTTTGTATCTTTTTACAGACATACGCTTTTATTTCTTTTGGGGGAATAGGTGGGATGCCTGGGTCATATGCATAGTAAATAGGTACATTTCTAAGAAACTTTCAAACTGTTTTCCAATACAGTTTTTAAAGTGGTTGGATCATTTTACATTACCATCAGGGGTATGTGACAGTTTCATTTCATACACATATTCATCAACCCTTGATATGGCCCTTCTTTCTATTTAGCCATTCATATAGATGTGAAATGGTGTTACATTGTGGTTTTGATATCCATTTCCTTAATGAGTGATGATGTTCAGCAGCTTTTCATGTACTTATTTTTTTCATCCTTATATCTCAAATATTTTGTGCATTGAGAGTTCTTTATAGCCTAGATACACATTCTTTTTCAGATATGTGATTTCATTCTCCTGTGTCTTTTGAAGAGCCAAAGTTCTTAATTTTTTTAAAGATTTTTAAAAATTAATTTGACAGAGCATGCATGTGTGAACACAGGTAGGGAGAGCAGCAGGGAGAGGGAGAAGCACACACCCTGCTGAGTAGGGAGCCCTATGTGGGACTTGATTCCAGGACCCTGGGGTCATGACCTGAGCCGAAGGCAGGTGCTGGACCAACTGAGCCACCTAGACACCCTGAAAAGTTTTTAATTTTGATGTAGCCCCAGTTCATCAGTTTATTTATTTACTTATTTACTTAGGTTTAGAGAGGAGAGGGAGGGAGGGAAGGGTGGGTGAAAGTGAGAGAGAGAGATAATCTTAAGCAGGCTCCACACCTGGCATGGAGCCCAATGTGGGGCTCACTCTCACAACCCTGAGATCATGACCTGAGACAAAATCAAGTTGGATGCTTAACTGTCTGAGCCACCCAGGTACCCCGTGTTAATTTATTTTTTAATGAATTCTGCTTTTTTTCTCCTTAAACTTTTATAATTTTAAGTTTTAGATTTAGGGTTGTGATTCATTTTGACTTCACTTTTGTATATGACACAAACTCTCCTTCCATCACCTGCAACTCTCTCCTCCCCAAGGTGCTGGAGGCAGAGTATACATTCTATATTCATTTGTTTCAGCACTGTTTGATGAAAAGACTCTTGAATTGACTTTGAATCCTTGTTGAAAATGAGTTGTCTGTATATGTGTGTGTGGGCCCTTTTCTGATTCTTGATCTATTTGTCTGTCATTATACCAGTAGCACACTGTGTTCATTCCTGTATCTTTATAATAAGCTTTGAAATTAGTGTTCCATATCTGTTATTTTTAAGAAGTTATTTAGGCTCGGGGGCGCCTGGGTGGCTCAGTGGGTTAAGCCGCTGCCTTCAGCTCAGGTCATGATCTCAGGGTCCTGGGATCGAGTCCCGCGTCTGGCTCTCTGTTCAGCGGAGAGCCTGCTTCCCTTCCTCTCTCTCTGCCTGCCTCTCTTGTGATTTCTCTCCGTCAAATAAATAAATAAAATCTTTAAAAAAAAAAAAAAAAGAAGTTATTTAGGCTCTTCTAGATCCTTTGCACTTCTGTATGAATTTTGGAATCAGTTTGTTAACTTTTGACTAAGAAACCTGTTAAAAATTTTGGAATTATATTGTGTGTTTTTTAAGAGTTTGTTTATGAGAGAGAGCCAGAGCACAAGCACAGGCAGGAGGAGGGACAGAAGGACAAGCAGACTCAGTACTGATCATGGAACCCCAGGCAGGGTGACCCCAGAGCCCTGAGATCGTGACCTGAGCTGAAATCAGACACTTAACTGAGTAACCCAAGCACCCCTGGAGTTATATTGTATCTACAGATCAACTTGGGGAGAATTGCTTTTTTTTTTTTTTTTTTTTAAAGATTTTATTTATTTATTTGACAGAGAGAGATCACAAGTAGGCAGAGAGAGAGAGAGAGGGAAGCAGGCTCCCTTCTGAGCAGAGAGCCCGATGTGGGACTCGATCCCAGGACCCTGAGATCATGACCTGAGCCGAAGGCAGCGGCTTAACCCACTGAGCCACCCAGGCGCCCCGAGAATTGCTTTTTTAATAATACCAAATCATTTGACTTGTGTGAACTTGGTGAATTTTTCCATTTATTTAGGTCTTTTTAAGTTACTCTCAGCAGTGTTTTATACTTTTAGCATATAGATCTACATCTTTTGTCAGATTTATCCTTATATATTTCAGTTTTTTGATGCTACTGTAAATGGTGGTGTTTTAAAATTTTAATTTCTGATTTGTTGTTGTTATTGTTGTTGCTAGTATAGTTGACCCTTAAACAACATGGATCTGAACCTGCACAGACTACTTACATGCAGATTTTTTTTTCTTTTTTTTTTTGCAGATTTTTTTTCAATAAATATGCACATAGTACTGTATTTTCTGTTCTTTATGATTTTCTTAACATTTTCTTTTCTCTAGCTTACTTTATTGTCAGTGTATAGTATAATACATATAACATACGAAATATGTATTAACTGTTTATAGGTAAGGCTTGTGCTGAATAGGAGGCTATTAGTAGTTAAGTTTGGGGGGAGTCAAAAGTTATGTGCAGATTTTCTACTGGAGGGCTTGGTTTCCCAACTCTTGCATTGTTTCAAGGATCAAGTGTATATGGAAATACAGCTGACTTTGAATATTGATCTTGCATCCTGTTACCTTGTTAAACTCATTAGTTCTAGTAACTTTGTACTAGAGTCTACAATAGATGATTGCATTGTCTGCAGATAAGGATAGTTTTACTTCTTTTCCGATTTGAATACCTTCTAGACCTTTTTCTTGACATACTGTTCTGGGTAGACTCTTTAGTACATTGATGAATAAAAGTGGTGAGAGTAGACATCCTTGTATTGTTCTTGATCTTAGGTGGAGAGTGTTTGGTCTTTAACCACTAAGTCTGATGCTGGCTGTAGGTTTTTCTGTAGATACCTTTTATCCATTTGGTGAAATTCTGTTGTATTCCTGCTTTGTTTTTTCAATCAGGAATGGATTTCCTTTTTGCCAAAATGTATACCGAGATACAGCTTTTTTCATTAGTTTGTTAATATGGCGAATTATATTGATTAAGACATTTTTGTTGAAGTATAATTGACATATAGTAATTGATTTTTGAGTATTCAACCAATCTTGCATTTTTAGGATAAATCTCATTAGAACATAATGGATTGACATTTTTATCTGCTGCTCTGTTTGATTAAATTTTTGTTTAAAATATGCATATTCTGAGGCATGTCTGTAGTTACAAAGTCTTTGGTTTTGGTACTTGAGTAATGCTGGCCTCATATAATGAGTTAGGAAATATGTTGTCTTCAATTTTCTGAAGGAGTTTATGTAGAATTGATATTATATCCCTCTTAAGTGCTTGGCAGTGAAGCCATCCAGGCCTGGAGTTTTCTTAGAGGAGAAGTTCTGAATTGCAAATTCAATTTCTTTAATAGAAATAGAGCTATTCAGGGGCACCCCCAGATAGCTCAGTCAGTTAAGCATCTGATTTCAGCTCAGGTCATGATCTCAGAGTCCTGAGATGGAGCCTCAAGTCAGACTCCAGTCTCAGCAAGGAGTCTGCTTGTCCCTTTCCCTCTCCCTCTGCTCCTACCCCTGCATGTGTTCTCTTTCTCTCTCTCTCTCTCTCAAATAAATAAAATCTTTTTAAAAAATGGAGCTATTCACCTTATCTGTTTCTTATTGAGTGAGGTTTGGTACCTTAGAATTTTTCCAGTTTTTCTAAGTTGATGAACTTAATTTGTGTAAAGTTGTTTATAGTACTCTTCTATTACGCTTTTAATATGGGTGACCTTTGTAGTGATGTCAGCTTTCTCATTTCTAATATTGGGATTTGTATCTTCTCAATTTTTTATCCCCAGTCTGGCTAGAGGTTTATAAATTTAATTTTTTTTTTTAAGATTCTATTTATTTATTTGACAGGTAGAGACCACAGGTAGGCAGAGAGGCAGGCAGAGAGAGGAGGAAGCAGGCTCCCCACCAAGCAGAGAGCCCGATGCAGGGCTCAATCCCAGGACCCTGGGATCATGACCCACTGAGCCACCCAGGTGCCCCTTAATTGGGTTTTTCAAAGGAACTAGGTTTTTGTTTCATTGATTTCCCCCCCCCCGGTTTTTTTTTTTCTATTATTTTGATTTCCACTCTGATCTTATTACTTTTTCTACATTTAACTTATTTTAACATCAAACATTTAATTATTTAATTTATTTAAACATTTAATTATTTTAATATATAGAGAACATACAAACTAATAAACAAAATGCCACAAACCCAACATAAAAAAAATAGGTAAGAATAACTACAAATGGCTTATAAACCTGTAGGATGAGTCCAACCCTCATAATTACATAATTATGACTTTTAAAATATTTAACTTAACAACTAACAAGTATAAAAATATTTCAGCATAAATAGTTCTGAATGGGAGGAAAGAAGATGCACACCCTGTGTGCTGCTTGTAGAAGTGTTAATCAGTGTACGCTTACTTTTTCCACTTTGGGTTTAATTTAGTCTTTGCTTAGTTTTTTAAGGTGGAAACAAGTTATTTATTTTTTAGAACTTTCTTTTTTTCTAATATAGGCATTTATGCTATAATTTGCTCCCTGACTGCTGCTATAGTGTAATGCCATTCTACAAATTTTGATTACATTTGGTTTTTTTAACTTGAAAATGTTGCATTCTCCCTTTTGCTTTCTTCTTTGCTCCATGAATTATTTAAAAGGTGTTATTCAATTTCCAAATATTTGGGATATTTACATATGTCTTTCTGTTACTGAATCTTAATCTAATTCCATTGTAATCAGAGGACAAATTTTATATGTTTGAATTCTTTTCAATTTATGGAGACTTGTTTTGTTGCTCAGAATATCATCTGTGTTGGTAAATGTTTTGTGTGGATGTGAAACAAATGAGTTGTTTGCTCTTCCTGGCTTAAATGTTCTATAAATGTCAGTTAGGTCATTGATAGTGTTGTTCAAATTTTATTTATCTTTCCTGATTTTCTGTTTGCTCTATTAAGTATTACAAGGGAGTATTGAAATCTTTTAACATAATTATGGAGTTCTTACAATTTTATCAGATTTTGCTTCATGTATCTTGAAGCTGTGTTATGAAGCAGAAGAACTTTTGGGACATGGTTTTAACGAATATATCGCTTTTTTCTTTTTGAAATACCTTGGTAATATTCTTTGCTCTGTGGTCTACTTTGATATTAATATTGTTACTTTTGCTTTCTCTTGACTAGTGTCAGCATAGTTGATCTTTCATTATCCTTTTATAGTGAATCTCTTTGTACTTTTATATTTGAAGTGTGTTTCGGTAAGCAACATATGTAATTGGGTCTGACTATATCTAGTCTGATAATCTCTACCTTTTATGGGTTAGGCCACTTACATTTAATGTGATTATAGATATGGTTAAGTCTATCATCTTGCTTTTTATTTTCTATTTGTCCCATTTGTTTTGTTTCCTCATCCTCTCCCTTTTTCCTTTACCCTCTTGGATTAATTGCATCTTTTTTTTTTTAATGATTTCATTTTCTCTTCTGTGTTGGCTTATTACCTGTAATTCTTCATTTCCTTACTTTAGTGGTTGTTTGAGGGCTTATAATACACATCTTTAATTTATTAGTCTACCTTCAAGCAATACTACTTGACACAAGAAATGGTTTAAGAGCCACAATAGTGTACTTTTATGTCTCTCATCCTAAAACTTGCTATTATAGTTATATGTATATGTTATAAGCCCCATACTGTATTGTTATAATTATTATTTAATTCTTTTAAGGAGATTTGTTTGAATTTTTTAAAGAGATTTAAACAATATAAAAAAATATCTTCCTATGTAGTTACTATTTCCAATGTTCTTCATCCCTTTGTGTAGATTCATATTTTCGTCTGGCATTACTTTTTCTTCTGACAAAGGGCTTCCTATAACTCTTCTTATAATGCCGGTCTGCTCATGATTAATTAATTCATTCATTTATCTTTTTGTGTGTGTGTCTGAAAATGCATTTCCCTCTTTATTTTTGAAGGATGTTTCAGCTAGATAAAACATAGGTTCACAGGGTTGTTCTTTGTTTTTTGTTTTTGGTTTTTTTTTTTTTTTTTTTCTTAAAATGTGGGCTTTGTTGTTCGTGTTGCATGTAGTATTTATTACATTTCAATACATGATTCAAGTATTCTTTTCTTTACCTTTCTTCCTTGATGGACTCCATTATACTTATATTAGGGCATTTGAAATTGACCTGCCACTCACTCTTACTCCATTTATTGTTTTTTATAATGAATACTATATTTATTTTTGATATTTCCTCTTGCTGTGTCTTCAAATTCACAAATCTTTTTTTCCATAATGTGTAATTTTCCTTTAGTTCCATCCAGTCTATTTTTCATCTAAGATATCATTTTTATCTCTGGAAGTTTGATCTGCATCTTTTTTTTTCTTTATTTCTACATAACCTTTTGGAGGAATATGATTATAATGACTTCTAATGTCATTGTTTCTAATTCTGAGACATGTCAGTTCCAAACTGATTTTCATTGAGTTTTTAAAATCTCTTACAGGTTATGTTTTCCTACTTATTTGCATGGCTGGTAATTTTTTATTGGATGCCATACATTGTGACTTTTACCTTGTTTGGATGCTGGATATATTTTTTTCTGTACTTTTTTTAAAGATTTTTATTTATCTGACACAGAGAGAGAGAGAGAGAGAGAGAGATCACAAGCAGGCAGAGAGGCAGGCAGAGAGAGAGGAGGAAGCAGGGTCTCTGCTGAGCAGAGAGCTCGATGCGGGGCTCGATCCCAGAACCCCGGGATCATGACCTGAGCCGAAGGCAAAGGCTTTAACCCACTGAGCCACTCAGGCGCCCCTTTTTTCTGTATTTTTGAGCTTTGTTTTATGATTCAGTTTAGTTCCTTGGAAACAGTTTGATTCTTTTCAGGTCTTCCTGTTAAGATTTGTTAGATGTGACTAGCACGGTGACCAGTCTAGGTCTAATTCCCATTTCAGAGTCAAGACCCTTTAGATTCTTTCTCCAGTGCCCTATGAATTATGAGGTTTTCCAGCCTGCCTGGGGGATGTAGGTCCTATATGAGTCCTGGTCACTGTGTCTTCTTGTCCTTTGAGTAGGCTCTTCCCCCAGCCTTATGTCGTTTCCTCAGATGTATTCGCTGGTTGGTACTCAGCTCAGTATTTCAAGAAGACTGCAGATCTCTGAAGTTTTCGCTGTGCTGCTTGTTCCCCCCTCTCTGGTACTCTTTCCTGAGAACTCTTGGCACCTACTATTCCCAAGCTCTCCAGCTCTGTATCCTTACCTGCGTCTACCAGGTTCCACCTGGGTTTCACCTCCCTATTTACTCTGGAAAATCTCTTAAGATAGTAATTTGGAAAGACTCTTAATCTCACAAAACAAACTGAGGGTTGCTGTGGGGAGGGGGAGTATGCAGAGGGTGGTTGGTTTATGGAATTGGGGAGGGTATATGATATGGTGAGTACTGTGAAGTGTGTAAGCCTGACGATTCACAGACCTGTACCCCTGGGGCAAATAATATATGTTAATAAAAATAATTAATAAAAAAGATAGTAATTTGGAAAAAAAATAATTTGGAGCAGTTGTTGGGCTTATATCATTTGTTTTTCATCTTTCAGGGATCACTTTCTTTGCTGATGAACTGTGTCTTACAAACCATTGTTTTATATATTTTGTCTATTTTTTTTCCCCCAGATAGGAAAGTAAATTCAATCCTTGTTATTCTGTCTTGACTAGAAGTAGATGTTGGAGCTGATGTAATCTTCATCTCCTTACCTGTCCTGAGTTCACAGATTTCTGACTCTTAAATGCAACGTGAAGCAGACTTATCCCCTCTGAACTTGCTTGTCCTCATTTTCTTCTACACATACTAATTATTTTTGCCCTTAGAATGCTTTTCTGATCTAAAATTATTTAATTAAATCAAGTAGGACATAATTAGTCTTCCATGACATCTGATTTTGAAGGTCTGATTCAGAATACATTCCATTTGGGAATGAAAAGAAAGAAGTATGACACCTTTTGCATTTATTTAAAATCTAAACAGTTTAGAAGTGAAGCCAATATTTTAGCAGAATAAATGCTTAGTAGCAGTTAATGTTTCAGTTATAGAAGTGTCTGATAGAAACACTTCTTCAATTAATCAGTCTCCTTGGCCCTCACTCAAACTGACATTTGTCCTGCATTTGCCTTAGTTGTAGTTGCGTTTATACCTTGTCCATTAGATTAACAATTATTCATATTTAAGCACATTTAAAACTTAACAACTAAGATAATTTGAGTTGTTTTTTTTTCAATATATAATCCTTTTTCTAATTTGTGTAGATTGCTTTCTTTTTCCTCCTTTTTTTTTCTTTTAAAGATTTGATTTATTTATTTGACAGAGACCACAAGTAGGCAGAGAGTCAGGCAGAGAGAGGAGGAAGCAGGCTTCCTGCTGAGCAGAGAGCCCAATACGGGGCTCCGTCCCAGGACCCTGGGACCATGACCGGAGCTGAAGGCAGAGGCTTTAACCCACTGAGCCACCCAGGCACCCCTTTTTTTCCTATTTTAAGACAAACCAGAAATTCCATTGTTTCTACTCTGATGTTTTTAACATAAATGCAGTAGGATCTTTTCTATAAGAAGAAAAATATTATGTTCCAAGGATGCAGTCCTGTTTTGATCTTTTTCACTAGAAAGAAGGTGGGAGTAGAATTTTTTTTGCTCTCTGGGTTTATCAAAGACAAATAACTGATAAAGGTTGATAGGTTGCCTTTATTTCCCTAGAAGTAACTCTTAGGATAAATACAAAGTTAGCCTTATCTTTTATCTTTGTAGTCTGTTATAATGAGGTGATGACTGAGTTTCTTAATAAAAGAAAATACTAAAATAACAAAGAATTATAGATAATAAGCCAACAGAGGAGATGTTCCAGAAGCACTATGGGATTTAAAATTGAATCAAGAAGATTTAAATTTTAACGAGTGGGGTTTCAGTGATGGAGTGCAGGGTAATAATATGGAGGGGACACTGGAATGAATCAAAAGACTTAGGGTACAGTATTATTAGCATATCCACTAAATACTGTGTGACTCTGAGCAGTCTTATAATTGAACTTTAATATCTCCATCTGTCATAACTAAACTAGTATTTAATTGGGCGATTCTGTTGTGCTATGTACATTATTGGTTAGTGTACTTCTATTTCTTTGTTTAATCCTCATATTAACCTTAATAAAGTAAATAGAACCTTTATTTTTCAGATGAGGAAGCTAAGGTTCCATAATATTAAGTAATACTCAACATGTTGAGCAACTAAGTATTAAAGTACAATTTGTGTTATATTTCTGTATTTTTCTAAAACTCTGAAGTTTCTTC
This sequence comes from Meles meles, assembly GCF_922984935.1. Classification (NCBI taxonomy): domain Eukaryota; kingdom Metazoa; phylum Chordata; class Mammalia; order Carnivora; family Mustelidae; genus Meles; species Meles meles. The sequence goes on from NC_060073.1 coordinate 48,528,091, forward strand.
TGTTTCTACTTATAAAAAACACTAAATTTTTAAACCATGCACCATGGTATAATGACAAGATGGTAAATTTCCAGATGTATTAGGTTTGGCTCTCTGTTTTGTTCTTGTCAGTTTTCTTACCTGCAGTGTACTTTATGAAAATCTTACCTAGTTGCCAGCACCTGATTCACCAGGGATTAACTCAAGTGTACAGTGAAGTTTTCTTCCTTTGAGATATTAAAACATTTATTATCTATTTCTCGCTTATTAGTTACATATTTGAGATATACTTACCAGTTTTATATTTGAAAACTGAGATTACTATTGAATTGTTTAAATTTCTGTGTGTTCATGTATTACTGATACACATCTATTACTGAGACGGGTACTTGTAAGTTCCTTGAGGGAACTTCTCTATAGCATTGTACATGTGGTACATATATTTTTATAAATAATTGTCACTTAATTCTGTCACTTAGACTAGTTAATCATCATTCTCAGGTATTCACTTCTCACAAGCAAATTTACCTAAGATATTTTAAAATTTTAAATTCTGTGGCTTTACAGAGCATAGTTAATTAAGCTTTTTAGAGAAATGCTTTTCAAAAAAACTTTTTTTTGCCAAAAATTTTTTTTTTTTTTTTAAAGATTTTATTTATTTATTTATTTGACAGAGATCACAAGTAGACAGAGAGGCAGGCAGAGAGAGAGAGAGAGGGAAGCAGGCTCCCTGCTGAGCAGAGAGCCCGATGCGGGACTCGATCCCAGGACCCTGAGATCATGACCCGAGCCGAAGGCAGCGGCTTAACCCACTGAGCCACCCAGGCGCCCCTTTGCCAAAAATTTTGAAAGGAGTTCAATCAAAATCAAGATGAGTTGATTTAAAGTAAGCATGTCGGCTTATTGTATTGGCAAGGAGACCAGTTACTTTGCCCCATAGCTGATTTTTTTAGAGTTCTGAAAGCTGGTGTTCTCTCTGCCTGTGCCTCGCCACCCCTTGCCCCCATCAAAGAGAGCAAAATGTCTGAGCAATATTTAGAAGATCTGGGTGGTCTCTAGTACTACTACTATTACTACTACTACTTACTCAAAAGTTAATTAACATTTCTGGGCTTTAGTTTTCTCATTCTTAAAAAAAAAAAGAGTTGAATTATTTGATCTTTAAATATACTCTGTTCCAGCATTTATAAAACCTACACGTTTAAGATAATTATGTTTCAGAATTGTAAAGTAGCATTTGATTCTTAAACTTCAAAATAGTAGTAGTTTAATGTTAATTGCTTTTTTCTTTAAAAGCATTTGTGGTCTCCTGTTCCACTTTTTTGGTTAATTTTCTTCTTTGACTTACCAGTACTCCCTCACGTGTTGCTAAAGGAGTTGTTGACCATACCAAAATGAGTCTACATGGTGCTAGCGGGGGACATGAACGATCAAGAGATAGACGAAGATCAAGTGACAGATCACGAGATTCATCTCACGAAAGAACAGAATCTCAACTCACTCCTTGTATTAGAAATGTTACTTCTCCAACACGACAACACCATGTTGGTATGTAAAATTAACTCATCTTCCTGACAGTTTTTAAAAGCATGCAGTTACCTTTTTAAAACAGTAATGACAGTGAATTCTGCCTAGTACTTGAGAGTAAAATTAACTTCTTAGTTCTATTCAGTTGCTATTTTAGCTTAGCTTCATTCTTGCTATAAGAAATCAGCTTATTATGAAACTTTTTAAAAGTGAATTTTTTTGAGTCTGGGACAGTTTCATAAAAAGAAATTTGAAAAGCCTTTAAAACTGTGATATGAGATAATTTGTTTAGTTTTAAAAAATATTTATTTGAGAGAGAGTGAGAGAGAGAGTGTGCATGCAGTAGGGGGAGGAAGGGGGTGGCAGAGGGAGAGGGAGAAGCAGGCTCCCCACTGAGCAAATACCCTGGGGCTAGATCCCAGGAGCCAGGGATTCAGACCTGAGCCTAAGGCAGACATTTAACGACTGAGCCACCCAGGTGCCCCTAAGTCTTTCACTTAAATAAAAAGTGGTTTATTTTTAAAAATTTGTAGTAAACTGTTGATAGGAATTCTTGGTTAATCATGCTAGAAAAGGAAGTGAAAGCTAGAATAACCATGTAGTAATTTATTTTAAGTTTTGACAGTATTTTAAATTTAACATAAAAAATAGATGGTGAAAAGGAAGGTGTGAAGTGTTTTGTTGTTGTTGGTTTTTTCTTGGCAAGTAGCTCATGTCTTTTTTTTTCCCTTCCTACTCATTACTGTAAATGAACATCATATATTTCAGGTAAATAAATTATGTGACTGAGGAGAGGTACATTAGTAATGTGAACTTGTTGATTTTCATTTTCCCTTGGAGAAGGGGCAAATTTAATACCTTCACATTGTTTTTGATTGTTACAAATCAAAATCATTTATCTTAGGGCTTAATTATACAGAGAGGTTGTCAGTATCTAAGTAGGTCCTCAAAGTCAAACTAGTACTGATAAGCCAAAAAATCCATGCAAGTGTAAATAGGAGTTGACAGTTCGTTAATATGCTAAGTTCAATCCCTGGGAAGAGAATAGGAAGATATAATAAATGATTTTTATTAATTCAGCAAATTTTGGTTTTGGGATGCTACCAGCATTCTGGAAACAGGCAATAAAATGGAGGTGTCAGGATATCTCTGGAGATAAAGCAAACCTAATTATATAATCAGTAAAGCTGTACAGAATGTTCTGAGTAGCCTGAGTCATGGAGGAATTTGGCAGAAGCTGATGAATCTGATGAGATGGAGGTACATTTTTAGGTCACCTTTAAAGTGTAGTTCTATCCTCTAAAGGGAACTTATCACAGAATCTTAGTTTTAATTTTCCCTTTATAGAATATTGGAACAGCTGAAGAAAATCTTCTGAATTTTAACAATATTTCCTACCTAATTAAAATTATGGATAGTAATTATATGATCCTCTAGAATTTGTGGAAGTGTTTTTATTCCAACCAAAAGTAAGACTGAAAAAAAAAAGCAATGTATCATAAGCTATTGAAGCCATTTTATTTGGTTGGTAGACATTAAAAGTCATTTGAAAGAATAAATACTTTTGTGTCCTTAGTGACCTTTTTTCTTCCTTTGGGGCCTTTCTTTTGTGAGATAAATTACTAGTTTGGGGATGGCCTAATTAATATAGTGAGAGTCCAAAGTTTGTACTTAGTGTTCTCAGAGTAGTACTAATACTTTTAGTATTTAGGACAGTTAAAGTTGGTATTTTCATTAATCTTTTACTTCCTGTCAGTGCTTATTTGACTTATAAACTTGTAAGATTATTCTATTCCTTGGGTTTCATGTATTTTTAAATAGCATACTAGCATAAAATTTACCTTAATTTTGATCTTAGTCTGAGTGAGCATTAGTCAGCTATACATCTTTTTAAAAATCTACAAAGATTAATTTAGAAAACATTTTGATGTTTTAGGTTTTATTCCTGGGAAGTAATATTTATGGTGTTCTGTGAAAATGTTACTTGAAATCAAAAAGCAGAAATGCTTTGATTGATTGATTTTATTTTATTTTTTGAGAGAGAGTGAGAGTGTGCATGCATGCACAAGTGGCGGTGGGGGGTGGAGGGCAGAGGGAGAAGCAGACTCTCTGCTGAGCAGAGAGTCCAATGTGGCAGGACCCTGAGATCATGACCTGAGCCGAACCAACTGAGCTTCCCAGGCCCCCAGAATTGTGATTTAAAACAATTTTAAATTTAAAACAATTCTACATCAGAATTTTTAAAAGATAAATGTGGATCTTGAATTTTTTTAAAGGAAAATTTGCATAACTTTAACATCTTTATTTCAGAACGAGAAAAAGATCATAGTTCCTCTCGTCCAAGTAGTCCTCGTCCTCAAAAGGCATCTCCAAATGGTTCCAGTAGCAGTGCTGGGAACAGCAGCAGAAACAGTAGTCAGTCAAGTTCGGATGGTAGCTGTAAGACATCTGGGGAGATGGTGTTTGTATATGAAAATGCAAAAGAAGGAGCTCGGAATGTGAGAACATCAGAACGAGTAACACTAATAGTGGATAACACTAGATTTGTTGTAGACCCATCCATTTTTACTGCACAGCCAAATACAATGTTGGGCAGGTTTGTATTATTGCAGTTCTTTGTATTCTTATAAAGCACTTTCACATTATTAACTTAAGTTTTATGTAATTCCCTGTTGGAATGTAGTATTCCTGTTCTATAGATGAACTGAGCTTTGGAAGTTAAATATAACTTGCTCAAGTTAGTATAGCCAGAAAATGGTAGAGCCAGATCTTGAACTTGGTTTTATTTCTAACAATTTTTGTTATATCAGCAAGAAAAAAAAAAAAGTTAATGAAGATAGGGTCCTAAACAATCTCCACAGGTTAAAACCTTAAATTGTATCTAACAAGGTGAGTATAACAGTAATATATGCTTTTTTCACTTGAGGGAATCCCAAATTCAACCACCAGATATAGCAGGTATCAGCATTTTGTTTAAAGAGAAAAAAAAACAGTTTGGTTAGCTGAAAAGTCAGCATGAATTGCCAGTTTGATATAGATACTTAATTAAAAAAAAAAAGAAGGTATTAACAAGTAGTTAAAATGAAGGAAAGATACTTGTAGTCGTTATTCTAATCTGTGCGGGTCTAGAGTAAAGGTCAATGTGAAGTTTGTAGTTGTGGGAACTGTGATCTTAAGAATGATACAGACAATATAGACTCGATTTTTCATTGTGTCCAAAATGAGGAGCAAATACCTTTTCTTTATTTTTTTTCAAATACCTTTTCATTGTAAAATTAGTATCTTTTTTCTGTTCTAATATAAAGTGGAGGAGCATAGAAATGAAATAAAAATTTATATGGTGTAAAAAACTTGTGTTTTTTTCCCTAGGTTGTATATGAGTAACTATTTAGGATGCCTTTGTATGTGTACATGTGATTTCTCCTCTCATGCAGAATAAAAGCTGACATGACATTGCACATTTTGAATAGTTGAATATTCTTTTTAACATTGGCAGTTAGACTTTACATATCTGAGGCAAAGAAAACAAGTACAGCTTTTATGTATTTTTAGTAGCACAGAGGAAGATTATTGAGGGAAAGTGTCAGGAGGATGACTTGACACTATTAATACTTTTTATTTTTTTTTTGAAGATTTTATTTATTTATTTGAGAGAAAGAATGAGAGAGAGAGTATGAGAGGGGAGAGAGTCAGAGGGAGAAGCAGACTGCCCACTGAACAGGGAGCCTGATGCAGGACTCCATCCTGAGACTCCAGGATCATGACCTGAGCTGAAAGCAGTTGCTTAAACAACTGAGCCACCCAGGCATCTGACACTATTAATACTTTTAATTTTTACCAAAATTTTAAAGAAACAGTCTTAAAAAGTAAATATTTGAAATTTTGTTTCCTTTGTTAGGCTACATTTTCTTTAAAGGCAAAACAAAACAAAGTCCAAAATATTTCTGTGTGTGTATCCATATTGAACTGAGAAGCATAACATTCTCCTTTTATTAAAAAAAAAAATTTCAAGTATTTGAGAAAATTCCATGACATTTGATTCCTGAAAGACTGTCCTTGCCTTTTTTTTTTTTTTTTTAAACAGTGAAGTCATCTTTTTCATGCCAGTTGAGTAAAGCATATCTTTTATATGGGCACTGTAAAAAACAGTTGGCATTCTTTTGGAAACTTCGAAATAAAAAAGCTTTGTTCTTTATAGATTTCTGTGTTTTAACAAAAGAAGAAACCATTTAAATTGGGAAATTGTTGAGTACAATACTTAAGAATGATGGTATCATTTAATTTGGAGGTCCAACTTCCTTTAACCACAGTTTTTAAATTTTCTTGGGAGTAATGCATTAGACTTTTGATTTTTGAAGAACATACTCTGCACATTTCCTCTTTTCAAAAAACATTTCATAGTTACTATGAAAGGGCCAAGAACATTACTTGAAAAAATAGAAATCTGTATTTTCTTTTTTTTAAGATTTTATTTATTTTTTTGACACAGAGAGATCACAGGTAGGCAGAGAGAGAGAAGGGGAAGCAGGCTCCCTGCTGAGCAGAGAGCCAGATGTGGGGCTCGATCCCAGGACCCTGAGATCATGACCTGAGCCGAAAGCAGAGGATTAACCCACTGAGCCACCCAGGCACCCCAGAAATCTGTATTTTCTTAAGTAAAAATTAGTATTAAGAGCTTTTTACTCGTTTGTTTAAACTTTTGATTCACTGCTTAGCTTCCTCATTCCTCTTTACCCGAGCATTTGATCGCTAATTTTTCAGTTCTGGGATGCAAGTGTAAGAATTTCGAGTGATATTTCTTATATTTATGTTAGAGTTGTGAAAAGTGAAACAACCTAACCTGCCTGTTTCCTACTTTACTGTATGTGCTGCATTATAGCATTAACTTTGCAGTGAGGGCAGCAGTTTTAAGGAAGAGGTACAGATAACATGGTTTCCCTTTTCTGGTTTTTTTTCCCCCCCTTTCTGGTAAGATTAGTATAAAAATCACCTTTTCCCCTAGATCGATTGATTCATTTTTTTTTTTTTCCCTCCCTGAGAAGAAGGGGCTGAAATGTTCTTTAGCTTCTGAATTTTATCAGCTGATTTTGTTTGCTTATAGGGAATCTGTACTACTATTCCCTCCCATCAGAAAAGTAGTGTTTTTAATAATCTTTCATTTATTACTTTTGTCAGAATAAATTGCTAAGAATTTTTAAACTAATTTATGAATAAATTATAATTCCTTTTTACTTTTGTAAGTTAAATAAATTTCCCCTTTGAAGGTAGTATCCTATTGTTATATTTCTCATTATTTACTAATATCATAGGATGTTTGGATCTGGCAGAGAACATAACTTTACACGTCCCAATGAGAAGGGAGAGTATGAAGTGGCAGAGGGAATTGGCTCCACAGTGTTTCGAGCTATTCTGGTGAGTGCTTATTTCTTATGTCTTGACTTAATCATAGAACTCCCTTTTGGTGGGTATTTGTATTAGAAGCAGAGTTCTATTTGGATCTCTGTGCAGAATATTGTTTAAAAAAAAAATCATTTTTATTTTAGTACATAAAGATAATATACAAATACAGGTCGGGGGAGGTGACATCTCTTAAGTATAAACAGGTGGTTCTTTCAAAGATTTTAGTAGTAACAATCTGGAGTCATGTTATTCCTCCCTCCCTAATTCTCTTAAATACAATAAGTTGATCATTTTTGCTATCTGAGATAAATGTGATTACTTGAATTTTAATATTTTATTGCCTATAACTGGCAATGTGGACAGTTAACATATAAAAATCATCTAAAATGTCTTAGCATTTTTGTTTTAAACCCTTTTTTTGAGGTTTTAACCGTTTATTTTGAGGAATATTTGAATTAGTATTACAAGTTCCTACTTGTAATTTCAAATCAGTGATAAAACTTTGGTTTATAGTCTGTGACTATGCCACAGTCTGAAAATATAGTTTCCTCAATTAATTTTGGGGAAAATGGGCAGGGAGGATCATGGGGTAAAAGATAGGAATGGAAGTTGATCTTAATTAGGTTGTTAGTACTTGGGCAAGTATCAAAAGACTTGCACTAGTATAGCAACTTTATTGTGTTATTGTGGCTCTGAACCTCAAGAAGCTTAAGGCAGATCTTAATTTGGGGGGGAGAGGGGAGTGCTTTAGCTAGCACTACTTCATTTAACCCCCGATGGAGTTGCCGAGTAAAAAAAATACTTATGACTCAGCTGTAATTTAGGGGCTAGCCCTTAACAATTTTTAAAGTAGATCTTAGAAATAAGTACTATTTATTGTTCATAATTTGGGACACACCAAAAAGTAGTATTTGGAAGAAGAATATGTAATTGTGCGTTCTGTTTACATATATTAATACCTGGAATATGACTTTGAAGTTCTTTACTAAGAACCATAAATTTTGCTCAATGCTGTAAGTAATATTTAAGGTACCTTAAAATATATCACTTAACTTTATTTTTTTAAAAAAAGTTCTAAAATTTGATGGTAGTTATAGAAAAACAACTTGTAGGGTGGAAAATACATATGAATTGGCATGCTACAATAGAGAGAAGAAACATATCAGTATCAGGAGACCTGGCTTTCCTCTGCTAATAAATAATTGTTTGACTAGGTGAGTCAGTGAACCCATTTGGGCCAATGTTTTCTTATTGGTAAAATGAAAAAGTGGTTAGGTGAACGGAGTTCCCATGTAACTTTAAAATTCCACAGTTCAGAAATCTCAGAGCTCCACTGTTTTTGAAAATGCTAGCAGCTTCACCTTAATAGTAAGGTTTTGGCCACCTTATGCTGTAGATGTTTTATGCATTCTTTGCATTTTTTTTTCTTTTCTTTTTTTTTTTTTTAGGATTACTACAAAACAGGAATAATTCGTTGTCCTGATGGCATATCTATTCCTGAACTGAGAGAAGCATGCGACTACCTTTGTATTTCTTTTGAATATAGTACTATTAAATGTAGAGATCTCAGTAAGTATGATGTTTTGTGTGTGAGCGGTTTGTAGAGTTACAGTATATTGGAATGAAAAGCCTGAGAGAGTGCTGTTCATGTGGACATCAGATATTTGTTTAATTGGATTATAAAGCACTGTGATACTATAAGGATGCTTTATGGAAGTCTACAGAGATTTTTGTAACCAATTGTGCAATTTTCTAAAACTTCAAAAAAATTTTTATATGTATATGTTTGTATGTATATATGTATATTTATTTTTGATAGACTCTCCTAGATTTCCTCCTTGACCCCATCTCTGCCATTTGTTGCCAGTCTTTTTCTCCCAGCTTGGGAAGCCCTGGCTTTGGTCAAGTATGGTATTTGGCTTCACTCCTGAGATCACATCAATCAAAAATTTATAATTTTTTGTACTTTCCATGTACATATTTCCATATTTCCATGTAATATCCTAAACCACTGTGGAAGATAACTCTTAAAGAGAATATTTGTCATTAAAGATCTTAGATTAAGTACCTAACCCTCATTTATCCAAAGGGTTAAGTGATTTTGTCTTAAGAACATCAAACAGCCTCAGAGCAGAGTCTAGAACTTTGGAAATCCCAAGTTTTTGATCAGTATTTTTCCCTTACCATCACCTCAGCACTCCTCCCTCTCACCATTTGCCATACCTGAGTGGTAGAAAAAAGGTGATTATACACAGAAAAGTCAGAATAAGAGAATTTTCAGATGTTGACTTAGATGCTGAGTGGTTGGAGAAGTTCAAAAGGAGAGGTCATTGTGTGCTAAAGGGATTGGGAAAGAGTTCAGAGGAGACAGGTAGTAAAGAATAAATTGGAATGATTAGAAAGAATAGAGTAAGGAGGTAGTTTAACAGCTGAGATTTTTGGACTAAAGATGCAAAAAACATATTTTGGAAAGAACCCTAGTTGGGACAGAGACTTTATATCAGGACCAGCAGGAGATGAGAATAAATAGATGGGCCACATTGCAGAAGGTCTTTGATCCAAACTCATGTTCTTACATTTTATCCTATATATGATGGGAAGTCATTTCAAAAGCTTCCTGTATGTGGTTATAGCCTTATGTTAATAAGGCTGTAGACTTATGGTTATCTTTACTTCATTAACCTAAACTCACCGGTAGCTTGCCATACCTTCTCAAAGATTGGTGTGTTAGAAACTGTGAATGTGAAATGTTAAATAATTTTTTAGATTTTATTTATTTGAGGGGCGCCTGGGTGGCTCAGTGGGTTAAAGCCTCTGCCTTCGGTTCAGGTCATGATCTCAGGGTCCTGGGATCGAGCCCCGCATCGGGCTCTCTGCTCTGCGGGGAGCCTGCTTCCTCCTCTCTCTCTGCCTGCCTCTCTGCCTAGTTGTGATTTCTCTCTGTCAAATAAATAAAATATTAAAAAAAAAGATTTTATTTATTTGAGAGAGCATAAGCAGGAGGAATGGCAAAGGGAGAGGGAGAAGCAGGCTTCCTGCTGAGCAGGGAGCCTGATGTGGGGCTCTATCCCAGGACTCTGGGATCATGACCTGAGTTGAAGGCAGACACTTAACTGCTGAGCCACCCAGGTGCACTGTGAATGGGAAATTTCATTTCATATTTTAAGGCACCTAGTGTATACTTAAAGATAGGTGTTCTCTTCATGCTTATTTAAGAGCTAACTCATTGAAATTGTGTGGTCTTACTAAGTCCTCCCCTAAGTACCACTTTATTATTGCCAAACATTTTTTAAAATCTTCATAAAAATATCAGTAGGGAAGGAAGTTGAGGGAAATTGGAAGGGGAGGCGAACCATAAGAGACTATGGACTCTGAAAAACAACCTGAAGGTTTTGAAGGGGCGGGGGTGGGAGGTTGGGGGAACCAGGTGGTGGGTAATAGGGAGGGCACATATTGCATGGAGCACTGGGTGTTGTGCAAAAACAATGAATACTGTTACGCTGAAAAAAATAAATTAAAAAAAATTATCAGTAGGTAGGATAAAGTGGCTGGTCCACCTCTGAGTCCATTTCTCTATAAATGATATTTAAAAGTTTGAAGTCAAATAGGTAGAGCATACATATGTAAATTTGAACAAAGTTCGTTTTTCACATCTTAAAAAACGTTTTTACTAAACCATGAGCATTAATTATTCTAATTTAGATCCTCAAGTTCAAGTTTTGTGTTTTTTTTTAATTCATAGAACCATTTTAATTTTAATTATAATTAGATATTAAATTTTGGGGACTATCAGATAAAAAATATGGGGATTTCGTTTCATAATCCTTTGGACTGTCATCACTGTTAAGTCTCATTTATTTGTTATGGAATTAAAGGTAAGAGTCTTTATTTAAAATATGTATAATAATGTTTTTTCTAGACTTTGGTTTTTAAATAATTGTAACTATTTCTAGAATACTTGTAATACATATTTTTAAAAATAGAATTCTCATAGACTTTATTAAAATAAAACTATGTAGAATTTGAAGAGACAAAAATGTCCTCGTAAAAACATAATAGGATACTGTAGGTGTAGACTTGAGTCCAAAACTGAGTTGTTTCCTGTTCATATGTGCCTTTACTGAATACTAGAATGGCACATTACACTAAGATGTCTGTCTGTATCTTAAAATTATACAAAGGACTATCTATACCTTTTCAACTTTGTGTCCATAGTGCCTGCCCGCCACATAGTAAGGACTCAATAAACATTTGCTGAATGAATAAATTATTTTATCCCCCATGCATTTTTTTAGGACCCCATTCTAATTGTTGTCATCTTCTCTGTATCATTAGTCTTTTCCTCTGTATAGAGTAATCCTTAGCCTCAGACTCAAATCTAACCTATGTCTGTTGTAGATAGTAAAGAAAATTATTTAAAATATTTTAAGGTTTTCATTGGAATTCTTTGAAGTTAATGTTTTAGAAAAATTAACATGTTTTAACATGTAAATTAACATGTTAACATGTTTACTGTCTCCTTCAACTGCTGTCTTTTCGTTCACTAAGTTTTCTTTTATGTCTTTAATATTTTCTGATCTTGTTTATTTTTTGATACTTTGTATTTTTTTTCTTGTATGTAGAGTATATTTAAATTTTCTAACTGCTAACATAAGAAAATTATTGAATTTTATATATTTGTATGAGCTACCTAACAGAACTCTATTTCTAATAGTTTTTCAGTTGGTTCTCGCATATTCTTGGTGGATAATTCGCTCTGTTGTAAATAACACTTTATATATTTTTGTGTGTCTTTGTGCATTGGCTAGAATATTTTGAATAGTGTTTAAAAATTTAGTGGTAATGCTGGCATCCCTGTCTTTGAAGGCATTTTCTTTAGATGTCACTGTTAAGTCACTCCTTTCTTCTTGACTCTTTCTTTCTTTAGCTCCCTGACATCCTTCTTTTAGGCCTACTCTTTATCTTTCTTTCACTTGCTTCCTGATCCTTCATCTCTTGAATGAGCTTACTCCCGAGTGTTCTGTGTTACGCTCCCTTCTCTCTCACAGAACCTATACATTTATTCTGAGTGATGCCATTTATCATTATGGTTTCAAACACTCCCTATACACTGTGGATTTCCAATACTTTATCTCTAATACTTTTTTTTTTAAAGATTTTTTAATTTATTTGACTGAGACAGACAGTGAGAGAGGGAACACAAGCAGGGGAGGTGGGAGAGGGAGAAGCAGGCTTCCTGCTGAGCAGGGAGCCCAATGTGGGGCTCGATCCCGGGACCTTGGGATCATGACCTGAGCCAAAGGCAGCCGCTTAACGGCTGAGCCACTCAGGTGCCCATTTTATCTCTAATTCTTTTTTTTTTTTTTTTTAAAGATTTATTTATTTGACAGATAAAGATTACAAGTAGGCAGAGAGGCAGGCAGAGAGAGAAAGAGGAGGAAGCAGGCTCCCAGCTAAGCAGAGAGCCCGATGCGGGGCTCGATCCCAGGACCCTGGGATCATGACCTGAGCTGAAGGCAGAGGCTTTAACCAGCTGAGCCACCCAGGCGCCCCTATCTCTAATTCTTAAGTATCAGCTATGTGTTTCTAGTTTACCATTTAACTTATAATCCTCCCACCTCTTACTCAGGCTTTTTGTGAGTTCCATAAATATAGTAAATATAATGATGAACAAGACAGACCTTGTCCCTGCCTTTTTGGAGTTTACAGTCTAGTGGGGAAGTAATGAACAGTAATGAAAAGTAATGACAAGCTATGAACAACAACTTGACAGGTAATGAAAAGCTGTGAAAAATGTGGTGAAGAAATGAGATGCTATGAGAAGTGTATTTTAAAGGGGCTGTGGAAAGTCATTACCTAAGTGACATTAAAGCTGAGACCTAAAGGAATGGTAAGTGGATAAGATGCTGACTGTACCAAGCAGCAGAAAAGGTATTTGCAGAGGTTGTCAGGTTGGAAGGAATATGACATGCTTAAGGAACTTAAAGAAGAGGAAAGTATGGCTAGAGTGGAGGGATGGAGTGTGAGTGGTAAGAAGTGAGTCCAGAGAAGTGGGGAGAAAACAAAATTTATTAACTGAATAAATATCTGATGACTGTTAATTCTCTACCAGTCTGTTCTAAGTTTTGGGGATGCAGCATGAACAAACCAGGCAAAACTTCCTGTTCTAATGGAGCTTACACTCTTTGGAGGAAGACAGACAAACCAGGTGAACAAGTAACATATGGTATGTTAGTGATCACTGCTGAGGAGCGGGGAAAAGTAAGGAAGGCACATAGAGCAGCCAGAGAAGCCTTAACTGGAGAGGAAAGCTTAATTTCAAGCAGAAAGTAACAATGAGTGCAAGGGTTGAGGCAGCTTGCCTGGCATGTTTGAGAGTGAAGTAAGTTAGAGTGTCCACAGTAGGAGATAAGGTTAGGAGGGGACCTAGGTCATGGAGGACCTTTACCTTTTGGCTTTTACTCTGAGTGATGTGGGAAGCCATTGCACTGTTTTGAACAGAGTAGTAATATGAAGAGGTTGTACCATTTCATGGGAGCAAAATTTGTAGAGTGCTATGGTCCTGATATGACTGTGGTTTAAAAGAATTACTCTTGGCTGTTGTGTTGGAAATGGATTGCGAGGGGGAATTAAGGTAAAAGTAAATGGATATTTAGGAAGCTCTTGCCATAATTCAAGTAGGAGATAGTGATGGGTTAAATCAGAGTGGGAGCAGTAGGAGGTGTTAAATTCTGGACATATTAGATGGCAGAGTTGTAAGGATTTGCTTGTTGATTGAGTTATGAGATGGGGGAAGAGTGAAGAGGACTTTAATTTACTGGAAATGTGGAGTTGCCATGAAGTGAGATGTGGGAAACTTCATGGGGAGTGAAAATTTAGAAGCTTGATTTGGGACATGTTGAATTTGAAATACTCACTAGACGTCCAAGTGGAAATGGTTAGAGGGGGCATTGAGTATATATGTTTAAAGTTCAGGAGAGAAATACGGGCCAGACTGAATTTATGTGCAGGATATACCCGCACCCTCCCCCTTCACAGGATTTACGTACAATATATATTTATATGTAGTGTTTAAAGAAAATATTTTTTAAAGGACTCTACACACTGGTCTATAATCTGCTTTTCATGTAACAGGTCTTTATGGACCAAGTTAAGGATTTAGGACTTTTGTTTTTAGGTAGTATTGGCCATGAAAGACTTAAACTAGAGGGGATGCATAATTTGGCTGCTGGGGGGAGGATGAATTACACAGGGGCAAAAGTAAATGTTGGGGGAATATAATTAGGTTTTATAGTAGTTGAGGTAAGAGTTAAGGATGACTTAGACTTGGTGGGGGCGTTGGGGATAGAGTGTATTCTGGTGAAGTATTGCTATGTAACCATTCCAAACTTAGCATGAGGTATAATTTTTATTCTGTGGGTCAAGAACTCAGACAAGGTACAGCAGAGGTGGTTTGTGTCTGCTTCACAATATGTGAGGTCTCATCTCATGAATAATTGAAGGGCTGAGGTGACGCAGAAGGCTGCAGGCTTCTTCACTCACAATTCTGCTGCTTGCAGTGGATGACTCAAATGCTGGGTTCAGCGAGGACTGTCAGAGGACATGTGACCTCTTCATGCATCTTGGGCTTCTCCAAGTCTGGAGACTGGGTTCAGCAGGGAAGTACTTGGAGAGTAAGCATTACGACCAAAACAAAACTGCAAATCATGCACTGTCACCTCTGCCATGCTCCCTTGGTTACAGGCAAGTACTGACCAGCCTGGGTTAAAGGGGAGGAGAATTAGATTCCACCTCCAGGGAGATGTCAAGGTTCCATTGCAGAAAAGTATGTGGAATAAGAGATTCTGTAGTTATCTTTGGTTAGCGTCTTCCAGAAAAGGAAATGACACAATTCAAGGTGCATTTAAGAGGTGGACTTGATAGGGCTTGAGGAACGGTTGAATTAAGAGATGCACGCGGAATCAAGGATTCATTTATTTATTCTACAAGTATTTAAGTTCCTTCTGTATGCCTGGCACTCTTCTGAGATGATTCTGAGAAATGAATGGATGGCAGTGGCATTTACGGATTTGGAAAACACTGCAGGGAGAAGCAGATAGGATTAAATTCACTTTTGAATATATTGGGGTTGAGGTGCCTGTGAAGTAGCATCCCAATGGAGATTTACAGAAGGTAGTTGAATATAATATATCTAGAATATAGAAGACAAGAATTAGTGGAATGAATTTAGGAATTACCAGGTAAGGTAAAAGAGAGGAAAAGAAAATTGTTTTGAGAAACGTCATTTTTTAATGAACAGCTAGAGGAGAAGAGGCTGGCAAAGATGATCAAGAACAACTCTGGATGAAAAAGAAAACCAGGGATAATGGCATCAAAGATTCTTAAGGAAGAAAGAGTGTTTTAAGAAGAGGGTTCAATCATGAAGTCAGTTAAGAACAGGATCAAAACGTGTTCATTATTTTTAACAATCTAAATCTAATTGGAGACTATATTGAGAGCAGTTTTGAGGAGTACTGATTGGTATTGGTTCACACTGGAAGCCAGATTGGAACTGGTTCAGAAGTTAAAGGAAAAATAATGTGTTGAAAAATCTAGGAGTTTGGCAATCAAGGGAATTAAAAAGAAGTCATAATGGAAAGTAGCCAGCCTAGAGAGAGGCATGGCTAAATAACACATTATTTAACCACTTATTATATCACTCATATTATTAATAATTATGTAATTAGCAACTGTTTTAGGGAGAAAAAGCTCTCCCTTGGGAAAAATGTAGATTAGATTGATTTCTAGTTCCTGTTCTAACCCTCCCAGTAGTTCATGAACTAGTAGTGCCTTAAATAAGAGGACACTGCCATTGTCACAGGAAAAAAAAATTAGGTGAATGCAGGTGATTTTTGTGGCTGTGTACTTGGGAAATTGAAGTTATTCATTGTATCTATACTTAAGGAGGGTGAAGTGAAATTATTTTTTACCCCTCTGACTTCTAGGGTCAGGTTTGCTAGTAAGTTCTGCCCTATGCTGTATTTTCCTTGGCCTTTTGCCTTCCTTATCCCAAAGCCAGTTCACTTCTTTTCCTGTGCTGAAATACTAATGTTGTTTGTGAATAATTTTCTGAGAAAGAAAACATGGGAGAGGGAATTATGGGAGCTATTTTAGTTCATAAGACAGTCTGAAAACATCCTCAAGATACACTTTAAGATATAGTTGCATATATTGATGGAAGACAGCATGATATAGTAAACTACCCTGGGCTAGGGTGAGGGTGGGGAATTTAATTCTGATTTTGCAAATTAGTTTTATAACCTTAGGTAGATCACTTCCTGAAGTATAAAATGAAGCAGTGTGTGTTAGATGCTTTTAATTGGCCTTTTTGCTGTAAGATTCTACAGTTTGTAAAATCTCTTCCTAGGAAAATTTTGTTGACTAAAGAGTAAGCACTGTATTTTGTCTCTAGGTTTGTACAGTAGATGCTGAAAAAATCTGATGTTTTTTGTGTGTGTTTTTTGCTTCTGCTCTTTTACTCATCAGTCATCAAAAAAAAAAAAAAAAGATATTTTTGTGGGTTTCATTTCAGGTGCCCTAATGCATGAGTTATCGAATGATGGTGCTCGTAGACAGTTTGAATTTTATCTGGAAGAAATGATCCTGCCTCTCATGGTAGCTAGTGCCCAGAGTGGGGAAAGAGAATGCCACATAGTAGTCCTTACAGACGATGATGTGGTTGATTGGGATGAAGAGTATCCACCACAGATGGGAGAAGAGTATTCACAAAGTAAGTACTGTGGCATGTTTTCTCTCTCTTGAATCATCACAGATTCTGTCTTTATCTTTTAGAATACTGATCAAAGGACAGTTTTTGTAAAGAAAGTACGTTGAACTCTTACCTACACCAGGAGTCAGCAAACTATAGCCTGTGGGTCAAAATCCAGCCTATTGCCTGTTTTTAGAGATAAACTTTTATGTATTGTCTATGGCTGCTTTTGCGCTACAATGGCAGAGTTGAGTAGTTGCAAGAGACCGCATGGCTCGCAAAGTCCGAAGTATTTACTCTCTGGCCCCTTACGGAAAAAGTATCCCCACCCCTGTCATGCACAGAAATGGTTTGCTCTTTGTTGAGTATCTAGATCTTGATGGATTTTTTTTTTCTTTGCATTTGAAAAGCCTTTTAGGGAAGTAGATCCTGCAGTAAATAGATTATAAAAGATCAGCTGGGTTTTTAGATGAATTGTTATTTGTATATACAATGAGAAGCTTCGGTGCATTAATTTCTAGGGTAACTTTAGTTCTAAGATGATCCCTTTTTAGTATCATATCTGTTCCTGCAGGATACAGTGACCCTTCAGAAAGCTTTGTGGAACTATAGTTAGGTATTTCTGACCAAAATAGCTTCTCTTGAGCAACAATGACTTTTTCCTTACTACACTTTCACACCTTTCCTGATCAGAGCCTTTTGATTTTTTGATTGTCAGAAAATTTATATTATTTTTCTTGATGAACCCAGTGTAGTATTTTTGAGCTGTTTTATAGATTTGAGAAGAAACAGTTAAAAGAACGATTTGAGGAACTAGGTAAAATAGCCCAGCATCTTGTTCTATATTCCAGTCTGTGTTGACTTGGTAAAGATTAGGGTTTCAGTAAAAAATACAGAAATACAGCAAGTTACCAGAATGCTTTAATTTTTCATTTTTTTTCATTTTTCATTTTACTTATCCTTGTCTAAAATCAAAACAAAGCAGACGCTGAGGGGTTTTCTTTTTGACTTCTAAAGATTTCAAAAGATTATTTTAACATAAGTTGTGGTAACACTTTTCAGAATTTACATCAAGATGTTTACTTTGCACAATATACTTAATGAGTGTTGTGATTCTTCTCTGGACAGTTGTAACACATTTTTGTTGTATTTCTTCATTCCTAGCTTCTTTGCTGACAGTAGTTTCTGTAATAATATGTGGAATAAAAAGTTGAACAAAACACAGGAAAAATGGAAGGCTAACAAAAAGTAAAAGAAATATACTAAATTATTTTCCACTAAGAAAGAGGAATGAACAAACCAAAATAAATTGCAGTTTTCAAAAAGTTTGCCTCCAGGAGAGTAGAGCCAGCTATGGAACACAGAAATAACATTATAGTGATAGAGGAATTATGGTAGACCTGGCTTTTCCTTTTCAGTACTTTCCATGCCTGTTGTGTTCTTTGGTTTGTTTTCTTGTTTTTCATCTTAAGCTTTGAAGCTTAAAAAGGACCGAAAATATTTTTACTTCATTTGTCTAAATATATTTCATTTCATGCCAAGATGTTTCAAACTAAAGAAGATTCATTTGAGGAGACACAGCCTCTTCAGCCTGATTTTCCTAACTGTGACATTGACACCATCCATTCTGAGATGTCAGCTGATCTTTATCTTAAAATATCAGTAATCTTAAGGATGTAAATCACAAATTTACCCCATGAGTCGCATCTGTATACGTATTTTCCTTTTATTGGCTCTTAAACCAGCATGTTTGGTTTGTGAGTGTGTTTTTCTTTTTTTGAAAAAACCTTTGCAGTTCACCTTTTAAGGGAGATAACTCCACCTGAAAGAGAGAAGGCGAGGAAGGTCCATCAGTCTAACTCCCTGAAGTTCCCAGCACATTTGGAAGACTCAACATGTTGTCAGTGGAATGTCCTTTGCAAACCCAGTTTGCTCTAAACAGACTAACCTAGGCAGAACATGCTCGAATCTGCCATTTTTAACATCAGTATTAAATGGGGGCTGTTCGCCTGAATTGAAAACAGTTTGTGGGGAGGGTCTTTGCCTTTTGGGGGAATTATTAATAGTTGCTCAATCCATGCAATATAAAATGTATCTATTTTGTCCTCTCTGACAAGGCAGTTTTTTCCCTTCCAGACGAGGCCTTGTAGGCATCACAGCAAAGTCCTCTATTTTGCCTGCTTGATAATGATGTGATATTGCCATCTTCTTTTGGTTCTCTTATTTGAAGAAAGTGGGGCAGAGCCTATTGCAATAAGTTTGTATATGATATATCTTTCAGAAGGAGATTCTTCCTATGGATTGGGTTACCTGATTATTAAAGCTTTTCTCGTTTCAACTTAAGTAGACATTTGCTTATACATTAACTGTACTGAATTATCCTGTCATGTTGGCTAGTCATCCTTTCGCATCACTGCATCCATTATTTGGGCTTTTAGGATTGTCAGGCCCCTTTGATGATCATGATGATTTTAGTTCCTCTCCAAGTACTTTGATTTTAATAAAATATTTTTGTCTTTTTGTTTCCAGTTATTTATAGCACAAAATTATATAGATTTTTCAAGTACATTGAAAACAGAGATGTGGCCAAATCAGTTTTGAAGGAGAGGGGTCTTAAGAAGATTAGATTGGGAATAGAAGGTAAGACATTTCCATTATTTTTCTATTAATTTTTTAAAAAAGGTTAAAAATCAAATCCCATTTAGAATATAGTTTGAGAAGTACATACTTTGTGAAAACGCATATGACTGAATGAATGCTCACTCACGCAGCAGACCTATACATAACAAAAATTAACTTCCTTTATCTGAAAAGATAGAAAGCCATTAGAAATTATTATTTATTCCATAAGATTCCCTAACAATAGGGAGAAGTGAGTTTGTCTTTTCTGCTATATAGGTCATCACCTGATGCCTTTTTTTTTTTTTTTTAATTTTTTATAAACATGTAATGTATTTTTATCCCCAGGGGTACAGGTCTGTGAATTGCCAAGTTTACACACTTCACAGCACATACCCTACCCATTGTCCATAACTCCACCCCCTTCTCCCTCCTCCCCTCCCCCCAGCAACCCTCAGCTTGTTTTGTGAGATTAAGAGTCACTTATGGTTTGTCTCCCTCCCGATCCCATCTTGTTTCATTTATTCTTTTCCTACCCCCCCAAAACATCTCCACTTCCTCATATCAGGGAGATCATATGATAGCTGTCTTTCTTCGATTGTCTTATTTCACTAAGCATAATACCCTCTAGTTCCATCCACGCCATCGCAAATAGCAAGATTTCATTTCTTTTGATGGCTTCATAGTATTCCATTCTGTATATATACCACATCTTCTTTATCCATTCTTTTGTTGGACATCTAGGTTCTTTTTGGCTATTGTAGACATTGCTGCTATAAACATTCGGGTGCACGTGCCCCTTTGGATCCCTACGTTTGTATCTTTAGGGTAAGTACCCAGTAGTGCAATTGCTGGGTCATAGGGTAGTTCTATTTTCAACTTTTTGAGGAACCTCCATGCTGTTTTCCAGAGTGGTTGCACCAGCTTGCATTCCCACCAACAATGTAGGAGGGTTCCCCTTTCTCCGCCTGATGCCTTTTCTGCCTAAACCCACGTAATGTGTTTGGGTACACATGTACAAGTTCCCATAAGATTGGCAGGGATCTTTGCCCGTTAGTGATCATTGGGGTTCCTCAAAGCCCAACAGAACTAAAAACTACTCTCTGAAAATGCATGTAAAAGCATATTAGTAGTTTACAGGTTCTTAAGGTAGAATAAACTTACTTTCAAATTAAATACAGATTTCAAACTTAATTTCGTCTTGTTAAATGCATTCATTTTTAGATTGCTTTTACTTTGTGATTTACATGGATTTTTCCAGATGCTGTGTCAGATAATTATTTTAAAGTGCCGTTACTAAGAACAAAGTATCCCCCTTGGCATAACATTGGCATAGTGCAAAGACAAAAGGTTCTGGAGCCACATTACCTGCATTCACATCCTATGACTGAATAACTTATGAACTTCGCCAGAGCATGTAACTTCTCTGTGCTTCTGTTTCCTCATCTAAAATGGGAGCGTTAATAAGTACTTTATAGGGTTATGATGATGACAGATTGAATACACGAAAAACAGTTAAAACAGGGGCGCCTGGGTGGCTTGGTGGGTTAAGCCTCTGCCTTTGGCACAGGTCATGATCCCAGGATCCTGGAATCGAGTCCTGCATTGGGCCTCCTGCTCAGCGGGGAGCCTGCTTCTCCCTCTCCCTCTCCCACTCCCCCTGCTTGTCTCTCTCTCTGTAAAATAAATCAATAAAGTCTTAAAAAAAATAAAAAACACTTAAAACAGGGCCCGGCACATAGAAATTTCAGTATATGTTTGTGATGCTGATATTGAAGATAATGGGGTTGATCAGTGACTAGTTGAGCTGCTGGAGATCTCAGTAATAGGCTGCTGAGACACAGGAGAAAGAATGACCAGAAGTAGGATCTTGGCAGGAAGGTGAGAAGACTTTAGGCTTAAAAACCTAGTGGCATTGTTGACACATTGCTTCACCAGTGTGTGTTGTCTTCTGTCGTTTTGTAAATAGTAGGATTTAGCTGTTTGATTTCAGAGCTAGAGAGAGGGCGCCTGGAATCTACTGCAAATTAGGAGAATGAGAAAGGCCTTTCTTAGGCTGAGATATTTGAGCTGAAGCTTGATGACAAGTAGGTTGGAACCAGGTTGTAAAAAAGCCTTACGTATTATGCTAAAGACTTTGGACTTGCCCTCAAAGCATGAGGAAACCATTGGTAATTTTTAAGGGAGGATGTAATATGATTGATTACATTTGTATGGGAGTAGTGATTCTGTGTGGAGGGCAAACTGGATTATGATGAGGTGGGTATTTTAAAGACTAATTAAGAGGAATTAAGGACAAGGTAATAGAGCCCGAGACCTTTCTGAACTCCAGTGCTGTCCTTCAGATGGCAGTGGACTGGAATTGTGAAACAAAGAAGACATTCTACAGAGGGTCTTTAAAACGTTTTTAGCCCTGCTTGCCCCTGAGCTCCATTACCTGAGCCACATACATACAGGTCTTTCTAGTTTTTTCTGATTCTAAGGCAGTTTGTAGCCCATGAGCCAAATCCAGCCCATTGCCTGATTTCCTCCCCTGCCCGTTGCCTGTTTTTTTTTGTAAATAAACTGTTACTGGAACATAGACATGCTCACTCATTTACATATTCCTGTGGCTGACTTCACTTTACAATGGCATAGTTGAGTAGTTGCAAGAGAAGCTGAAAATGACCCTGAAATATTTATTATCTGATCCTTTACAGAAAATGTTTGCCAATCCCTGGCCTAAATTAGCAATTCTTGCTAGTAGGAGGGAGGAAAGGGACTTAACAATATTTTCTAAAGAGTATGTGGTTTTGGAAAAGTGGCCGTACTGGTAAATGACTGAAACTTTCCCCAAACTAGAATTGTCTTCAGTAATTGTCAGTTTTCAGTAATTATCCAAGAGGAGGAAGGTATAATTAACCAGGGCAAGCACCTTTCGATGAGCTGGATGCCAAGCTGGATGAACTGCTTGGTTTTGGGGAGTAGTGTTAAAATTATGGCTTTGCTGACTTAGGTGCAGAAGTATACCTAGAACAAGTGAAGCTGGAGAACTGTATAGCTCGCTATCTTCTTAAGGAGGAAAAAAAAAAAGAAAACGAAAAAGAAAAAACCCAAGGCAATACAAAGATGAGATTTAGGTTTAAGGAAATTAGAAGGCTAATGTGGCAATAAACTGCAGGCCTTGAGCCCAGATAATCCTGTGAAAGGAAGGGTTCAGTGATATTAAGGATACACAGATAGAGCCCAAGATGCACAGACTACATACCATTGTCTTCAGGACCTATTCCCTCCATGTTTTTACTTCAAAAATATTTTTCAGGTGGTTGATGTATTGAGTGGCTGAGAGGATGATGGAAGCTTGTGTGAATTGCAGCAGTAGGATTTCTGTGTTTGATGTTGAACTGATGACTGAGGAGACGGAATATTGGTTTCCTTTCTTTGTTTTAATTTGTTTGTTCGGGAACTACAGCCAAAAAGTCCTCTTTGGGCTAACTTGTGTGAGAAGTGTGTGGGACATGCTTATGTATGTATGTATCCTCAGGTTTAAAAACTTTTCTCTCCTCCAGGTTATCCTACCTACAAAGAAAAAGTAAAGAAAAGGCCTGGAGGCCGCCCAGAAGTGATTTACAACTATGTCCAAAGACCCTTTATTCGAATGTCTTGGGAGAAGGAAGAAGGAAAGAGTCGGCATGTAGACTTTCAGTGCGTAAAGAGTAAATCTATCACCAATCTCGCAGCCGCTGCCGCAGACATTCCGCAGGACCAGCTGGTAGTCATGCACCCGACTCCGCAAGTGGATGAGCTGGATATTCTCCCTATTCATCCCCCTCCTGGCAACAACGACCTTGATCCTGATGCGCAGAATCCAATGCTGTGAGGCTGATGTTCCTTGAAACCATAGCATGCTACTCTTCACGGTGACGCTGCACTCTCCACATTCTGCACTGCAGGGCCGCTCTCTTCATCGTGAGATGCACATGACGGTGTTTAGGATATTGCAGTGTAGGCTTTTTTAAAGACCAAAGGTAGCTGAATGGTTTTTTAAATGAGTACAACTCTAGCATCCTGAGGTTCCAGTTATATAAATGTATTTGTTTACCAGTAGGTTTGTGAAATTGGTTCTTTGTATGGGGGACAGTCCTTTTTCACACATCTAGATACTTTCAGAAGTGGTGAAAATTGGCAGCTGGGGTATTTTCAGTTTAGATTGATATTCATCACACCCCAGATAAAATGTAGAATATTCTATAGTTGCACTTTATAAATGGTGGTTAAATGGAACTGTTCAAGCCATTTTTATAGTTGTGATGCACAGTATAACTGAAATAAGTGCTTCTATCAAAGTATTCCTTCAGTAAAATGTGTATAGTTGCTGCCCATGATGGGCCAAAAAAAAGGAGTATTTATCATTGGGCTTATCTGAATGATTTGGAGGAGATCCAATGCCCATATCTTATTTCTCGCCAGTGCCGTTTTTGCCCTTTTAGAGTGAGTCACATGCAGGAAGCGTGAACATCAGAGGTGGTTTATTATCCAGTCTGCCTTACCCTTAATCTGTTCAGATATTTATTTACTAATTTTTTTTTTCTTAAGAGTTATGGGATAGGAAAATGAAGTGTTTGCTCTTCATTTACTAAATGATTGTAAACTCGAGTTTTTCATCAAAATAAAATTCCATTGTTTTAATGTTTCTGATCAACTTTCATACCCACCTTGACCAGATTCTTAGTCTCATAATTAGCAGATTTCCCGTCTTTTTGGTATTAATATAACTAGAAACCACCTGGTAGCTCCTGGAACTCCTGCTTTGGTTTGTGTGTGATGAAGCACTTAGATCCCCCCCACTCAATCCACAGTAATGTTTGACTGAAAAAAGGGTGAAACAACTTTACTAGGTTATAGGATAACCTTAAGTTTCAGAACCAATTTCTGACACTGGTTCAGTGTTTTGTCCATTATACTGTACTGTTCTTCTTGGCAAACTATTTGTGCAAATGCTTTTTAAAAAAAAATACTCTGTGGCCCAACTCAAGAAGGAAGTGGTAGTACTTAGGTGCTTTGGGTCACACATTTAATGTGTGAACCACACTACTGGGAGCGGAGAGGAGCTGTAGGAAAGAAGTCCATTTGTTACACCTAATTTTGAGTTTGTAATTTCATAGAATTTGAAATTTATGTTTAAGCAGTAACATCATTATGCTCACGTAAAGTTGCAATAATCTGGAGATTAACGGTTTTAACAGTGCAGCTAGCTACTAACAGGGAAATTATGTAAGTCCTGGAACGGTTATCGAAGGCCAGAAAGGCACTGTAAATGTTATTGGCATGGATTGTCCTGAAACAGCCACGGTAGAAAACGGATCCATCCCTGCAGCACATAGGATTTTAACAGTATTTATAGAACAAGGGAAACATTTATTAAAAATATTTAACTGTCTAATACATTATACTTTAACCCATATTTATAGGAAAGGATTCTTACAAGGAAGAATAAACGGCTTTATGATACAATTAGTATAAGAAATATCCACATGGGGGACTTCTTTGTAGTGTAAAAACACCATACATCTGAAATGACCATTTGCATATAAAAGCTACCAATGATGCTTCTGTGCACGATGATTAAAAAATTCAACACAAACAGAATCCAAAATATACAATTAATGCAAGCTATCCACAGCTAGCCCAATAATCAATGATGAGGAAACACTGGAGCAGGCTTAGTTCCACTTTGTCTGAAGTTACACTAGTAAGATTGACTTGTATCAATGGCTCTGAGATGGCTTTTATGAGGACAGTACATAAAAGCTGTTCTCTTTTTATCCAGTAAGCTTCACAGACTGTAAAACTCCACCAGTAATGCACTTTGATACTGTAGCTGTTGCCAAAGCAACATGTAGTGTTTACAGTGGCCACGGCAAGTCACTAAAGTCAACAGGACCACCCAGCCCAGCATCTGCTTCCAAGAGACTCATTATGACAGCCATTGCTGCTTCATCATTACTGGGACTACTTGAGCCTTGGTCGTTTTCTATCATGTCTATGCCTATGTGAGGGTTCTCACCTGGAGGAGGAGATAAAGACCGGTCAGTCGTAATACCAAAGCATGTTTAACTTTAGTAAGCAGTTCCTAAGCACACTTTTAATGAGAACATTGTACTTAATAGGAAGGTGGGAATGGTGATAGAGACTGCATTTGAGGCTGCATTGCCATAATATATTTTCTTTAGTGTGATTCAGAGAGAAGAACCAACTTTCTACAAAGAGCTTAAAATGCAATAAAGATTAAAAGCATTTGAGTTGACCTCATTTTAATATTCTGACATAACCAGTTACAAGGAGGGAGATACAAAAGGAAAGAAACAGGAAGGTAGGGGTTGGGGCAGGGGAGGGGGGATCCAGAAAGACAAATAGAGAAAAAGATGGGTGAGAGAGGAGAAGCAAACTCTTTACTACTTTTAATACCCACTGAAATACTTCTTGAGCATCCTTCCAGGCTTTATCTCTGAACCGTCATCAGTCTCCCAGTGAAGAGCTGATGGGCCACATGGGGAAAGGCTGTATGGATCTAGGCTGCGGGAGTCTCCTTTTGAGTTCCAGGGGTAAACCTGGAGCCTCCCCTCCCCAAGAACTCAACCATTAAACTCAACTTTGAAGTAAAGATTTAAACCGATTTTAAACCTTTAAACTTCGTTTTTATCAAATTTATCTAGAACTAGTTTATTCTAAAACAGTTTATGCCAGATGTTGTGCAAATTCATTGTATTGGAAAGGAGTAATAATGCTACTTACCAAGAATAGAGGAACTATCAGAATATGGATAGCCTGGGTTTTCCTGAGCCTGCCCTGGTAGTAGGCCACTGGAAGGAATGTCTGGAGTCCCTCCATTTAAAATCTACAAGCAAAAGTGAAGTTTTCATATCAGCAACAGTTTCAATCAGTACTGTGCTGAAAATCATCAAGAAAATGAAGCATGTTGAAAAGAGAAAGGCAGGGGAAAGTGTTCAGTTTCCTATTGGATGATTTCAAACAAACTGTTTGGAATGGTCACAGTAAGAAAAATCTCTTCCCAAGGTATCTATTTTCTCTGTATAATTCAGCCCATACAGGCAAGTTATATTTTTTAGAGATTTTATTTAAAAGAGAATGAGAGAGAACATGAGAGGGGGAAGGGCAGAGGGAGGAGCAGACTGCCCGCTGAGCAGAGAAACCTCATGCCTGGACTCTAGAATCATGACCTGTGCAGTTGCTTAACCAAATGAGCCTCCCAACAAACAGGCACTTTAAAAGGCTGAATGAAATCCGTAGAGCAGTCCATCACCTTGATCACCTTATTCACATGATTAAGGTCAAGGACGACCTTGGTGAGCAGATTAGAGTTCAGAAGAGGCTGTGATTTCAGGTCTTGCCAGTAGGTGGCATTACAAATTTATTTCCAGTCTAGCTTTTTGGCAGAAACCCTTAAGAATTGAGAACTCCAAAGAATCTTTCCTTATATATACTATATCAATATTTACTATAGTTGAAGTTAAAACTAATTTTTAAAATCTAATAGACCTATTCAATGTTAACATGAATAGCATTTTAATGAAAAACACTTCTCTAAAACAGCAAAAAAAAATTTTTTTTTTTACAAATCAAATGTCTTCCTTAGTAGGATTTAACAGAATTCTCATTTTCTTCAGTCCATTTAGGTGTTTGTTGAAGTATAGGAAGGAAGGAAATCAGGTACGTAGCTGGGAAAGGGAGGTCCTTTTTAATAGCTTTTTCAAACAACTTTGATATTTTTTGATATTACATCAAAAGTCAACAAGTGACTTGTCAAAAGTCAACAAGCACCTGGGTGGCTCAGTGGATTAAAGCCTCTGCCTTCAGCTCAGGTCATGATCTCAGGATCCTGGGATCGAGCCCCGCATCAGGCTCTCTGCTCAAGGAGGGAGCCTGCTTCCTCTCTCTCTCTCTCTCTCTTTGCCTGCCTCTCTGTCTACTTGTGATCTTTGTCTGTCAAATAAATAAATAAATCTTAAAAAAAAAAAAAAGTCAACAAGTGGAAGTTTCTTAAAGATTAGGTGCAGCGTGGAATCTGAAACCATATCAATGAAATTCTTGTACTCTATTATATAAAAATCCATTGGTATACCTTTGCATGATTTTGAAGCCTCTTGTATTGGTCATTTGGAAAACACTTGCTAAGTTAGGCAAAACTAAATGTTGACACATTTCATTATACCTCAAAACATCTCCATTGTTAAAAGGTTTTCCTGATTATGAGGTAATAGTAAGTTTTGGGAAGCTGCTGAGTTCAAAGCAGCAGATACAAGTTTTCCAAAAATTCTAAGTTTTGCTTGAAAGCTCAACTTTTATCTCGGGCAGCAAATACTGTCAGTTGTCTTCCTTGAACTCAGCAGTTCATTCATTTTCAAGAAAACATATGCTAAATATCCGAGTCTGAACAACCACAGCCTGCAATAGTAAAAATGGTGTCCTTTGACAAAAGCAGTTCATTTAGCTCCTAACCTAGCCACGCAAGAGCTTTTCCTTGAGATGACTGTTGTACTCCAGGACGCAGCACAAGGGCTCTAACACATACTTCCCATTTTGTAGCAGCGTTAAAAGATTTATGCAAGGACTTTATAAACTATTTCTACTGCTTATTAAGGATATCCCTAAATGAAACTGGCTTGAATTTTTTTCTTATTGTGAGTATTTGGTGGTAGTGAATACGCTGACTCCTAGCACAGGTTTGTGCCACTGCCATGATCTTTGGAAAAGCACCACCGGTTTTACCCAGTGCTGCTTTCTGCACTATCAGTTCATGAATCAACACAGTGAGGAAAAAAAAAAAAAAGTTTTAGATTATGAAAGTAATTTTGACCTTGCAGATCCCTGGAAGAATCTTGCCTCCCTCAATACTAGGGAACCGCTGCTTTAACTGAACTTGTCGTAGTGCCCCTGGATGTCCAGACTCCTGGAACCTAGGCGGTTCATCTAGAGCCTCATTTTTTTTTGCTTGACCCTGAATGAAATAACGGGCAACCTAAATGGCTCATTTTTGGGCCTGCCCCATTCAAAAGTGATTGGGAAGGGCTGGAAGCATGGGGCCAACTTTACTCTCATGGCATTGGTACAATGCTGCTGTCATTTCTCACTCCCATCTTGTTTAGGCTGCTCTTACAAGTCCTGTTCCTGAGGTCAGAATGTATTGAGAATTTCTTTTCTCAGACCCATTTTTATAAGCCCAAAGAAAAAAATTTTCCCATTAAGTGCCTCAGAAATACTTGGGGCTTTGTGATGTAGAGTACAGTATTCGATCTCTAAAGTTGTTGGTGTAGAAAGAATCAAAAGTCAAGACATCTGACTTTAAGTTTGGGGCTATGCTTGTTAAATGATTAGCCCAGCATTTAATATTTGGGAGCTTATATTTTCTCACCTATGAAGTTATGAGGCTAAGATGAGAAAATGTACACAGAAGTTCCCTCAGTAATATTTAAGCACTATTCTGGAGTGATAACCTTTCAGAAACAGTAGTGGGATTCTTGGTAATACCAGGAAGTCAAGTGCCTACAAGTTGAACTGAGAAGCAGAGAAGGGGAGACCACCCCAAGGAGACAGTGGATCTAATATGGAAGAAGGACCTAGGGATTAACAGGAGAACAGGCCTAAGAGAAAAACCTGTGAACAGGGATTGGGGATATACCAAGCCCAGGCTTTATCTGTTGATGCTATCTTTTGAGTCATTACCGAAAGCCAAGCACTTTCACATATATTACCTCATACCAGGACTTAATATTCAAAGACACTGAGCATCCTAACCTACAGGGGCCCTGTTATAAAACAAAACTAGGGCTAAATAATTATACAGGGTCACCCAGCTAGCACATGGCAAGGTCAGGCTTCAAGACCACGTCTATCTTGCACTGTTCACTCTCACTCATTAATTTACTTTGAAACTTTGGTGGGGGGCTGGAATCAAAGCTTATTCTCGAATATCAATTTTTACAGAAGATTCATATATAAAATAGAGCCACCTTGGTAGATGCAAGAGTCCTGACCTTACCCACTCTACTCACCAAACATCCTTGCCCCATCCTACCTGCAGCACCACAGCTCCTGGTAACCTGAGCCTCAGAGGAATGCAGTTCCTAAAACCCATAGCCTGCTTTTGATGCAATTTGTGTTCTAGGAGTCCTGTCTATGTACGTTACAATATCCTTTCTCTCTGTATGTTTTGGGAGGCAGGGGAAGGAAGACTATGTCCAAAGATTCTGGATCATCCTAACCTGTATTAACATTAGGCACTGCAGATTTATGATTTATAATTAACATGGCCCTACACTTGTAAATTCTCTGGCAAATATGAAAACAGATGAGTGGTTTCTAAGCTTATTGATGGTATAAACTTCTAGCCAACTCTTCATGAGCGCTGGCGACTGATACATTACTTGTACCTGGTGCTGTCCTATCACAGGGAACCGGCCAGCAGATCCCCCACGTATTCTGCAGCTGCGAAGGCATGGCTTGCCTTCCAAAGCACCGTAAGTGCTCCTGCTAGTATTTCTGGTTCCCGTGCCTGCCCTAGAGACTAATGATATTTTCTCCCTTGAAAATTCCTGGCGGAGAACTACGTAGTTTTTTTCTGTGAGGTACTCACTAATCCTTCCTTCATGGGAGCTCTTGAATCGCTCCCTCAATGCAGTGGCCTCCCCATTCCTTAGAATTCTTTCTGCCTTCCCCTGTTGACGTGGAATAAGTCCACTAAGGATATCAGCAAGCCTCTCTAGCTCCATCTGCATGCTTTATACCCAAACTCACATAGATGCACTGCCTAAAAGAGGATCCGACCTGTTTCAGCAACCACAATGGTAATGACATACTCCCACCACCAGCATCTCAGAACTTGGACAAGAGGCTCTCCAGATTAAGAAAGACCTTAGTCTAAGAGTCATCAACCTTACCTTCTTGCCTCCTGGAGAAGAGGCATCAGGGGGAGGTGTACTTGTGATATTTAATGGGCTGGAGCCACAACTGGAAGGTGATGACCCTCTTATTCTGTCAGAGAAGAGAAGAGTTAGTTATATGGGGTGTGAGGGGTGGGGGCTAAGAAGAAGGATGAAGAACTAGAATAGAGATTGGCAAACTTTTGCTCTAAAGGGCCAAATAGTAATGACCTAGGCTCTGTAGGCCACATGGTCTTGATCCCAACTACTCAACTCTGCCACTGTAGCTTGAAAGCAGCCACAGACAATATGGAAATGAATGGGTGTAGCTGTGTTCCAATAAAATCACGTTTACAGTAACAGGCGAGATGCCCTATTTATCCCACAGGCACCATCTAGAATGCAATCCCTGGAGTCCAGCATCTCGCTGACAAAGTCCTTGGTTTAGGCTTTGGATTTCAGGATGCTGAGTTTCAACTAAGTGGCCAGTTTCATTTCTCATAGATTACAGATCTCAGAGTTGGAGGGGACTTTAGAAGTTCAACCTCTATCTTTGATACCATGAACAAGAAACCACAGCAAGCGATTTATCCTCTTCCCTACAGATACTTTTTAGCTAGTGAATACTCTTAGGAAATGGAAGGTGCTGGGGTGGCTCAGCTACACCTAGAAAGTAGCCCTGCTTTCTAGTAGTAGTAGCAATAGCATTACTACCAGTAGTTAGTTGTAGTAGTAGTAGTAGCAGTAGTAGTAATAGGGCAGCTGTCCCAACCACCTTCAAAAGCAACGGGTGATTAAAAAAAAAAAAAATTTGTCCAGGCCCTCTCAGCTGTAGGTTTCTCAGTATAGGAGATTAACAGAGACAAAGTCTTAGAACTGTATACCCACACACATGCTCGTCAGGCTGAAGGAACTGAGGAAAGGAAGGCATGGCCTGGTGGTGAAGCTCTAGTATGGTGGCCGCTGTGTGACCACCAGGCCCTTAGCTTCTACAGGGACGAATGCAGCTTCCAGGTTACCCAGGCATCCTGCTCTCAACTGCTCAGCCATCCTCTGGCCGTTGGCCTGTGCTGCCTGGTTCTGTAGACTGGGGAATGAATAAGCTTTCTCTCTCCTGGATCATAAGCTCCTCAAAGGCAGGATACAATTAGAAGTCACGCACACTCAGCACACACAGATGGGTACTAATCGCTTACTCAATAATTGCTGAATGTCTCCCATCTTCCTTTACTTAGGTCTCTGAAACCACTGTTTTCCCGTGTTCCCCATCTTGGGATTGCCTTTTCGTTGTTATTTCATCTTCTAGTCCTTAAATTACGGATTTTTCTTTGGGACAGTATCATCCCCGAGGGATGGGCCCTCCTTCCTGGGTTATTAAGTATGTTTCCCTTCATTTCCTATTCCAATCCAACTTCCATAATGCTTATTAGCACATTTTGGACAGCTGCTCAGCATCCTGCAATGAATGGGGTCTTAAAATTTTTTTCCTATCCAAACTTCTTATAATTTCTTTTCCCCTATCTAAACTCTGCAGCATTATTTATGAGGATTCTTAGCAATCTCCCCTCCTTGCTTCAGCTCATGCACTCGCCCTTTTTTCTATTATCATAAAGAAAATAGATTTCTCAGAGATGTAAGACCCTTGAGGTCAAGGACTGTTTTACACTGTTCTTGGATGGTTTCAAA
Organism: Meles meles; assembly: GCF_922984935.1. Lineage (NCBI taxonomy): Eukaryota > Metazoa > Chordata > Mammalia > Carnivora > Mustelidae > Meles > Meles meles. Next base: position 48,559,969 of record NC_060073.1, read on the forward strand.
CAAGGCAGACTATGTATACAGTGGCCAGTAAGAATCTGATTATCACTGCATAGTGCCCTGACATCTTCCTGAAGATGGGGTCACATCTACCATTCCCACAGGGTTGGAACAGAACTGTCCTGCCCACTGGGATAAGAAGAGCACCTCTGGCCAACTAGAAAACAAGACCAGCTTTCAGTTCTCCTGGAGAATCAATCCAGTGGCGGCAGGGAATAATTTTTCCCTTTTCTTATCTTGTTCCATTAAGTGTGCATTCCTAAGGACCTGGTTACTACCCTCTCCATTCTCCAAATTCAGATGAATGTGTAACTGCTTCCCTCTTAATCGCCACTCTTAAGGACTCAGATTTAATTAAACATTTTTGAGCACTCACCATATGTCAGTTTCTGTTCTAGGAACATTCCTGAGACCTCTCACACTCCTAAAGCAATCCTTGGGAGATAGTTATTACCTGCCTTTTATAGCTTGGCTTAACAGAGACCAGGAAGTTAAGTGAATCTCCAGCACAGCCAAGTAGAGGCCCGGAGCTCAAATCCAAGTAAACAACTTTCCCTCTTTTTCATATGGAGAAGCAGCCCTCCGTCTCTACTGCTAAAGCTAGGCAGCGTTTTGACTAGAAGGAGCTAATGTTTTGTTAAGGCCCAGATCTCTGACCGTCGCTACTCCTGCATCCTGTGTTGCTAGTGTCCATCCATCCTCATTAATCCCTTGAGTCCTAATACAAAGTCATTGGAAAACTGAGTCTCCCAAAGAACTCCCTTTGACTCTGGACTGTTTGGGTTTCACGCTTTATGGCAAGATTTCTCAACCTCCACACGACTGACATTTTGGACTAGAAAGTTCTTTGTTGGGGGCCAGAGAGATGGGAAGGAGGCTGCCCTCTGTACTACATGATGTTTAGCAAGCGGCATCCCTGGTCTCTATCCAGTGGATGGTCTAACAACCAAAAATGTCTCCAGATATTACAAAACATCCTTTGGGAGGTAAAATGCTCTGGGTTGAGAACCATTGGTTTAAGAGAGCAACCAGAAGGTGTTACTTGCCTGTGGATCTCCATGATTTCTTCAGCAATCATTCGACCTATTTTGCCTGCCCCAGCCCTGGTTCCCCCTGGAATCCCTGGAACAGTGGGGTGGGTCCTCTTTGGGCCACCTACAACAAAGGAATCTGAGAGTGGGAAAGGGGAACCGAGGAAGAAATACTAGAATGAGTTAAAACCCGCTCTTGTGGACGAAACCTGTGGATCTTGTCATCCATCTGAAGTTCAACCTCGGGCTTCTGCCCCAAGTGACAAGAGAGCCGCAACTTGTCAGGAAAAGGCATTCCAGCAGAGGGCTCAAGTCTGTGTCCAGGATCAGAGGCCAGAGCAAAGCATCTAAACCCCCCTCCCACGCTCAACATCTGCGGACTGACCACCACTGTATGCAAGCCAGGGTCACAGAGATAAGCCAGCAGCTCTGCCCTCAAGGAGCTCACAGTCTAGCAGGAAGACAAAGAGGATGAACAGTGGCTGGAACGAAGCGTGGTAAGTTGGGACAGGTAAGCCCAAGGCACCCAGCTCCTCCAGCGCCGGGTGCAGCTTCCTGGGAAAGTTTAACTCTGCGCTGAGTCCTGAGAGAGGAGAAATTAGCTTGGCAGAGAGGTGAGGAGGGGAAGGCATTCCATCCACAGCCACCAATATATGCAAGAGCCCTGAGCGAGGACGAAACCTGGGACACTACTCTAAGAAATTCCTCATGAATGATGGTGGAGTGACAGATGAAACAGGAGGAGCTACCAATCCAATCACGAAAGGTCTTGGCTGCCACACTAATGGGTTTGGACGGGATCCCGAGGATAAGAGGTGCCAAAGCACCTCCCACAGAAAAGGCACTTAGACTGGTTTACTGGAAAGTCCACTGCATGGAGAATGAACAACACTGGAGGAAGGGGGTTCGGTGGGGGCATGAGACTAGGATTAGAAAATTCTCTGCAATGATCCAGGTGACATGTGGGAGGGAGATAGAGAAGTCTAAGAGGTAGAAGGGGCAGGATTTTGTGTTCAGATAGAAGGAGAGAGGAGGAGGAGTCAAAGTTTCTGGCTTAAGCAACCACAGGAGGGAGTGCAGAGAACTGGTTTGGAGATGCTGAATGTCAGGTGCTTTTGAGACTCCAGGAGCTCTGTCTAGGAGGCAGTTGGAGAAACAGACCTACAACTCTGGAGACAGATGGCCCGGATACAGGAGAGTCACTGGTGGAGACGTGGGGACTGAAGGAAGCCATGCGAGCAGAGGTGGTCCCATGGAAGGATGAGTCAAGTGCAGAGAGCAGGGGCTGAGGCCAAGCCTGGGAGGGAGCCCCACTCAGAATGGCACAAACCCCAGTGCTGAGAGACCCCCTCCTCCCACCACAGGAGCCAGTGACAGTCACCAAAAGGCACCACATTGCAGTCACTGGCCAATAGGGAGGAGAGCCCGAGAGGAGCAGAGTTTGCAGTTTCAAGGGCTTCCAGGGTCCAGGCAGCCTCAGGAAAAGCAAAAATGAGCTCTCCGTATTCCAGGCCCAGCAAAGAATGTGAGAGGACAACATCCTTAGTGCTCATCCTCTGAGGTCTCCTTTCTTGTATGGGGGCTGGGGACACCAACTACTTGGGGAGAGGGGATACTGGCCACAAGCAGCAGCTCACGGGTAAGCCCCAATGCTGCTGAGGTCCATAGTTACCTTCTCCAGAGGGCAGCATGCTGTCCATGCTGTGGGGGGACGCTGTGAGCTGCGGGAAGGTTGGGTCCCCGCCTTCCAGGACGTTGGCTCTGTGAACATCCCAGCAATAAGGAAACATGAGTCAGGCCTGCTCAGAACCATGCACCTTTCACCTTGGCCGAGGTGTCCAGTGTCCACTCTGGACGTGGACAGGCCAGAAAATGAAGTGTCTGCCTGAGTGGCTCAGCAGGTCTCCTCGCTGTTTGAGAACATGACGGACAGCATCCTGGCCTTTGACCTCACTGCCTGCCTGGGCCTTCCTGGTCTGTATGGGGCACAGCCCAGCAGTGAAGGTGATTGCCGCCACCCATGGCCATCGCTACAAGGCCTCCTCTCCCTCCAGCTGGCAGGAGCACCTTGTCTGGGCCCCTCACTCACCCAGCTCTAGCCCCAGGCAGGGGTCTGGTCATCACGGGGGAGGAGACATGATGCGGAATAGTTCTTGCCAAAGAGCAGGTCCTTCCCTTCTCACCTAGCGGGTAGCAGCCTCTGAGGCAGGCCTGGCAGGCACGGATACGCAGCCACCCGCAGCCAGGGCTATTCTGAACGGGCACCTGTGTGAACCTTCCACGACTGTCAACCCTTCCCTCCATGGCAGTACCAGGGGCACCCAGGGTGCAGGGCCTCCGGGTTTCAAAAGCTAAGTGCCGTATTGGGAAGGAGACAGTGTGATCTCCCGGAGTAATTCCACGAGCCAGGGGCCTACACTGTATACGTATCGAAGCATGTTCTTTGTTAACAACCCTGTTGGCCTCTACCAATCCTGAGGCTTCCTAGGATACCAGCGAGGTAGCATTCAAGGTGTGATCCTGGGGGCTGTCTGTACCCGCCTTCCCAGGTAAAGAGCCCAGGCATTTATCTTTAAAGCAAGGGAGCTTCTGATACGGGGGAAAACACTTACAAAACAACAGTGTTGGTTGAGACAATGTATTCTACTTCCTTGGTCCAAGGGTTCATGAAACTGAACCATCGACTCCGCAGTGTGATGAAAGAACCATCTTTGATTTTAAACTTATAGCAATTCGTCGTAATCTTTTCTCTCGTCTGTAAAACTGAAAATACAAAGAAGCCATGAACGTGGTTCCCTCAGGCCGACATACGAAGTTAACCAAATCCACGTGTGCCCAGGCTCCAATGCCACGGCCAGAGTAAGCCAGGGGAGCGGGCACTCGGGCAACAGGCTGTCTCTGAGGGTTGGACTCAGAGCCTTTCGATTCATTCGTGAATCGTTTGCTATTGCTCAGCGTAGGAAGTGAAGGCTCCGGGGAGTCAAGGACTGCATGACCGCCATCTGACTGGGACCAGCTCTGAAAGGCACAACAAATATCCCAAGGGCCCGTGTTCCTTCCCCTCACAAAGCCTGACAGCAGAACAACATTTTTAGGACATCTGGATCCAGGAAGGTCACTCACCTACTCAAACTTTATTCTTTCAGGTCACAAACATGTCACAAGGACCTTTCACAGGGCAGGCATTGGAGACAGAGGGGAGATAGCATGCAGCCCCTGCCCAGGCAGGAGGGAAGATCCCAGAACGGCCCAGTGAGTGGGAGAGGCTGGTGAGGGCAGGAAGTGAGGAGAGAGCTCTGATGCCTCTGCGGGCAGGGATGGGGTCAGGGGTGAAGCTGAGGTGGTGGTCAGTGTCAGGAGGTGGAAGGTCTGGAATGCTGGTCACAGATATTTGGCCTCGAGTCTCAAGGCAGGAGGTTTAAGCAAGGATGGGACATTATCAAGCTTTCTCTGTTGGGGCATAAACAGGACAACTGTGGAATGTGGAAGGTGGGATAGAAGGGAGCAGGGAGACGGCTGGGGGTCTTTCACAATTACTGGCTGGCCACAAGGGCCTGAACCAGGGCTGGGGCAGTGGACATGCCAAAAGGGGCCTCTCTGGAAACACACGTCTGAGGTGAATGAGCAGGACCGTGAGGGAAAGGGTCAGTACTGGTTCCTCTCTCGGGAGGCCAGTATGTGCCAGGGCCAGAAGTCAAGAGGAAAATACAGGAAGCGCGACAAGATTTCATGGAAAAGAGATCTGTTTGAGCTGTACTAAATCTTTACAAGGTTTGTAAAACAAGAATAAGAGAAGCTTTCCAGAAACTGCACTGTCCTATGTACAGGAAACTGCTAGGCAGTCTGAGGTGGGTTCACTGGAAGGGGATAAATAGGGCCCGGAACATCAGTCTCTTCTCCACAGACATGTTTTGGCCTGAAGGCTCCTGGGCTGGCTGCCTCCCAAATCAGTGGGGGCAGATTTCTCCGGAAAGTTTATGTGGCCTAGTTTCAAAGCATGGGGACTCCTTAAATTAAATACAGCCCAGCTTACCTTGCCTATGACATTCTGCGAGGTGTCCTATGTCATCTTGGTGGAAATATTCGTAACATGATGTGCCTAGAAGTTCTTGTGGTAAATATGCCAAAATAGCTGTTGCCCTAGAATTTTTTTTTTTAAAAAGAAACAGTAATTCAGACAATTAACAGCATCTCTGCAGTGGATGAACCCCGCTGTGCTGAGGAGAACGAGGTCCAAGCTGAATGGATGTAACTGAGCTTAACCAACACTATAAAAATGGGGAAGAGAAAGAAAAGAAGCCTTTCAAAGGGGCCGTTGTCCCAAGAAAGGAGACTTAAAAATGGTAACTATGTTAGTCAGATAAAAATGTGACAGAAACCCAACCCCAGTGCAAACCTTCTGCATTTTACTACCTGACCTCCCCTCCCCCATGGCGGGGGGGTCACAAGGGCTTTGCAAAGTGGCGGCATCCTTTCCCTGCACGTAGTGACTATTTCTAACAGCCAGAAAGCTCATCAGCCTGTGAATATTCTCCAGGAGGCCGCAGAGAGCCATGGCAAACTGGGCACATCCGGGGCCTCAGCTCAGGTCCACCCCCCTCCGCTGTGAATGGGAGGCAGCCGGTCCTCGGGCGGGCCCCGGGTCCCCACCCAGAAAAATGAGACTGGACTAGGTCAGTGTTGCCACTGACCTTTCTGCAATGGTGATATTCTCGATCTGGGCCATTGGCCTCACAGAGCTACGGAGTACCTGCAACACGGCTTAGCAAGCCTGAGGAACTGTGAACTTCGTTTTAATTAAAACACGAGAAGCCATTTGAGATCATCATGGCCAACAACCACTGCATCAGACAGCTAAGGACTAGATCCTCTTTTCCAAGTCCTACATTCCGGAATTCCAGTCACAGCCATGGTTGTTCAGGTAGCATCCAATGCCCACCACTTCCCTCCTGGCCATGGACATCGAACCACGATGTGGTCTACTTAATGGTCTCTATGTGCCAAAGAGCGTTACAGAGAAAACTCTTTCTGTTTATGATATTCCAAAGGGTCCCATTTTTAAGCAGAGATCCCCATTGTGTCCCTCTTTTTACCCTCATGGCCCAGCCCTCTCTGCTCTACCCAGAGATGAAAATCCTGTACCATTACTGCTCACGGGGGCCACGCAGACGCTTACCTCTGGTCTACAAAAACAAACTTCCCGTCTATGGCGTGCCGGGACACGTACTCCATGGACTTCACTCTGATCTCCCCGTTCGCCGGCTGCGGAACCACGTGCGAATGCAGACGTCCGATGGCGACCAGGCAGCTGAGGTTACAGCCCTCGTTGTCGGGTTCGCCGTCCTCGTCCAGCCCCATCTTTGTGGGCGGCCAGCTCTTCAGGTACCCTGTGCTGTGGATGGTGCAGAAGCTCTTTCGATCTGCTAGAAAGCAAAGTCTGCGGTCAAAGTCAGGACAGCTGTAGGCGAGCAGGTGTGGCAGCCGGCGGCGGGCTGGGGTCCGGGGAAAGGGAGTCAAACAACACACACAGCTTTGCCCTTCAGAAGGGAGAATCCAGGGACAGAGGAAGACACAGGCATGGACAGTCGCCCTCCAGTGTCCTCCGTGCGGAACAGGGCTGCTGGTGCCGAGGAAGGAGTATCTGCATCTACGGGGGGGAGGACGGCTGCCCGGGAAAACCAGGGAGGAGTGGAACAAGAAGGATGAGCACTAAGGGACCCAGATGCATGGAGGTCGAGAAGGTACAAAGTGCTGAGGTGCATCCTGTACAGAGGGCTCTGGCGGGGCTGGGAAGGCAAGATGGGGCAGATGACTAGGGTCTTAGACTATTTGCTAACAAATGCGTGAATGGAGAGCTTCTAAAGGTATTTCAGTGGGGACACAGCAAAGGACTGGCTACTCCAGAAGCACAGCAGCAGGGAAACTGGAAGAGCAAGGATCAGGTGAAGACAGGCATACAGCGGGAGATGAGGGCTGTGCTCCGCGACCGCAGCGAGGACGAGGAGGCGGCGAAGCACACGGGAGAAGTTTCTGAGAACTCTTGAGATGTGGTATGAGTATCAGAACATTTAGTACAAAGGAGAAAGTGGAGGGGACTCCAACATTTCTGGATTGAATGTTTGCTGTCGCTCACACACTCCAGGAAGAGAGAACAGAATATGCTGTAGAGACAAGGGAGGACTGCACTTTGGGACACACTCAGTCTAGAACGCCTGGGGATTTCAACAATAAACAGATCCTCACAGAGGATTTACGAAGCAGCAGGACTGTGCCGCTTACTGGGAGACTGGGAAACCCCTCGGACGCGCCAGCATGGAGTTTCCAGTCCGCGGGGGAGACAGATGTCAAACAAACAACCCGGGGAGCGCACGGGGCAGTTCCAGGAAGGTGCCAGCAAGAGAACCTGGGGTGCTGCCAGCGGGCCTGAGGTGGTCTGAGGGAGCAAGCGGCAGCCGCAGACGCTCAGCTCTAAAGGACCAGCGCTGCAAGCCGGCTGAAGGGAGTTGGGGGTAGGGAGACAGGGGCCAGTGCCCACGGAGACCTGGGGCAGGAAGAGGGGAGAGGCATCGACAGAAGTCGGCACAGCTGAGCACTTGGAGTGGTGGGGGGTGGACGGTGCGAGGTCATGGACTATCCACTTCTCCCCGACAGCAGTGGGGACGCTGCAGGCTTTTAAACAAGGAGCTGAGGGAAAGCTGTGCCAGTGAGGGGACTTCTGTAGGAGGATGTCGTGGGGGCAGCACTTGGTCACTGACCGCATTGGGAGAGCGAGGGCATGGGGCTGGGGTGGTTCCCCGGCTTCCAGCAAATGCAGAGGACAGAGATGCCGTTTACGGTGGGGAGAAGCTCGGGGCAACGGGGGGTCACTCATGCAGATCATGTGTGACATGCCCTCAAGAAGATTTCAGAGCTAAGCAGATTTCAGAAGAAGTGGATTTATGGATCCAGAGCTCAAAAGAAAAATCTGGGCTAGAAATACAAACTTGGACGTTATTGGCGCCTACGTGGCACAGCAAGCTAAGGGAGAAGAGGACATGACCTGTGGGTCAAGTGTAGACAGAAAGGTGGCTCAGGACAGACGAGGAGAAAGCCAAAGGAAGTCAGAAGAGGGCCAAAGTGTGGCAGAGGATGGGGGAGATGAGAAGAATGAGATTTAGTGGAATCTTAGGGAAAGAATACTTTAAGATGGAAGAAAAATGAAGTGTCCCTTGTGTCTAGCAACGTGAGTGTCCTTGGTGAATGGAGCAAGAGTCATTTTGATGGACTGGCGGGAGGCTCGGGGAGCGGCTGGCATTGTGGCTGAGAGCAGTCTTTCTCAACCACATTACGATAAACCGAATTTGCACGAAGGAAGCCTTCCCAGGAATCACTGTCACTGTGACGACCATCAGGCTTTCCAATCTCTCCTGCTCCCCAAAGGCCCTACCCATAGGGGGAGAAGGGCACTGGCTGCAGTCCTGGGATTGGCAGGGGACCACCGAACCAACCCCCTCTGCAGCACCCCAGGGGACAAAGCCAGTCTCCCCTGTGTTAGGATTTTATTACTATTTTTGGAGATTTTACTTATTTGAGAGAGAGCGCACAAGAGGGAGAGGGACAGCGATTCTCGGCAGACTCCACACTGAGCGCAGAGCCCAACGCGGGGCTCGATCCCAGGACCGTGAGACCATGACCTGAGCCGGAACTGATAGACACCTTGCCGACGGAGCCAACCTGGCGCCCTGTATTAAGACTGTCAAGAAGTGAAATGGTTACCTTTTTTCTTTGAGCAGGTTGAGGGGAAATCCTTGTCTTCCACCTTTACTGAAGGCCTGTTACACTTCATCCTACAGAAGAAAGAACGTCGTGCTCCAGAACATAATCGAGATGGCCCAGGGGTTATATCTGTTTTAACTGGAAGTCCAGCTGCAAATCAACACACAAAATGTGATAAACTGAGAGTAGTATTGTCTGTCAGGAGGGGGAGTGTGACCTTGAAGAAAGCCTCTTCTTTCCTGCCTCACTGTTTCATAATGACCACAACATTCCTCCTCAGTTCAGGCCGTAAAAAACGCAACGTGGGGAAGCGGGTTGTCCATCTAGAGATGTTTCCAGACCACCTAGAATGCAGCTACTGGTGGGAGGGGCAGGACCAGGATCCTGCTGTGAACAGGGGCTACGGGTGTACAGCCCATGTCTGGGAATAATGCGCACCCACCACGGGAGTGACTATCAGAGGAGGGGACCGCTGCCCGGGGATCCTGCTGGCTGTCACACCTCCAGCCTACCTGCCCTACAGCCACCCCGGTTGATCTTCTCTGGAACGTACACGGGCCCGCCCTCCCTGCCCTGCTTGGTTTGCTCCAGCCACACAGCAGGCACTACACCTATATATCCTTCCAGAAATCGTCTTCCCAGCTCTGCTCATCTCTTCATCATGTGGCACACAGTAATCCATCCTCTCAAACCCACTTCAGCTGTCACCGACTCAGTGATGCCTGTCCTCACGCCCACATGAGGATGCATCCTCTGTTCTCTATGCCTGGTACTATTTCTGGGGCGGTACCCAGCATGCAGGGTGCTGTCTGTCTCCTGGTGTCCCTATGACATGAGAGCCTTAAAGGCAAAGAGCAAACATCACCTTGTTTTTCCCTCACGTCACTACCAAAAATGCCAGGGCCAGACTATAAAAGGTAATAGGTTCCAGGGACTGCGCTGAACTTTTAGGAAGAGGAGGATATTTAATGAAAAGATCATGACGCCGACATTGTGCCTACTGTGCACCAGGGACTGCCCCACAGGCGTTATGTGTGTTACTATATTTAATCCCCACAACAACCCAATGAAACAGGCACTATTTTGCAAATAAGGAAACAGAGGCACAGAGAGGTTAAGTAACTTGCTCAAGGTCACACAGCTGGAAAATGGTGGAACTGGGAAGTGCGCCTGGCAATCTGACTCCGGACTCCACATTAACTGCTAGAGTCCACAGGCTCCCATGGGACTGATGGGAGGAGAGCTACAGGGCCTCATGCAGGAGGCACAGGAGGGGACACGGGAGGAGGAAGCGGGGGGTGAGGGGGAAGAATGTGAAAGGTGGTTTCCGCTGCTAAAGAAGGAAGCCAGGATGGGGAGCTGACCAACGAGGAACCACTTTTATATTTCATGTTTTCTTACTCCTATCTTGGGTGGCTGCATACGTGTAACGCAGGTAAATCGAGGGAATTATTTTGGGGGAGAACAAATCAAACTGGTGTGAGCCCTTGAAACTCAGAAGCATAGAACTGGGAATTTCTAGAATCTAGGGGCGGGGGGCGGAGACTAAAAACCAGAAAGAATCAAGGTAGCTGTTTTTCCTCTGTGGATTTAGACATTGAGTTGTTGCTTCTTTATGGGAAACAAAACAAATACAAAGAAAGGTAGATGATTGCCTTGAGCCAAAGAGAGCACCTGTGACCCAGATAAAGGGCAGAGAGGAGGGAGGCCTGAGGCCGAGTGCAGGGGCCACAAGCAGCTGTCTTCGCTCAGCGGTCTGGGTGGGCCCCGAGGAAGCAGCCGCAGCCTTCTTCTGGACTCACTTTTTGCATCTATGAGCCGCTCCCGGGGCGCCGTGTCCGAGGACGAGAGCTGCTCCTTCACTTTGGCGATATCTTTAGGGTGCAGGTAGTCAAACAAACTCTGACCGATCAGATCATTCTGCAGGGATGGAGCATGGAGACAAGAAGTCAACCGCACGTGGAACAGAACGTACCCAGTGGGCGCTTTGCCTCTGTCTTTCTAAGCATGAGAATGTCAAGGTGTCCAACGTGAACATGTACACCTGTCCAGTCACTCTGGCTAGATACAGACACAGGGAACGAGGCATCATGAGTTTGGTTTGGGAACACAGGGAAAAGGGCTCAATTATACAGATACTTCTATAAATAGTCTGTGTCCTGGAAGCAGGAATCTTTTAGCTGTACACGTTCCCTTTGATTGATTTCTGATGCCATGAATGCCCTTCTGGGGACACGGGGTGTGGGCATGGACTCTAACCCAAGTCTCCGTGCTCTTCAGCCACGACGGCCTTCATAACTTTGCTCAAAGACCAAGAAAAGCAAGACACTCCGGATACATTCAAGCTACATTCCTTCGAATGTATACACATGCCACCCCCCACCCCTGCCACTCTCTCTAAAAAATAAATACTCAAAAAAAAGAACAGATTTTTTTTTTTTTCTAGGTTTAAATTCATTTCTCTGTTAAGAAATGATGAATTTTCTGGAAGAAGCCTGGGTGTGTGTGTCTGTGGGAGGATGATACAAGCATGTCACAGGGGACTTGTAGATTAGAATTATTCTAACACGTTGGGGTGACCTTTCTGGCTGCCGGAGGGCTGCCCGCCAGCGACAGAAACAGGAGCCGTACCTGGCTGTAGTTGAGGATCTTGAAGACAGACTCGGAGACGAAGAGGATCTTCCCTCGGTCACATCCTACGACAAACAAAAATCCATCTGCTGCCTAATCAGGAGAAATGGATAGTCAATTTATCACACTTCCGGAAACACAATTTGTACTCACTCTGACAGCAAATAAGGACTTGTTTGCTAAGTATCCAAAGCACAGAACTGTCCTCATTGACAGCCACACGACTCTCTCAACTAATGCCTCCGGAGAGGGGGAGATGCTCTCCAAGGTAGGTCCTGACACACGGATCATCACAGGACTACAGGGGACAGTCCGATTGAAGGAATTTCTGTTACAACACTCAAGTCACTCTAAGATGTTCCCATTGAGTGTATCGAGGTCTGGAGAAGTCCTATTTTTTAATTATAACTATGTGTGAATCACAGAATCTAAGCTTGAAAGGAACCTTCAAGATCAAAACCCCCTCTCCTGGATCCTGACCACCACCTGTCCTCAACCTGAATACTTCCATTTACAGAACCCACTCGCTTTCCAACAGTGCTTCTCAACATGGGGAATGGGGTGTTGTTTTTGTTTTGTTTTTATGCTGATGGTCTGGGGCAGAGCCAGATCACGAGTCTTTTCTCACCCCCACCCCAAATGATTCTCATGCACAAGGACTGAGATTTACTGTTCCTGAGTATCATTTCTTGATCTAGGGCTGGGCTGCTTATATCCTAAGTGAGACAAGAAAAGCAAAGCAAAAATCTCCCCTACATACTTCTTCCTTCTTCTTCGCCTTAGGTACAGGTAAAAAACCTAATCTATGTGCCTGTCTTGGGACGTATATCCCAAGATCTCAAGACAGGACGCTCTTGGTAGGCTGAAGTGGATAAATACCAAAGCGTCCGAGAGCTCAGGCTGTGTGTGACTCCTATGCACCGCTCTTACACGGACAGCCACTCGGCTGCTGCTGGGGCCTCCCAGGGACCGAGAGCGTCTATGCTCAGCTCCCACAGTTCTAAATCAACACCTTGCCTTATTCACAAGTCTTCGGTCTGTTCTGGGAAAAAAAATCTAGAAAAACTCTATTCCCCTTCCCACAAAAGGGCCTTGGGGGATGTAGTTTAATTCAAGGAACTAGGAAATGAGGTCACGTGCCTGAGGAAAACAATGGCGCGCGCACCGGTGCGGCCATGAAGGCAGCTGGAGGGGACCGAACCCGAGCTGCAGAGACGGCGCCAGGCCCCTCAGGCGGAAGGGAGCGGGGCCTGAGCTCTTCCTAAGCCGGCACAGGGGCAGGGGAGGACAGGAGAGGAAGAGACTTCCCAAGCACCATCTGCTGGAAGCCTCGTTCAGTCAAAAACTAGGGTATTAATAACTTGCATTGCTGCCTTGCAGACAATCTCACATCTCACAGAAGTGTTTCGAGGCTTCTCACGGATGAAGTGAAGTGGCACAGAAGGTGCCTCGGAAGACGGTGCCCGTGACATCCGGGCAGGAGTGCTGGACAGAGTCAGGCCTGAACCCGTGACGTCATGAACAAAGGTGGTCTCAACACGTCTGGGGAGGGCAAGAGGGCTCCAAAGGCCAGTGAGCCGTCAGTGAGGAGAGGCTCAACATATTCTGACTCTGCTCCCCTCAGGCAGATAAATGCCACCAAGCGAAGGAGCTGGGGCCCAGGCGGGCAGTGGAGGTGAGACTAGGAGATGCCACCAGCACCAGGAGGCCACAGGGAGGGCTCCCTCTCGGGGGAGGACAGACTTAGTAAGGGACACAGAAGCCCTGGTGGGGTCTGCCTAGTTTTCAGAAGATGGGGAGGTGGAGTATCCAGACATCACACACTGGTCAGGTTGACTGCTCCCTGACACACCATTCATGGAAGCCATTCTGAAAGCTCTCAGTAGAGAGAGCAGTCAGTCAGATGTGCACTGGGAAGGAGAAGCAGAAGTCCAGTTCCCACGGCTGAACCATTCAAACACCATCTTAGTGGACCCTGCCTTCTACTGAAGCAAATTCCTGAGACCTGGGCACCTGGAAGTGGCCAAGGTTGGACCGTGTTTTGTCTCCATAGACACGCACCAGGGAGGGCAGAAGAGCTTCCTCAGGGGAGACACATCACTGCTGTATCCTACAGATGCTGGGGGACACGGAAGCTCAGGAAAGGCAAGCCCAAGATGAAGTATTTAGCTTAAATGGCATGAAAATCCTTGTTCCACACCCTGATAAGCATGGGGATTGGACAGGAAATTTAGAAGAGGAGAAAGTTATTGAGCATTTGCCATTACAAAAGAAGTTTATATACATGTAAATACATACAAACCTATGTTATATATAATGGGAACTTCGTATGCCTTCTGTGTTCAAAATAAAACACATTTATATCACATACATATATATTTTTTCCTTAAAAACATCCAATTAGCCGTATGGCAATCAAGGTCAGCCCCATGATGTGTGTGTGAATAGAAACACAGAGAACCTGTTCCGAACTTTATGCCCTTCCAGGTGGCAAGAGCAGAGCGTTAAACCAAGCTCTGGGCCCCGTGAAGCTGCAGAGGCTGCTGCCCACAAAGCCAGCTCTGGTGGTTCCTCCAGAGACCGGCAGACCCAGTTTGCATCCTACCTTCAGCAAGGCTTCCCTGAGAGCAGGGACAGCTTTAGGAGGAAGGATGGAGAGAGGAGTGCAGAGCTGCGCCCTGAGGGAGGTAGCCCAAGGACCACCACAAACTTGCTGAGATGCCTGGGACCCCCACAACACGTTTACTGTTGACCTGGATGTACCTAGAACAGTGCCACGCACACAGAGCTAAGTCTCAGATTGCCTGTGGTATTAGTGCGCGAAAGACACAGAAGGCAGGCCCACCAGATCTACCTGTCACAAGAAGCTTCGAAGGAGCCACTGATGACCAGCTGGAAATAGGACCATCCAATAAATAGATTTCGACAAAAACAGAAGCTCAAAAAAATGAACACCTAAACAGGATGGAAAAAGCTTCACCTCACAATAACGCCTGTCTAAGAGAGTGAGAGGGACGGGATTACAGTGGCCCAAAAGATGGCACCAATGTGATGATGGCTTCTATGGCAAGGAAGGTCCCAGGCCCTTCCAACCCCAGGCCAACCAGACCTCAGCTGAAGTTTCCACACTGGGTCGTGAGAACCACTCCCGGAGGAAAATCTAGCAAATGGACATGGCTTTGGAAAGTGTGTGTGGCCAGTGCCGACGCGGGACTCTTGCCTGTCTCCTCTGCGGAGGCTGGAAAAATCTAAATCCTTGCCGCAAAGCCGGGGTCATCAAGTCACACCTTCTGGAGAAGCAGATGTCTACTACTGGGCTTTCGGGAAGGCCTATCCTTTCTTGAGAAAACGGACACTTGGCCTGGCCACTCCCCTTCCCCTTGTTTCTGGCTGGTGTGGTTCCACTGAGGAAGCAGACTGCAGACAAGCCTGATGTGACTGCTGGCGAAGGCAAACAGAGCCTGGTTCTGGCCACCCTCACTGAGCCACGGCACCAGCCCCTCCTGGTCTACCACAGGACCAGCTGTATTTGGGACACAAAACCCTCTCTGTTCATCAGGTCATCTGTTCCTTGCAGCTGAAAGCTTTCCAACTGAGAGAACACGTCAAGAGGGGATGAATTTCAGAGGCCAGACTTACAAAGGGCCAGAAGCCAGGCAGAGCAGAAAGTCAGGGTGACAACAGAGTGGCCTAGAGCCAGAAGCCTGGCAAATGTCTGCTCAAAACATGTGCCCAGATGCCATAGGGGCTTAGCAAGCGAGGTCCACCCTGACTGGGAGAGGACAGAGGCGGGTTACATTTTTCTGTTCACAATTTGCAAGAGGACAGGCTTCTGAATCCCAGTTCTTTCCCTTTGATTTCCAAGTTGCTCTCACTCTACCCAGAGGCAGACCTGATTCCACACAGAAGACAAGTTCGTGCGGTGCCACGTCCACTGCCTCTCTGCAGGGACAAGCAAGACCAGCGAGCGTGATGGGCCAGAGGGGAGAGCTTCACCTCCCGCATTTCTTTTCCTCCTTGGGCAGAGGAGTCTTTGGAAGCTTTCTTGCTTTGATGGGATTTTGATGTCAAGATGTACGCGGATGTTTTTGTGCTAGCAGTTAGGGGAGGAGAAGACAAACCCTCAGTTACCCATATCTGTCCCTTTTTAAAACCTTCATGCCGGAATGGGGTTCTTGACTACCTATGAGTAACAAAATCCTGCCTCCTTCCATTGAAAAATCACAGCAGCCTGGGCCTTCAATTTTTGTCGAAACAAGAGTGGAAGGACCGTGGAGACAGTCTAGACAGATGTGGAGACCCGCAAAGACAAAGTGGGCCTCAAAATGTCCAATGTATAGACATCAAATTCCCACACTCTGCTACCTCACTCTGAAATTTCTAAGAATGTAAAACAAGCTCATGATTGTGACATACCCTGAGAATGAGGTGTTTCAATTCCTCATCGGACAGAAAAGTTGGTTTGTAGTTTGCTTCTGTATATGGGTTGGTGGCACCTTAGGGAGGAAAAAAAAAAAAGTTTGTACACTTTCTATTCATGGAATGGCTCATTCCACTTCACTCACTCCACTAGGCCTCTGACCTTCCAGATGTGGCCTAGTCCCTACCACCCGGGACTTTGATGTTCTCTTCTTTTTCCTTAACAGACACAGCATCAGATCAGGCTTTGGAAAAGAACCCACTGAAAAGACAAAACTGTTGCCCACAGAGGACCTAACAGGTTTGCTCTGGTCACTGTAGGGGAGCCAAGAGGTAATAGACAGAAGTAAAAATCTGCTTCAAAGAGAGAAGGCAGCTTTGGAAGCCACCCAACAGCGGCTCCTGGGAAGATGCCCTCCTCCCAGGACTGACGTTAAATGCGTTGTCTAGAGGTCCCTCAGATGACCACACTGAGCCTTCCTGGGAATGTCCAGTCAGCCAGGCCCGGAGTAAATAAATACACTGTAGAAGGCATTTAGCGGGAGAGCTGCCTCATCGGGGGGCGGTAAACGAGCTTGGCAACCCAGAGAAATGCATTGCTTCAGTGCATACAACTCTGGCTCCTCAGGCTGAAAGGGGACGAGATGCTTAAAAGGCCATCCATCTGGCATCACAGAGAGAACTCGTACACGCATCGTATAGTAACAGAGAAAAATGCCCGCAGCAAATGACCTGGAATCTGCAAAAATGGTTAGAACAGTGAAGAAATAAAATGGAAGAGATAGGTTACAATTCCCAGTACCACGGTGAAGGAGGTTGACAGAATGTGTCTGTGACTTTCATATCAACAAACGAGGCACACACTGCGCCCCACCCCTGCTTTTGACAGAACTCTAGATTTGTCCTTCGTTTCCTTCCAATTTAATAAAAATTGGCTTATACTAACTTAATCTCTAGAACCTTCCCTAATAGGAATGTTTAGATGACATGCTCACAGCATAGGACACGATGCTGTCATGTCCATAAAAACGCAATTCTTTTGCCACGCAGGTCGGAGGTCTGACTGAGCGCCCACTTTCCAATTTCCTCTAAGGGTCCAAGATGGGCCACAGAACCTGCCAGGCCCAGTGCTCACTGAAGGGCCTGCGACACTACAGATTTCTTCTGCGGTTTGGATAAGTCCTTTCCACATTGCTCTGCCTCTGTGTTCCCACCCACCCCATGTTCAGAGAAGAAGGAAAATACTGCCTCCCTCATAAAGAGTCTATCTGGTTTGGGAAAATTCCAGGAGCATGAAAATCTCATCAGTGTTCATCCCTGACAGTAAAACGAAGCAAAAACCATCATCCAGTGAGTCACTCTTGAAAGGAGCCATGGTGAATTTTCCTCCTACAAACAGCAAGGGGACTTCTCGGTGTCTCCAAGGGCACCTGCATTTCTGATGGGGATCACCGGGTGAGTGGGGCCCAGGCGCACACACACATGCAAGGTGTGGGTCCTCTCTGACATGCATGGAGCCTGCCTCTCACATACACGTGTACCCCCCTGGAGAGGGTCGACCGCACAATCCCCACTGGACGCCCACGTAAACTCAATGATCACTCCATTTGGCATCAGATCTACTGAGGGGAAGGAGAGGCCTGTTGCTGAAGGCTACACACTGGCAAATAATGACCACGGTCCTGGGGCCTCAGGTACAACTTAGGCCAGGGACGGAACACTGGTGGGCCAGGGCATCGAGGACAACAAAGCCCGCCGTCTTACCTCGTAATGTTTTCATGTGCTGAACAGCCATCCTCAGCACAGTAAGTTTATCTAATTTCCTGGACATGGCATTGCACGTGGGCACCAAAGAAGCCAGTTCGTCAATGAAACTGTTCATTTTATCCCGACGCCGCTTTTCGATCTGACTGTGGGCTTCCCTGCACAACAACAGGAAAAAGGATTTCTAGAAAATGACACCAAGCCTCAAGGAGACAATGACAAAAGTCAGTTACCACGGTTTCTGACAGTCCCCCCACAGGGCACATTTAGAATCTGCACAAGGCTCTGAACTCGACTAAAGGTACCAAAGAAGCGGCCTCACTGCCCCCCGGCCCTGGGGTCAGTATTAGTTGGCTGTATGCTTTCCTCATATTCAGAATTAAGAAGAAATAGGACACGAAAATTGTCTGCTCAGAGTAAACTGGATAGGGAATTTCTCATTTCTTTTTTTTTTTTTTTTTTATTTATTTATTTGACAGCGAGAGACAGGAGATCACAAGTAGGCAGAGAGGCAGGCAGAGAGAGAGAGAGGGAAGCAGGCTCCCCGCCGAGCAGAGAGCCCGATGTGGGACTCGATCCCAGGACCCTGAGATCATGACCTGAGCCGAAGGCAGCGGCTTAACCCACTGAGCCACCCAGGCGCCCTCATTTCTTTTTTTTTAAGATTTTATTTATTTGTCAGAGAGAGAAAGAGCAGCGGGCAGAGGGAGAAGCAGACTCCCGCTGAGCAGGGAGTCCAATGTGGGACTCGATCGCAGGACTCAGGATCATGACCTGAGCCAAAAGCAGACGCTTAACTGATTAAGCCACCCGGGTACCCCTTCTCATTTCTTTTCCTCTCAGTTTCTGTCAGGTTGGATTTTAAGATGGGCATTGAGGGAAAGAGAAGGGACGTGGAGCCTGACAAGAGCAAAGCACTTAGGACAGCCACGTAGGGGGGGTCTGCGGTGGGGGTGGGTCCTGGAATCCCAAAGAGATCTTGGAGGTTTGTGAGGAGCCCACTGCGTGGCCTGTCAGAGCCTCACTGACTGAGTCACTAGGTAACTAGCACTGCCATCATTGGGTTAACCATGACTCCACCAAGATACAGCAGATGCTACATCTGTCCCCAAGAGCTTCCTCTGAAGAATGTCACACTCGTCCCTCCCAGGAGTGGCTGCCCATCAAGGCAAGGGATGCTTCCTCAGGCACAGACGCTCTCCCTGACTGGTTTTCAGCTGCCATTTGTGACTGTCGCCTATGGAGGTGCATCACCAGTGGAAATGTCGTTTGCTGCCATAGCAACAGAGCCACCAAGAGGGACCTCCCACCAAGGCTAGGCCGTGTACGGAAAGCTACAAATCTCAGGCCAGTTGAATTCTGCAGCCCTGAGTCTGTGTCGAGACAGCCTCAGAGGGCCCTGGAGCCACTGGGAGGAGAGCAGACCCACGTGGATGGGGCCAGCAAGTGTGGCTGGAGGCAGGAGGGACCAAGTTCGAGAATTTACTCAAGGGCGAAGGCAGCCCCATGGCTGGCCTTGCAATGCAAGACGGGCTGCTCTGAGAGGCAAGGCCCAGCCCTAGGATGGGGTCACTGAGCCAGGTCTCCTCTGGAGGGCCCTCGAATCAGGAAGGAGTGAGGAACCTGCTGGAGACCGCTGGGGAAGAGCTTCAGCCTGGAAGGGTTTCCTGCTACTTCTGAAGTCCCCTTTAGGTTACAGGTGATCAGACAGCCAAGAGTGAAGGCCAACTCCGTGTGGAGAGGACAAGTGGCAGGCAGCCCACATCAACCCCCACCCTCAGCCCTGAAAGGATGCTTAGACCGATAGGGACCAGACACACAGAGCTGCCTCAGCTGCACTCTGGACAGCCAGAACCAGGATGCTGTATAGACTGGTCCATGCTTACCTTGCATTTTTGATCCTTCCTTGGTGCTCTGTGTATTCTAACCTGGAAGGGAAGCAGAAAAAAAAAAAAAAAAAAAGCCAGATCAAACACAATCCCTGGGAGACTAATGGCCAAGTTATACATCTCTCTTCTTCTTCTCAGCTTCATTCATTTCCCTGCTTAATCCCTGTCATCTGTCTCCAACACAAGGGCTCTTGTTAGCCACCCTGGGGGGCTGGGCGTGAGCATCTTGAGCTTATCCCCAATCAAGGACACAGGTGGGACCTATACCAAGTAACAGAACATGTAATTATGCAAGGAAAATAGCTAGCAGGATGAAGGTCATGACTAGGTTCATGGTACCTTCCGTGAGGGTCATCTTTGTCTGTGTCCATGCTCTCTCTGAAAAAACAAGAGAGAACATGAGTATTTGTTAATAAAGACATACAAAGCCACTTCTTACAACATGGAAGGATTGCATTTATCCAGAACCAAATAATCAGAAAGTTCAGATTTCCATAGTATTGATTTTCGATGCAGACTAGTCGAACACACACAGCTTGCCCTACTATGCATCTAGGACTGGTTTCCCAGATGATCAAACAAAAGTTATGTGTGGTCATCAACAGAGCGTGCTGTTAACATACTTTAGGCCCTATTTTAGAAATCAGGAATACAGAGCATTTATGGAAATTCTTAATAACTATATCCAAATAACTATAATATCTCATTCCCCTCATCATTCTGGATAAATGGAGTGTATTCATTTGCAAAACATACCAAGCCTCAAATATACGTGTGCATACATATATATTTGGTGGTGGGGGGGGTGAAGTGAGGAGGGGAGACCAGAGAACCCACAAAGAAGCATTGAGCAGAGCCCTGAGGCAGCTTTTCAAAGAGACGGATACACAATGTTCTGGTTCTCAGCCAGGTGGGAACCCCGGAGGCCCAAGGACCAGGGAGAGAGGGCACAGGTGGGGCTAAGGGCCATGGAGCCCTGTTTGGCCACTGGGGGTCCTCGGGTCACAGCAGGGACCTATGTCCCTTTTATAGTCTCCAGTGATCCAGGTTTTAGGGCACTTCACGGTTTAGTAGAAAACAGACTAAAATCCTCCAAGGAAGGAGTTCCAAATCACCCTGGGGTCACCTCACACCCTTCTCCAGCACCTAAGCTTATACCAGGAAGGCACTGCCTGGAACCTGGGCCTCTCTTTCTCTTTTATCCTGTAAGAACAGAGGGATCTGGCCCTTCAAACAATGTAGTCTCGAGGGCAAAAACAACTTTTCTCAGGAGCACCAAATCACAGCATGGGCATTCTAGAACAGGGATTCCCACCCGGGAGCCCTTGACTGCCTCACGGGCAGAGAGTTTCTCTAGCTAGTCCGAGAGTGCAGAAGACAGGATTCAGGCCAAAGGGGAAAACCGAAACTCTCCCTCCCCTTTTGTCTTGGCTTGTAGCTGGTCCCTGCGGCCAGGATTATCAACTCAGGTGAAGAGAACTCCACCTGATCCACCAGACACAATTAGTGCATTGAAAAGTCAGGGAAAGGGATGAGGGGTGCTTCATTATAGCGTCTCCACGAATCACAAAAAATTTATAAATAGGGTCCAGGAGGGAAACCTGGAGGTCTTGGGTGGGGACAAGATTTGAAACCACAGGTTTAGATAGCAGAGGACTTAGAAGACACCAGTGACTCCAAACACCCAAGGTAAGTGGTCCGTGGAAACCATCTCCTGGCCTCCCTGTTGGGGAGGGACTGCTCCAGAAGAACCCTCTCGGGCCTCATACCCACTCTCCATCCCCTGGGCATTGGCTTGCTCAATCATCTGGGGTCACTTACATATTAATCATAGCATCTCCTAGTGGGCATCTGACCTTCAGCCACTGTGCTCCCCAAATTCGACCTGTGAACTTCAGCAGAAAGGACATCTGCTGTGGGGGAGATACCTCCTTGGAGATGTTTCCCTCATTAAACAAAAGAAAAGCTCTTAAATGGACAAGGGGATAAGACCCCACGCAGTTGCCTCAACAAAACAAAACGTGCCTTTGAATGTTCTATGCGGCTATTCCCTAAGTGTTTGTACAGTAAAGGGTTGACTACATGTATGCAAATTTACTTACTCAAAAGAAAAGCCATCAGGTCTAAAAAGAAACAAAAATACTATTTAATAAAAGAGGTACACACTAATTTGAGTGAGGTTTCAGGGCCATACCGATGTTCCTACGGTACTTTCGGAGGGGACCTGCACTCACTCACTCCCTCCACGAACATCGAACATCAAACATCGAAGTTAAGCAACTGACACTTCCTCAGAGAGAGCCTCAGGCAAAGTCCTCTTTGAAACCACGGAGAGTACCTCCAGATGCTTAGCCATCTTGTTCAAAGGAGCCAAGGAAGTTGGAGGAAAAAGGTGAGAGGTAGCGCTTGGCTTTAAGCCTCTTCCTTTTCCCTTGACGCGGCACAGTTTGGGGAGAGAAAGGGGGATGGGGGAGCCTCAGCAGGGTTGGAGGCTCCCTCCTGCTTGCGATCCAGGGAGGAAGATAAAAGCAAAAACGAAACAAAACAAAACAAAAACAAAACCCCACTGTGGGGCCACCTAGACTTGGATCTTTCATTTCCATCCCTTTCCACAAAGAGGACCCCTTCTTCCAGGAGAACAGCAGTTGGCCCCTCGATGTGCCGGGAACGGACACCAAGTTTACCAGAGGAAGAGGAGCACAGGAGGCCTTACTGGTAGTCGGTAGAGCTGCCTTTCCGTTTGCGGTTACAATCCATGCCACTGGAGCCGAGGGGGCTGGAGAGCAGGTCGGTGGGGCCCGGGGACATGAAGTCACTGATTGTCGAAGAAATGTCCATTCTCTGGTCAGCCATTGGAGGTCTGGAACTGGTACAAAGAGGCACAAAGGTGATTTCTACACTCTCTTCTACCATGGTGGAGGACCAAGGTGGGCCTGTGGAGGGTCAGGCTACTGGTCTACCACACTAACCCATCTCCCCCCGGCCAGCTGGAATAGGGACATGGCGGGATGGAGAGAGCAGCAGACATGCTTTAGGAGTTAACATAGATAATGTAGGTTAACCTGTTCATATTTCCTGTTTGTTTGTTTAAGATTTTATTTATTTATTTGAGAGAGAGAGCACGCACACAGCAGGGAGTAGGGGGAGCAGGAGAGGGAGAGGGAGAAGCAGGCTCCCATGGGGCTCGATCCCAGGACCCTGGGATCATGACCTGAGTTGAAGGCAGATGCTTAACCGACTGAACCACCCAGCGCCCCGCCCCCCCCCGCCCATATTTCTGATGAAGACCCAAAGTTCAGAGCAACTGGGTAGCTTCTCCTGGGTCCCATCCCAGGGCATGCAAGAATAATTCCAGAACCCAAGGCTCAAGGACTTAGAGCCCAGTGGTCCTCCCATGGAGAAGACCAGATATTCTCTGACAGTTCTAATTTTATTTTCTTCCAGTCCATAAAATAAATAGGATTTACTGGTTATCTTTGTGTTTTGTTACAACTTCTGTAAAAGTCCCAGAAAAGCAGAAAATATCCTTTCTCAGACCATGAGTCCCTCTTGGCAGTCAGGAAAATATGGTCCCTGTCTATCATGGGGCCATGCAAAGTCTGTCTTGTCTTCCCTGACTAGCCTTTGTGCCCAGCATCCCCGGCCAGGAAAACCTGCATAAAGGACATAAAGACATTGCAGACCAACTGGCACAACATTTCAGAAATTCACATGTGAGGGGCGCCTGGGGGGCTCAGTGGGTTAAAGCCTCTGCCTTCGGCTCAGGTCATGATCTCAGGGTCCTGGGATCGAGCCCCACATCGGACTCTGCTCAGTGGGGAGCCTGCTTCCTCCTCTCTCTCTGCCTGCCTCTCTGCTTACTCATGATCTCTCTCTGTCAAATAAATAAATCTTAAAAAAAAAAAAATCCTCAAAAGAAATTCACATTTTTAAAAGCGTGGAGTCAGCCGGCCCAAAAAAGAGACTGCCAAGTACCTTGCAAGGGACTTCGACTCCAAACCAAGTGGAAGAGGGCCGCGCTCTGCCCACGGACGGGGTCCCAGCTCCACACCACGTGACCGGGGCTGTCACTCCCTCTCTCTGGGCTCAAGTTCCTTCATCTGCAAAGCAAGAACGGGACTGTGATCTCCACTCCCTGATTACAGTTCCGCCCACAGACGAGTGCACTAGGGTCAGGTATGGGCCAACTTTTCCCTTTCACAGCCACGGCTGGAAGGAGCATCTCAGTGCTCTAACTCCAGGCACTAAAACTATTATCGCTCAGTCTAAATGTCTAAAAGCAGGACAAAAGGGAACACACGTGGTAGGTCTTGGTACATTCTGGAACACCGTGCTGCCAAAAAGCTCCGATAATTTATATTCCCAACAAGAGCTCCTATAAATCTGAAGGAAAGGACAAAACCCCATTGGTTTTTACTTGCATTTTTAAATGATTATGGATGCTGTCCCTATGTTTATAGGCATTTCTCTGGTTTCCTTTGTGCCCACTCATGTCCTGTTTTTCTACCACATTTTCTTCCGTATGGATGGGCCTCCTAACTCATGTTCACCTGCGCACCTGAACCTGGGGGGAGAAAAGCACACAATGAACTTACTGCTCTCACTTGCCATCCACGACCTCGCGCAGCTCCAACACCAGCGCCACCCGGAGGTCCTCGACCCCCCTGCTTGCTTCATTCCTCTCTCTGTGACCAAGAACACCACACCCTCGCTCTTCTCCTCAAGCCCCCAACAGCTCTCCATCCCAACTCTCAGCAGAGGCTTGGCTTTCTACTCCACTGAGAAAAGGGAGCCCATCCACCAGCCCGCCTAGCTGCTGCTGGTTAGGAATTCTGCCCCCAGCAACAGGTGGGGACGCCGTCGTCTCACTCCTGAAGACCATCAGCCCGGAATTCTCTCCTTGCCACTCATCCAGCACCATCCACTTCCCCCACCCTGCTGGATCACCCTCATTTGGATACAAACAACTCATGGGGGGGGGGGAAATCACAAGTATTTTTGAACTCCATTCCATTCTGGTCAGTACCCCCATTTCTGTTTCCCATTCTTTTCCTCTTACTCAGTATAAGCCAATGCAAATCAGGCTTTTGTCCTCATCATTCCAACAGAACAGCCCCCGTTATGCTCCCCGGTGGGCTCCTCATTGCTAAATCCAGTGGCTGATTCTCCATTCCCTCCCTACCTGCCCCACCCTGACACCTGGTAGAGCTGATCTGTCCCTCTTGTGTCTTGGCTTTGGAGAGGCGACCCTCTCGTTGACCCCTTCTATCTCGGTGGCCACCCTTTCCACACCGGCCTCTTTTGCAGGCTTCTCCTCCCTCCCTCACCTCTACGTCAGAGTCCTGAAGGTGTCCTCAGACCTTCTCTGTCTACAGCCACTCCCTAAGAGATTGGTCTAGCTTCGCTGCCTCCAATAGGATCAAGGCTCGGAGAACCCCCCAACTTCTACCTCCAGCCTGGACCACTCCTGAATGCCAAACTTAGAGGACCACTTCCCTGAGGTCTCCCTTTGAGTATACAACAAAGACCTCCAACTAAATCAATCCAAACCCCTGGCTGTCCCCAAGCCAAGCCCCTTAGTGATGCTTACGTCGATGAGTGGAACTTCTGAATGCTCAGGCCCCAAAACTGGAAGTCATCCTGACTCCTTGCTTCCTTCTACAACCTGCAGCCAATCCGTCAGAAGATCCCACCAGCTCGACATTTACAAAGACATCCAAGTTTAACCACTGCTCTTTCTCCTTCCTATTTCTTCTCCAACGTCGCTTCCGCAGTGAAGGGATATTCTCTGAATATCATATACTGCAACCCCCCATTCCTGCTTCACTTTTCCCCATGGCCCCTGATCCATAATCGACTTATTTACTAGCTTCTGTCCATTAGACTATGAGCATCAGAAGAGCAGGGACTCAGTTTAGTTCACTGCTTGCACCGTAGTAGCCGAGAACGCTTCCTAGCATATGGTAAATACTCAGTAAAGAGGTGTTGAATGAGTAAGTTTGTACATTAGGAATAGTCATGCCTTGTTTGTCACAGATGTCATCAATTGGCTTACAGTATTTATGTGTGATACTAAAAGTGACAGTTTTTTTAAAAAGCCTTTTTTTCACCCCAAAATAGAAATATCCTAATATTTTTATAATTTTACTTATATAGCTCTTAATCCATTTGGAAATTACTTTTGGTATACTACCTAAGGTTGGAGACGAGACTTCTTTCCCTCGAGTGGTTAGATAACCGTGCCAATACCATTCACTAGACCAGACATTCTGTTACCGATCAGTTGAAATGCCACCTTTTCTGATTATTATCTATTTTTGGACTTCCTATTTTGTTCCTTTGATCTAGTTACCTCCAATGCAGTACCACACTATCTGTCATTGTGGCCCCATAATCCATTCTACTACTAGGTAGAACAAACCCTTGTCCTTTTAGGACTTTTCATTTTCAGAAATTTCCTGGTTATTCCAATTCACCCTTTGAGAAGCATTTCAGAAGCATTTAATCACATCAGAGGCACAGACGGGTGGCTGCTAGAAATTATAATGATGGACATGAAGAGAAGTAGATGAGGGAGGAGCACAGAGCCCTCCCCTCTTAGCGAGCCTCTGGGCCACCGGACAGACACAGGGAGCCACCACTGGCCCCCACTCCTTCTTTTTGAGCAGCTAGACTGTTGCATGAGGTGGACTGTCCCAACTTTTGGGCTGTGGGGAGAAACCACACTTCCTGAGAGAAGTACCGTGGGGGCTGCCAGTGATAGTAGGTGGGGCTGGGGTGTGATTTTATTACCTGAAGTTAGAGTTCTTGAAGCTCAGATCCACCTTGGGAGGAGCAATGGGCCACTGGACTGATGGGTCACCTCAAAGCGATTTTCATGGTTTGTCGTTTCCTTTCAGGCAGTCAAGGTCTTCTAGAAGCCTACAGTGGGGCCCACAAGAAAAGAAAACCCACACAGGTCACTTGGGGGTAGGCACACGGCACAATCTCCTGTTAGCTAAGGGAGAGGCTCAGTGGGGAGAGGTTTGCCAGCCCAGGTCGTCTAGGACAAACAAGGCTTTTGAAATGATTAAACATGGATTCCTGGACGCGGTCTTAAGAGAAACAAGATACTTGGACTTTTCATTTCTCCTACCGGGCCAGGCAATAAAATTACAGTGAGCACTGACTGAGTGTGTGCTTCGCGTCAGGCTCTGTTCTGTTATGTAGATTCACTTACTGAGGCCCGAAAAGAATTCTGAGGTAGATAGATACTCTGGTTTTTTTCACTGGATGAGAAGATGAAGACGAGAGAAACTCAAGGATGACACTCGCCAAGGTCACATGGTGAGAGGACGCAGGGGCTCCAGAAGCCACATCAAGGTCAAGCAGAGCCACAGGCTCTCCCAAGTGAGCCGCTGTCCAAGGGCGGACAAGCAGCCCCGGAAAACAGGAGTCCGGGAAGCATTAAAGCCGGAACACGCGTGCGCAGGGCCCATCTCTAAGACCCCTGGAAGCACAGTAAGACGCTTGGAGATGGTGTCCAGGAAGCTCAAGCACAGGGCGGGCACCCAGAGCGAAGGGGAGTCAGTGGTGAGAAGGCGCCTGAGTAAAAATGGCCTGTGGCCCTGCCTTCTCCTGCTGGCGGGACAGGGGTCTCTGCTCGGCTCCACCGGAGGCTGCGCCAACCTTCTACTCCCTCCTGGCTCTGCCTTGAGAGGGCGAGACTCAGGCTGTGAATGGGCCTTTCCTGATCTTTCTGATACAAAGCAAAACTCGTGGGGTTGCCCCTTCCGCTGGCTCCTTCCTGCGGCCCTTGGACTACCCGGGGCTTGATCTTACAGATCTTCGAATCCGTGTCCAGGACAACGGCTGCTCTAGTCCTCCCAGCTTACTCCTCTGTGCAGCCCGGTTCAGACACCCTCGCTGTCTGACTCTGGGAGCCAGTCTGGACACGTGCAAAATCATGACAGGATCTTGGACTTCCAGTCCCCCAGCCTCCGTGAAGCACCCCACCGCCACCAAGTCCCCAGGGCAGTGCTGCCCAAGTGCGCACCATAGGGCCTTCCACCTTGGTCTGCTTCCCCACACAGGTCCCACGCTCGTCTCCAGCCCCCCGACCAGCCATCCAGAACCCTCGTGGGCGCCCTCTCCTTCCCTCACCCCACCACCCCTCTAACGGACGGATCTAGCCACTCCCCTTTGTCCCCTGGCCACTGCCTCCATCCAGGCTGCTCTCCCCCAAACTCGCCCCTCCACGCTCCGGTCACAGACAGGACACCCCCTTGTTTAAAACACTTCCGTGGCTTTACTGCTCTGCCCCAAGCCTTCCAGCAGCGCCCTGTCAGGCAACATCAAACCTCCACAGTGGGCCTGCTCGCCTTGTGTCCTGTCCCGTCTTGCCCTGCTCTGCACATCCGGTGCAAAAGCGCTAGGCCACCCGAGTACTTCATTCTCCAGAGCACATGGCCTCAACTGTGCCCACGCTGCTTTGAAGGTGTGGCTCCCTTGACCCACCAGTCACCTGGTGAACTCCTGCTTTCCTTTCAAGTGCTTTCAGGTGGCATCTCCTCAGAGAAGTCTTCTGAGCCTTCTTACACCTGAGACCCCTCCACCCTCCGCCCCATGATCCCACTATTAGGGGGCTCCCGGTACCACACCTCACTCACTGTCCCCCCAGCTTCTCTGAAACTGGGACGAAGGTTCTCGGTACCAAACTCCATATGAAATTTCTTATTTGGACCAATTGCTCCAATACTCAAATTTACTTTATAGAAATAATGAATGTTAGCATAAACTTTGGCACTATATCTTGCAAAATAAAAATCAGAAGGCCTTGCCTAGCTTCGAGCTCCCTGCTCGTGGAGAGTCTGCTCTCCCTCTCCCTCTCTCTCAAATAAATAAGTAAAATCTTAAAAAAAAAAAAACCAAAAAACCAGAAGTCCTTTCTTAAATGCTTGGACCAAGTAAGGAAGCTGAATCAGCTGTGACAAGTATTTCTGGAAATCTCTTTTCTCTCCAAGAAGGTGTTCTTCAATGTAAGACAATGAATGAAACAACCAAAGGGGGAAAAAAAAACCCACCTCTTTGTGCTATTTCCAAGAGAGAACTGAGCCCAGTGAGGGGGCTCCAAGAGACCACGGGTAACTGGGAGAGGGGTCCTTGCCAGGGGGAGCATAGGGCCAGCCCTGGTGCTGCCATCCAAGTGACATCTAGTGAAGACACTCGTGGGAGAGTCTGGCCTGTGGTCTTGGAATTGGGGGCCACAAGTGTGCCCACTTCTGAACTAGAGGCTCCCTGAATGTCAGAGGAAGCAAGGCACGAAGGGACTTGTGCAGTGTGACTGGGGAGAGCTTGGTGGTCCCCTTGGTCCCCCTTCAGTCCCCTCATTCTCCTTGGAGCTCAAGGAGAAGAGTCTCTGGGGCTTCACAGAGAGGAGCACGGGGGCTAGAAGAGAAGTCCCAGCCCTGCTGCCCCTGCAGACACACCTTGGCAGCTGAGGAGGGTGAGGGTATCACCCTCACTGGCATCGTGCGGCACCCAAAACAGACACAGCTGCCCCTCTGAGCAGAGCGGGGTGAGGCTGAGCAGCCCTTGAGAAACCCCCACGTGTCCTCTACAGGACGATGACCACACTGAAGCCCACCGATCGCAGACCAGTGTCTCTCTCTGCTGTCCCTCCTCCCTGACCCGGCAACCCAAAATGCTACAGGAGGCGGAGGGAGCGTGTGGACTGCCTTATGGTTCACACGGTTAGCTGCCCCTCCCCACAAGGACAGTCTGCAGGACGACGCCCCAGTGTCAGGCCCGGCCATGTGACTGGCTTAGGCTGACGAATTTGAGCGGAAGCAACAGCCTCGACTTTTGAATAGAACTTTTCCCCTGCGTTCCTTTGTGCCGAGACTGGCAACTTCTGGATAGAGTCTCCTCTTTTGGCCGAGGTCCTGGATGGAGAGCAGCACAAGGAAGAAAGAAACCTTTGCTCCTATCGCCCACTGAGATGGTGTGTGTTCTAGGGTGACCGACTCTTCTGTCTGCCTCAGACCTTCCTACTTGGGCACTGAAGTCCCGCCTCCCAGAAAACCCCTTTGTCCCTGACAAACCAGGACAGTCGGTCACTAGGTCCTCCAATCGTATCTATTCTTCATCCTAAGCTGACCGACACGGGCAGGAGGGAGGAAGCACAGATGGGACAAAGGAGACACAGTCGGAGCAGAGCCCCTGATCTGGGAGGAGGGAAAGGGGACAGAGGTGTTCACGCTGGACTCGTTTTAGCTTCACGATAACCTATCCCTTGACGGTGCTCTTCACCCCAACTTTTCAGGTAAGGGCCGAGGAGGCAAAGCTATCTTGCTCCACAAGACCCGACTAGCCAGTGGGGACTGCAACCCAAGTGTCTGGCCCTGGGGGGGTTCTTCTGACTACCACACCACTGCCAGTCCTGCCTCCAAGACCACCCCACACAGTAAAATATAACATCCTCCAAACGAGCCTACCTGGGGAAGGCATGAGGGGAAAGAAGAAAAAGTAATCCTAGTTCAGGAGAGCCACAGAACCTGAACCAACACGTTGTCCCTGGGCTTCCTGGAAGGCGGGGCGGAGAAGGAAATGTTCCGCCCTCACACTCGCTGGCAAGCATCTCCGATCAGTTCACGGGGACAGACTGAGCAGGCAGGGCAGTCGGTTGGGGAGGCTCTCTTAACGGGACCTGAGGAAACCAGCCTACAAAAGAACAGAGCGCTTCCCCTTTTAAAATAGGACCTCAGTGAAAGGCTGTCCCCCTTTCCCCTACCTTCAGGTGTGACAGCTTGTGAAGCCCCAGGATGTCATGGGGGCAGTGGCTTTTGATGTTGTGGCTCCATAAAGGGGCATGGCTTGGAAAATATGGAGGCTCACGAGTGGGCACTCCGATTACCCTGTCTCCTAGCTGTCTGCTTACTGATCTGCTTCCCCCCAGTAAGGGGCTCCTGTGTGGCCATCGCTGCATCCCACAACCTTCACGGGCTGGTCCTGGGCACAGATGTGTTCAGGAAGAACTTCCCCTCCCCGGCCCTAAGAGCCACGGCAGGTGGCCCTTGGCCCCCTCCTCCACATTCTCCGCTATGTGCTGCTGGCGCCCAGCTCCGGGTTTACTGAGGGAATGGGTGAGGAGACGCTCTGGTCTGTTCAGGCAGTGGTGGTCTCTGAGCAGGGCCAAGAGGCTAGAGGGGGCTCCGTATCCTCTGCAAGTCCACCTTTGCCCTCCATGGTCACTCTGACAGCCTGTGGGGGGTTCAGCTGCCTTGCTTTGCAGCAGATGCACCTAGAGAATGTTCTCCCAGAGAAACCAGATGCCCTGCACCTAAGGTAACGGGTGTTTGCAACTGGGATCACTGAGCAAGAGCTTCTCTAGCCCCCAGGGCACTGGGGACAGAGGGAGGAATCCATAGTCCTAATGTTCAAGATTCTCTCAATCTAGTTGGACAGATAGGGTCTAAATCAAGACATGACAGCGTGCTCACTGAGCTAGAAGGGCCACGCTTACGGTGGCGCAAGCAGCGCACTGCCCAAGTCCGGGATGTGCTGCCCTAGCTCTCGCTAAGTGGCCGAGATTTGTGGCGCCATTCTGACAAATTACCAGCAGGTGGCAGTCAGGTGTCTCAAGGAAGGAGGGCCCTTCTAGGCCGTGAAGCGTATAGGTAACGTACAGGAGCGGAGTGAAGGAGAAAATACTCAGCTTATTGATTAGCTGATGTGTGCGTTGTTAGGGTAAGGGGAGGAGAAAGAACGAGGGAGGCGGAGAGGCTTGAATCAGGTGCTGCAGATGTCTGCCTGGCAGACTGAGTGGTGGGAAGTCCGTTCTGAGCCAGGGAGAGAAGCGTTGGGAGTGGCTGGCAGGAGCCTGGGGAGCCCTACTTGTGGTCCTTGTGTCCCCGGTCCTCCCAGCAGCTGGAGATGCTTGGGACTCCCGAAATCAAACACAAAGCAAGGAGGCTGCATTTGGAAGCACACGGCTTGGAGGGCCAGCTCAGAGGGTCTCACAGGGGCAGGATTTGTAAATCCTGCAGTATTTCGTGAATGAAAACAAGGTTCTTGCAGAAAAGATCTCCAATAGCACTGATGGAGGAGAATCTACAGAATTGCAGTCTCTGGGGGCTCCTGAGGGCTGTTAGAGGGATTCAGGGATGTCACTAAGAGTCACCACACGGAGCATGCACCTAGCCCAGCACAGTGCTCAGTAAATGTTTGTTGAATGAATGTAAAAGAGACACCATCTTGGACCTTTGCCAAGTCTATCACTGAAGTACAGGAAGGAGAAACCTTTCTTCTTCTCCTTTTAATATACAGAATAAGAGAGCCTGGCCCTAAAGACGGGGGAGGAACACTGTCCACCAAAAAAGTTACTGCTTGAAGTTGAAGAAAGTTCTGGAAAACATCTGCATCTTGTTCTAAAGGAAACAAAAGGATGCGCTGCTGTTATTTCATAGTCACCTGCAAGATTCTGGTGTGAGGGAGAGAGAGTCCAGATGGGGAGGCCTCGAAGGCGCTCTGAGTCTCAGGTAAGGGCTGCAGATGGAGGCAGGCTGGGACAGGCGGCAGGGCTAGACCCAAGGAGGGCTGAGACTCAGAGGAAAAGGGATACACACCTTCTCTGAGAATGGGGGCAAGGCTGAAAGACAATGGGAAGAAGATGGAGCGAGTGTTTATCCCGAGTCGGTGGACCCGGCCTGTGAGGCCCCAGCGCCACCTCAAGCAGGAGCTGGGGAAGGGCTGCGGTTCACCCCTGGCAAGGGGCAGGCAGGGTGTGGACAAAAGGGCGAGATGATGGGCACATGAAAAGGGAGGATAGGGCAGTAGTCAGGGCAGGGCCTCTGGAACCACACACCCCAGGTTCAAATCCCAGTTCTGCCACCAGGAGGTGTGTGTCCTGGGCCAGTTCCCTGTCCTCTGGGAGCTGCAGTTTCTCACCTGTAAGAGGAGGAGGAGGCCTACTCACAGGCTGAATAAGCTCCATCTCTGAAAAACACTTAGAATGCTCGTCACGTTCACTGTGCTTACTGAGATGGATGACCTCACGCTGGTGTGAAAAGGAAGGGTAGAAGGCCGTGGAAAGGTAGGCTTTGATGTCAAAGAAAGCAAACTCAGAAGAGAGATTTTGAAATAAAGGAGCTCAGACATGCTAAGAGCAGACAGGGGATGTGGCTTGGCGACAGAGTGCTGGCTGTGGACATAAAGGAACTTAACACTGAGGCGATCCAGGACAGTGGGTTGTGGGGACCGTGAGGGAGCCCACAGAGGAGGCTGGGTAAAGGCTGGAGAGAGGGATCTGGGAGTGGGGTGGGGAAGGGAGGCTGGAGAACAGCCCAGAGGCCAGAATTTTGCAGCAGGAAGCACTGAGGACTCATAACAGTTGGAAAGCTGAGCGGTATTTCAGGAGTCCAACCCTTTCGTTTTACTTGAATGAAACCAAAATACAGAGAAATAGCTCCTCCTACAGAAAGCTGGGAATAGGATCATGAGAAGCTGAAGTCAGTGGGTGATAAGAACAGAATTTTGAAGCTGCCCAGGAAGGTGAGATGGAGAAAGCACAGGAGAGCGATTCCCCTACAGAGAGGAGCACCATAGCTGACAGCTGCTGCCCAGGGCTGGGCTGCCTCAGGGCTCCGGGATGAAACAGTGACACCCCAGAGGTGTTGGGGGACAGGGAGGTTGACGTCCCCCTTATGGCCCACCTACCACAGATTTTGCTGACAGGTATGGAGGCCTCAGAGGGCTACCACGGGCCCAAGGCTCTAAAGCAATCCATGCAAGGCAATGTCCTGAGTGCCCACATATGCCAGCTCATTGGTACGGGGAAAGAGCGGAGAATTTGAGCAAACTGCATGCGGCAGTCAAATTTCCATCAAAGAGAGTGTTGTAATAATGAAGACACTGTTAGTGTGTGGGTCCACAATCATTCATTAGTCTTTCAACAAATATTTGCTGAGAGCATCCAAGTGCCAGGCACCGTTCTCTGCAAGAGGACTGCGGGTGAAGACACAGAGATCCTTGTCCTCATCCGGTATACATTCTGGTGTGGAAGGCGAGCAAAGGAAGCGAATAAGTAAATGACACTGGGAGGTGGTGAGCACTGGGGAGAGAGGTCAGAGTCGGGGCAAGAAGAGCTCTGGAGATGGAGGTGGTCAGGATCTGAGGAGGTGAGGAGCGGAGGGAGGAGCACTCCAGCCCAGGAAGCGCCGGCACAAAGGCAGGGAGGGAGCTTAGGGGCATCAGGGGACCAGCCCTGGACCAGGGCGGGCACAGACCCCAGGGTGCCTGGGAACCCCCGGTGAGGGCCTTGGCTTTGGCTATCGGTGGAATGAGGGGTGGTAGGCTCCCACCTAGGGTTAAGCCTGGCTGCAGGGTTGAGAAGAGATCGTGCAGAGGGGGACCTGTGTGTGCAGGCCCCACCTGTGTGTGCAGGCACGTGTGGAGTGTGCACACCTGTCTGGCGTGAGCTTTGACACGCATGCCTGAGAGCATGCACGTCAGTGCGTGTGAGTTGCTGCCAATTCCTGGTGTGTTCTGGAGGAGCAGCTAACCGGAGTTCCGGATTTTTTCTGGGATGAGGGGCAACAGCCAGTCCATGAACGGCACAAAAGCCCCTGAGCTATGGGGGCCACTGGGTGTGGAGGTCCAACCTGAGCTCCACTTGCCAGGCTACATGCCCTGTGTGATAGCTGGAGGGAGAGGGGCCTCCTGCTGTCCACCTAGCAGCCAGGAGCTGTTGGTCAGGGGACTACTAAGTGAGAGCCACACGAAACGTCTTGGTCACAGCACAGACTACATGGATGAGCGCTGTGCTCGCACTGCCTGCCCATCTGGAGTGGAGACTACTTCTGTGACTGTCAGTCATGCTGAAGATGGTGCCAGCCTGCTAGGGACTGATTTGGTCTTCAACTATGACCTTTTAGGAAAGGCATTATTATCAACACTGAGTATAAGATGGCACTGAGGCTCAGAGAGGTATATCCACTTGTCTGAAATCACACAGACAGGAGGGGAACAGGGACCCAACCCCAATGTGCCCAGCTCTAGAGCTGAGCCACCACACATGCTTTGTGTCTCTAGGGACTCTGCAGAAAAAAGCAAAAGGTCTGTCCCAAGAGGGAGATGTAGGGCGGGGCCAGCGTGTACCCCTCCCACCTTCCTCCTACAACGCCAAGATGTCAAAACACAGAGCCAGGATGGACGGGAATTGACCACAGTGCTGGGGGAATGGCTGGTGTGTTGACTAGGTGGTCCTTTCCATTTTGACTCCCAACAACTGGAAACCTTTCTCAAATGTACTTGCCGTCTTGGCGGGCACAGTTTGAGGAAGATGATTTCATCTTGTGATGAAGCTCAAGGCTTTCCTCCAGTCCCCAGATCTCAGATGTTGTTCTGAGCTTGTCCTGCCCCAGGAATGACCCTGCAAGTTCCTCTTTTAGCTCAAACGGAATCAACTTGTTTTCCTTCATTCCTATGCGAGGAATAAAACAATTATTTCAGTGATTTCAGTTTCATTTTTCTGAGCTTTGGTTACAGCAAGGGAGTGGTACATGTCCAAGGATCTGAAAAAGCAGGAGTTCTGGAGGTACTGTTTTTGAGAAAATATTCAGTGCAAAAGCTGAAGCCACACATTGGGCTTGGATTTTGTGCCAGTCAGTGCTGTTTCATGTAGTTTTCAAAGAAATAACTAATTCTCAGAGACTTAAGTAAATTGCCTCAATTTCTTAGGTCATGAGTGAGAAAGCCAGGATTCAAACAGATTCAAGCCCCGGTCAGTGACAAGGGAAGGACTGTTATCTTTTCTTAACTAAGCAAAACAAGACAAAACCTCTTATGAATCATTAAAAACAAATACCTCAGTGGAAAATGAAGTAGGAAGAGGTAATTCACAAAATTCGCACAATTAATTCATGCAGGCAGAGGCCATAAAATGACATGGTAAAGGGCAAGGAGGCTGGCTGGCTCTCCTTTCTCCAAAAATGTACACATGGATGTTTAAAAAAAAAAAAAAAGTATGTTCAGGTGGGCATGGTAAAATAAAACAAAACAAAAACCCAGAAATGGCAAAGACAAAGAAAGATGATGAAAACCATGTTTCAAACTCTTTAAAGAGAGTACATATTTTCCAGAAGGGACAGGGCAAATACCAAAACACCTTATTTCTCTGACAAAGGATGCTATTAAAAATTCTGACGTCCATTACATATTCTTACATAAAAGAACATTTTAAGAGAAATGAAACCATTTTTTAGATTTAAAATTTAGATTTAGATTTATTTTTTATTAAAGTTCCCCCCTCTGGGGAACCAGGCTCTGGGGGAGGGAGTTTAAAGACTCACAAAGTTCTACAAGGCTATTGGAAAAATATCTGTCCCCAGGTTCTCCTCCCTATTCCCCTGCCCATTTCCAGAGGCAACCAATTACGG
This sequence comes from Meles meles, assembly GCF_922984935.1. NCBI lineage: Eukaryota > Metazoa > Chordata > Mammalia > Carnivora > Mustelidae > Meles > Meles meles. Next base: position 48,595,870 of record NC_060073.1, read on the forward strand.
AAAGTACCTCCACATTTCTGAACAACAGCTTACGGCGCCACCCAAGGACACTGCAGTCTCACCATGGAAGAGGAAAAGGCCCCTCTCTTCCACTTTATCTGTCACTATAGGCACAAAGAGGAACCTACTCTCCCATTCAGCCAACAAAGTTACATAATTATTTGGGGTAGATGAATATTCGGCTTTTATATTTACTACGATCACGCAAGTCCTAAGCTCAGTGGAGGCATGTAGGATATTCTGACCCCTTTCCTTTGTTGCATACATCTCTGGTTCTCTTTGGTGTTAGTCCTTTCTAAAATTATATATATATATATATATATATATATATATATATATATATGTATTTAACCAATCTTCCTACATTTGTCTAAATCTCCCTTCAGCTTGTTCAAAGAACCCATTACTTCTCATTTCAGGTCATTCTCAGGTTTCTCCAGCTAATTGATAAGTTAATACACACACAAGCCTGGGTACATACATACTTCCTCTCTCATACTTTCAAAGATTCAATACAAACATTTTCAACATTTTTTTCACCCTCTTGAAATTTGTAAATAATATAACCTACCAGCACTTATAATTTCAAAAACAATCAACACAGTACCCTAACTATAATACAAAGAAGAAAGGAAACGTTAGTTAAAATAAGATACTACATACAGAGTCAATACGCAGATGTTGGGTATAGCTACCTTAGAAGACATGATGAAAGATGTAATGAGGTGCTCGGGCCTATTTATAAGAACAGGTAAACCTCAGATCCTTGGTAGTTTTGTTCCTAGAAAATTCAGTGTATATTAAAAACATGCAAAAATTATGTATGTTTATGTTTAAAGTGGAGTCAGATTCCAGGCTCATATACTTGTAAACACGAATGCCAATGAACTTTAGGAGGTTGTGTAGGAAGTTGGACAATCCTTTGTTCTCCATGGGTTAACCCTAGCAAATCTACTTCTCGGGTAGCCCTGTCCTGCATCCCCTTGACAGCCAAATCGCCCTATACATTCCCAAGATGTCCTATAGGGGGCGCTACGTACCCATTCTGAACCAGAAGCTGGTTCACCTCCCTTCTTTTCTACAAAGAGAAGGGGCAAAGAGAGGTTAAGATATTTACCCAAAGCCATACAGGAAACTAGCAGTAGTCAGGAGTAGATAAGGAGAAGGGGCAGAGAAGGGAGGAGAAAGGAAATTATTCTAATATTCATATTTATGAATTGCTGGATATCGTGCCAGATGCCTTTTGTTAGGCTCCCATGGTATCTCACCATATCCGCTAACCTCAGGGATTAGTTCTATTACCATCCCTAATTTTCAGATACAGACACCACATTTCAGGGAGGTTAGGTCCTTGCTCAGGGCCCCATTTTTGGTAACAACGGAATTCGATTTTCTCTAGTCCTTTTTCTATTGCTTTAAGCTGCTCTCCCTTCAGGTCTCTGGGCCCCCACCTTGGGGACCAGTTCCCTCACTTTGCTACTTCCATCTTTAGGAACTAGTAACTGGGCTGCAGGCTGTCTGAGAAGCAAAGAGCAAAAAGAAAGATGGTTCAATCCCAGCTTCTCAGACCTTCAGGTTCAGCCCGTGTGTGGCCTGGGCCCCGGGGTTCCTGAGTACAGGAAGCAGACTCTTGATGAGGTCGTAGATGCCTGCAGGAGCCCAGCCTGACCTGCCAGGGGTCAGGCCAGGACAACCGCGACTGCAGGAACTTTTCCTGCCCCAGAAGGCCCCAGCCTCCACAGGCGGTTCCACACTCCACAAGATGGCAGGCAGCCAAGGGACTGGAGCTCACACCACAAATACAGGAAAGGCCAGACGGTGAGCAAGGGCTTGGTCACCAAACCTTGCAGTGTCAGGTGTGGGGAGCACTCCAGAACAGTCACTACAGCTTCATGGTATGTCTGCCTCCTTTTAATTACCCTCCAGATCATCCCTCTGAGAAGACAAGTGTTATTCCCACCATCCAGAAGAGGAAACCAAGACCACAAGTGACCGGCAACTCATTACATAGCTGGCCAGGGGCAAGGCCAGCCCTCCAGCGCAGGCCAGACTGGCTCAGACCCCCTCCCTCTCCTGTACCTTTAAAAACCCTTCCTGATTGATGCATTTCAGAAAAATGCATCTTTGGCACTTACCATCCAGCTTTGGCAGGCAGGTTCCTCTGCCCCATAACTACTGGGGTCGTCCTGTGACTGAACAGTGGATCAGGTGCTTGAAGAGGGGTCCTGTCTGATGGTCTTTAGGCACCTTTCTCCCTCCACTTTTTGGCCACAAAATCATGACTAAGCACTTTCAACAAGGAACCCATTGCTTCAGACTTCACGTTCAGGAAAAGAAAATATACACAGCCCCTATTTGGTACCCTGATCTAAATGTACCCCACAGGGGGCCTGGCAGAGCTCGGATGGACTCATTTGCTGATGACTGCGCACAGGCCTCTGCCCTGCCATCCGTTGTGTGCAAACAATCTCTGAGCCGGTTTCACAGAAAAGGGTTCAACTCGGGCTCCTGTCAAATGATTTCCTGCAAAATAAGCCCAAGTAGGGCCAGCCCCAGGCTCGTGCGCGGCGAGCTTACTGTGAGCGCTCAGGGTGGGGAACAGAACAGCCCTCTGGGGCCAGACCACCCGGGTCCCCATCTCTGCCCTGCTGCTTACTGGTGTAGCTCTGGACAAGAGCTGACCTCTGTTCCTCAGTTTCCCCGCGAATGAAATGAGGATATTGGCAGTACCCAGCTCCCAGAATGGTTGTAGGTGGTAATAGCGACATTCATGAGAGCTGAGAACTGAGCCTGACACAAGCTGAGGCTCAGGCGGCCTATTCCCGAAATGAACATTGACTGTCCTGTCACGGAAAGAACGGCTGAGGGCCCCAGAGAACAGGCACCCTGCGAGGGAGACAAAGCCGGTAGGGAAGAGGGTTCATGAGCACTACTTCCAACCTTCGAAAGTGGAACCATGCCACGCCCGCAGACCTTTGTTCTGGATTGCTGCAGAGGGCTGACCCAGGTCAATGAGGAAACAGAGCCAAAAGGCAGATTTGGATTAGAATAAAGAAGGATTTTCCCACAGGCAGACAGGTCCACAAAGAGGGAGCAGGATGCCAGGTTCTGGGGGTTCCTGAGGGGGCTAGGGGCCTGGCTGCCTGTCATCAACGCTGCACATGGGGTTTTCCTGCACAGGAGAGTGGCCAGTGACAGTGACCCCGGATGCCCCTTTGCACTGGACCATTCCATCACTCTGATAAGAAGTAAGTAAGTGCTGATAGCCAGGGAGTGGCCCATCAGCCCGAAGGAAGGAGGAGGGACTTTGGACTGTCTTAATGTACACAACCTTCAGGACTTTCACTTCTTGTCTCAGAACCCATGCGGCGGCGAGGCTGGCCTGGGTGTCCTTGGTGTCTGGGGCTGAGCAACACACAGAAGGAGACGCCAGGACAAGGGAGATGGCCAGGAGCAGGGAACAAGAGAGGAAGGGGCCCATTTGCTCCCTGAACACTGATTCGGGAAGTATCCTCCATCATGAAATATTGTCAACTTTATAAACTACAAAAACAGAAAATATTTTAAAAAGTAGACAACATTTTGTCAATGAAAAATTATCAGATTGTATAAAAACTATGACAAGAAAAACAATATAAGATTCTGAGACTAAAGCTAATCAGCTATTCCCCAGGTATGTCCTGCACAAGTGTTACCGCTAATTCCTAGGTTCCCAGCTCCAAGGACTGAAAAGCAGATCGGCAGCAGAAGGTATGAAAAGATTAAGGAGAAACAATTTGTGGAGATGACACCAGAGACATCCTATGTACTGACTTCCAATTCTTTGTGCCTCCTGTAAACGCCTGCAAATATTTTTGGGAGAAGCACTGTCTGGAGCGGTGAGAAACTTCCTGGGCAGGAAGACAGAGAACATATCCTTTCAGAGAGAAGGGACTCACTACTCCACAGGCTCCAGCCTGAATGACTCAGGCCCATACGCCACTGGATCTGCAGGGATTGGCCCCACCCCCAACCCTCCTCTGCCTAATGGGTTCCTGTCCCAGCTCGTCACTGTCCTTCACTCTCTGGTCAGCTGGCTGCCTACAGCTAACCCCCACTGCAGCTTCCTCCCTATAAGCTCTCCTCCCCACTTGCCCCTCACCATGCTGACTGCAACAGCCTTAACTTAGGCCCTGGGCACCCCACTCCTCCTGGCCTACTCACGTCCTCTAAAACCACTGACCTGCAGCACTGCCAAGAGGTGACTTTTCCAGAACCTTCCACAGTCCAGTCTTCCTCCTAAAGGTTTCTGTCTCTCCCTCTGCCTCCTCCCAGCTGCAAACAGAGAACTGACCCACAGAGTGCACTCTGGCCAGGCACCCTGCAGGCCCATTAGCCCAGGGCAAGACAGAGACAGGGTGCAGCTCCCAGGCCAGCTCTACCCCATAGATACTGGCTGCCTGGAACGCTGCAAAAGGAGGATTCTGAGGGTCTGAAAGAAGCCACCATGAGCAGCAGCTGGGAGCCCGAGGACTGGGAATAGCCACGCCCATGTCACCCGCATGCCATCCCAGTGCCGGTCAGAGCACTCTGCGGTCCCTGGGCCATTTGTCCCAGCCCGCGCTCCAGCTTGGCACTCCCGTTGGTATTCCCATGAGATCTCTCCAATGATCTGCTTTCAGGCATCCTCCCAAACCGCCATATTCACCTTCCCAGCACTGCCACGCCGCCATATTCCATCTCCCCCAACAGTCGGCAAACGCCCTGCACCTTCTTTTTTTAGAAACTTTAGGGCCTCCATAAAGCTTTTCCAAGTGGGTCAGAGAGCCCCTGATTCTACCTCTGCCTAAGTGTCCGAAGACACAGATTTCCAAGTCCCCCTCTCACCACCTCCCCCACTCGTCTAGCTGGCTGTTGGACTCACACAACCCTGTCTGCTCAAGCAGATGGTGACTACTGGATGGTCTCGAAGTCTGTCGGAGACAGTGAACCCTGCAGGACAGAACTCAGATCTGTTTAGTTCACTGGCTCTGAGCCTGGCACAGGAGGGCTCTGTTAGGGAAGAGCACAGAGACCAGAGCCCCAGCCCCACTCTGCCCTGACTCGCTGTGGTTCAGCGGGAAAGCCGCTCTCCTCTCTGGGCCTCAGCTTCCCCACCTAGACTAAGATGTACTTGAGCTAGGGGCCCCTGAAGTCTCGTCGGGCTCTCAGACACTATGAGAATGCAGGCCACAAGGCTCTGGATTCGTGTCTTTTATGATTGTGTGGGTAATAATCACTTAGCGGGAAATCACAGGACAGCGGTGCAGATCCGCCATTGCAAGGCGTGAACTCGCTCACGCGGGTACAGAGCGCTATGGGATGTGCGCTTGCATAGCTAAGTATAATGGACAATGAAGAGCGATTTTCTCTCCCTTTGAGAACATAAGTACACTCTTCTATATTTATACATTCCATCTCCTAATTTAGACAGTGTAGAACTTTTTCTGATCAGCGCTCACTTGCCAATAATTTCGCTCTACATCTAAATGAAGAATAGGAGTCATATAAGTTCACAGATTGAATGGATGGCTGATTTACAAAGCCCTCAAAATGTGGCTGCAGGCCGACGCTGGCAACCCCATAATTAGATATGGCATGCTCTGCGATGATGTGTTTTTTACTGTTTTTTAATAACTCAGTTCTCCTTCTGGGATGAGGGGAAAAATGGAATTTGTTAAAAATAAATCGAGATTTAGTGGCTTTTCAGCCTTCTGCTGCTTGTTGCTCACAATATTCTATAAATAAAAGAAGCCCTGCCCTATAGTGCACTGTAAACACCCACAGACGCTCAGAGCCAAATTCTTCCAATTATGACCCTGTGCCAGTTGCCAAGCTACTGCGAGGACCCACTTGAAAGGCGGCCATCTAGGCCATCTCCTGATTAAGCCGCCCGGCAGCAAGGAGGAAGGCCTGCTGCTTTGGCACCGTATCTAGTCTGAAATAATTGTTCCATTTTCTTGAAATTAAGCCCTTCCCTTGTGATCGAATTACAATTCAGAGGTAAATGAGAAACTAACCACCTGTCCATCCGTCCATCTGCCTGGGTCATGGGTGCGTAGGAGAGCCTGGGCTGTCACATGCTGGGCTGAAATCAGGCGGCACGAGTGCGTTCACGACAGTGTCTCTAACCGCACCGAGCAAATCAAGGTCAAATAAAAGTAGGTCAGCTGGGAACATGACAGGTGAGTCACAGGCAGCCTGCCCTTCTGCTCAGCACCTCTCCTCACTCATCAATGTGGGTCTCTCTGGTTCAATGCAGCAGACTGAGCCAGTCATTTAAAAAATCCATATTCTACCCCTGGAGGGACGATATCAAGTGTCAGGCCAACAGCTCTGTGGTTCCAATGCCAATGGGCGAGCTGGGACGGCCCCTGCTGCCCGGCTTCCGTGGCCCCGATCAGCCCTTAAAACACGCAGGCTGAGAAGGAGGAGACGGCAGTGTGCCACAGTCTCCCCGAGAGAGAAATTACTTCCAGTTCCTTAGAAACCGAATGCTCAAAGCAGCGCTGGAGCAAAATGGGCTCCGGCTAGAAACTCACCCCCTCCTTCCTCCCTTCCGGGTCAGCTCCACCGGGTGAGCAAAGGCCCTGCGCCACAGTTCCAGCCCCAGAAGCTCTCATTCGGAACGCGGGGCTCATGGGTGAACAAAGTCTGCCCCAAAGAGAATGGATATGTGGTCAGAGTTTCCAAACTCAAAACTGGGACGTATACTTTAAGGGGTAGGGCTGTTCAAAGCTGGAAAGCCTGGGACCTGGGGTTCACAAAGCATGGAGCCTCGTCCGAGAGGTCTCCTCTGCTGTCCAGGCTAAAGTGGCCCCTCCTGGGATGCCTGGGTGGCTTAGCTGGTTAAGCGTCTGACCTGATTTCAGCTCAGGTCATGATCTCAGGGTTGTGAGATTGAACCCCCACGGCCGCGAGGTGGTGGTAGGGGGGGTCTGAGCTCAGCAGGGAGTCTGCTGAAGATTCTCTCTCTCCCTCTCCCTCTCTAGCCCCACTCTAAAATAAATAAATACATATTTAAAAAAATAAAAATAAAATGGCCCTTCCTGTGAGTCACCCACCACCTATGGGTTCTCATTTCTTCCTTTCTGAAATGGTCTCACTTCTTTGCCTCTCCTTGGATGAGAATGTGAGCATCACGAAAGCATAGACCACTCACCCCGCCCCCCGTCTTGTTCTCGAGTATATCCAGAGCAGCCAGAATGGTGACTAGCTCGTAGGTGCTCAACAAACATTCACTGAGGAGACGGAAAGAATTCATCCCAAACCTCCGTGAGAGCGTTCTATGGACCCATCTCCCTCAGCGCTCACAGCAGCGCGAAGAGGTGAAATCTTTCCCTCTTCGGTAGCAGTAAGAAAATCGAGGCTCAGAGAGGGTGCGTGTTTTTACCAGGGCTGCACGTCTAATGAGTTCATGGAGCTGGAATTCTAAGCCAGGCGTGAAAAGTTCTAATCCTGGCTTCGAAGTGAGCATCTGTTGCTTTTATAATTTAGAAAAAGCAAGAGGGAAGAACTTTAGAGGAAAAACTACATATCAGAAAGAGCTTCACATCAAAGGACCCTATGTAGGGCAGGTCTGGTTCCTGTGTCGCCAAACCTCAGCCCCACCTCTGACTGCCGGGGGCATCGGCACCACAGCCCCTCAGCCAGAGTGCAGGAAGGATTCTTTACAGAAGGTTCATCCCTGCCTTTCTGCGGAGCTCTGAAGGCCAGGCAGGGAGGGGAAAAGCCACTGGCAGTGACACCCATGACTCCTGCTGCTGTTAGGAACAGCAGGCTTATTCCATAATTTGCTGGAAAGTTTCTAAGGAGAGACCTATGATGACGTTAGAGCACTATAAAGTACTTGGCCTGTGCCTTCCCCCATACCCATACCTTGGAAACTAGAATAAAAAAATAAAAAGAAAGGAAGCATACTTTTTAAGATTGAAATTTCAAAAATATTAAAATTGACAAGTAGAGGGGCGCCTGGGTGGCTCAGTGGGTTGAAGCCTCTGCCTTCAGCTCAGGTCATGGTCCCAGAGTCCTGGGATCCAGCCTCACATTGGGCTCTGCTCCTCGGGGAGCCTGCTTCCTCCTCTCTCTCTGCCTGCCTCTCTCCCTACTTGTGATCTTTGTCTGTCAAATAAATAAATAAAATCTTTTTTTAAAAAAATGACAAGTAGAGATTTATATTTACCTGAATTTAGAACACTGAACCCTGCTGAAGCTAAGCATTTACATGTTTATAAGCTGTAGATCACCGTATAATTCCTATTAGTCTGATATTTGGGGCCCAAACTCCTCCCCAGGCTGTCTGCTAGATGCAGGCTGTGGCTTGAATTGAGGTACAAGTCAGCAGGTCAGTCTCATCAAAACGGCCAGCCAATTCTAGTGTGCAGAACTAGAATATTTCCCAAATATGGAAAAGAAATAAAAATGGCAAATAGTATTAATAAAACAGGTTTTTCCAAATGCTACCAGGATGGCCCAACAACCTGTGAAAGTGAAAGTCTTAGACAACTCGAACTTGGCAGCAACCACGTGGGACAGGAGATGGAACAAGGGCTTGGCAGCCAGGCGGGGCTACGTCAATCCTGACCCCACCCACGTACTAGTCACACAGCCTTGAGACTTGAGCCTTGAGGGTCGATGACATGACCAGGATGATGACAACAACGACAGCGATGATGACGACAATGGCAACAACCATGAGAATGAGACGATAATAACTACGATGAGCTATTCCTTACTGACCACACAAAGTCTAGCATACAGCAGATGAATGCGTCTATGCTTATGAAATAACATATGCTGTTCACTTTTCATAGTGACACATGACCCCCTTCTCTAGATTCTGTCTTCTAGATGCAGAAAAAGAAGGTTAGAAAGATTCAGTAGCATGCCCAAGGTCCACAGTTATCGGGATTCAAACCTAGGTCTGTTGGACTCTTAAGCCCCTGCTCTTAACCACTAAGCTCCATTGCACTGCCAAGTCTCAGTTTCCTCATCTGTAAAGAGGTTAATAATACTCACCCAGGCAGGGCGGGAAGGGTGAGACAGAACGCGTGTGAAGTGCTTAACACAGTACCCGGCACGCAGGAGCTCTACGGCGTTACTATTAATGTCACATAATGTCACGTAATATCACATAATGTGATGTCATGCCATGGCATGGTATGGCATCTGGACCTTTGGAAGAGAGGAGGAGGGTGGGAGGTGGGCATCTGGACATACACATGATCCAGCATTTCCCTTCATGGGGCTTGAAAAACAGGATTAGGAACTTCAGATCGAGGCTTCAGAGCCTGGGCTGGCATATTCTCAGTGAGGGACAGAGAGGGGGACACCTCAGCAAGATGGGCAGGAATGTATCTACTGAGAGACGAAAGGCTTTTCATTGCAGGTCAGAGAGGATCGGGGACTTCTGGAAGAAGGAATAATCCAAGCTCCGAAAGAAAGCTTTCAAGAGGCAGTACCAAACAGCATGGCTCCTCCTGGGCTACGAATATATGCCCACCGACAGCCTGACTCTCTGACACCTGAGGGAGAAGAGTCCCCATGAATGTTTGTGGTAAGGGAGATGCCAAGCCCCCAAGTCATTGGTAAATCCTGTGTGGAACAGCGGCGGAGCGGAGGCATTCTTAAAAAGAAGAGAATTTGTTAGAGCCAGTCTCCTTGGGAGTTAAATATGAGGAAAAGGAACCAAAGACCTAGTGTGGCTTGTCATATGTAAGAACAAAGGGCTGTCTGCAGGAAGAAGTCTCCGTCTCACTGATACCGCCATCTTGACTACAGTCTGACTGAACGTCTGAACAGGAGAATCTGTAGAGCAGCAGAGTCGCTCCTCGGAGAGCCAGCAGCACCACAGAGAACGTGCCTTCCAGAGCTGACATTTGCTTGGGGAGAAAAAACATCACAGAAGATTGCCAGCCTCTCCCCAGACCAGCTTATCCCCCATATTTCTGACAGAGGAATTGCTATACCAAATTATCCCAAAAGGAACCAAAGATCCTCAAAGGCCTTCACACCCTGTCATCGGTCCCCTCTCCTCCATGCCCACAGCCCTCCACAGGACTCAGCATCAATTTCCTGGACCATTTTAACTGCCTCTAACTAGTTCTGCTGCCTCCTCCTCCAGTCCAGCCCCCACACTGCCACCAGCTGGCTTTCTAAAATAAAAGTGCTGACCACGTCACTCACCTCCTGAAAGATGTCTACTAGATTTGCACTGCCTACAGAATAAACGCCGGAGTCCTAACTTGCATTAATTCATTCATTTTTTTCTTCACCAATCTAATGTGTGACGATCACCTTCTGGGTGCCAGGCTGTTTTATGTCCTGGGGGTGGACTGGTGAATGAGACAGGTAAGACAAGCACCCAGCCTCATGGATTAATGTTCTCGTAGGGTAAGACAAGTAGTAAAGAAGACAAATAAATCTATCATATAAAGGCAGGTACTAGTGGTGAGTACTAATGAAGAGAAATAAAGCAAGGTAAGAGGGCCAAGTGATGGGGCCAGGCATGGAGTAGGACAGTGCATTGTTAGTCCTTGAACACAGGGACTGTAAGTCTATTCCTCTCTGCCCCGCACCTCCTTTGAAAAGAGAGCAGAATGGAATGAGGGTCAGCCAGGCAGGGATGTTGGGGTAGACTGATTCAGGTGGAGAACAGTACGTGCAAAGGCCCTGAGGCAAGAAAGAGGAACAGGAAGAAAGCCACAGTGGCTGGGATGGAGTGAGCAGAGCAAAGAGTGCTGAGATGAGACCAGGGAAGCAGGAGGGGCTGGCAGGCCATGGCAAGGAGTTGAGAGTCTACTCCAAGGATGCTGGGAAGCCATCAGAGATTTTGGCAAGGAAATGACACAATCTGATTTACTTTTTAAAAGGTCATTCTGCCTGAGTCTGTGGAAGACTGACAGCAGTGAGACTGGAGAAGAAACAGGGAGACTGGCTGTGAGATGGGGGACATCTGGATGACGGTAGGGAGACGTGGTGGCTTTCAGTGCTCTGATGGAACAGCTGTCAACAACTGCAAATAGTGAGGCTCCAGGGAAGCAGCAGGATCCCAGACGATGCCTGCATGTTGGGCCTGTGTAACCAGCGCAATGGCCCTGCCATGGAAGATGGGGAAGACAGGGGAGGAGTTAGATCTTTGCCTTTTTTTTTCTTTTTAAGATAAAAATATCAAGACTCGTATTTAGTTATGTTGGGTCTGGGATGCCCATTAAACGTCAAAGTGTGGGTGCCGAGTGGGCAGCGGGTATGCGGGTTGGGGCTTGGGAGAAAGGTCCGAGGTCATCACTATATGGGTGACCACAGGTCCTCCACGTGTTGGCCCCAGCTGGAGACCCATGCCCCTCCAGGCATCTCCTCCTCCAGCCTCTGGCCTCTGCTCTGTCACTCCTCTGGCCTGGAATGCTCCGTCTGAACTTTTGGAGGATAGACTCTTTCTTGTCCCTTAAGACTTGCTCAAAAGTCACCTCTTTTCTAAAGCCTCCATGCCCTGACTGCCAGGAGAGAGCCCCTCAGTCCTCCCTTCTCCTACGGTGCCCTGGCGTATGCCCCGACAACCTTGGGTCACCCCACTTTGCACCTTTCCTCTGTGTGAGCTCCTTGAGGGCAGTGACTGTGAGACTGTTCCTCTCTGCAGCCCCCGCCCAGCATAAGGCCTGGGCATGGTCTGCTAAACGAATTGTTCTCTCTGTAACGAGGTGCACAGGAAGCTACAGGTGTGCGTAGTGACGCACACTGCGGCCGCCGTCTGCAAGGGGAAAAGGGCAGAAATCAGGTGCTGCCCTGCGGCACCAGCACAGCTCAACGGGGTAGAATGGTGCCTACCTCGCAGGAGCTTCCTAACGATACAAAGGAGCTTCAGGAAATCTAAAAGCTGAGTATCTTAGGGTGTTGCAGGGTGCCATGAACACCGCCACCCCTGAGAAACGTGTCTCAGGTCTCACAGCAGAAGCCCCAGCAAGTCCAAACCTGAAGCACTCAGGAGTCAGACACAGAGGGAAGGAAAGTGCCATCGTTTACAAGGCCTCCCGGACTCGGGAGAGAGAGCCCGGGAGCAGGGCCTACTTGTGCTCTTTCGCAGACAAACCACCAGTATCAGAGAGGTTAGGTGACTTGCCCAAGGTCACAGGGCTGGGATGTACCAAAGCCAAGATTCACAGTCAGGTCTTCCTGAAACCACTGCCTGCGTTCCTTCTGGCACACTCCACAGCCTCCCCATATCACACCAGCTCACAGAGCAGCCAGGAGCCTTAAGGACCCACGAAGCCCCCGAGTGTGCTGAAGAAATGGAACTCTGGAGAGGGGCTGTGATGCGCCAGCTGTTATTGGGGAGTCATCAGTGGGACGGGAGCTGGAATCCAAGCCCCCGGACTCCCGCACCGGGCTCTGCACTGCACCTGCACTCTGTCAAATACCATAAGGCAGAGACAGAGCCAAACACAAACCTTTAACAGTCCACCTAGCTGCTCACAAGTGCCCCAGAAATAAGAGCAAGGAGAATGGGAAATTGTCTTTTGTGTCAATGACAACTGCTGCGTGATGCTGGGACCCCACTAGTAAGTGGGACACTAAGTGAGGAGTGCTGTCACCGCCCCAGGAGGGTTACGAGACCAGCTGCATGGGGAGCTGCCCTCTCATTCCTTTGGGCAAGTGTTGGCTGCCCCCCTACTGTGTGCCAGATGCTGAACAAAGCAGCAGAGGCCAGGGGAAAGAAGGCCGGTGTAGAAACGTGGCTCCCCAACTTATGTAATAATCAGCGTATTAGCCTCTCGAAGCCTCCGTTTCTTCATCTGTGAAGAAGAGTCCCTGTTTCACAAAGTTGTTCTGGGCACTGAACGGGATGTCATATGCCCCTGGTATACGGGAGTGACACAGCGAGCATCAGATGGCTGATAGCTGGTTCACTGCTGAGAAAGAAAAAGCGCTTACTCATACTGTAGGGAAAAGGGGGATGGGAAGAAGGTAGCTACACCAGCGCTCTTGTAAAAATTTAGCAGAGTAAAGGAGCATCAATCCTCTGAGGATTTACCAAGCATTAAGAAATTCTTTAGGAAATTTGGACTGGCTGAATATCTTAAGGCAGCATGGGGAGAAGGTGAGGCAGAATTAGAGGAAAAAGGAAAAGAGAGAGGATGAATTTGAATATATCAGTGTATTGGTAAGAGTCAATGAAGTTAACATACATACATACAAAATAATGTATCTTGGCAGCTAATGAATGGAGTTGGCTGTTCATTTTCTATAACCTTATCTTCTCCGTCAAGCTACTATTCAATCTTCAATACCCTACTTGCTTGACGACTTCTTCTACCTCACCCCAGGTTAATTAATCTCTGCTCTATTAATTGATTCTTACCAATGTACACATCACATTGTGTCTGTGTATTGGGTACCCCTACCAAATAGCGAGTTCCTCCGAGTAAATATTGTGTATGAATCATCTTGGTGACCCTCCTCTGGCTACCAGGATCTCCAACCAGCAGCTTGGAACATCCCCAGAGGACAACCTCTCTCTACAGCAGGAAAATGAGCGAGGACTCACATTTATAAGTATCCGTTCTGTGCTGAACATTTGAGAGACACCATTTAAATCTTAATTCATGTATTCCTCAAAATGCCCCATAAGAGAACTATTATCCCTATTTTGAAGAAGGGGACACTGAGGCTCAGGGAGGTGAAGTCAACAGCCAAAGTTTCATACTGCTAGTAAAATGATGAGACCAGGATTTGATTCTGGGTCTATGAGACTCCAGATCTCTGTTTTCCCTAGACCAGCTCCCCCGCCACCCTACGCATGGGTTTAACAAAGCTGAGGGCATCCTGGAAGGAGGAATGGTCTGGACGTCAACTCTCTCTGCGAGCGCATCAGTAAGGTGACTGCTAAGGAGCTTTGACCGACAACAGTAGTCTGTTAGCAAAAGCCAGACACCAGGTCAGAGAGGCAGAGAGGAGGCCTTTGGAGAAGACCGAATTCAAAATTTCACATGCAGTTAACACGTGGTAAGTGGACCATCTCCCCAGACCCATCCTGTCTAAGGAGAAGGAGATACATTCTGGGTAAGCGGTTCTCAGCCACGTGTGATCAAGTACATCAACCGGTGGAGAATTCCCAGATCTTTCCTAATTGCTGGGGAAACATTCAAGAACATGACCATGCGTGTTAGCACTGCTAGGAGAAAGCCGTGGACATAAGTGACCACAGGAAGTCTGGGACTGTCCCTTCCTTTTCCTTTCTCCACGTCCAGCTCAGTAAAGGAAACTTCCATGATGTGCTATAGGGAAGTTACATCTCAGCCTTGCAGGGGCCTGACTCTGCTGCATTTGGAGTCAGAAGACCTGTGTCCAAGGTGCTGTTCCTTGACACACTCGACACAGCAGATCTTCTTTGGGCCTGAGCGTCCCCAGATATAAAGAGGGAGAAGAGGGGAATGCCTGCTTCACAGAGAGGTCGTAGGGAGGGAGCTATGAGATAACCCCTGTGGGAAGACTCTGTCCATGTAGAAGGGTGTTCAGATGTAAAGAAGGGGTGCTGGGAACCTCAGGTACCTCACTGCCTCCCCCTCGTCAAGTAAATGCCAACTCAGCCTCTGTACTGAATGAGGGCTCTAGGGAAAACCCAAGCAGTGCTGGGAGAGCCCTGGAAAAGGAAGCTGTGATTTGGCTGTTACTCTTCCAAAGACTATCTGACAAAACTCTAATCCTTAAATATGTATTTATTATTTTTTAAGGATTATTTATTTATTTCTTTGAGAGAGAGAGAGAGCGCGCACAAGCAAGGGGGAGGGGCACAGGAAGAGGGGGAAGCAGGCTCCCCATTGAGCAGGGAGCCCAATGCCAGGCTCGATCCCAGGACCCTGGGATCATGACCTGAGCCGAAGGCAGAGGCTTACCCCACTGAGCCTTCTAGGCCCTCTCCCTTACATAAGTACGTAATAATTAAATCGGCTACAATGGTTGAGGAACGTTTTTGTCATCATATAGGATGACAACCATAGACTAAGACAAATGTGCTATTCTGACAGCATATGTGTGACTTTTTAAAGTGCACTTTTTTATATGTGCTCAAGCAAAAAAAGCTAGGTTATTAAAGACGTAATTGGATACTCTTAGGTGGGCCATGAACTAATACAACCTTTTGGGAGGGTAATTAGGCCGTATTTATTCAAATTTTAAATGCAAACTATTTAAGCCAGAGGTCCCACTTCTTAGTATCTATACCACAGAAAATCTCACGCAGAAGTTCCCAAGTGGGCACAGCCCCGGCTGTAGCAGCAGTCAGCGCAAGGGCCAAAGATCAGAAGCTGGGTGTCCTCCAGTATGGAATGTGAAATAAACCAGAAATGTAGCCATACCATGGGGGTACAGCTATCAAAAATATGTCCATTTCCCTGTACATATCGACTTGAAAAGATGACCACCGTTGGTGGTTGGCCGTTGAAAGGCACAGAACAGTACAAATAGAGAAATTCCATTTTTATAAAACAAATGGAATTTTGTTTTTATAAAACCAAAGTAAAAACGCATATATTGGGGATAAGGGCAAAGGTGGGTGGGGAACACCAAGCAAATAAAAAAAACCTCTAGGACTATACCCAACAAAGTCTCAGAGGTACCTATTTTTGGAGAAGACTGGGGATGAGGAACTCGTGAAGAGTTTCTTCCTTCGTGGGAATGCACTTCAGTGTGGTCTGAATTTGTTACAAGTGTATACTCCTTCCTGATGACAGAAACAAAAACTAGATCTAAAAGGTCATAGAATAGTAATAATTTTTAGAATTTCAGTGTTTGTAAGGAGTCCCCCAAAATAACCACCACAAAATGTAGACCCCCCTCTCCCATCTCTACATGTGGCCCCCAGTCCTGTGTGCACCTTTGCGCTTGCCCAAGAAAAGCCCACGGATGGGGATGGCCTGCAGGACCGAGAATCTCAAAGCCCTCCCCTATTTCAATAAGAATTCTGCCAAATTACAACTGTTTCAACAAGACGGCTAATAAAAAGGATTAAAATGTCTTGTTCAAATTTACAACATCATAAATTACAGAATTAAAGTTCACTTGTTTTCAACCTCTCTTAAATAGGGGCAATCAAAATTTATATCCTGCATTATCCAATATTTCATGTTGACTTATGAAGTCTTGCTGGAGAGTTCTTAAAAACTGCTAATGAGGAAATCCCACGGGGAGGAGAGAAGGTGACTCTCCTAAATCCGAAAGGGCCTCAGTGAAACCTGGGTTCTCATAATGATGTCAGCTTATGGAGTAAAATAACCTTCCTATCTGCGGGCAAAGTTGCTCATGAAAATAACTCTAAATCAGTGCAGCCTCTAAGAGGTGTTGCTCCAGTTCTGGCTCCGGAGACTGCCAGCTCTGAGATCTGCAGGGCGGGGCTGCCTGGAGGAGGAGGTCCTTGGAGGAGGAACCACCATTCCTGAGCACTGCCCTGAAGGCAGATGGACCCCGGGCAGGTTTTCACCCAAATTTCTAGACAACACCTACCCAGTTTCAAGGGCTAGCTGCTAATTGTGAAGTTTTAAAACAGTGTAAGCATGGAACTAAATACACCTGCAGGCCAGCTATGGCCCGTGAGTCAGGTTTCCAACCTCTGCCCAAAGTGTTGACATTTTTTTTAAAGGGGTAATTTTCATTCAATTTTATTTTCAGAAGGATGGGAGAAGGCAGGGAAATATTACAGAATGAGAGTCAAGCACTTGGTACTAGGAATATATTTCTAACATGCTTGAGAAAACAAGGGTAGTTGTCCATACCAAAGTGGGAAGAAACTGTTTAAATTTACTTGGCTATCCTAGGCTAAAACGCTTGAAAGTGAGAATTTCCCAGGTCCAGAGCAAATTTCCACAATTTGCTGTCAACAGATCTACAAGAACTCACTCTGCTATGATGCATTAGCTGTTGATCCTAAGACATTTCAAATAACAGCAGCGAGCACAGAAAGGCTCCTGGTGCCAGGGGCTACTCAGGCGTTTGGCACCCAGGAGCACTGGTGTGGGTCACACTGGGCAAGATTCCAGAACAGGCCTAACAAATTGCCCTCCAAAACGAAAACCCAAAACAACCAAGAATTTAGACTTCAGACATCATATCATCAAATTGTGCTCAGTCATTTTTTCCAAAGCCCAGACAATAAGATATGTTTGTGCTAATAACAATATCTGCACATAATTTGCAATTCACAAAGTGCCTTTCCTAGCTCCTATCTCACTCCTCAGAGCCTTTAGCTGCATTTTAGACTTTGTATTTTGTCTAAAGTTATCTTACATCTGTTATTAACTTTTAAAGAACAAGAACAAATCCTTGGCATTTTTGACACCCCAGGGCTGAGGACACTTTCATTTCACTCTCACAAGAACCTCATTGAGACGGTTACTATTACCGCCATCCCATTTTCCAGGTGAGGAAACTGAGGCCTATAGAACTTGGGTGGGTTGGCTGAGTCACGTCACTAGCAGGGACAGGACTGACGTTCCAAGGCCAGGGCCTTGGACCAGCACGCGAGTCCCCTTTAAAGGTAGTGTCTGTGCTTTAAGCCAATCTTGGTTTGCTGCTGGCAAAGGCACCGAAGGCATGGCCAACGTCCTCCAGCTGCCCCTCCCCCATGCCCACTTTCCCCATTGGGTCAGAAGCTATTTTTTTAAATTTTTATTTTCCCCACTCAAAACCAGGGTGAGTCACTCGGAGCTCAGCCAGCCTGGCCCCAGAGGGCCCTGGAGGCCCAGTGAGGTGCCTCCCCCACCCTGGCCCCAGCAGGACTGGCTTCCCTGCCTCCAGCCTAAGCAGGGTAGCCCAGGCCGCTGGGGTCTAGATGGGGCCTTTGCAGCACTGGTATCTGGAAAGGGGTCTGGAAAGTGGGTGCTGACAGTCACAACAACCCTGTGAGATGGTCACTGAGGTACCAAAGAGGGGGACTGGGGGGGGCAGGGAGGTGCCTGCAGCTTGGGAGAGGAGAAAATATTTATTTAGCCCGTGGCTATGAAATATCTATTATTTAAGGCCCTACATCAGACCCGTGGGAGAGAGAGATACAGTCTCTAATGTGCACCAGGATAAGTTATGCAAATAAAAACAGGGAGCAAGAGGCACACACGCCCTTCACCCACAAACGCTCACCGACACAGGCACAGGCACACACAAACTATCAGCAGCTGCTCTTCAGGTACGGACTTCAATCCTCCCTGACCTGCTTCTGCAGACCCCTCAGCCCTGACTCTGCAGGGTGCTGCCCCACCCCAGACACCACCCCACGGCCACCCCACCCCCCCACCCCCGGGGCTCTGGAAGGCTGGGAGGGCAGGCACACAGGTCATGATGGCCTCAGCAGTCAGAGCCATCCCCAGAGCGTGTGCAGGGCCAGAGGAGCAGAGGAAGGTGCTGGCTCCATCCTTGAGGGAAGAACGGGGTCCACTTCTTTAGGAAGATGAGGGGCCTGCAAGTTGGAGAAAAGGACAAAGGTAGTGGGCCTAGGGTCTGAGAGGAAGGGATTGAGGTGCAAACACTTCCTCAGCACAGAGGCTCTGACATGGAAACAGGTGAGGGTACAGGCTAGCATGTGTGGGGCCCCCAGGGAGCCCCTCTCCGGTTCCAGGCCCAGATGCCCATGGTGCAGGGGGCACAGAGGAAGAGTGGCCGGTCTGGGGCAGGTCCCTGGAGTCCTGGGCTCACCTTGCTGCCTGGGCCGGGTGCGGGGTGGGGGGGGTAGATCGCAAATGTTCACTTATCTACAACCACACAAATAAACAGAGACCCGCCCCTGTGGCAAGCACTGTGAATGAGCAGGAGGGCAGCATGCGCCCACACGTGGCAGAAGGGGCGTGGCAAGGAAGAACGGGTCAGAGCACAGCCCAGTCAGGCAGGCAGGCCCCTGCGGCAAACCTGTACTCACCTGTCCTGCCTTATCTGGGCCTCGGGCCCCTAAAGGGGGGTCTGTGGGATAATAACTATGACACTTATCGCAGCCAACACCTACCAAGGCCCTGGTACCAAGTGCTTGCCCACCAAGCGCTCTGCCAGCACTTGCCTCACGGCTAGCAATCAATAGGCAGAATGGTTAACAGTGACCGTAGGACCCAGGTCTCTTATCAGGGAGATCGTGGGAGGCTCCCTAGGGGGAGGCAAATCAGGGAGAATGGACGAAGATGAGGCAAACCAGAAGGAAAATGCATTTACTGCGGCAGGAACAGCTGCTAGAAAGTCCCTGAAAGGGAAAGCAGCATCCTAAGTCTTTCCCAGCAAGGACAGCAGCTCCAGGGGCCTGCTGGCGCACCTTGGTCAAGCAGGACACCTCTGTGGTAAGAACGGCTCCTTCCTCTAGGAAGCCCTCCCAGATAACTGCGAGCCCCCACACAAAAGCTGCATTCTCAGTGCAATGCCCCTGTTCTGCGGCGGAACTAGGAAACAGAGAAGGTGCAATAGCATCGAGCTGAGGGCCCCACAGGGAGCACATACACTGGCGATGGGCCAGGTGCACAGCAGCAGCTCCCATGGGGGTACAGACACTACCCTGGCATCTCAGGTCAGAGCCCCTTCCTGTTTGCCCCTCCTTGGTGTTCACCCAGGACTTGACAAGATCCCCGATGCCGATGAAGAAGCCCAGGGACATCTCCACAAAGGACCACTAGCTGTCCTAGCCAGAAAAGCACTCTCAGCTAGACGACGGGGGAGGGAAGCTGTCAGTGGTGAGCCAGAATCATTATTTTGGCTAATTTAGGAAGTGTGGGACTCACCCAGGATGAAGCTGGGTAGACCTCATTCCTGAGCGTTCCTTGAGGGATTATTTTTCATTCTGAATTGCTATTACTATTCCATCAACAACAGGGTTTTGTTTTGTTTTTGTTTTTTTTTTTAAAGTCCAGAGCAAAGAATATAGAGAAGGGACATTCCTCAGGCCTCAGTATGCTGGGAGACACAACAGACACCCTGGAACCCCGATCCACAGCAACACAGCCTGTGCTCAGAGCCGAGGGGAGGGGAGGGCCTGCCGAATGCAATGGCCAATGAGCCTCCAGCTCCAAATACATGATTGCATCATGAATCTGTTGTTTGGCTGCGCAGACTTGGCTACCCCTACTCCTTCAACAAACACTTCCTGAGCCAGGTGCACAGTGGCGGCACAGAGAACCCAGAGACAGTGTGTATGCACACGCTCGTGTGTGTGCGCACACGCTCGCATGCACGCGCATGTGTCGTCCCCGGCCTTGAGGATCACAGTTTACTGAGCATGACGGTAGTGATGCTGACAAGGACTTTGCGAGAGAGAAAGGCAGAGTGTTCTGGGAGCTGGGAGGAAGGTCATGTCCAGGTCACAGAGAGGAGCAGGGTGGGAGGGAAGGTGTCCCGAAGACTGGAAACCTGTCCTGAGCTGCTGAAATGGGAAGCAGGGGGCGGGTCATCCCGGGGAGGCCCAGCGGGGATGGCTGGCAGGAGGCTGGGCTGAGGTTAGAAATCCAGGGTAGGGAACGAGTGAAATGAGCAATGTGGCCAAAGGCCAGATCGTGAAAGACCCGCAGGCCTGCCAAAGGGGCTTCAGTCATCCCACAAGCAATGAGAAGCCCTCGGAGGGTTTGCAACAGGAGAAAACCATGATCAGATGAGTGAGTTATAAACATCATGCTGATAAGGAGTGTGGGGGTGGAAGGAGGCAGGACAAAAATGGACACAGGAAGACCAATTAGGAGGCTGTTGAAAGAAATCCAAGTGATGAGTCGTAAGTGAAGGAGCAGGGAAGGAGGAACAGGGAGTGGACAAATAAGAGGATGTCCTCTTCGGCAGGACATGGTAACCCACAGGACATGACAGCTGAGGAAAGGGACAGAGCTAAGGATGGTCGTGCAGGAGACACACAGTTTGGGGCTGCGGTCGCAGGCAAGGCAGGCAGCACGGGGAGACAGACGCATGGGCAGCAAGCGCAGGGGCGAGCTCCAGGTGCCTGCGGGCAGCAGCCAGCCACGCAGCCTTGGGAGGGGGTCCAGGGCGGGCCCTGAAATTCTGGGGGACTGCAGGGTGGAGGTGAGCCATGCAAGGGCTCAGCCGGGGATGGTCCTTGCAATGATGAGAAAGGACCAAGTAAAGCCTTATCGGGGGCAAGGACCAAGGAAAGACAAGTGGTAAAGCAGGCTGTGGAGGGGAGGTGTCTGAGGCTGGAGGAGAACCAAGAGAGGCCGGCCAGGTGAGGTGACTGCGCTCTTCCCGGGGAGGGGAGGGGGGTGCTCAGCGGGCCGCACACATGGGGCCCAAACAGGGGGTCCACTGGGAACAGTTAGTTAGCTGTTAGCCACTGGGGTGCAGCAAAAGAATTAAGAAGTGTTTGAGAGTTCAGCTGATGTCTGTAGAACCCTCAAAGAGAATTATTATGACTTTGCCCCCCAAAGCCACTCTGTCTTGCTTCATTTATTGGTGGTGCCTTCCCGAGGACCCTAACTCAACGAACGCAACTACTGGCCCCATCACCCTCCACCCCCTTCTCTCACTTTATTTTACTTCAGGGCATTATCATGTCATTATACATCTCACACATTAATTCTGTCTCCCCTCCTAGAAATATTCTCATGAGTAGCCTCATGAGGACAGAGAACTTGTCCTTTGTCACCTCCAGAACCACAGTGTCAAGAGCAGATGTTAAGCACCTTGTCCCACACCTCTCGGCTCTTTGGAAACAACAAATATTTACTGAGCACATCCCACAGGGCCCAACCACGCTAGATGCTGGGGCAGTGTGGTAAACATGACAAAACAGGACCGTGCTCTCAGAGCTGGAAGCTGGAGGTGAGCAGAGAGAAACACCACACATTTCAACAAAAAGCAGATGACACAGATGACAATTGCCACGGAGCGAGGCCTGGGCTCTGACTGTCCTGCCTCCCAGTACTATTTCCTTTCCAAACCCAAGCCCATTGCGTTCTCCTACGAAAGGCAAATTTTACCGGAGGAAACAGTTCAGGTATCTGGGGCTTGGTCTTGGTTTCTTCCAGAGACCCCACACCTCCTGCACCCTTTCAACAGACTCCCTAAGAGGTTGAAACACCCACTATAGGCTCTGAATGTTTAACCCAAACAACTCTATGTGTCTCTAGTCCTTCTACATAAGTAGGAGGAGAAATTCAAGACTCCGGAGAGAAGAAACAGGGAGCAGCGTAAACCAGGGGTCAGACCTGGGTTCAAATCTCTTGTGACCTTGGGTAGGTTACTTTGCCTCTTCATGGTTTGACTTCCTCACTGCTGAACTGGCGGTACTAATTCCCCTTGTTGGGGGCTGTTGCAGAAATGACATAAAATGACATCTACCAAGCTGCCGGCACCGAGCCTGGTACATAATTAGAGTTCGAGATGCGGTGGCTCTAAACCAGTTACACCTGTTGCTTTTATGACCAGATGGCAAACTTCTAGATTCACACAAACCAAGCGAAAAACAACTGTAGAATTTAGACTAAGAACGGACACTCGAAATACTCAGAGCTCAGATTGACATCTGGTTGGATGACTTGAGGAATGATCTCCAAGTCCCCTCTGTGGGCAGACTTGGCAGTAAGAAGTCTCCTTTCAGTTCCTTGATCTCCCCACTTTCCTCCCTCAATATAGGCAAATGCAGCTATCTCCCCAACAGATCACATCTTGTCTTATGGCAAGAGCCCAGACACGGGCTGGGTTCTGTGGTGCAAGTTGTGGCAGAGCTCTGAGTCCCACACCTCAAAGGGAGCAGAAGAACACAATCACAAGCCCAATGTACACACAAACCCCCACACAAAGCTTGGCTCCAGAGAAGGAAACAGGTACTGGTCATGGCAGGCTGTGCCTGCCTCAAAGCTAAAGAAAAGGTAACTGGGGGCGCCTGGGTGGCTCAGTGGGTTAAAGCCCCTGCCTTCGGCTCAGGTCATGATCCCAGGTTTCTGGGATCGAGCCCTGCATCAGGTTCTCTGCTCAGCAGGGAGCCTGCTTCCTCCTCTCTCTCTGCCTGCCTCTCTGCCTGCCAAATAAATAAATAAAATCTTTAAAAAAAAAAAAAAAAGAAAAGGTAACTGACATGCAAATGTCCAAAGCGTGCATATATCTCCCCGCTTCTACCAGACTCTCTGAGTGGTCTCTTTCACTAATGTCTCTGGTTCTGTCCTTCATCTAGGTGCAAGCCTGTGCAGCCTGGGGCCCTCAGCCCCCATTCTCCTCGGTGGCATCATGCTCCTCAAGGCCATCTGTAGCCAACTGGTCACCAGTTCAGCAGCCTTCCTTCAAGTCCTTCTCCAGAGTCCCTGCTGCCCCCTCCTCTTCCCTTTGTCGGACTCTCCTCCTTGGCCTCTGGTTCTCTTCCACCACCATCCAGAGTTATGCATACTCCGCAAAGCTCGGTTCTCTGCTCATCACGGGGAGGACTCATTTAATCCTGTGGCTTCCCTTCTGTCTCCAGACTAAACCTCGGTCCAGGCTTCAGCCCTGCCTCTCCAATTGTCCACTGGACATTTCCTATGGCTAAACCACTGTCATCCCAGATTCAGTGTATCTAAAACCAGAGAATCAGGCACCCCTCTCCGTCTCCAGTCTCTACATTTGTCAATAAACTACCAAATTTTCATTTTCTTTGATTCCCATCTTTAAAGTCCAAGAGGACTGTAAATCCTATGCTTCTCCCTTTGCAATCTCTCTTCTACTAGTCTTTCACTCCCACTTGAACCACTGTTAACCACACGATGTCACGCATGGACTGCTGCTGCTCCTTTGAACAGGGCCCGTACCACTTGTCTAGCTATCCGATGAAAGGTCTTAGCATGTCACTTCTGCCATCTCACTTCTTTGCCCCCAAGTAACCTCAGTGGCTTCTCACTGCCTCCAGGACCAAGTTCAAGGATCTCAGCCTGACATTCAGGATCTAGAGAAGGACTCTGCAACCTGGAGCCCATATGCCAAATCCTACTGACCACCTATTCCTGCCAGGAATGGTTTCCTAGGACCCAGATGAGCTGTGGCTGCTTCCATTCTCCAACAGCAGGGCTGAGTCTCTGTGACAGAGACCACATGGCCTGTGAAGCCAAAAATATTTACCATCTGATCGTTGCAGAAAATGTTTGCTGATCTTGGCCTAGAGTAATCCTATCCCACTGAAGGTCCTGCCAATGACTCCTCTGGATGAAGCTCTTGCCCGGGGCTGCTGCTGTGAGTCCACTTTCTTTATCGCTTATACCCAACTTCTCAAACCCAAAAAGCTTATTGCACTCCTTTCTGGATTTTTTTTTTTTTTTTCCAAAACACAGCCAAAGTCCCACCCCTCCATGAGCCAGCTGTGTCCATCCCCTGTACCCCTGGACACCCCTTCTCTGGCCCCCCTCTCCACATCTATCGCAGAAACAATGAAATGTTGCTTCTCCTTTTCTGCCCGTACTGCAGGCTTCTTGGAGCCGTGTCAATGATAACTTCCTTGCCCTTTTTCCCAAATATCGATTCTCAATAGCGTCATTCGGTAAGAAGGCATAGAGCAAACTTACCAGTGAAGATCTAGGAGTCCACATTTGAAAACTTACGTTTGGGTCCAAAAGTGTGCACTCCAGCCAGCACCACCTAAAAGCCAATGAGATAAGAGTTTAGCCTTAAGAGAGAATATTTATACATTGTCTTCGCATGTAACCCCCAATAGGTTTTGATTCACCATCCTTTCAGGATGCCCATTTCTGTTACTTGGCCTAGAAAATCATGCTCCTTTTCCCAATCCACTGGACGATGTTTTCCCCCAACAGGCCAGGCAACTCCCACTCTCAGTTCCCATGGAACTCAGGTGAGACATTCATGGTAACGCATGATATACGGGAGCATAATTTCTTATTTAGGAATGGGTGGTCTCTAGAGTGTAGAGAGTGTAGAGAGGGGACCTATGACATTTACCCCTTCTCTTACCCCACCGCCTAGAACACCATGGGCATGTAGGTCGTCCTCAAGAAGTATTTGCAAAATGAGTGAAAAAATAACTTGTTCAATACATTAACATGGACCTGGGTGTTGAAAATTCTGCTAGGTCACAATTGTCCCTAGAGAGACGCATGCCTTAATCACTGGTTTCAATAATGGTTTACTAGGAAGGATTAATGACATTAATCTTCTAAATGCACACCTTTGGAATGGCACTCCCCTGGGCAGAGAGCCTTCCCAGGCTCCCAGAGTCTAAGAAGGCAAGCTCGACTCCACAAGCAGCCTGCCAGGCCTGTACCAACTGGCCCAGCCTGAGTCCACAGCCTTGGCTTGCATGGCCTCCACTACTGACCCCACAATCCAGACAAACACAGCTGATAGCAGATCTCTTCCCTTTCTGCATTCCCTCCAGCTGGATGTGTTTCTCCCCTTCTGTCCGTATTATCTCCTACTGAAATGCCGTCCATTTCCAACATTATATCCCAGACCAAGTTCATGATGGGGCCACCACGTTTTTTCTTCCCAATTGTGTGTGTGTTGGGGGTGGGAGGGTAAAATACACATGACATAAACTTGATAATGGTAACCACTTTCGGGTGTACAGCTCAGTGATTAAGTACATTCATGTTGGGTAACCGTCATCACCATCCATCTCCAGAACTCTTTATCACAAAACTGAAATGCTATACCCATTAAACAATTAAGTCCACTTTCTCCCTTCCCTGCCACAAGTCTCTGAAACCCAATAAGCTTTCGTGGAATGAATAAATGATGAATGAAGACATGAGTGAATCTGACCTCAACTCTCCCCACAAGAGTCGGAAGTACCATCCCTTTCTACTAGACTTCTACGGCCCTGTCTTCCTCTTTCTTGGATTTATTTTAGTCAGTCTTAAATGATCTGTTTTGCATAACTGTATTCTTCTTCAGTGGGGAAACTGTGACTTATTTGAAAGGTTAAGCTGGGGTCCAAACGCAGGCATCTGGCCTGTCCTCCATGTTGCTGGAGCCAATGAGCAAGTCTTAGACCTTGTCTTACGACTTTGGATACCAGTAAACCATTCCCTCTGCTTTGATAGTCCTTTTCACTTGGCTTCCAGGATAGCACTCTTGGTTCTCCACCCACCTCACTAGCTACTATTTCCCTTTGCTGGTTCTTCCTTATCTCCCCACCTCTTAATGTCAGAGTACCCAGGGCTCAAGCCTTGTTCTCATCTCTTCCCTATAAACCTTCATCACCCCAACCCACCCCCCCGCCCCCAATGGGCTCACCCAGTGTCTGGGATTCAGATATCATTTGTATGGTGAGGATGATGCCCAGATCTCTCTCCAAGCCTGGACCTCTCCTCTCAACTCCTGGCTAGTAGGATATATCCAACTGCCTGATTCCAGTAAGATGTCACCTAGACAGGAGCTCTGCGTAAGTCATGTTCAGTGTGTCAAACTTAACATGTCCAATGCAGAACCCTGGCCTTCCCGCAGGTCTGCTCCTCCAAGCCCTCCCCATCTCGGTTTAAGACAACATTCTTCCAGTTGCCCAGGCCAAAATGCTTAGAACCATTTTCATCTCCTTTCACTTATGCCATAGTCCAGTCCTCACCAACATGGGTTTGTATTTCAAATATATCCAGAATATAACTATTTCTCACTCTTCCCCCCATTACCAACATAGATGATTGCAAGAGCCTCTCAACAGGTGTACCTGTCTCCCCGCTTTGGCTCTTGGTGTCACTCCTCCCTCCATCTATGGTCAATTCCCAGTTGAGGAGGGAACTGGTCACAACATCAGTCAGATTGGGTCATAGCTTTGCTATCCCGAAAGGCCTTCCTAGCAAGGACAATGCCAAAGGGATGAATGTTTCTAACATAGACCTGCAGGCCCAGGAGCGGGCTTGGGGGGAGGAAGGGTCTTCAGGCCAGGGTCCTTCTGCCATCCATCTCTCAATTGGCAGTCCCAGCTGCAGCTCCTATCATCTGAGTTCATAAAGAAAGGCGATTTTTAAAGGGAGTAAAATACAATCAATCAGATTTCTTTTCCAGTTAAGGCAGCACAAAAAGCCGACAACACTCACATTTCTCAAGAAGCGAATAAGGTATGTCAACTCTGCCAGCGCTTAATAACTAGTTTCCAAAGATAAATCTAGCCTTCTGGAGGACAGTTATTACCCCCTTGGTGGCAGTGTTGGGGGGAGGGGATCCTCCTTAAGCCCCTCTTCTTCCTCCGTCCTCCAGCTGGTCACCAAGCCCTGGTTGCCCGATCGTCTCTAGACTTTCTCCCACTTCTCCTTTTTACCGATGCTGTGGCTGGAGATGGAGTCCAAATGAAACAACTAAGGACTTTAATTAGCTCAGGTCTCATCAGCTCTCCTTGAAGCCCCAGTGAACAACCTCCTAACCTGTCTCCTCCCCTCTAGTCACTTACTGATTTCCAACCGCAACGCCAGACACAGTGTCCAAAATGATTTTAATAAAACCTAAATTTGGTCCAGCCCCCTGTACAATTCTCCGAAGAGTTCCTACATTGATGTACTATAAATTCTTCAAAACATATTTACAGTAAGCCATGGTAAATATATTTTTTTTATTCTTCCATAGATAGTTTTCTTCCACCTTCTTAAAAAGACCACGAATGCCCCACTAAGGGCGGGCCAGTGACGCAGCCCAGATTAGAGCCCTCCACGCCCTGGCAAGAGTGACGGGCTCCACAGGATAAGCACACCCTGAACCTAAGCCCGCCCGAGACTTTGTCTAGACCTGATATACAGAGGCAGCCACTTTACCGCAGTCGCTGAACTGGGGCTGTCGGGAGAGGAGGGTGGTCTGTCTGCGGGAGAAAGACTGATGACAAACATACAAAGAACAGAAGACAGCAGCCAGATGGACCCCCAGTGCTATTGACTCCCTTCCTAGAACCTCTTCCTTTTGTGAACTCCTACAGCATCCCGCCCAGTTATGGAGCCGAGAACGACCCACTTACGTGTCAGCCAGTGGGGGTCCCAACAGGCCCATCATGCCATTACCCGTACCTGTGTCCTTCTCACATTGTTTCCTCTGCCCGGAGCGCATGCCCCTCACTTGGATCTTTACATAGCAGCCAGACTTGTAGCTCTAGGGAGCCCTCCCTGAAGGGTAGCGCCCTTAGTCTCGTTTCCCAGCTGTGCTCTAAGATGCCTGGGATGTGCCCGCTCTGCTGCACTCAGACGCCTCGTGGCCTTCCCAGTCTTAGCTGGTTGCCCAAGCTAGAAACCGCATCCTCAACCTAGTCTCCTTACACTTCCTTGTTCCCATGTGGACTTTCCTCTTCTTCCTTTCTGTCCCATGGTTGTTGTCACAACATGAGACCCCATTATCGACTACCTGGACCTAGGGAACAGCCTCTCGGTCTCTCTGCCACTCCCCCACCCACCCATCCCTCTACAGCCCTCCAACCACCTACAGAATCCAACCTCTGGGATCTTAAGGCCCGCCTACAAACTGGCCCCAACCTATACTCTCTAGCTACTCCCAACCACCGCTGCTTCCAGGAAGATGGAGTGCAGTGGAAACTCCCAGACAGTGTATTTAATGCAAATGTAAGCAATGTCCGAAAGGCAGACTGAAGAAGGCAGACCCATTAGGGATCTCAGGATCTCAGGAATGAATGACACCATAGTGAGTTCCCTGCATTCTCTTTCTTTTTACTGTGTGTGTGTGTGTGTGTGTGTGTGTGTGTGTGTTTGCGCGCGCGCGCACACACACCTCAGATATCCCACACTTGGAACTGAAAAAGTCAGCAATCTAGAAACGCAGAATGCACTCATGTGCACAAACACACACACAAAGTTTGTGCCCTCTAGCGAGACAGAAAACTTTCAGATAGTAGCCACTCTGCTGCAAGTCAGAACCACAGAAAACCCTACTTCACCCCCACTCATACCAGCAAAATGCAGAGACATCTGCCAAAATCCCTACAGTTAAGTCTCTTTGATGGTGGAAGACAGCCTTCCCCCCAAGACTAGGAACAGACAATGATGTCCACTCCTACCAGTCTTATTCAGCATGGTCCTAGAGGTCCTAGTCAGCACAAAGGACAACAAAGAGAAATAAAAAGCACACAGATGGGCAAAGAAGAAATAAACAATTTCTCCATTTGCAGACGATATGACTGCCTATATAGAAAATCCTGAGGAATACACAAAAGACATTCCTAGAACTAATTAGTGAGTTTAGCAAGGATGCAGATACAAGATAAGAAAATTTTTAAAAATCAGTTTTATTTCTATATACTAGGAATGAACACATGGACACCAAAATAAAAAATACGATGCCATTCACAATTGCTAAAAAGAAATACTTAGGCGTAAATATACTGTCTTCCAACAAATCATTCTATAGTCTATCCACGCGGGTCTACCTCTGCCACAAGGGCAGGAACAGTATTGTTTTGCTCTCTGGTGAAAACAAAAGACCTAGCCAGAATATGACATTTGTTGCCATGACTCACACCCTACTCTGTTTAAGACAGACTTTTCTCCCCTTTATGCTCCCACTGAGATCACTGACTATTAAAAAGTTCCACCTCTGGCTTCTGCCTTAGCTGGTCATCATCGCCCAGGAAGTCCCAGAGAAGCTGTTTCCATTCCCACTCCCAAACACACACGAGCTCTAACGTTACAGATAGCAGGGATTGGAAGCCGTTTCTACAGGCATCTCTCAGCCACCCAGAGGGAACATCAGGCCCTTCCACATCAGTCCAAGGGGGTTCCCAAGGTTTGGCCGGAAGACTCCAGATGGTGATACGCTACCACTGCTCATGTAGTCTCATCCATGCTCGGTGCTGGGAGGAGCCGCAGGTGCTGTCCCACTGTCTGAAAACTCGCTTACAATGTGGATTGAGGTGCCTGGGCGGCTCGGTCAGTTAAACAGCCAAC
The DNA here is from genome assembly GCF_922984935.1 of Meles meles. Classification (NCBI taxonomy): domain Eukaryota; kingdom Metazoa; phylum Chordata; class Mammalia; order Carnivora; family Mustelidae; genus Meles; species Meles meles. The sequence continues at coordinate 48,625,695 of NC_060073.1, forward strand.
TCTTGGTTTCGGCTTGGGTCATGATCTCAGGGTGGTGGGATCGAGCCCCACCTTGGGCTCCGTGCCCAGCGAGGTGTCTGCTGGAGACTCTCTCACCCCGTCTCCTTCTGTCCCTCCCCGTGCTTGTGTGTACTCTCTCTCTCTCTCAAATAAAACAAACAAATCTTAAAAAAAAAAAAAAAAGACTGAATTGCCCAGCTGTGCTAAAGAAAGTACTCCGCAGGAGGAAAGCCAGCTGTGAGATAGGTCAGGGCCCAGAGGGCATTCAGATTTCTTCTCCCCCCAGAATTTCCCCTCTTACTTCTGTGGGGAGAAAGTGAGACTAACAATCATTAGGCAAAAGCCAAAACCTCAGAACAAGCCCGACTCCTCTCTCTGTGTCACCCACACCCCCAAACCACCAAGCCCACAGCAAGCCCTGTGGTTCCCCCTCCAGGACAGATCTCAAATCCTGCCCTCACCACCACCCCTCGGGAGCTGGCTACACTAGTCACTCACCAGGGCAACTCCAACAGACTCTACCCTCTCTTCTCTCACTCGATTTTCAACACATCAGCCAGAGGGATCTTTTTAAAATGTAACTCAAATCATGTCAGCCCTCTCTCCAAAACCCTGCCACGCTCCCGGCCCGACTGGTCATTCCCAGTTCAACCAAATCTTGACGATGACTCCAATGGTTCAACCCCCATGACATCCCTGCCCCCACTTTCTGCCACTCTCCTCCCCATACTCCAGCCACGCTGGCCACCTTGACACTGTGGTTCCCACTCCCTGATGCTCTTTCCTTAGTGACACACTCGACTCACTTCTTCACTTTGTTTGCTATGACATACACTCTGCTATGAGTTCACGAAAACCCATTTCCTTTCTCTTGGGGGCACATGGCTAGACCCTAGTTCCCAACAGCCTCCCTTGCAGGTAGGAGCGAACACGTGACTGAGTTCTGACCAATGGGTGGGAGAGACACAGACTTCTTCCAGATGGACCCCTAAAAACTCCCTGACAAGACCCTCTCTCTTCTTACTCATCCTCCAGCTGAATGAGAAGCAGTCTGAGGGCCTCAAAGAAGGCAGAGACATAAGATATAAGGGGCGGGGGATGTCCTTCAATAATCACAAGGAAGGAGCAGCCACACCGGACTCTTTCTGTATAAGGGAAATAAAGTTTTACTGGAAACGAAGAAATAAAGTCTTCTTGAGGGGTGCCTGGGTGGCTCAATGGGTTAAAGCCTCTGCCTTCAGCTCAGGTCATGATCCCAGGGTCCTGGGATCAAGCCCCGCATCGGGCTCTCTGCTCAGCAGGGAGCCTGCTTCCTCCTCTCTCTTTGCCTGCTTCTCTGCCTACTTGTGATCTGTCTCTCAAATAAATAAATAAAATCTTTTAAAAGAAATAAATAAAAATAAAGCCTTCTTGAGTTGATACTCTGGGATTTGGGGCTGTTTGCTACCTCACCTAATAGTTGGTCTCCTCCTCAATGAGACTTACTTTAACTACTCTAAAATTCTCCCAACGCTTCTTCGACAACCTCTTCGCTTATCTCTCACCATAGTCTTTATTATCATACTGGGTAATGTACATTTTATTTATTTATTTTTTCTCCATCTCCCAATTTTGAATGTGAGCCAAAGGCACGAAATTTATATGTTTTTTTTCCACCCTTTGCTGTATCCCCTGGGTCTGGAACGGTTGTTGTAGACAATTACTTGCTGTTGAAGGAACAAATACACGAACGTATGAATGAAGTACCTGGGCTCCAAGGTCAGAAAGGCCCCAGGTGAGGCCCAGCTCTGCCACTGATTAGCTGTGTGATCCAGGACAAGCTGTTCTACCTCTTTAATATGCATTTTTTCATCTGTAAAGTGGGGCAAGTAATAGTACTTTCTTTATAGAGACTGGGAATAATTGAGATCATGAACATAAATCCCTCAGCACAGGGCCTGGTAACAGCTCAGTCTCCATGAATGCTGATTGCTACTCTTACCAGCTCAAGAGGACAGGACTGGGTGTCAGGCCCTAGCAAGGTTGGCGGGAGTTGAATGGATATGTCCATGCGCAAACTCTTCTGGGAGAAATCGTGACAATCACCGAGGCAGTGAGATTTAAGAGCTGCCTAAAAGTTCCCAGTAAATTGCCAAGGATCAGAAAAACATGACAACTGGTGTCAGGGGTGATGAAAAGTGTGTGCAGAGTCTGCAGAGAAGTGCGACTATGGAAAGAACATCACCCGAATGATGAGAGATCGCTTTGTGCCTTTTAAGAAACAATTTTCACAGCAAAGCTCAGAGAAAAGAGAGGCCTCTTGCATCATGGGGACAAGGTAATAAGGTTATAAAAATGGAACTCAAATAAACCACACACAGGGCCCACATGGGCCCAATTTTCCAGAAAAAAACAGCGACTGCTCCAGCGTTCAGATAAGGGAGTCACACTTGGGCCTCAGCATTGCCAAGAGCCTTCAAATACCATTAGGCTGCAGAAAAGCTGCTGGGTTGCCAGATTAGCAGAGCCGGCTCTCACCTGCCCCTCTCTGTCATGCGCACCTCTACACGAGGACACAGACAATGATACCCAACGCCCGTGCCCACTTCCCCACCTTCAACACACAGAATCATCCAGAATGGACAGCACATTGCTGTCTACAGCCGGCTGCCCTCTCCAGAGGCCCTCCCGGCTCTCTCCTTTCCTCAGACTTGCTCTTAAATCTCACCTCCTTCAGTGCTGCTGGCCTTTGTGCTGGGCCCTGTTGACAAATCCCCTCCTTGAAGCTCTTTCTTCCTGTGGCTCCTCTCCGCTCTCAGCAAACTCCCCCACACTCACCCCTGCAATCCCTCTCATCTCCACCCTGAGCTCTCTTCCACCTGTGTGCCCCTGATCACTGGCACTCCAAACCTCTGGTTCTGGTGTCTGTTCCTCCCCTCTGTCAGAGGCAGGACAGCTTTGGGGTTAGAAGCAGAGATTCTGGAGCCAAATCAACTGGGTCTGATCTTCGCTCTATGGCAGCATGGTCTTGGGCAGCTAAAGAATTCCTTTCTATTTCTTCATCTGTGAGATGGAGGCAATGATAGTACCTGCCTTGGGTCTCTGTAGAGATTAGATGGGTTAATAGATAGCAAGTGCTTAGAACCACACCCGCCATCTGATACAGACCGGAAAACAACAGTTTCAGCCAAACCCTAGACATATCAACGTCCATCCCCTCTATCCACCTTTCAGCTTTGCGGGCAACGTCCAGTCCCCATGTCAGCCAGTCCTTTAAGGTGCTGACAAAAGCAACTCCTCCACAATCCCTTCCTTGACCCTCCATCTACCACCCTTCGCCCCCCTTCCCACACTAGCCTCCAGAGGAGGTGGACCGCGTCTGCCCCTTCCCTGGCAGGGTGAGGCCGACTGCCAAGGACCCTCTCCTTAGCTGCCCTTGAAGGATCCTCAGTTTAGACTTCTTTTATCCTTCCCACTCCTGGTTCATGAGCTCCTCAGAAATACGGGTGGTGCACTGGGTTTTTTCTTCCCCAATTTTTATTCCCCACAACCTTATGTGCTGGGGAGACTCAGCTGACATTTGCTGGATTAGGTTGAAACAGTCCACGTCTGTCAACCAGACACTGAAATGGCAACAAAAGATCATCGGGGTACAGGAAGCCTTCCCCACCACCCCAAAGCCACACGGATTCCAGGCTAAAAAGAGCACTGGGAACCACGTTAGTGACGCTCGTTTGTCGGTTTCATTCTGGTCGTTTCCTTATGACCAACAGAAAGCCAAACCCTCTCGCAAGCTTGCACCTGCTTCCACTGCAGAGAGCACTTCCTGACCGGCTCACTCTGGCTTAAGGAGCCATGTTTGTTTGTTTGTTTGTGAAAATCCCATTTTTTTTTTTTTTTTGTTTTAGGGCATTTCTTGAAAAATGTCATTAGGAAGGGATCACTGTTTATTTTATTCTACAGCATCAAAGCTATAGGGATACAGAATTCCTCAATTTGAGCAGACAAATTACTCCTTAAGACAATGTACTGGCTCACCTCCACACTTAGGAACAAACAAGTCAGGTATTAATTGTAAATATGTAGCCTTTCTCTTCTGTGTCATTGCACGTCGCTGTTACCCTGCTTTTTTGTTCATGGAAAACACAACAAAAACATTCCTAGCATTGAAAGTAAAATTCAAATATATCTTCACAACATTTTTCTTGAAAAAAGGAATTCCAATTCTCTATCTGATCTTGGGCCGTTGCCACTAGCTAGATAAATGCCAACCTAATAAAATGATTTGGAATACACAGACAGCTAATGCAGCATTAGCCGAAAGAACAAAAATTAAAAGGAACCTAAACGCCCCATAACAAACTCACGGTTTATTAAAAGCATTCCCTTGATAGAATGTTACACAGCCATCTTAAATGAGCGTGATAAAAACGAGGGAGCCACGTGGAGCAGGCTGAGGATACAATCTTGAGAGTAAAGGGAGTGCAAACATGCAGGCGTATATACTGGTCCCCCAGGGGGCACATCAGGCCCAGACTTTGAAGTCAGATGCAAAGGAAGATAGAAGAGAGGTGAGAGGAAACAAACACAACAAGGCCAGAGAGAAAGTTCGCAACCAGACAAATGAGGCCCCTGGGCATAGGGCAAGGACCATGGTTAGGAGAGCAGAACAGGAAATGGGAAAGGTCCACGAAGCCAAGGTCATTTCAGGAATTCCATCCCAAAGCAGGTGCAGGGGATGGGAAAAGAACCCTCCCCAGTTCTGCGGAAGGAATCAGTCCCTGGATGAGAGAACAATGCTCAAACCCCTAAGACAAAGTCAGGACTAGTCCTCTCCACCCTGCAGCACCAGGACTCCCACCTGAAGGCTCAGCCCCACCCAGGCCTCCAGGGCTAATCCTGACCCCAGGCAGGAGGGATTTAAGAGGCTCTAGCTTACCACCCCGGAACTTGGCCGTGGTGCTAAATTGGCAGATAAAGAAAGTGAACTCCAGGAGCATGGGTATCTTGACCACAGCCCCGCAAAGAGTTATGGGCTGTGCTCACACTTGAACCTGAGTCTGCCCGTCTCTCGGTTTAAGGTCTACTGAAGAGCACGCTGGTACAAAACTGACTGATGAGTCGGGCTGGTCAGCCCAGCACAAAGTGTAGGCACCTGGCTGATTCCAGAGAAACAGTGGCTTATGAATTGGTGAGTCTACCCAGAGCAGGGCAGAAAAATCCCAGTGACCCGGGGACACCAACAGTTCCCCTCGAGGAGATAAAGCTGGTTTCTGCACCCAGTCCATGCTGAACCCCCACTTCTAACTCCTCAGTCCCCTGCACTTTGTCTTAGCTAAAGCTCTGCTGTCCTGTGGGTGCCAATGCTTGTCCCTAATAGCACGGCCTCTGGCACTGGTATGCTACCTGTGGCTCTCAGAAGACAACTCCCTCCAGACAGGAGACAATGACTCCAAAGCTCTTCCCTACTTCCCCTGACCCCCTTGATTCTTAGACCTATCCCATCAGAATCCCTAATCTGGACTCTTCCTGCCAAGTACAAGAGGTCAAACTCATTGCCCTGGCATTTACAGTCCTACCTTACAAGGCCCAAATCACCGACCAGCTCACGCCTCCCAAGACACCCACCGTTGTCCCCGGACTAGCAGGGGCTACTCTCCAAAAGCCGTGCTCTCCCAACCCCAGGCTCCCTAGGAGCCACTGCAAGCTCTCTCTGCTTCTCCCCTGCCTCCTCCAAACTCACCAGTGCTGCTCACACGGTCCCCAGGGAACGAGTGTAAATTGAATCACACTGTCTTCTTGGGGCCGGAACAGCCAAAGGGCCAGACTCTCACGTGTGGAACTAGCAAGTCACCCAGCCACCGTCATTCAAAGGACTAGGTACAGGAGGCGCTCTGCTCCCTCAGATTTGTTCTAAAGATATTATTAGAGATTTCATCACTTAAGTGGTTGTCAAACTCTTGGTGCCCCTTGGGAGGGGGTGCACATATGAGGCAGTGACGCTGGAGCCACCACCACGACCACCCGTAAGGGCTTGCAGAGTCCCTTGCGCCTGTCATGGCTGCCAGCAGCAGATACTTCCTGCAGATACACACTCACGAGTGTGGGGTCCTTAGCACACAAATCCCAACAAGCCCCCCTCACCCCACAGGACTCTGGGCTCATACAGGGAGAAGAGTGAGACAAGTCCCACTAATGCCACAGAGGGAAGGGCAGTGAAGAGCGGAGGAGGCCATGATGCAATTCGGCCTGAGGACGGTCTCGTCCCCTAAGGATGGTCAACACCAACCATGAAAGCAACGGTGGCCGGCGCTCACTGGCTGCTTCCTACGTGCTAAGCCAACACACCAGACCCTTCACTTGCTTTAGTGCAAATTTAGTCACACATTCATTAGCCAGCCCCTGCTCGCTGCCAGGCACTGTCTGAGGCTCTGGGGAGATAGCAGCAAGTGAACTAAAGACTAGTCTCCTCTCTCGCAGCTTGCAGCTTACCTTCTGTTGAGCAAAGAGACAAGAAACCAAATAAGTAGGTAAAATGTAGACTATATTAGATGATGGTAAGAGCCAAGGGGGAAACTAAATCCAAGGGGAAATAGGAAAACATCTGGGAGGCAGTGGGCTGAATCGTACAACATTAAACAGGGTGACATTTGAGAAAAGAACTGAAGGAAGTGAGTGATCACGCCACACCAGTAATCTGGAGGAAGAGCATTCAGGGCGGAGGGAGCCGTCAGAGGAAAGGGCCTGAACCCGAAACAGGCCTGGCAGGTTTGCAGAACAGCAAGGTCTCCGATGTGGCCAGAGTGGAACAAGAGAGGGGCAGCCAAGATCGTGCATCCGTCCGCATGAGTTGTGCACTGCATAACTTGGGGGCAGGGGTGGCCACCCACATGCTCCACAGTGAGCTCAGCACGACTCAGCTTGCTTGGTTACATACCAGGCCCTGGGGTGGGAGATGTGGTCAGAGGGGCACTGGGCAGCCTTGTGGGCCACGCGGAGGATTTAGTTTTTTCTCTGAGTGAGACAGGAAGGTACTGTCGAGAGGGTTCTGAGTCAGGGTATGACTCGAATGGACCCCTCCTCACTGGGTCGCTGGGCAGAGAGCACACAGAGCAGGGCAAGGTTGGAAGCAGGAGACCAAGGCAGAGGCCTGCAGTGATCATAGTCAAGTGCATCTCGTGTTTCCTTCCCAGTCCCATGAGGTGGTTCTATAATCACTCTTTCATAGAGGAAGAAATGGAGGCTCATTAGAGGTCTGGTAACTTACCCAAGGTTACTGGGTAAGGCAGTGGCAGAACCACCAGGATTGGGAAGCAGGGGAAGAGAACATTCCAGGTGCAGTGAACATCACCAGCCATGAAGCAGGAGCTCAGCCAGGCCTGGCACACTTAGGGAAGGCTCATGGTGCAGGGAATCTAGAGCCCCAAGGCAAAGGGCAAGGGCAGCCAGTGAAGGCCTCCCAGCAGTGTCCAAGCCAGCCTGGCTGCCTGGCCCAGAACCCCCAGCTCCTAACCCATCCCTCTGCTCCGTGCTTATCCTTCCCATGTCGGCCCACAGGCAGCCAGGAGAACCTTTAAAACACATAAATCATGTGTTATTTTCTTGCTCTCAATGCTCCAGTGGCTTCCCATCATACCAGACACACAGGAGACCCTCAAAGATCAGTGAACAAAGAGATGGCTCCCTCATTTCTGCAGCCTTGCGCAGGCTGGTTCTGCTTCAGACCAAGGGAAAGCATGCCTTCTCTGTGCTCTCCTTAGCAGAGGGAGGCAAAGCCATGCCCAGGGGTCAGGGGGGCCTGCCAGCCACTAGTGACCGGGTCAATGAAGCCAGGCTGCTGTGCTAACCAGATGAAACACCGGAGCAGAGAGGATAGCCATTCAGACCACCCCAGAGGCAACTTTGGGATTAAACTTGTTTTATTTTTTTTTTTAAAGATTTTATTTATTTATTTGACAGAGAGAGATCACAAGTAGGCAGAGAGGCAGGCAGAGAGAGAGGAGGAAGCAGGCTCCCTGCCAAGCAGAGAGCCCGATGCGGGACTCGATCCCAGGACCCTGAGATCATGACCTGAGCCGAAGGCAGCGGCTTAACCCACTGAGCCACCCAGGCGCCCCTTAAACTTGTTTTAAATAAAACTGCTTATTTTGAAGAAACCTGGAGTCACTTCACCATGCTAGGGCCAAGTGAAGGAGGTCTGCAGATGGCCTGGGCCATCATGACTATAAACAGGCGCACTCCAGACAGGAGCCTTGGCCCTGAGGCCTCAAAGCTCCAGTTCTCGGTGAGGACACTGTGTAAGAGAACCCGGGGGCCTCAGAGCCACGGGCACTAGGCAGGCAACCAAAGGCCCTCCTCACTGAGTCTTTAAGGGGTGGATCCAATGACTGCCTCCTTCTCCAAATGCCACAAACCCTGAACCCCAAAGCTCTCCCAGAAACCAGGGAGACTATGAAATGAAGGTTGAAACAAAACTTTACAAAGTTCATCCAGTCGATATTGGGACAAAAGGATATATGGCCCAAAGGATCACGACCACTCCCGGGGTTTAAATTCAAGTCCTGTGAGGGCCACCCTCATGCCGAAGCCCTTTGCTATCTGTAGAACTACAGAAACATGCATAAACACACATGCATTTATGCAGATATATTTTTTTTTAAAGATTTTATTTATTTATTTGACAGAGAGAGATCACAAGCAGACAGAGAGGCAGGCAGAGAGAGAGAGAGGGGGAAGCAGGCTCGCTGCTGAGCAGAGAGCCCAATGCGGGACTCGATCCCAGGACCCTGAGATCATGACCTGAGCCGAAGGCAGCGGCTTAACCCACTGAGCCACCCAGGCGCCCTATGCAGATATATTTTTAAAGGAATGGTAACACCACCAAAAGGATGAGAATAGGAACAAGCTTCCCCACTCCCCAAGAAAACTGATTTAGTAACAAAGAGCCTTCCTGTCGGCCCTGGTAGGACTGTTAGATGATCACAGCATGACTGACTTCTTCTCTGGTTCAACATCACAGCTCACGGGTGGGAGAGCTGGTGAGGGGAGATCTGGAAGCCAAAGTGGGTCCCAGACCCCTCTGGGAGGCAGGGAACTGGAAGTTTCCCATACTGCATCAAACCAGTGTGAGGAAAGCTTCAAAGGCTTTGTTCTTTGAAGGGGAAGATGGGAGGAGAAGGGTTAGAAAACACAGTCACTAAGGTCTGCAGGAGGAAGGGTGCCGAGTTTCCACAGGAGTGAGGGTCGTGTTTGTCCTGGTTTTTTCAGAAAGCCAGAGCACAAAGAGCAGGACAAATGGCCCATCTGACAGAGAAGTATAATAGAAAAGAAGACTCAATAAGAAAGCTCGGGAAAATCACTCACAACTATCCAACTTCTAGCTTTTCTGGGCAGTTGAAAGGCAAGCGGACAGTGATGGCCAAAGGCCCTGTAAGCGTGGGTGATCGAGAGCTGCGGGAAGGGCCATGTCACCCAACGTGGCCTAAATCCATACAAGGCCAGATTCTGAGCCCCCAGGAAAGGAGGGGGGGGGGCATGGTACAGGATGGGGTGGTAGGGAGGAGCTCATTAAAACAACAACAACAACAACAACAACAACAGAAAATCCTGGCCCTTAAAGGAACAGTAGTCCAGCATCCTGTTGGAGGGACACAGAGAGGCTGGTCCTCACCAGAATTTGCAAATAAGGGCGAAAACACAACACTTGGCCTGGGACAGATGGGGGCTGCTTTGTGTGGACTGGCTCATCACTCTGTGGGAAAGGAGGATGGGTGCCTGCAGCCCAGAGATGGGCAAGTGGAATGACCCAGAGGGCCAGCCCCGGGCTTGGGCGTCGTTTGCTCTCCCTGCGGGTCTGCAGGCCCACACCTGGCCCCAGGCAGATGGAACAGGAAAAGCAGCTCAGCTTCCCTGAGAGACCTCCCCAATCTCTTCCCTCCTCCCCATCTCCTCTCCCCCCACAAAGCACCAGGGACATAGAAGGAGCCAGGCCTTGGAATCATCCCAACCCAGGCCCGCCTGTTCCAGTATAAAAGGGCACAGGTAACCATCCCTGATGCCATTCTTACAATCCGTAATGAGCTTCATTTATTTCCCCGCAAACCATTTCTCTCACCCACGGGAATGAAAGCTCCATGACGGCAGAGGGCAGGTCTGCCTTACTCATCACTGTGCCCCCTGACAGCATCTAGAACCGTGACAGCCACATCACAGGACAGCAACAGATCAGTGCAGGGCTTCCAACCCCCAGCTGTCGTCTGCGGGAGCTGTGCGAGAGTGGGCCCTGCCCCGGTCGGGCCGAGTGCTCGCTGGATGGCCCAGTGGCTTCTCCAGGGTTCTGCAGCCAGCTCAGTATCCCCACCCTTGCCCTACAGTCCTCAGCCCTCCTCTTCATTCTGTCCCAGGAGCACAGCTCAGGCCACTCCCCTGGGCAATGACAAGGGCAAGGGACACCTGTGATGGGGAAGAGAACAACTACTCTTCAGTCTGCAAACGTAGCGGTGGGAAGAAACCACAACCAAATCTAGAGTCACAAACAGATGGCGGGGAACAGGCATGGAGGACAGAGGAAGTGCAGGGCCTGAGAGAACAAAGGACAGGGTCCCCCAGTCCCAGGAAGATGGGAGTTGGGGGTCCCTGAGGAGCACAGGAGTATAAGAGAAAGGAAAACAGTCCCGTGGCAGGTGGGAAAGCTGCAAAGTTCATTTCCATAACACAGGCTGGTCAAATTCCAGGAGCAGAGTTCCTCAGGACCTCTTTCTTGACATACCACAAAACAATTGCTTTCTGTGTTGATTTCCACAGGGAAAACATCCTCCTTCTAACAAATCCCTTAACTTGACAGAAAATTACCTGGCTAGGTCTAAGTTAACATGAGAGCTTATAGCCCAGGCCCGGTTGCCAAGAATAAAAATTCTTGATTTGGCTGGAGAGTATTAATTTACGAGACTCATTTTTAACTAGCCATTTACGATTATAAGAGTAACACAAGCTCACTATTGAAAAACAGAAAACCACAGAGAAGGAGATGAGAATTAAAATCACCTTGAATTTACGAGATGAGAACCACTGTTAACATTTTGGTGCTTTTCCCTCCTTCTATGCATGAAGCCTTTAACAGAGGCAGGAGCATACTGTGAATGTAAGCTCAAGTCCTGCTTTTTTCCAGTAAACTCCATTTAAAAATACTCCACTGCGTTCCAAAAAGGAAGGTCACCCTTTGTGAATAAACAAATTAAATAACAAAATGAATCAAAATTAAAAAAAAATTTTTGATTGGGGCGCCTGGGTGACTCAGTGGGTTAAGCCGCTGCCTTTGGCTCAGGTCATGATCTCAGGGTCCTGGGATCGAGCCCCGCATTGGGCTCTCTGCTCAGCGGGGAGCCTGCTTCCTCCTCTCTCTGCCTGCCTCTCTGCCTACTTGTGATCTCTCTCTCTGTCAAATAAATAAATGAAAATCTTTAAAAAAAAATTTTTTTTTTGATTATTCACTTAGCCCCCATTTCTCCAGCAAGAGAAAAAAAACAAATCATTCTGGCCAGGATAGAAACACCCATAGGATGGAAACCATAAGCTTATCTTTGTAATCGCTTACCTCTATCATATTTTCAGTAAACATTTATTGTTTTGAACAAGCCACTTTTTTTTTTTTTTCAAATTAACAGGGGAATTTTACAACCCCATCTTATTACTTTGAAGCAAGAGGTTAAGTTCTGACAGCCTTGGGAAGGCTTCATCTTCCAATCTGCAGGCAGGCCAGCCTATTTAAAAATGATCAGTTCTCATTCATGGACCATGACATCCAACTGGAAGTCCTAGCTCCTGTTTTGCTGGATTCAATCACCTTCTCAGTGGAATAAGCAAATGGCCTCGCCATAGATGTATTATGTGTCCTGTACTACCAGGTTGGGAGCTGCCCTGAAGTCTGCCCACGTCCCGGTAGGGCACCTGATTGTACACGGAGGCCCAGACAGTGGCCAGTAGAGAGCAGAAGAACCGTTTTGCCCAGCAGAGAAGACCACCCGGGATCAAGATCTCTGCACAATGCACTTTCTTTCCCACCTCTCACATTTCACACATTCATTCACATTTCACACCAGTATGTCCATGCCAGCCCTTACAGCAGGTGCTGGGGACACAGGTAAGTAACGATGACGCAAGGCCAGTTTCCACAGAGCTGCAGTTTGCAGAGCCCTCCCCTCTTCCATTACTCTCACCCCAAGCCTGGAAGACAGGAAAGGCCGTCACCGTTATTCCCATACTGTAGATGACAAAGCAAACCTTTTTCAAAGTATTTTGCCCCACGTTATGAAGCAGAAGAGGTTGGACTCAAACCTAGGACTTCTGGCTCCTAGCTCAGTTCCCTGTCTACTGTACCACTTACACTGATGAATCATCCTCTAACAGACAGCGGAAGTCTTTCAGATCATTCGTATTCCCTCTGGCACCTTGGCTTTACCTGGCTGCCTAGTTTCTGAGCCATGAGTCGCCCTGAGTTCCAGATGGTCGCACATGTCCTGATTTCTCTGTGCCTGCCTAGGTTCTGACCCTGGGCTCGGGCATCTCCCCAGCTCTCAGGAGAGCCTCCAAACTCTACTGAATCCTTCCCATGGGTACTGCAAGGCAGCACACCGCAAGCTTCTCCTAATGTTCAATCTCCTCTCCACTATTAAAAACAGATTTTGCTGGACTCATGACCTCCCACTTAAAGATATTTCTCAGCCTCCTTTTGTAGTTAATGAAGCCATATAACTACGTTCTGGCCCCTAGGATCAAAGAATGTGCTACTGCCAGGTCTTGACCTTAAAATGACACCCCCCCTTTCCCCCAGGAGATAGATGTTCAAATTAGAAGCTCCCCCCTTCAACCACCAAGTGGAAACCACATGATGAAGATGGAAGGCCCGAACCACTACCTACTATGGACTAGTTTCAGCCACTGTGACTGTGGATCTCTTTAATACAGGAACTTACTTGGTATCCCAACCAAAAAGGCTTGAGTGACAACAGTTATACATTCTCCAAGTAAAGCCCCTTGCCACCAATTAAATACGTCAAAGAGGAGGTTGAAAACTACATAAGGAAGTGTTCCATTCAGGTTTATTTAAGGGAAAAATTCTAAAAAATACAAATACCAGGACCTCAAAGATGATTTATGTTCAGATCTCAGGAAAAACTGAAAGAGCCCACAGAAGCAAATCAGCCCCCTTCAATAACAGGAGGGGAGAGCACTGTAAGTGATAAGCACGACCAGTCCTCTCTCCTACAGTGGCTCACTCCATTCCTGGAAAAGGCACCAAGAGCCGAAATGATGTGAGCCAAGGCTAATTTCTCCATGGAAACAATGTGATAACAGGAGCTTGTGTTCCTAACCGAGAACTTGATGGTAAACTTTTAAAAGACATTACATAAATTCCATGTTTGATCATCTATTAAAGCCTTTGGACTTCTTTTTTTTTTAAATATTATATATATATACATATATATATTTATATAAATATATATATATTATTTTTATAAATAATTTATATATAAATATATATTTATATATTTATATATAAATATATAATATTAATATAATATATAATAAATATATATTATAATATAAATTTATAAATATATATTTATATAAATATATATTTTTATATAAATATATATATATTTATATGAGAGATAGACAGCATGGGCAGAGGGAGAGAGAGAAGCAGACTCTCCACTGAGCAGAGAGCCTGATGTGGGGCTCGATTCCAGGACCCTGAGATCATGACCTGAGCCGAAGGCAGATGCTTAACTGACTGACTCAGCCTGGCTCACCAAAGCCTTTCGGCTTTTAAAGCTAGAAGTGCTTTTGGTCTAATAGTCTGCCACAAAAGATAGAGGTGTATTCTATGCTATAGAAAGCAAGTGCAAATCAACTAACCCAACACAACCACCAATTACATGACCTTTTATTTATTCTGATTCGCTAACAGTGTGTAGCACAAAACACTTCACTTTAGTAATTACTGCAGACTTCTGAATACAGTAAGTCAGATCAATTAACATCTTTCATAGAGAAAGCAAATAGAAACTTGGGAACAGATTAAAAGTTAAAGTCAGTAAAGCAACGTTTTAAGTCCTGGCTGCCACCGACTAGCTTTGGGACCCAGGGCAGTAGTGTAAACTCTCCAGATACTTCATAGCCTGCAAAATGAGTCTTTATAACACCTCTCCTCGTGGGGCCGTGGTGAAGACTAAATAAGACAATGCATGTAAAAGTTACTTCATAAATCACACACAGAGGTAAATGGTACTATCAGAATCATGACATTTGCAAAGACTTTGGTGGGGAGATTTTGACAAGCAACATAATGAATGCTGAGCGGACTACAAGCTACCTGGCCACTTTCTGAAAAACTGACCCAGAGCAATCCTTTCCCCTGCCTTTTGCTGCACTTTAAATTCCCACATGCATGAGAGGGCAAGAGTTAGTCAATCTGCTACATTCAGGGCTGGCATCCATTTGCTCAGGAGCTGTAAGCAGCCAACGAGAGCTACTCGATGTCAGCCATGGGCTACGAAGAAGACAGAGCCACAGTGAGCTGAGGCAACTGTGTAATGTGTCATTTATCGACCAAAAACGCCTTCTGAAGATGTGTGCTGTCAGAAACCTCAAAACCAGGGGCAGGAAGCATGTGCAGTACCAAGGAAAAAGGAGAAAGATGATGATAGTGGTTGAGAGTGTAGGCTCCAGAGACTGTCCTGGGTTTGAATCACAGCTTCCCCACCCACTGTATGTTATCTGAAGCATCTCTGGGTCTCAGTCTCCCTAATTAGAAAATGAGACTGACAGTGTCCACCCAACAGAGTTACTTATTAAATGGGAAAAGGCATATAAGCACTTCGCACAGTTCTTGGCATATGGCAAATGATGAAATGTTAAGTAATAATGATGATGATACCATGCGAAACTAACAAAAATTAAGATCTGGCACATCTCCAATCAAGACTTTTCTACAGGCTTTAGAATCAGATATTACCTGGACAGCGTGCTGGCTCACCCATTAGTCCCTAGACTAATCAAGATTCTTCTGGATTTCTGCCTCATGCCCCAGGATAGGTGAAACATCCAAGCATACCTAACTGGCTGTAAAGATTCTGACACTTGTTTTTCTGGCTCACAGCTGCCCATCACTATCCTGAGAGATGTGTGCAGAGAACAGATTAACGTGAGTATCTGCGCCTAGCCTTTCCAGCCATTCCCAGGCTGTGGCTCCCCATCTCTAAGGGTGAAATATATCTCCACCTTCAAAATATGGCCCTACCCAGCGAAGTGAGGCCCGTCAGCACCCATCCCGTGGACAGCGCCGCATCCGTAAACATGCCCTGGAGGCGGGAGAACGCTCTTCATTACCCTCCAGGCTATCTTTGCAAGGCCAGTACTCCTTCACTGTGAAAACCACAGCTGTGGCTCCTTTGGCTCCCTTGAGCCCTGGAGCAACTTCACAGCTTTCAAAACCTTTATTCTTTCCTTATCTCATTCCAGCATCAGAATAACATTGTAAGGGGCTGGGCAGGAATTGTTACACCTGTTCCACAGATAAGGAATCAGCCAGTTTGAGACATTTAAGTTTGAGACACTTAAGTAATTTGCTCAGGCTCTCTCGTGCTTGAGTAGCAGAAGCAGCCCAGAATGCAAGTTATCTGGTTCCTCATCTGGTTCTCTTTCCAGAAAATGTGGATATTTGTTTTTAAACATTCAACTTTCATAATGGTGCTGTGCTTCTGGAGAATGCATTAACCAAGGCAGCTCGGTCACAGTACAGTGAAGATTCACATACTTGAAAGACACTCACACAGGCAGATGTTCCCTGCACTCGAGAAATCTAAAGGGTGACGGAAAACAGCCATGCCAATTAACATAATTGACAATTCCCAGCTCTGGCTCCCTCTAACTGTCTGGATTCAGGTCTGTGGCGGCTAGTCCCTCTCGCTCTGATACCACTGAAACACTGACACTGGACTGAGGCTTCAGCATAATTATTTCACATCACTGAAATAGTAGTCAGAACCATGGTAAAACCCAACTTTAGTGGTTCTTCCTCCACTGCCGACCAGTCTCTGCCTCACCAGGTAAACTCTGACTTGCCACTTAACCTCAGAGTTTCCTAATCTACAAAATGAAGGAGTGGGCTAAATAGAGCCTTGTCTATTCCGAACTCATGGCTCCAACACCCCAACCAAATCCAAATCCTTCATGTGGAGGACACTGGGAGACAGCAGAGTCCAATGGTCAAGAGCTTCCATGGCCCAGTTTTAAAGCTTTGATCCTCTGCTTTTTAGCTATGCTGACCTTAGGGAGGTCCCTGGATCACTCTGTGCTTCAAAATCCTCACCTCTAAAATGATGCTAATAATCTTAATACCCCTTCCTGGGGTTTTACAACACATTAAATCAGATCATGCATGTGAAATGCTAAGGACATCAAAGATATGATGTGTTTCATGTTTAGGCATTGACTGATCTTCCAAACTTAAATTTCCACCACTTTTTGAGAACCCTCCATTCTACGCAAGTCTCTTTTCCTGTATACAGGTTGGTCATTCCTACCTCTATGCATTTAATTGTGCTATGTTCCCACCCATCTACCCCGTGGAAATACCTGTGCTACCCCTTGTCTGTGCTCTAAATCCTACCCATCCTTAAAGGTCTGGACTAAACCTGATCATTTCCATGAGGCCTCCTTCCTCCCATGACACTGAACTCCTGCAGTACTTACAAATAGTCTAGACCACTTCACTGCATTATACATGGCCTTGGATTATCTTCCATCAACAGATGAAACTGCAGGCTCCTTGGCTATAACAACTCATTCTTCTTTTTTAAAAATTTCAAGATTTTATTTTTTAAGTAATCTCTACACCCAACATGGGGCTCGAAACTGTAACCCCGAGATCAAGAGTCACACGCTCTTGACTGAGTCACCCAGGCGCCCCTAAAACTCTTTGTGCTTTCTTCCCTCTGGGTTTAGCCTGAGTGCCTGGCATCTGGCCCCTCAGATACATGTTGACGGAATAAATAAATGTGTAATACTTATGCCCAAAGAAATACACAGTAAGTTTTCTTTCCATCAATGTGGCTCAGCTGTTGATTTGTTGTACTTTGAGGCCAATTAAAGATAACATAAAGATGAACATCAGCCAGGCAAGGACAACCATGGCCAGTTAAGTCCTGATCATCAATCAAAGATACTAGTATCTGACCAGGCTGAAGAACAAGAAGAACACAAATGTCCAAGGAAGCGGTCACCTAGACTCCGAAGTACACTGCGTGACCAAGCTCACGAGGGCTAGACAGGGAAAGAAAGTTGAGGTTTTCCCAGGCTGAACTCATTCATTTGGTAAGTACTTATTAAGCGACTACTCTGCAGACGCTGTCGTAGTTGTGAGGATACAGCCAAGAACAAAAGAGACCCAATTCCTGTTCAGAGTCTAGCATCTAAGGAGGAAGGCTAGGTATCATGCCACCTCCCAGCTCCAAAGTGAAATCCAGCAGAAACTTCTTGCCCCAACTCCTTGCTACGCCTTCACATAAGGGAAAAAGAAAACAAAACAACAACAACAACAAAAAACCAACATCTCATTCACAACTGACCACACAGAGGCCATGCTGAAAGTGCTGTTTCAATCCCAAGGAGGCTTCCCTTCTCGAATCTGGTGGGGAAGTCTGCACCAAAGTGCCCGTACCCTGAGCCATGTGAACTCTAACACCCTGTGTCCCAGAGTCCTTTAAAAGGCAAACTTGTCAAATAGCAAATGTGGCTCATGACACCAAAGTGAAACAGAGAGGGGCAAGGAGGAAGGGAGGGGTGGTCGTTAGCTAGCTCTTACCACCTCAAAACCTGAGGCTCTTTTCTCCTTTGGAGCAGAAACCTCTTCTATCATCGAAAGCCTTAAAAAAAATTTTTTTTTTCCTCCAGCAGGATACTGAAAATAGCTTTGCATTTAACATTTAAAATTGTTTTTGATCCCACACTCTTTCAGCTCTGCTCTCTCCTGCAAATTCATTCCATTCCCTAAGGGCACTTAGAAGTATAATTCATAAGTAACAAACCATAGTCACCATTTTTATCCCTAAGAGTTAAAAAGAAAAACCAGTTTACATAATTATATGGAAGATAAGTTGGCCAAGAACACAGGAATCTCATCTGGACCGAAAGTTCTAGGACGAAATTTCTTTCCACTCATTAAGAAAGATAGCAGATCAGCATGAGGGTGCAGACGGAGTGGGCTTTCTAACTGTGGAACACCATACCCAAAACTTCTGGAGCTCCTCATTATTTGAGTACATCTACTTCTTCAAGAAGAAACTGGAGGCAGCCATTTGAGGGTAGGTTGGAACAATGAATTATGTGTTTTCCCACGGTGGTGAGAAAACAGGCTTTTATATTCAAGAAGGACCTGAGAAGTCAAAGCTCAGGGAGGGCAGCTTCCTCGGAAGTTATTCAGCAAGTCAGGGGTGGGGCTGAGATTTGGGCCCTAGCGCTCCTAGCTCCCAGGGCAGGGCTCTCCCCACACTCTGCATGCCACCCGCTCATTTATAACAAGGGGAACTAAATCTTGAAGGCACGATGGGAAGAATTCCTTTCATAAAACTTTTTTTGGCAGACTGGAAAAACAGGAAGAGATGGGTCCCATTGATGGTAACAGTAAATGACCTAGAACACTATCTCTAGACGAGGGGGTCCAGCTGCAGAAGGCGTAATTAATGCTGTGAATACTTTAGCACTAAACAGCATGGCTTCAACCACAGTTAGCGCGAAATGACGTTTTGTGGGCTTGCCTGGGAATTAAGCCATCAGTCGGTTCATCTTTTTCTATAGAAAAATTCATCCCAGGTTTCAAGTGCCTTACAAATGAACTTTTGGAGCAGACCTGCTGGGAAGATGGCTACACATGTGAAACAGATTTCTGAGGGCTGAAGCCCTGCACCAAACACAATGAAAACAGCAATCGCTGATGAAACGTGCTAGGGTCACATTTATGAGAAAACCCTTTGAATCGCTAATTTATGTGCAATATAAAGTTTTATTAAAAGCCTTCTGTGCAGAGTCTAGTTAACTGCTCTTCATAGATATATACTATATACTATCTCTTCATAGATATATACTATAACTGCTCTTCAAGATATAACTAAGGCCCAATGCTCCTATTCTGTATGTGAGTATTTACAGGGATTTTCTGGCACTGGGCTCAGGTTATAGGAGGATAAAATATCTGCATACAAGGAACATATATAAACCGGTTACCAGGCCTTTACCTTCCTCAGAAACAAGCTACTTCCAACCTCAGGGCCTTTGCACTTGTTGTTCCCACTTTCTGGAACACTTTCCTCCAATCTTCCTGCAGTTGAGCTTCAATGTCACCTCTTCAGAAAGTCCCCCTCAGGGGACCCAGCTAAAACAACCTTCCTCTCATCATTCATTGCCACTGTTGTTTTACTCTATGCAATTGCCTTCCTCGCATCGACACTATCGGAAGAGAATGTCTTCAACTGTTCATGATCTGTCTCTGGCTGGGACTCTGTTTTGTTCCCTGCAGTATCTCCAGCGCCTGTAACAGTGCTGTGTACACAGTAAGCATCCGATCCACTACACTGAAGGGCTAAATGAGTACAGTTGGAGAATGGGAAGTGAGAACAAGATACTTACTTGGGAAACGATTAAAAAATGAGAGAACTGGCCATCCCGATTAGCTACAATGTGACAATTTGCTAATTATGAAGCACACTGCTTCTGAGCGAATGGCTGGCAATTGAAAGTGACAAAGAGAGATAGAGTGCATATGTGAAGGGGGCAAATGTCACCAGAGGAGGCTTCACCAAGCAAGAAGTGCAATTTGAGGCAGGCTAGGACAAAGGCAACAGGCCCCTTGGGTCAAGGGGGAGAGGCGAGCAAGACAGACAGCAGGGAGGTGTAAGGCCTGCGGGCCGCTGAGGCCAGGGAAGGCAGAGCTAAGCAGCACGGAACCTCCAATCCCGGGCTCAGTCTGGCAATGGTGGTTGGGGTGGAGGAGCAGGGCCACTGAGGGGGAACAGGGTCCGATTCTGTAGGGCCTGGAGCACTGAACATGGGGACGTCAACCACAGGCCGCTGGCAACAGGGCTGTTTCTGGAAGGCAAAGCTGGCCCCGTTGTATGGGAAGAACTGAAGCAGGCAGAGGGTAGAACAGAAAACAGAAGATACCCTCACTGGTCTAAGTACAAGGGGCAAAAAGAGCTTCTTCCCTCTGCTTGGATATGAAAATAACATAAGTAAGCAAGACGTCAAGGAACTCCCTCCACCTCCCCTTGAAAAAGACAATTTCCAGAATCTTTCACAATAGAATCCCATGGCAGATTCAGGTCAACTTCCCATACATCCTACACTTGGATCACTCAAGGAGGATAACAGAGGTTCCAAACAATAGCTCTGAGGGCACAGCATGTCTTTCCAGGCCTTCCAAATCCAAGGTTAATTACATTCAGTATAGTCTGTGTTTATTATCTTTCTATTCTTTGGGGGAAAAAAGAAAGTGGTATCTAACTCCACTGTGCAGTATATATTTGAACATTATATAACACATTTTTATGTAACAGGTTCTTGACATAAGACAATGTTTCTCTTACTATCTAAATGTATTCAGAAAACAACTGGTATTAATATATATATATATATATATATATATATATATATATATATATACACACACCAAGGCTGTTGATGCCTGCTTCGGGTTAAAAAGCTGGGGAGAAGAAGAAGGTGAGAGACATTGAAAAGGTCTCCTCCCCAGTGAGGAGATCTGCAGATGGCTAGAGGGAGGCAAGGGGTACCAAGCTCCGTTGGAAGGTTCATCCAATGCCCAGAGCTGCCCAGGGAGGGGCTGGCTGAGCCTGGCGAGGCCCATGTCAGAGCAATGCCGCAGAAGGGCATGAGGAAGCAAGAGAGACAGACATGCGCAACACAATGTGAGAAGAATGCTCGTGAACCCCTGGAACTGCTCCTTGGGTGAGATCGGAACGGGCATCGTGTCCTGCCACAGAGGACTTCAGTCGTGATGAAGAGAAGGTGCCTGACCGCATGCATCAACAGTAAGATGGGTTAGCAACCCCTGTGTGCCTGCGTGCCTTTCAGCACGGTGCTGGGCACCGCACACACAGCGTTTCAGGTGGTGGCTCCTCCCTGGCCCTGTCCCCCCCCCCCTCACCAGCAGACCCAGACAACAGTGCTTAGAGGACAGACCCTGGAGTCCTCGGGCATAGATCCTGTCCACCCCACACCAGCTGAGTGACTTCGGGCAGTCTCCAAAACCACATCACTTGTGGAAAAAAAAAAAGGATAATTAAGGTACCTACCTCATGGGGTTGTGATAAAGATTAAACAGGTTAATAAACATAAGGTGACTAACATCTTTGCGGGCACACAGACAGTGTTCAATAAATATTAGCCACTAATGCCATCAGTACTATTACTTCTGTTTTGCAAATGAGGTTAAGTGAGGCTCAAGCTAACTAAGTGGCCCAGGTCACACATTTCAAACAGCAGTTGAAGGCACAAATATACACAAACGTTTTACTCAGTATACGTACAACATCCAACAAATACAGTATTAATCAGAATAGGAAATCAGGCAGACCTCCACTCCCTTCTTTAACCTGGCTGGATGAACACGAGTTTATACTATTTAAAAGTGCAGCATGTACAAACGTAAAAATCATTTCTCATCATATGCCAGCACTCAACATTCCCCTAAAGCAAAGATGACTAAAGCTTAACCAATCTCATCCCCCCAACCACTTTAAGTCCCAAACCCAATCCTCTCTTCCCTGTAGACCTAACTGTTCATGGCCATGTCCGTGAGTCTCTGATGCAACCCATTCCAACTCCTCCTCCTCAAAGATCACTAACTGATTAGATTGGGAAAGCACATCCTGAAGG
This sequence comes from Meles meles, assembly GCF_922984935.1. Lineage (NCBI taxonomy): Eukaryota > Metazoa > Chordata > Mammalia > Carnivora > Mustelidae > Meles > Meles meles. Next base: position 48,647,625 of record NC_060073.1, read on the forward strand.
CTCCCTGTGCCTGTGATTTGGGGAAAGCAAGATGAACTCCCTGCAAAGTGCTTGGCCCGAGCAAGCAGGGGAGACAGTCCCAGAGACAGCCCAGCCCAATATAGATGCAGCAGTACTATGAATTCAAGCTAAACCAAGGGCCAGGGGGCAATGCTGCCAGGTGTCGTGGAGGGGGAAGAAAAACACAATGAAGAAATCGTTCTTGGAGGACCACGCACCTGAGCTGGGTCTTAGAGAAGAGTAAGATTTTGACATGAGAAAGCTGGAAGATGGAATGGGCCAAGGACTGGTCCAGGCAACAGACAGCCTTTCAGTTTGACTAGATAGTCCCTTGCACGTGGACAGGCAGGCTGGGTACGGAGAGGTGAGAAGGAGCAGAAGTACCAAGAGCTAACATTCACTGAATGCTCACTATGTGCCATGAAGGGCTTCATGTATTTTTTAATAGTTTTAACTCATTTAATCTATATCCCAGAGATCCCAGTCTTACAACTGAGGTTACCAAGACACAGTGAGCAAAGCAACTTGACTACACGTCATAAAGCTGGTAAGGAACAGTTAGGATGTGCGATCTGCTCCGAAGTCTGCACTTTTCACCGCTCCAACAAACTGCCTCTCAGGACAGCTCAGCGGTGAGGGGGCACAGGCACCGGTGTGTTATGAGGATGAAATGAGTCAGTGCTTGCAAGCAGTTTGCAACCAGAACTCCAAAGTCACAAATGCAGGCTCTCGGCTGCCGTTAACATCTACAATGAACCTGCTGGCAGCTGAAGCAGGAGAGACAGATTATGAAATGGGCCAGGACAAAAACCTACCTTTATGCTATGTAGGAAGGGAACCAAGAAAGCATCATGACCCAAAGCCTGAAAAAGAAGGGAATTTCAAGAAGGATGGAAAGAAAGGTAGGGGAACAGCTGCACAGGGGCCAGGAATAACCATTCTGGACTAAGGACAGGCCCCTGGAATTCAAGATGGAAAGTTGGCGGAGATGTTTGAGAACTATAGAGAAGGTGGTAGAAGAGAGCAGGCAGAGGGCGGGAGCTAGGGACAGCGCAGACGAGAAAGTGGAAGAGGTGAACAAGTGGAAGAGGTGAACGTACATAGCCCTGTGAGAGGCCTCTGGGCAGGGAGGAGAGAGGCATACAGACTCAGGGGTACCATGTACAAACAAGTCAAAGCTGCCTGCTGCATCATAAGCCTGCAGAAGGCCTATGTCCTCCCCTTCCATCCTTCCTCTACTACATTGAGATGAATGTTTCTCTGGGTTTGTGAGGAGGCTGAGGACAAACAGCCTGGAGGATTTTCAGGGGGGCAGAACCATGGCAGTGCTGGGAGGGAGTGGCAGCAGGCCCCGAGGGAGGGCTTCCTGTATGCCAGGCATTTGACACGCACCATCTCCCTTGACCCTGACACAGACTCTGTGAGGCAGGCACTGTCACTGCACCGCAGAGGAGGAGCCTGCGGTCAGAGGGATCAAGCAATTGTCTAATTAGAACCCAAATCCCAGGTCCTGCCACTGGAGTCCAGGCTCCTGCCCAAAGGGAAGGTCCATGGAAAAGAAACAGACCCAAGACCCAGTTGCTTTTTCTGAACTGGAAAGACAGGAAGAGACCTGGGGGTGGGAAGGCGGAGAAGACAGGACATTCTGAGCCCGAAGGAAGAGATACTGAGGGGGCTCGAGTCTGAGCAGGGCTTGTTCTGAGAGAGAAAGAGGAGAAAAGCCAGAGTGGCTGTTTGGGGTAAATCTGGGTGTCGTGACAAAGTGGCAAAGTGGCAATGAGGTGAGAAAAGACTGCAGAAGGGTGACTGACATGCCTGTGTTCCTGGGCGGCTCACTAAACCTCAAGGTCTAGAGATGAGTTTTACTTCCCTGCAAGTATCAACCATGATGCTAACTAAAATCCCTCCATAACGGTAACATGGTAAGGGGCAGAAATTGCTTCTTTTGAGACTCTGTCTTACCACCCTCAGAGCTGATGTTGCAATCACAAACAGAAGACAGCTCACAGAAGGAAAGCAACTCTTACACCAAAGAGAGATATGAAATACTTAGTTTCTATAGATTTTCATGCAGTTGCGTTAACACAGCCAAGTCTTTCCATGGGCTTGTTCACTGTTTAGTATATAAATTGCACAAAGACGGTTGGCATGGAAGGAAAAAATCTGAAAACACGGCCACTTCCCTTTCTTCCGTGTGGTAGGCAAACCTCTTCTGCAGAAGGCAGACAAACTCCCGAGTAGTCATCATTTTCTAAATCATTTGAAATGGAGTCTTTAAAACCCCATCTGTTGTTCTGTTTGTTTCCTATGAAAATAGGGCTTCAGCTCAGATGTTCTGGAGGGAGATTACCAACCTGAACTCAAATGTATTAAATATTTAAAGATGCAGAGAACTCTAGAGCAGAAGGAACCTTTGAGATCACCTAATTCAACTGCCTTACTTTCCACCTGGGGCATATAGAACCCAGAGAGGCTCAGTGACTCACTCCCAGTGGCACAGCCATGAACACCCAAGTCTGGGCCAGAACCAGCAAGTTCTAACTCTCAGGCTAATGCTCTCCCACCACCTGTTCCTTTCTCTCTCCCTCTTTTTAAACTTTAGGAGTTGGAAAAAGGCACAGATTTACCTGTAGTTTAAATTATTATTATTATTCACTGGCTACCATCAAAACCAAAATATCTCCACAGATCCCGTTTCAGATGATACAGGCAATTTTGAAGCCTTCTAAATAGGTTCAACAAGCTGATTTAAAGGCTTATCAGTAACGTGAACTCAGTAACCGATCATGGACCAAAAGATTCAATTTTGTGTTTTTAAAAAAATATTTTGGAGTTTCACTGATATGGAAATTTAATTTAACAGCAGTGACTATCCCCCCACCACCACCTTGACAGCACAAAGAGCAAGAGATTATTCAAAACTGCTCAGGAGCAGCAATGATTATTTTAAGCTCATGATTCAACCAGTACATTAATTAAAAACTCCACCAACCCAAATTGACAGATCCTGATATCAATGGGACCAGAAGAATTAAAATAATAGTTGTCATATAAAAATAGATTAAAACGGGGAACAGCAGCAGATGTCAGAAGGACAAGCCTGCGTTGTGGGAAATGAGATGCAGCTAAGGGGCAGCTTTTGTGGATTTCTTAAAGAACGAAGACCCTGGAAATACAGGTACACTCAAGAAATGCTTCCTCACAAATACCGGATCTTATTTCTGGAAGCTGGGTGAGAAAACTTGGCTAATAATTCCATGCAGAGGAACAGCTCTGTAAGCAGGGAGAAGAGACTGGCAAGCGCCAAAGTGCCCAGACAAGGCTACGGGACCAGGAAGGGGCCAAGGGGCTGAAGCGGAGGAGGGAAAGGGGGATAGGGAATGTGGGGCGAGGGGTGCCAGCCTGGTCCCTCATCGGCCAGCACCTACAGTGACATCCGACGCCAATGTCCAGTGCAACCCTTTCTTCTCCTGCACCTACCCTCCGACACCTGCCTTTGCTCCGCAGCCGGCTCTCAAGACCCCTCGGTCGTTGAGACGGGGTCGTTGACTCAAGCCCCACAAGGTCCGCATTAATTTCTGCTCTTCACTTCTATCTCCGAGCAAACGAGAGCACTCCTGGCTGTCAACGCCCGGCAACTGCGAGCGGGAACCTTTCTTTTCTGACATCTGTCAAACCCGGTGCTAGAGCCAGCCTCGCTGCGCCCTCCGCCGGGCTCCGGGGCTTCTAGGGCGGGCGGTGGGCCCACATCGGGACGCCGGCCGACCTCCCCGCGCCGTCGGGCACCTGCTCAAAGACCCAGGGAGGATGCTCCCGGGGCCGCCGAGGACCCAGACGGCGCAGGCCGGACGAAAGTTCGAGTCCTGCGGTCTACTACACTACGGGCCCCGGATTCCCGGGTGCAGCGCGAAGGCCCCCGACAGGGCCGAAGGGGCGAGCAGACTCGCACTCCCCAAGCCCGACGGAGACGCCCTCCCGCCCCCTCCCAGCCCCACAGGCTCCCGAAAGGGAAGTGGAGGAGATGGGGAGGAACGGCAGAAGAGGCATTGCTTGCCCAACGCCCTTGGGGTGCAGCCGTCAAGAATGGTCCTCTCGAGGGTCTCCCCAGCTCCCAGGGATACATTCTGGGACTCGCCCTGAGCCGGATCATCGCTCCCAAAGGGCGGAGCTGGCCCTTTAAGAGGCAGCTGGCTGCTTCCTCCCCCCCGTCAGGTAGCGATGCCCGCGGAGGGGAGGTGGGTACTCCCGCGGACACTTTCCCGGTCCCTTTAAGGGCGCCTGCAGCACCTCTGCCCGCCCTATCCTGCACCGCCAGCCCCCGCGAGAGAGGATGGGGGCGGCCGGGCGCGGCGCCTTTAAGGGGCGCAGCCTCCCCGCGGCTCGGGTGGGGGCAGGGAGCGGGCACGGGCCCTTTAAGGCCGGCAGCGGGCACGTCGGGCAGGGTTCCCCGGCGGCCGGGCTGCGCCCCGGGCGGCGGCGGGGGCGCCGCGCCTGCCAGGGTGCTAACGGCCCCCGACGGGGTGGCCGGGGCCGCGCCGCTGGCTGCGGCCAGCCCGACACTCACCGTGGCTCGCGGGAGCGCCCGCGTCCGCGCCCCCACTCGGATCCCGCGGCGGCGGCGGCGGTGAGTCCGGCGCGGGTAAACAGGCACCTCCGTCCCTGACCTACTTTCTGCCTTCCCTAAATGTCGCACCACTAACCTACTTTCCGACCAATCCGCTCCCCGCCGGCCCAGGCCCGGCCCCCCGCCCACCAATCGCTGTGCCCAACCCCCCCTTCCCCGCCCACCAATGGAGGAGCCCCGGAGCCCGGATACCTGCCTCTTTCCACCAGCCAATCCGAGCGCCCGAAGGGAGCCGGTCTGGGCGGTCGCCCCCAGCCAATCCGTGCGCCTCTTGGCGGCCCGCTGCCCAGTGGTATAGCAGCTAGAGCGGCTGCTGACCAATGGTGGGGCGGCGGGGGCCGGTTTACCTGCTCCTTTCCCGCCACCAATCGCTGGGCGCACAGAAGCTCACGCCCCGACGAGAGGACCAATCGGCGCGCTTTCCCTGGATTTCCTCGCCCCTGCCCTCTCCCTTCCCCTTAGGTCTCCCGCTCGCGGTGGCCACTGCGGGTGCAGACGCCGCACTCCTGGCGGCCGGCTGGGCTGCCCCTCTTCTCCGGGTCCCCGGCTTGCTCCGGCTCAGCGGTCTCACCCCTCCTCCTCCTTCCTCCCTCGGGCACCCTGACAAAAAGCAGCGTTTCCTCCCTCGCCTCCCTCCAACTCCATCTAGGAAAGCAATTTTAGGAACGCCGGGTGCCAGACCTTTCCTGAAACCGCCGGGCTTGCCAAAGTCCAAACGGCAGAAGCGCACTCCCTGTTTCGAGAAGGCTTCCCCGTCCAAGTTTCTTACGTTCCTGTCGTTCGTCTTGACCTCCAGGCGTCCCGCTGCAGCTGTCATTCTCGCGGCTGAAAAGACAGGACTCGAGCCTCGGCGATTCCACGGCGCTTCCTCCCCGCGGCGGGGGGTTGACCACCTACTGTGCGGCTGCGGACTCCGGAGTCCGCGGAGAGCTGTCCAGGGAGTGAGACGGCAGGAAACAAATAGTTACCAAAAAATAAGTATTTCCTAACAGAACGCATCTTGGGTGCTGAGAAGACAGCGAACCCGTCTTACTTTTGTGTCTCGGGCACTTAGCAGAGGGCCTTTAGCACAGAGATCTCTTAACCTTCTGGCTGAGAACCTCCCTGAACAGGCGGGCGAGGGCGGTGTCTCCTTTTTTCATCAGGATCGCCTGATGGGAGTGAGACGGAGGGGCGGGGGCAGGTGTCTGACCCCAGCCAGTGCTTGGGATGTGTTTGTTGAGTGGATACAGCAACAAATGGAATGAAATCACTTCACTCAATTCTGTGATCCAGACGAGCCCCTAAGATTCCAGAATTCTAGCCTCTTTCCTTGAACACACACAGACACTGTGTTTTAATCCTGTAAAACCCTTCCTGTCCCCAGCTCATTACTAGGCACAGAGTGGTGGCTCAACGCACACTTGTGGCCTGAATATTGACTGTTCTCAAGCTCGACGAACATCGTGGGCAGCTTACTACTTTCCCTAAATTGATAGGCCAGTGGAATCATTGCTGTTTACTTTGTCCCTGCCCTGATTTCGTAAGGAAACCACTCTATATAAGTGGCCTTTTGGCAATGCATTTCACCAGATATTGTGGACAAGATAAAGAAATCGAGGCCTGGGTTCTAGTATAATTAATTGGACCAATAACTGCTTAAGTAATCCTAGCCAATAGACGCCTGATTAATGAATCAATGTTGACCTGAAGGAAGGGGGGGCGGGAATCAATATTTGTGCTTCCTCAAATATGCTAAATGCTTTCTCGCATCTTCTCTCTTAATCCTCACAACCCCATGTTACAGATGAGGAAACCCAAACCCAAAACATCAACCAGCTAGTCCAATCACACACAGTAGGTAGCAGAGCCATAATTCAAACCAGGTTTATTTGACTTCAAAACCTTCATTCCATACCACTTACCAACAGAATGATAGAAGGCTCTCTCCCGGCTTTAGACTTAGGACTTTTATCTGTGTTCTGGATGAAAACCCAGAGGATTTGCATCACATTTCTAGATGACACAAAACCAGAAGGAAAGAAATGCCATTACATAGCATAAGCCAAATGCCATTTGGGAGCAGTGGGCTAGCTCTTACAGGGATTTTAAATGTGGGGGTCCCACCCTGGGAAACTAAGTGCTGAAACGCAAGGAATGTTAACAGATGCATATAAGAGCAAACCTAAAGCATCTCGGGTGACAGACAATTCGATCTGAGTCCTCAGTATGGCTGCCCAAATAAATGAATGCTGTCTTAGGCTACATCGATAGAAGTCTGACATATAAAGCAAGTTGCGTGTTACAGGACGACCCAGTGTTGACCATGACACATATAGAGTATTGTCTCCAATTAAGGCTTTGCAAAGGAAAAGTAAACACATGCACAAGGAGAGGGACCAGGATGTCAAGAGACTGGAAACTACGTCATATGAGGAAAGATTAAAAGAAGCAGGTTTTGCCCCAGTGGGTACAAGGTAACTGTCTTCATATATTTGAAGGGCTGTCAAATAGAAGAGAAATTAGACTCGTCCTTCAGGGACCTAAAGGATGGAAGGGGAACCTGCAGATAGAACCTCTAGAATGAAACAATATGAAGAGTTTTCTAACAACTAGAACCTCCTCTGCCTTGATAAGTCGAATTTCCTGTCACAGAAAGTGTCTACTTAAGAACTGGATGACCAGGGGCGCCTGAGTGTTCGTGAGTTAAGTATCTGCCTTCAGCTCAGGTCACGGTCCCAGGGTCCTGTCCTGGGATCGAGCCCCACGTTGGGCTCCCTGCTTAGCAAGAAGCCTGATTCTCCCTTTCCCTACTCCCCACTTGTGTTCTCTCTCTCTCTCTCTCTCTCTCTCAAATAAATAAATTTTAACAGAAAAAGAAGAAGAAGAGGAAGAGGGGGAAGGAGGAGGAGGAGGAGGAGGAGGAGGAGGGGGAGGAGAAGGAGAAGAAGAATTGGAGGACCACATGGTCCCAGGAAGGGGCCTGGAACAGGTGTTCTTTTAGGACTCTGCCTCTCTGAAATGACATGGTTTTATCTTCATACCTTGGTTCTCCTCTCTTCACGTTCATCACCCGGACTTTTCCTACCCTCAGTGACCAAGCTACTGTAAACTCCATCTTTCACTGGTACCCACTTCCCTTTTATTTTCTACCTTCCAGAATACTGGTTTTTAATTCTCTGGGCACTGTTAAGGTCAAAGTATTGTCCTCAATCTAAAATTCACGGGCATGAATAAAATCACATAGATAAAAGGAAGGGAAAGGGAACATTTATTGAGCACCTACTGTGTATCAGATGCTTTAAATACATTCTCTAATATACTATGCTCATTCATTCTAGCAGTTGATATGCCCACTCTCCACACTTGCTAGCTCAATGACTTTTAGCAAGCAAAACTAGTTTCCTCCTCTGTAATATGGGGTTAATCTAGTATCTACTTCACAAGATTGCTGTGAGAGTTAAACGAGACAATAGATAGAAAGCCTTTGGCATAGCACCTGGCACACAGTAAGGATTCAACCATACTAGGTTAGCAGTTTTATAGAAGAGGTATTTACTGCACGGACTTTACAGATAAAGCCAGCGAGGATAAAGAAGTGTCATCCACAGTCGTTTCCCAAACTCTGGTCCAATGGTCAGGTCCATTAGAATTCACTGAGGAGTTTTTCTTTTTATTTTGTTTTAATACAGATTCCTAAGTCCTAATTTGGAAGATTCTGATTCAAAAATCTTTGGTATCTGAGAGGCAGTCCGATTTGGGAACTGCTAGTCTAATGGAATAAGCCCAGACCCCAAGTTAAACAAACATGAAATCAAATTTCAGGACTGCTGGACTAAATGAAGGAGCCAATGACAGGACCTGGAAGTTAGGTAGTTGTGTTCTTTTTGGAAGGAAGCTGGGAAGTCCTGGGATGGATATGTTAAAGTTCTTGCAGAAAGCCAGGTAGGAATGTGCTGCTATAAATAACAGTAATAACAATATTTACTACAGGTTTCCAATGTGTCAAGTGCTATTCTAAGAGCTTTATATGCATCAACTCTTTAATTCTCACAAACCCCTAAAGGTAGATACTTTTATTATTCCTATTTTATAGATGGGAAAAACTGAGGCAGAGAGGTCCTGAGATCTCAAGCCAATCAGGCATCATGAACCCAGTGCTCACACTCTTAACTACTTCAGGTGAATTTCCTCTTCCTTTAGACAATTCCTTTGGAATACGAAGAAACATCATATTTTAGAGAAACAGATTTCTGCTCAGGGCTGTCACCTTACATTTAGGGAATGCAAGAAACAGAAGCCTCTTCAACAAACTGAAACCCCAAAGGGGAGGTTTATTGGGAGGAGACAAGAATCTTTCGTGGTAAGAAGCACAGCTAGTCCTCTGAAAGGACCAGAACTGGGGTGCCATTGGCATAAAGCAGTTTCCATCTCCTCCTCTCTCCAGAATCCTGTGTCCCCGGGACTTGTCTTCCCTCTGCTGCTGTGCTTTATGATTGTTTTTCTGTAGCTCTTCACCCTCCATGCCATGTACACATGGCCCCTCATGAATGCTTTCAATCACTAGGTGAGAAAGAGAGAAAAAGAGAGGCTCAGAGGTCATTCTTGAAGTCTAGGGTATAGGCTGCGCGAGATTCCCCAGAGGTGCCTACTGCCGTGAACAAAGAATCAGAACAGGAGAAAATAGAGTCAGAAGAGCAAAGGCAGTGAGAAGTGAACAACTGGATTTGGGAGACTTCCAAGAAAGTCTCAGCAATGAGTTTAGAAGATCAGGGAAACTTACACTTGAGACAAAGGTTTTGGTTAGAGCACCAAGGTGTTTGACTATAAGAAAGCTCTTTTACTAAAACTGCTTCTACCAGAAGATCTGCCATAGGAAATTAGGGAAATCACAGACGGGCAGGAGTGGAGACAACATGGTGCCAGGCAGTACAGATCACGTTTTGAAGACATTTGTTACTTAAGGGGAAATTAGAAAAAAAAAAAATCATAGCTCTCTCTTTGCAGCTGACCCAACTACAAGTGGTTTATGTTTATATGTGTAGGTGTGATTTTGGTTTTTTAAACAAGTTTGACTATGTGGGCATACAAAAATGGAACTTCTAAAAATCAGGCAGCCTGATTTTTAGAATCCATCATCCTGGTGGGCTGACCAGTGTTTATAACTTCCAGTTGCTTTTGAAAAGATCTTCCTTGGCTCTTTTTGAATGGGATGGTCATAGTAGCCCAGAAAGAGAGAGCAGTAATACCTCATTTGGAATGTGTCTTAGACCATGTAATTGGGCTTTAGCCTAGATCTTGCTTGTGGACATGGCCAGATTCCAGAGATCTTGGTGCTCAAATGTTAAAGGGGCTTTTCCATTTGGCTGAGGGGTGTTTGCTAGAGGGAGACGAAACACCAGTGACCACATCACTTCTTGACAGAAACCCTGAAGAACAATTAGACACTGTCTTCAAAAAACTGGCATAATTTTTGCCCTCCTTTCTAGAAAGAGCAGCACTAAAATTCAATCTCTGGATAATATATATACACATATATATGTGTATATATATGAATGTATATATGTATATCTATATATATATATCTCCATTTGCATTAGTAAAACAAAGTGAAGTGTTAAGTCATTTAAGAAATGCATTAAATAAAAAAAGTTACAATATGCTTTTGAAAAAAGAAAATGAGATGGATTGGGGGATTTGAAACCTTATCAAAGCATGCTACAAGACCGTAGTAATTAGAATAGTCTGGTATTGGTTTAGAAACAGATCAAGAGGGGCACCTGGGTGCCTCAGTGGATTAAGCAGATGTCTTACGCTTAGGTCAAGGTCTCTAGATGGGATGTCAGGGCTCTCTGCTCAGTGGGGAGTCTGCCTTTCCCTCTCCCCCGGCCCTTCCCCCCACCCATTATGCACGTGGGTGTGTGGTACTCTCTCTCTTTCCCTCTCTCCCTTTCTCAAATAAATAGTTTTTTTAAAAAAAGAAGAAGAAACAGATCAAGAGATGAATGAAAAAGGATAGCATCTAGAAACAGAAGCAAAAGTCACGAAAATTGAGTATAATATAAAGGTGACTTAAATTATTGAGAAAAAATGTAGTTTTCAATAAAAGCTATTAAAACAACCAGCTAGCCATATGGAAACTCATAAAGTTTGCTCTCTACTCTAACCTTACACTAAAATGCAACCATTATTCAGGATTTAAATGTAAAGAGTGAAATCTATCAAAACACTGGAAGAAAATAAGGGTAAAGTTTTTACAAACTCAAAAGGTCTAAGCATAACACAAAATCCAGAGAAATAAAGGTGGATTACACAAACGCACACACACTCACCATGAACAAAAGGGTCAACCCAGCAAACAGGTCCACAACATGCTATTAAAGAATGCATCATACACATTCCAGTTAAAAGGTCAGAAGTTGGGTAATGAGATATAAGCAATGTTTCTGTGGGCATTATTTAAACCTGTCATTTGTAATAGGAAAATTTAGAAAAATTACTGTGTGGGGGGTCTTGTTTTTTTGTTTTGTTTTGTTTTGTTTTAGGGGAAGTTGTGGAGGGGCAGAGGGACAGGGAGAGATAGGAGGAGAGAGAATCTTAAGCAGATTCCACACCTAGTATGGAGCCCTACTTGGGGCTCAACCTCGCAACCCTGAGGTCATGACCTGAGCTGAAAATCAAGTCTGTTGTTTACCCGACTAAGCCACCCAGGCACCCCCAAGAATTATTCTTTTTAAAGCATTACTCCTTGTGAAGTTTTATTTCATTGGTCCTCTCTTTAGTTTTTTTGGTTGCTGTTGCTGCTGTTGTTTTGAAATAAAAGCCAATAATCCCCCAAGATTATCCCAAGCAACAGAGCCCGTTTCTGAGTCCTTTACTTCAGTCATGTAACAGCTACTGATTCAAAACCTCCCTGAGGATAATTCCCATTTGTACAAGGATGTGTGTGCATTATAAGAATGACTGCTGCTTAAATCTCTCCTTTCTCTTTGCAATTAAAAAAAAAAAAGACAAAACACCCATTGCTTTTTTCAGATGATAAAACTAATACATTTTTGTGACAAAAATTTGGAAAACACATGAAGAAAATAACATAAAAAAATAATCTATAACCTCATTAAGCAGATATAACTCTTATTAAAATACTGGTATATTTCTTTGCCAAATGTTCTCTGTAATTCTATTATGACCTAATTTTTATCACACTGTATTTTTTATCATCATCCTGCTTTCTAAAATTGATCTATTGTGAACATTCCTCCATGCCATTCAGCCTTCTACGACATGATGTCCTAACGGCTATGGTATATTCCATTGAATGGAGGCATCATACATCTTTATGCAAAACTCTCATTTCTAATTGTTCTTCATTATAAACAGTTTTGGATAGACTATAAGCTTCTGAGATGGGCCCACAGCTTTCCTACCCTATATCATCATCATACCAGCTTTCAAAGAATCAATCAGTATAGAAAAAGAAAAAAAACTGACATATTTTTCCTTGATGTTGGTTATGTTTTCTCCTCCTGCCATTGTTTCTTCCTCTCTCTGCCATAAATCTTATGTTAAAGACACAAGAAAATTTATGTGCAGTCCAATTAAAAAACAAAACTGGAAATGACTATAGCTTGATAAGCAGTCTTTGTGAAATTTATTACCCTAATTCTGTGTTTCAAAGGGCACTCCAGCTATCAAAAGGATTGATTTTCAGAAGAACTTACTGTAAATAAAGATATCCAAACCTTGGGTATAAACAGAGTCATTGAGTTTTGATTGTATCATTATTTTTTCCTTTGTGCTGTGTCTTTCCCTATATTCCTCTACTGTTAAATAATTTCCCTGTGCATTTGTACATTGGCCAAAGAGAGGCAAGGAAATATAATCAAATGCTGTTTCTTCCTAGCCCTTGGGAGATCGGATAGGTGGCAAAGTTGAAAGTCATCAGCAAAACAAAGCTGTACAGAGACCCTGTGCTTGTAAATCTCCCTCACTCTCAACGCCTCAGTCCACATTAAGCTGGCTCACACCTGCTTCTCTGCTTAAAGGTCACTTCCTCTGGGAAACCTTCCCTGACCTCCCAGCCATAAAAAGCACCTGGTATTTCCTCTCTCAAAGCGCTATCACACTTGGGATGATTTCTTGTCTTCCCATGGACTCTGAGCCCGATGCCATGCCTCCACAGTTCACTAGCCTCTCCCACAGCTATCAAAGCTGCAGCACATTTGCAAAAATGAAAACTGTTTGGATGAATGCATGAACAACAATGAAGAGATGTAAAAGTGAGCTGTATTTTTCCCATGCACATGCGCGTGTCCTAACACAGACAAATGTAGATGTAGGAATCACTCCCTCTAATGACCACATCACACCAAAGAAAACTTCCCAGACCACCCTTTCTGAAATAGCAGCCTCCTTCCAGTTCTGCCCTGAAGAAGTCACAGGGAGGAAAGGCACAGCATAGGGATCAGAGTCAATGGCAGTGGAATAGTGTTGTATGGTGACAGATGGCATCCGCCCTTGTGGTGAGCCTAGCATAAGGTATAAACGTGTTCAATCACTCTGTCGTACACCTGAAACGAAGGCAACTGTGTGTATCAACTAGCTTTCAATACAAAAATACACAAAATCTAGCATTTTTAACCCCCAGCACTGTCCTTCTCTACCCCCTTATCTTCTTGACTTTTTTTTTTGAAATAATCCTTACCACTACCTGACATTGTCTTATGCACTTAATTATGGTATGTTCTCCGCAGTGAGGTCTGTGAATGAAGTGGCCCTTTTGCTGCTCTTTCTTCTACACCTAGAAGGGTCCCTAATAAATGTCAGCAGAATGAATGGATAAATGAGTGGGTGGGATTCCACAGTGTAGCCCTACTGGGCCGTTGTGGCTTCTGAATGGCCACGGACTTCAGTAAATTCATTACATTATAAGGCAGGGACAGATGAATATGCACATTTCCCCCCCTTTAATCAGTTCACTGTTCCTGCCATGTATTGGCCATTTCTACAGTTGTGGCTACCAAAATTTTTGTTCTATCACCTGATAGCGAATTGATAATATGTTCAAATAAAGTATTTCATGGAGTATAAGAAGAAACCACAGAATGGGGCACAGTAGGTTGAGCAACAGACTCTTGATTTCAGCTCAGATCATGATCTCAGGGTCATGGGATCGAGCCTCGCATCTTCGGGCTCCACAGTGCGAAGTCTGCTTGGGATTCTCTTTCCCCCTCACCCTCTGCACCCTCCCCGCCCTCCCCATTCATGCTCGCTCTCTCTCTTACTCTTTCTAAAATGAATAAATAAGGGGTTCCTGGGTGGCTCAGTGGGTTAGGGCCTCTGCCTTCGGCTCGGGTCATGATCCCAGGATCCTGGGATCGAGTCCCGCATCGGGCTCTCTGCTCGGCAGGGAGCCTGCTTCTCTCTCTCTCTCTGCCTGCCTCTCTGCCCACTTGTGATCTTTGTCTGTCAAATGGGTGAATAAAATCTTAAAAAAAAAATAAAATAAATAATAAGTCTTTTTTTTTTTAAGAAACAACAACAAACTTGTCTGCAAGTTATGGGGATGTTTTTTCTTTGGGTTGTATTGTTTTAGTTTTTGTCAGTCAGGCAAGAAGGGGTAAGACATTGATTTGCCTTTGAGAAAATACGTTATTTTATCACATGGATAAGCTATTGTGCCCTCCTTTAAAATGTGAATTACAAAGTTAGAACCTAAAAACAAAAAAAAAGAAAAGCAAAGAAAATAATGTTATAATCGATATCATGCGAAAAGTTAGACCCCCATCACATACAGAGCAATTAAAATGTTGCAAAGGAAGATGTTTACATATGGATGAATTTGCAAGTGTTCATACAGATATGTCTATAATTTTATTGAAGAGTTTATGGGACAAACTTTCTGCAAAATTGTTTATAATAATAAAAATGATTTTAAAAGGAAACCAGGAGAGCCAAGTGTTCCAGAACACTTCATGTGTTCTCTGGCACCATTTCATGTTATTCTGGTTTTCTCTCCTTAAACTCACCAGTTATCCAAATTGCACAGCCTTTGAGATAACTTGCCCTGGCTGAGCTGGGATCCCTGGAAAATTCCAACACGATCTGCTCTTAGGTGTTAGAGCCCCCTTTTGTCTCAATAAATGAACTGAGAAATACCAAGAGTCACATTCTGAATTTCCAGTAATTGAAAATAACTTACAGCATATTTGTGGGGTTTAGCATGATTTTTATTTGCCGATATTCTCCACCCTGAAGCCCTGCTCTGGGGAAAACACTGTGCTGTGCAGAAACTAAGAGACCTGCTAAAGGGCTAAGGGACGTCCACACTATAAGACGACAATCCCCACCCCCACACAAAGTCACTGCCTTCTCCAAGGGGCCCGGTTTGGGGTCCAAAAACAGAAGTTATATTTTTTCCCAGAGGCCATGGTCTCAGAGACTTCATGCTTCCTAGGGACATCAGGCTTTAGAAAAGGAAGGTGACTAACGCTACTCATATAGCCCATACCTTATTTACTCCTCCAGTCTCTTCCCCTATCACGGATGCCCTATTGGCATCTTGAAGGATTGGCCATAATCCCTGACTCATTACAATTCTTAGGGAGTTAACCTTTCCAGGTAGGTGAAGCTAAAAGTGTTGGCAACCTCCCTGTTAACATCACATTTCCTCTGCCACCCCTGCCTCATCCTGGGACTTAATGACATATCTGATCAACAACAATTTCGTTGTGACCAGGGGGAAAGAATACAGTAAGACACTAGTCTATTTAATACTTCGACCCAGGTTTTAAGCATCCAACTGTGTTTATTCGCAAGGCATTAAATATTTTCATATTCCACAAATGGGGCTCTTTGACAATGATGAATAAATGAAGTACAATGCAACTATTTTTAGCACGGTAATTGTAGTTAAAAGGCAGTGGTATGATAATCTTGCCCAAGCATGTCTGAGATCTCCCTTCCATTTTCTCAAAACAATGCTTGATATGTGTATTTGCAGAGACTTGCTGCTTGTTTTCCTTCTGGTGAAGAATAGGTAACTCTTGACATTCCTCTAAAACAAAGGGAATGGCGTGTCTGAAATTGTGGTTTTGGCCAGACAGAACCCTCCTTTTCTGTTTCCTCATTTGCTCTTTCTGGAGGGTGAAATTTCTTCTCCACATATGGTGGTACATTACCATGAACCAAATCAGTTTCGTAGGAATGTAATTCTACTACCTACCTGTACATTTTTTAAAAGAAGAGACAGGAAGCATACCTAATAACATTAATGAACATTTTTGCAGGATTTTCTACATAGTTTCTGTGTATTGACTTAAGCCAACACAATCAACACAACAACTCTAGAGGGAAGTTTCTATTTTATCTTCATTTGATAGGTGAGGAAATTGAGGCATAGAGAGGTTAAGTAACTTGCCCAAGGTTCTTAGCAAGCAAATGGCAGAGCCAGAATTAAAAACTGGGCGTCCAGCTCCAGGCTCTGACCTCAGTCTGTGTACTGCACTCATAGTAGTGTGCCTGGCATCTGAGCCTTACCTCCACTTGATGGGTGAGGCCACTGAGACTTGGAGAGGTAGAGTTATTTGCCCAACGTTGCAAAACTGGTGAGCAGCTAACCTAGATTTCAACGCAAGCTTCAGGTCTCTTTGGCTCCAGTATCTGTGTTCTTTCCATGCCCAAAATAACGCTGCCCTGATATTTTTATTCCTATTGTCCTTTCAAGTATATCATGGCCTAACTAGACTCGTGTGGGCTGGTGTGAAAATCCAGTCATCGCAAAGAACTTTCTTTTCCCCTTAGAAATGTTTTCAAACTTCCAAAGGATCATCTTAAAAATGTCTAGTTGCCATTCATTACATCTGCAAGCTAGGGATTAATCAAGATTGGAAAATAAGATCCAGCTCTAAAATGTTAGACAGCAGAGACTTTTTGAAAGGTAAACGAATATACCACTTGGTTTCTCATTCTGCTAAGGGCCTACCAGGTTGGTTGAACTAGCAAAATACTTTTTCTCTAAAGCAAAATGAAGACTATAAAAACAAAACACGTAAGTAAGTCTTTAATTTTTTTCTTGATCACTTACTAACGCCACGTCTACACTGTGCTTATCCTCTGCAAAGCAGGCAGTAAGAGCCCATTAACTGCAATGCAGAAAGCTTCTCTTTCCTCTTTCTTTTTTTGAGATTCCCTCTCCAAGTTTTTGTTTGCAGGGAAGTCCTTGGTGCACACTTGAACACGCTGGGGAGACTGCACTAGATGAGCTTGCCTCAAGAATGAATCTAGACATAAAAGCTCCTTGAAAAACAAGCAGTCAAACCTGATTATCATAGAACCCCATAGCATAACACATCGCTGATATTTTTTGTACACATGAAGACCCAAAGGGCCTCGTGTATGTTTTTATTTCAGTTTCAGCAAATTTTAAGCTGAAGTGTGACTTCCATGTTCAGAATTAATGAGGTTTTTGCTGTGCTTTGAAATTTGCTGTCAGCCACTTCCTGTGTGTTACTGGTTTTGAGACCAATTCGGCCAACGGCGAGTAAGTCCTGCTTGCTCTCTCTCCCACCCAGGTCCTTAGAACCTGATTTACTGAACAGTGGCTTTCCTGTCCCAAGGTGCTACACAGTAAAATGGCCTGCCCTTCAAAACAGCTATAAACCGTACAACAGACACATAGGAAGTGTTGGTTGAAAGAAGATGCTTAGGGGGCACCTGGGTGGCTCAGTGGTTTAAGCCACTGCTTTCGGCTCAGGTCATGATCTCAGGGTCCTGGGATCAAGCCCCGCATCAGGCTTTCTGCTCAGTGGGGAGCCTGTTTCTCCCTCTCTCTCTGCCTGCTGCTCTGACTACTTGTGACCTCTCTCTCTGTCAAATAAAAAAAAATAAAAAATAAAAAAAATGCCTCCCAAGTAGTCTTGAAAGAAGATGCTTAGGAATCCCTTGGTAGAGAACGGCTCTTACAGCGAAACACTGAAATGAGCTATACGTGTAGCTGAGCATTTATTTCACAGAATGTAGAGGAAAAAATTGTTGGACTTTTGATATAAGGATGACTGGTACTTTGTTAAAGTTAAAACCATTTCAAATACACACACACACACGCGCGCACGTACGTATACACATAAACACATGGATGTCAATGGAAATATTTACTTTCTGTAGGACATTGTCCAACAGAAAATTGCCATTCTCTCTCTCCTTCATTATTGTTGACACGCTTCTTAAAAGAAGTGATCTATATTTGTGGCCTCCCGTCCTTCACTTCAAAATCCTTCCTTATCTTCCTACAGACCCATTTTTCTGACTGACATCCTAAAGTCAAATGGCTTTTCCTCTGTCTTCGGTCTCTTTGACTTGAGAGCCACACAAATGAACGAAGTTTAATGTTGGAAAAATAATCATCAAAGTTGATTTGACATATATTAAGTGATAGGCAACATGGTATTTTACAGCGAACACTGTAAAGAGCTTTAACTGAGTTTTCCCAGCCCAATCAATTTTTATTTTTCAGTTGTTCTTTCTGCTTTATTGGATCAATGATTGAATTTTATTTTATTTAATATTGTCCAGGCACCAAGCACCGTGCTACACACTTGGTACATATTATTTTATTTGGTCCTCACATACATGCTAAGATTATCGTCCTTATTTCACAGGGATGAAACAGAGGCCCAAGAATGATTAAGCAACTTACCCAAGATTATAGGGCTAACAGTGGAACAAAGATCTGAACCCACCTTGGCTAGACAAGAAAGTACTTGTTCCCAGTTCTCGAGATCGACACATACTATCAGTCGCGATCATCTTTTTCTGGCAGCACAGACATTTACATATTCATTGTGCATACGCATGTACCCAGTCTACGGGCCTGGCACTCAGTCAACATTTAAGTGTTAAGATTCCAAGATAAAGAAAATATTCCAAGATAAAGACGCAGTCCCATCTATCAAGACATTCATGGTGCAGTGGGGAATACAGGGCAGTAAATAACTGCACAGTGCCACAGGACAGTCACCACACTAGAGACGTAAGAGGTGACATGAAAGTGGGGTCGACAAAATCCACCTGGGGAAGTGAGGAAAGTTGTTGGAAAGGGCTTTGGTTTTAAGAGAGACTTGAAGGGCACAGAGCAGTTTGAGGGCAGAGAGGAGACAGGCGAGGCTCAAGGGCCTCTGGGCTCTGGGCTCTGGGATGTGACATTCCTATGCCTTCAGGCTCCTCTGTCCCCCTGAAATCTCTGGATGTAGGGCACTTAACTGGGATGCCTCTCAGCTCGTCCTCATCAAGAACAGCTTGGTGTAGAGGTAAAGGTATCAGTTCTTCTGACTTAGTCCTCCTTTAATGCTTTATCCCTGTTCCTCCTTAATACTCTAGTCCAGTTATTTTCAAAGTGGGGCTCCTGGACCAGCAGTAGCACCTGGGAATTTGTTAGAAATGCAAATTCCTAAGAAACAAAAATGAGCAAAGGGACAAAAAAAAAAAAAAAAAAGAGACAGAGAGACAAAGCAAGAAACAGACTCAACTAGAAGGAACAAACGGATGGTTACCAGAAGGCAAGGGGTGGGCGGATGGATGAAATGGGTGATGGGGATTAAGGAGGGCGTTTGTGATGAGCTCCAGGAGTTGTGTATGTAAGTGATGAATCAATATGTTGTACCCCTGAAACTGATATTACACTGTACGTTAACCGGAATTTAAATAAAAACTTAAAAAATGCAAATTCCTAGACCCCACTCCAGATTTACCACATCAGAAACTCTGCAAGTGGGTCCAGCAATCTGGTTTCGCAAGCCCTCCAGGACATTCTGAAACACACTGGAGTTTGGGAACTGTGGCTGTATACTCACTGTCCTCTCTCTGCTTTAGCACAGCGGGGCCGAGTTCCCCGAGGAGCTGGGAAGCGGAGTACATCTCTTCTGTTCACGCCTGGACACCTAGTACTTGCGCCAGCACTGGACACAGAGTAGGTGTTCAAGAAAATGTTTTTGGAAAAGAAGAATGAATGAATGATTACAAAACGAATCCCACAAGCAAATAGAAAGCTGCAAGTACTGATGCTTTTAGAAGAGCTCATATAATTCCATTGAATTTTAAGTGTCTGGTTAGAATGGAAGGAAGCAGACTGTGGGAGGTCTTGGGAGGGAAAGAGAATGAACATTTGCTCAGCACTGTCTATGTGCTGGGGGCTTTTCAGAGGCTTTCCAATAACTCTCCGCGACCCCAGGAAGGAGCTGTTATTGTCATCGCCTGAAAGACTAGAAACTGATGCTCAGAGAGGCAATGTTCCCAGAGGCACGGAGCTGGTGGTGGGTGGTACGCAGCCAGCGCGCCATGACTCTTTCTCCTCTCCATGGCCCCTCTATAGACCACCAGCAGCAGCCAACGAGTAGATGCAGGGAAACAGAAAGCCCCGGTGGGGAAGACAAACTCCATGAGCCGCTTCGCCCAGCGTCTTTGCCATCACCTCTCCACATTTGCCCAGGGTGCTGAGCTGAGCAGAGGCTTTACGCCGTTAGGGCCTGGTTCTTAGGCATTCTGTACCTTTTTGGCCATCTTCAGGACTCTCATCCCCTCCACTGGCAGCGACATCATACCATCTCTCATCTTCTCCCGGCTAAATGCGCCTTTTCAGCCACCTTCCCTGACCCTGCGAGGAGAGGTCAGTTCGCTGAGCCTCTCCGTGTCTGGGCTGGAGGACACCTCCCTGGCTGGGTTCGGCGCAGCCTCCGCTCCTGATGCTGTCCTACGTGAATTTCAGCTGCAGCTTTGCAACCAGACTCCCCCTGGAACCTAGAGACTCTGGTTCCCACCAGTGGGTCCTCTTTTCCTTCTACCCATTAGAGACTTCTTCCTTTCAGAGAGCCTCAATGACATTTCATGAGTCTCCAACCCCAGCCAGGCCCCGAGCTCCCCTACGGTATCTATCCACTGGTTGGTTGTTTTGCTCAGGTGTTCACTTTAAATACAGTGTGTTTGAACCGAACTCATCAATTTATTCTCTAACTCTGTGCTTCCTCCCAAACTGCCACAGTCTCTGTCCTTGACTCCATATCCAATCAATCACTTGTCAGGCTTTTCAACAACCCACTTGAGTACTTAACCCCTCCCTTCCTTTGTAGCCTCTCTCTTCCCCTCTCCCTCCCTCTGTCCCTTCCTTCCCTTTCTCTCCTCTTCCTCTTTCCACAAGTAGGTCCTCAGCCCTCGCTCTGTGCCAGCCCAGGCCTTGTCTTCACCTTCCTGATGCCTACGTTCTAGGAGAGCAAGAAAGCCGACAAGCAAACCAATCAACGAATTGTAGCTTGTGATAAGTACAGTAAAATAAATAAATAAATAGGGCACTGTGCAGTGTGTGGTGATGGGGGAGACCAGGAAAGGCTTCTTGGGGAGGTGACATTTAAGCCAAGACTTGTGAGGAGCAGTGATCCGGGGAGGCTGGGGTGAGGCACCTGTTGGGACTGGAGCTCAGTGAACTGGTGGGGGGAGGGGGAGCAGCCAGGAGCAGGCAGGGGCAGGCCATGTGGGGCTCAGGGGACAAGTAAGGAACTCGACTTCACTCAAAGTGCTGTGGAAGCCCTCAGAAAGATTCATGGAGGGGTGGCCCAGACTAATGGACACCAAGAGAAGGTATGGAGTGTGCAGGGATCTTTCCAGCTGCTACCTCTCAACGTCTTCCTGATAGAACGTCCTTCTATTTAGGACTGATGCTCTTCGTCCCACCAAAATGGTGAGAGTTACATTCTGTACCATTCTGTCGCAATGTTTCAGAAAGAGGGGGTCTTGGGTATTTGTAATGAGCGACATCATCGTCAACAACAATGATATTAGTAAAGCTTATTGATGGTCACTTTGTGCACTCAATTGGCGTACTTACATATATCATACGTTTTAATGCTCAACCGTACTTGAAGGGGTACATAGTTACCTTCAATTCGCAGGTAAGGATAGAGAGGTTCATTAACTTGCCCAAAGTCACATAGCTGTTAGGACAAAAAAAGAATAAAGAGACCATCTTTGAGCAAACATGGTAAGGCTTTGACTGTTTTCTCCTTCCTGTTTTCCCAACTCCTTGTGGGAAACTCAAATCATTCAAAGCTGTACAAAGTGGGAAGTTAAAGCTCCCCATAATCCTGCCCCATCATGTGACTTTGAACTTTCTTTGCAGTTTTGCTCCAGAAATGCTGAAATGCTTCGCATTGGCAGTGCTGAAAGGCTCTCAAATATCGTGCCCTGTGAGGGGCTGGTCCTCCTGGAAGCTGGTGCAGAGACAAGGCGATGCGGAGCCACTTTCTTACCATCTCTGCTACAGGAAGTGGACGCCAGACTGTTCTGCCTCCAAAAGGAGCCGCACCCACTGGGGGTCAAAGAGCTTTAGCCGGTTTCTATCACTGTTTCGGAGGTCATGCCAAAAACAGCAGGAAAAGGACAACAAGAGGTTACCTACACCCACAACCGAAAAAGAAGAATTCAGAGGCCAAATCTGGTTGTTCATTTCAAATTTTCACGTCTCCTTAAGACAGATCACGTGCGTTTCCTCTGTCATAAAAACGACAACTTCAGCAGGAAAACTAATCACCCCCAAGTAATATTCTGGTGTCATTTTTCTCATTCTGAATAAAAGTGGAGGTGTTTAAATTTCTAAACCCCGCTGGACAGAAGGCAGTTTTCCAAGCAGGGTGAGGCCATGCTAACTGTTGAGTAGGAAAACTAATTAGCATCCTGTGTGAATTATCTTGTCTTTTTTTTTTTTTAAAGACCGGAAATCGGATGGGAAGGGTTCCCTCCTGTTCCAAGTGAGTTCCAGAAGAATTACTCATGCTCCTTAACCTATGAGTCAGACAGGAGTCTAGGAGAGTGTTTCCAAAACAGGCCGACAATAAGATAAACAAAGCAATTGATATGTGACAGTGTGGAGAAGCCGGGTGGCAACTGGCCAAAGCAAGGGACGGGGTCTAGAGCAAGAGGACAGCAAGCAAACCCGGGACGGCTGAGTTGCCCAAGACATGCTCTGGAGAACCGGAGCTCTGCAGGCCAGCTCAGAGCATTTCCTGAAAGTGAGTGTCCACCAGGATATCTGTCTCCAGAGCCTTGCTTTGATTTCATTGACTTCGTATATGGAATTAGAGCATCTTCCCCTCAAATGACTCTAGGGGCTGACCTCTATCACCCAGCACCTCCTGGCTCTCTAAAACCTTTGGCTGGCCATGCGTTTTGACATTTCACAACACAGGATATTAATCATTTTGGGACTCTGGGCCTGTTGCCGGTGTCCATGTTTGCCATTGTTGAGCTATAGCCCGAAAAATAGCTCCTAAATGAACAGAGACTTCCCTGGATTGAAATATAAATTAATCGAGAATGCTCAGCTTAGGAAATAACCCAGCACCGAGCTGGATTCACTCTTGGGAATGGGAAAAAAAAAAAAAAAAAAAGCCTCCTCCCTGCTCCCTTGAGGAGGGGGCCTGAGGCTGTGAAGGGCCTACAGGCGGCTCTGAAACAGAGGCAGAGTGGTAGCTGCCATCTTTTGAGGACCCTGCCCCTGGGCCCGAGTCCTGTCATCTGCAGAGAAAACAGCAGGGTGGGTGTACTGGAGGAAGAGCAAGGCCTGACAGGTGTTTTTCTTCATCCCTCGTGGCACCCACAGAGGCCAGGCTGGGCTGTAGGGTGAGGGAGGCATCCATCTTCCACAAGAAGTCAATGATCTTCCCAAACACTGCCCAGATCACCTCCCGCTTCCTAGAAGCCTCTGAGAGAACCATCTACCCACACACGTCATCAGCAGAAATTCCACAGTTCCTCACCGCCGTTCATGGCCCTTCCCTACTCTGACTCCCCGCTTACTGGCCGTCCCTCCTGCGTCTTCCCACATTGGCCAACTAGTTAGTTCCTAACCCTGCTGTGTGCTGTCAGCTCAGGTTTCTCCTTCCTCCTGGAATGCAGGCAGTCCTCCTGCTGAGTACTTCCTGCCCAGCCCTCCAGCAGCCCCTCTGCTGGCGGGAAGGCTCCCCTCCCCACCCCTCCCCAAGTTCATTGCTCCTGGCCTGGGCTTCTGTCTCACTACAGGCAGGCTCTCTTTTTTTTTTTTTTTTAAATTCGTTTATTTGTTTATTTACAGCATAACAGTGTTCATTGTTTTGGCATCACACCCAGTGCTCCATGCAGTCATGCAGTACGTGCCCTCCCTATTACCCACCACCTGGTTCCTCAACCTCCCCCCCCCACACCCCCCCCACACCCCCCCCCCGCCCCTTCAAAACCCTCTGGTTGTTTTTCAGAGTCCATAGTCCATAGTCTCTCATGGTTCATCTCCCCTTCCAGTTTCCCTCAGCTCCCTCTCCTCTCCATCTCCCCATGCCCTCCATGTTATTTGTTATGCTCCACAAATAAGTGAGACCATATGATACTTGACTCTCTCTGCTTGACTTATTTCGCTCAGCATAATTTCTTCCAGTCCCGTCCATGTTGCTACAAAAGTTGGGTATTCATCCTTTCTGATGGAGGCATAATACTCCATTGTGTATATGGACCACATCTTCCTTATCCATTCATCTGTTGAAGGGCATCTTGGTTTTTTCCACAGTTTGGAATGTTTATTGCTGCAATAAACATTGGGGTACAGATGGCCCTTCTTTTCACTACATCTGTTCTTTGGGGTAAATACCCAGCAGTGCAATTGCAGGGTCATAGGGAAGCTCTATTCTTAATTTCTTCAGGAATCTCCACACTGTTCTCCAAAGTGGCTGCACTAACTTGCATTCCCACCAACAGTGGAAGAAGGTTCCCCTTTCTCCACATCCTCTCCAACACACATTGTTTCCTGTCTTGCTAATTTTGGCCATTCTAACTGGTGTCAGGTGGTATCTCAATGTTGTTTTAATTTGAATCTCCCTGATGGCTAGTGATGATGAACATTTTTTCATGTGTCTGATAGCCATTTGTATGTCTTCGTTGGAGAAGTGTCTGTTCATATCTTCTACAGGCAGGCTCTCTTCTGAGGGGGATTAGCTGCTGGGGAATTGTGCCTTATGCCTCTTCCCTGTGAAGACTGTGAGCTCCCTCAGGGCAGGCACTGGGTTTGCTCCTTCCATCTCGGGCTCTTGCAAAATCAACCACGTCTCATTGAAGCAAGATGAGTTTTCCACATCAGTTACTGTTATTCTTTGCTTTTCTGAATGGCCGGCAGTTTAAAAGAAGCTGTGCCCAACAGTGTGGTGAGGCTCTGTGCTTTTCTTCCTTACAGCTTTTTGCATTTTTTTCTAAAGATTTTATTTACTTATTTGACAGAGAGAGATCACAAGTAGGCAGAGAGAGAGAGAGAGGAGGAAGCAGGCTCCGTGCCGAGGAGAGAGCCTGATGCGGGGCTCGATCCCAGGACCCTGCGACCATGACCTGAGCCGAAGGCAGAGGCTTCAACCCACTGAGCTACCCAGACACCCCTGCATTTTCAGTTTGACTTTCAGTAACATTTGGCTCGCACCCCGAGACTTACGGTCTTCAGTTTTCGAGGGTAAAGGCTTTAGGGTACACTGATTTCTGTGTTTAATTGTTTAAGATAGGGACAAATGGCAAACACATATCCCACTCCAAATCCCCCTCTCACACACACATACGCAGCCCACAGACAGAAACTCCGAACAGTATGTGAAGGCTGATGGTACAAAAATCAGCGTATAATAAAAATTGTAAATGTCGCTTAATACAGAAAGCTGCTTAGTTAATAGGTGTTTAGAGGAAGGCATAGCTTCCTCTCAAAAGGGGCTACCAAAGGGGGCAAATGCATGTTGATATCGTGAAAAAGTCTCACTGGCTTGTCTTTCAGTGTGAAGCAAGCTTTTTCTCTCTCAGTGTTTGTACATGCTGCTCTCTCTGCCTAGAAAGCCTTTGCCCTTCACCCCCAGCCCCTCTGTCAAGTGCCTTCACCCTTCAAGCATCAGCTCACACAGTACTGCCGCAGAGGGGCCTAGACTCAATGTCCTCGTGCTCTCCCTTCCCCTGTTGTTCGTATTTTCTTCAAGGCCCTGCTGCTGTTGCTGCTGCTGCTGAAGACGATTTTACGCCTGCTTCTCCTGTTAGACTGAAAGCAACCTGAAAGGAAGAGGATCCGTGTGGTTTTATTATTAATTCTCCACAACACAGAGTACGGGGTCAATAAATACATCTGGGTAAATGAGGGTAGTCTAAGCCAACGTTCCACTTGGGAGCTAGAGGGAATTGGCTGGTTTCTTGGATGGGCACCTTTCCCTGCCCACTCAGTTCCCTGCCTGTCCACCCCCACTGCCCCCAACCTGCTTCCCAGAAGCTCACCTCCCTGATCACCTTTTCCACTCAATACATCCCTGCTCACTTCCCAACACCTTCTCATACTGCCCCCTCGGCTGTCAGCTGTCGGTGACTCCTGCTTCTGGGCTCCCCTAGACATTTTGACTCTCTTCTGCAGTTTCCCATCTTCGTTTCTTTCTTTCTTATTACAAAAACTGGAAGGTACTTTTAGAAAACCGTGAGCAAACATCAAAGAGGTGTGTAGCGTCAAAAGCGAAACTCTCCCTTCCCCTTCTCAGCTTTCCAGTTGACCTTTGGTACCACGGAGTCCTGTTCTCTGCATTTACCACCACATGTTACATCTTCTCTCTTAAATACATTTTTTTTAAAAGGGACCATTGTATACTTTTAGGAAGTAGAAAACAGATCATACAATACGGAGTCATGACATTTTTCAATGACTACGTGTTATTTTTCTTTCCACAGGGAATAGAGAGAGCGGCCTTGCTTTTTCCGTGGCCGGTCGTTAGTCCATGTGTGCTTGTACTAGCATTTAAAACAGTCAGTTCTGGGGCGCCTGGGTGGCTCAGTGGATTAAGCCGCTGCCTTCGGCTCAGGTCATGATCTCAGGGTCCTGGGATCGAGCCCCGCATCCGGCTCTCTGCTCCGCAGGGAGCCTGCTTCCTCCTCTCTCTGCCTTCCTCTCTGCCTACTTGTGATCTCTCTCTCTCTCTGTCAAATAAATAAATAAGATCTTTTAAAAAAAAAAAAGTCAGTTCCTTCACAACTGTTTAGGTGCTTCCTATTTTTGTGAATTGCCAGCAGTCCTGAGCTAAGTCCCCTTACACATCTGAGTGGCTATTTCCCTGGACCACATTCCTAAGAGTGGAGTTGCTGCATCCAATGGCCTCCCATTGGGGGTTTGGACGGCTATCGCCCGACTGTCTGCTGAAGAAGCAGTGCCCCACGTGTGGCGTGTGATGCGCGAGAATGTCCGGCTCTCACAGCCATGCCTAGCTATTGTGTCTGTGCTTTACCCTTCTTCTCTCACTGCTCCAACTTTTCCTGTCCTCAGCTGTTGAAGTTGAATACATTTTCCCCGCCACCGTGCCACTCACCCGTACGCTACTGTTTATACCCTTTGTTCCTCTGCTGATTAGACGGTTCAATTTCAGTTTTTACTCATTTCTGCTGGGTGTTCTTTTTTTTTTTAATTATAGCAAAATGTACACAGCACAGAATGTACCATCTGAACCAGTCTGAAGGGTCTCACTCAGGGGCATGAAGTGCATATGCTCCTTGTCACGCATCCATTCCCTCCACCCAACTCTGGGGCTCTTCATCGTGCAAAACCGAATTCTCCCTTTCCCCCAACTCCCAGCCCTGGGCAACCACCCTTCTCTTTTCTGTCTCTACGAATTTGATGACTCCTTGGCTTTTAAAATCTTATGCATATAGGGACACCTGGGTGGCTCAGTCAGTTAAGCTTCCGACTCTTGTTTTCAGCTCAGGTCATGATCTCATGAGTCGTGAGACTGAGTGCGGCATCGGGCTCCATGCTTAGTGAGGAGTCTGCTTGACATTCTCCCTCCCCCTCTGCCCTCTCTGTGCTCTCTCTCTCTCTCAAATAAATAAATAAATAAATAGCATGCATATAAACTTTTGTTTGTTGTAGAGGTTTAAAATGTTTTTTCAAAAACTTTAGCTTGCCTTTTAATTATAACACCTCTTGTCATGTAGAAGGTGGTCCTTTTTTTAAAAATTTTTTTTATTGACATGTAATGTACTATTAACCCCAAGGGTACAGGTCTGTGAATCACCAGGTTTACGCACTTCATAACACTTACCATAGCACATACCCTCCCCAATGTCCATAATCCAACCACCCTCTCCCTTCCCCCCTCCCTCCAGCAACCCTCAGTTTGTTTTGTGAGATTAAGAGTCTCTTATAGTTTGTCTCCCTCCTGATCCCATCTTGTTTCATTTATTCTTCTCCTACCCCCAAGCCCCGCAAGTTGCACCTCCACTTCCTCATATCAGGGAGATCATATGATAGTTGTCTTTCTCTGATTGACTTATTTTGCTAAGCATGATACCCTCTAGTTCTATCCATGTCGTAGCAAATGGCAAGATTTCATTTCTTTTGATGGCTGCATAGTATTCCATTCAATACACACACACCACATCTTAATCCATTCATCTGTTGATGGACATCTAGGTTCTTTCCGAAGGAGGTCCTTTTTTTAAGGTTCACATTTTTATGACTGTAAATATGATCATCTTTTGCTTTATGGCTTGTAAGTTTTATGTTTTGCTTTGCAGAACCTCCTCAGCCTCAAATAATCAAAGTGTTTTCCTGGTTTCTTCCAGTAATACAACTACTGCAGTCACTGCCTCCTTCACCCTTTGCTGTTAGGTCTCACCCCTTCTTGTCCCTCCCTCAACGCAGTATTTAAATTGAATTCTTAAAGCTGTGGTAATCTAGGCCCTTGGTTCTTGGCTCTCCTTGGTCTCAACCTGCCATATCAGCCACAGCCTTGGACCGTGCCAATGCCCTGCTTATTCTTGAAAACATCACCTTGACTCTTGCCACTCTACGTTTTTGCTCTTCCTCCCAAATCTTTTGCTACTCTTTCAGCTTATTCATTCAAAAGGTTTTTGTTGAGCATCTGCTATGGACCACAACTCTTAGGTGCTGGGGACACAGTTGTGAACAACACAGGCATCGTCATGGACCTCTGGTTCCTTACGGGTTAAGAGGGCAGACATAAGACAGTCATATATATTCTCTATATCAGCCACCTGTTGTGCATGTGTACGTGCGTGCACACACGTTTACATGTTTGCAGAGTGTTATGAAAGCAAATAACAGGGAGGAAGGGGGGAGAAGAAGTCAAGGAAAGACAACTTGAGGAAGTGATTTTTAAGCTGAGCTCTGCAGGATGAAAAAGGGCTAGCTGGCTGAGGAGTGGAGAGTTTGGGGGTGGGGGGAGCTTCCAGGAAAAGGAAAGCAAAAAGGAAGACACTGAGGTTAGTAGGAGCTTGGCAAATTCAAGAAATCAAAAGAGGGCCAGTGTAGCTGGAGTGCAGGCAGCAAGGTGGGAGATGAGGTCAAAACCATGAATAAAGAACTAGGTCATACCAGGTCTTATGGACACACGGAGAGGGCTGGAGATTTCCTCCCAAGAGCAATGGGCAGCTATTAACAACCTCTCTTCCCCTGCCTGTTTCCCAACTTTGGATACGCATCATAGATAGGTGTTCTGCCCTTCTCTTGGCTCATTCAGTCTTATGGCTAAGTAATCAACTCTCTATGGCTTATTCCTGAATCCTAATAGCCTCCTGGATTCTAGTCCTTTTCCCACCTACCTCCTAGGGTTATTACTGAGGTGTCTTGCTGGGTTCATGTATGTAAATGTTGAAAACTGACCTCAGTTTCCTTTCCAAAATCCTTCCTTCTCCTGTATTTCCCATCTTGGTCAACAGCAGTTCCCATGCACCCCCATTTTCCCAGATTGGAAACGTGTGTCTCCTTGACTACCTCTCCCCTTATTTACTCAATCATTTATTCTGAAGATACAGTAGGGACCACTGGTGAAACTTGCATTCCATGTAGACGATGAACAGGAAACATCAATGTGTATTATAATGTCAGTAAATGATAAGTGCTATAATAAAAGCAAAGCACAGGGAAAGTGATGGGGTGGGAACGCTGCTTATTTTCATCAGAGAAGCTCTCTTCGAGAAGGTAGGTTTGAGCAGAGGAAATAGCAAATGCAAGGGCCAGAGGTGGGAGCATGCTCGCGATGCTGCAAAAAGATCAGTAGCTGGAATGCATCAAATGACAGGTTGAAAGTAGAGAGAAGAAGCCTGAGAAGAGGCACTTAGAGACTACAGACTGCAGGAAGGTATGGAAAGGGGGTTGGAATTTAATTTTAAGTGAGGCGAGAAACCTTCAGAGGGTTTGACATGATCCTATATGTAAAGATCAGAGATCTGTCTGGTGCTATGTGAAGAACAGACTGCGGGGGCAAAGGGAAGACCACACAGTCATCCAAGTCCTTGCCACACTCACAGGTTTTGCCCACACCCATCCCCCTCCCTTATCCTCACAGCTACTGCCCTAAACTAACCGCTTCTCTCTCATACCTGAACCACCCCTGGGGCCGCATTAATGATCTTCCTGCATCCTTCTGGATTTCTCCTCCAGTTGCACACATCTGAGCCAGCCCTTCCTTTGCTCAAACCTTCAGTTGCTCCCCACCCCATACAAATGGAAGTACAACTTCTTTAGCCTTGGGTTCAAGGCCCCTCCTGCCTTCCCACCATATCTCCCACTGCTGCCTTTCACACAGGCCAGGCTCAATTCACTTCACTACTCAGTTCCCCATAGAAGCTTCTTGCCTTCCCATGTCCAAGCTTTAGTCCAACCAGGTGCATCTCCCCATAAAGCATTCTCTCACCATCCTCCATCTCTGTAAGACCCGGACTTCCTGAACCTTTCCCGATGGCCCAGGCAAAGGGGATTCTTCCTGCCTTTGGACATTTACACTTTTCCAGTGACACTAATCACTCTCTACATGACTATAATTCTTTATTATACACATCTTATCTTTCTCATGAAATTATAAGTTTCCAGGGGTCAGGGTCCAAGTGCACTTTGCATCCACACTGCCCAGTCCAATGTGCATGGGGAGACACCCCAGGCATTCGTCAAGTGGATGGACTGCTGGCTCCAGAGTGTTTAAGCTATCTCTTTGGGGACACAACCAAGTCCTAAGTTCATTCAAATGAATAATACAAGACTGTATAAAATGGGAGGGATACCTCAGGTAACTCACTTTATGGACTCTAGGGATTCAGAGGGGCAATCTCTAGAAGATGGCTTGGTCAGGGAAGGGCTGGTAACTGCTGATGTTTCTGGGATGCTTGTCATATGCTGGGCTCTCTAGGCTGAACACTTTCCTGCATTGTCTCACTCCTCTCCATTACCCTATGCTATTGATATTCCTAGGCACTGATACAATACTCCCCTCCAGACGAGGTAGCAAGGTGAAGTGATTTTTCTCAAAGTCACACTGTTACTAAATCTACAGACGTGGGACCTGAACCCATGCTTATCTGACTGGTTAGCCTGTATCAATCCCTCTAGTAGTCGGCCTTTGGAAAGGCTCTGCAGTGAAGACAGGGTTTGCGTTTTATCTCCTGCCTCATTGCAAAATGGCTCTGAAGGCGTTAAATCTGAGCTGAGCTGTGCCAGAGGAGATGACGAGGATCTGCAGATGAAGTAGGTGGTTCGGGTTAGGGAAATAGCTACTTGTAGGCTATCAGGCAGACTCGTTCCTGGATGGAAGCAGAGTGTGTTGACTACATTGGAGGATGTATCTGGAGTCTTGTTGGAGGCTAATGTGTGGAAGGTGTTGAGTGCCAAGGAGGATTGTTGAATGTTAATGACTTAGGACACCAGGAAATGCTGAGGGTTTATGAGCAGGCCAGGGTAGAACTCCATTCAAAGAACATTCATTGGGATAGATTTTGCACTAAGCTGATGAATGGAAAAGTACTATTCACTGAGTAAACACTTGCTCTCAAAGAGTCGATCATCTTTTGGGAGATGCAGCCCGTAGGAGGCAAACAAAGCACAGTGGAGGCAGAGCTAGGAGAGAGGGTTTTCACGAAGGAACGGGAGAACCTCCTAAGGTTGTGGCGTTTGAACCAAGCCTTGCAGACAAGTGAGGATGGAGAACAGTGATGGTGACTGCTTCTGGGCCAGGGGAAGGGGGCGAGAGTGGTTTTTATAGAGGGTTCCCTGGTAATCATACACAGGCCGGGTCATAACACATATGTCTAGCACATTTCTGAGGGGAGATTCAGTTAAGGCTAAAAATCCCTCTGCATAGGCAGCAGCACCCATGAAAAAGACTCAAGGGTCTCAGCAGTGAACAAGTTCAGCAAGAGAAAGGGAATGCTTGCCTGTCAAAGGAGTTGAAGTCATCAGCGGCTTCCTTAAAAGATGGTCTGGGCTGCGCCACTGACTCCCAGACTCTAGCCCGAGAATTCTGTCAGTTCTGGGGGCCACCTGGGGCAGCAATTCACAGTCAGGGGTGATGTTGACCTTCAGGAGACATTTGGCCATATCTGGAGACATTTTTGGTTGTCACACTGGGAGGGGCTGCTACTGACATCTAGTGTAGAATCTAGGGGTGCTGCTAAGCGTCCTACACTACACAGGATGCCCCCCCCCCCCCATTCTCTGCAACAAAGAATTACCCAGACCAAATGTCAGCACCACCAAGCTTGAGAAACCCTGCCCCAGAGGATGGAGCATCCACAGCTGGGTTGAGGTTTTGACAACAGTGTCCTTCGAAGCAGTTGAAGTTAACTGGGCATGTACATCCTGGAGATTTAGGCACCTGATAAATATCTTAGAAAGGCAGGTTGTTCAGAGCAACCGCCCCCGCTTCTATCATCACTCGCCCCGGCTACTGCGATCGGAGTCCAACCGACCCAGTGTTTGGAAGATTAAGACAGTCATCATAATAGCAAATGCTTACAGAGCATTCACTGCATTTCAGGTGATGAGGAAAGAGCTGCACCCATGCCAACGCACTGAATGGCCCCAGCAAACGCAGCTCAGCCAGTTTTCAAGTGGGGAGACTGAGACACAGAGAGGAAGCTAAGTCACTTGCCTAAGATCACAAATCTTAGTGGGTAACAGTCAGAATTTGAACCCCGGCAGCTGTGCCCTGAAGCACCATGCGGTATTTGCGATGCTGCTTTGGAGAGAGCTGCATTTGAAAGACACAGATCCAAGCTCCAATCCCAGCGTCACCACTTACGAGCTGTGGAACCACGGGCAGTGTCTACCCTCACATCACAGGGACAGTAAGATGATAAATGGCGATTAGCTCTTCCACAACAACTCCAGGAGGTACGCGTTTAATGCCCTCGTTTTACATAAGCTTGAATTGTGTGGCTTTGAGAGGTCCAGTGACTTGCTCAGGGTTACCCAGCTCGAAAGTGGAGAGTCAGGATTTACACCCACATCTATTTGATCCCAGAACCAATTTTTGACCACCAAGCCATATACTCGGAAGCTGGGGGTGAGGGCAGCGGGACAGAGCATATGCACATTTCCTGGAACTTAGAAAGCATTTAACAAGAGCTACTTGTTATTATCGTAGCAATCCTAGCTTTGATCTTCGAGACCAGCTCACTCAGGTATGCCTGGCAGCCTGGAATTCTGGCCAAGAAAGCAAGATCAGCAGAAGATGAATGATATGTGGCTTGTGTGCAGATCACAAGTCCGCAGCCAACTATCCCATAAGCCTGAGCTTCGGTCTCTCCGGTAAGGTGGTGTCACTTTTGATCCATTTGTCCTGCTCTCTGCACAGTCTACTATTCATAGAACAGGAGTGGGAGGAGCAGGGACAGTGTGAGGCTAATTTAATGTCAAGGTTCCATAGCCCATATATTTCATAGATTCCACTTAGTCATTAAAAAAAAAAAAGGAATGTGGTGCCTTGTGCAAAACCGGAAAAGCCACCCCACACTCACATCCAGCGCTGGAAATAGAACCACAGCTCACCTGACGGTTTAATTCCACCCAGGAAGGATTTCATTTCCAAACAATTGCCTGATTTCATTGTAGGGAATGCTGTGTGAACGTTTTCCACAGAGAGGGGGTGGCCTCTGCCTCGCTGGAGGGCTGGCAGCACACAGAATCTGCCTGCAGTGGATTGTTAAACATGGAATCCTGGCCAAAGGGACACCAGACAGGAAGGAACGGGAGAATTACTTGAGTGACAGACATGGGCACAAAGGGCCAGGGGAACCCTGGGCTGGGGACCACCAACTGCCGAGTTGGGGGAGACTGATCAGAGAAACTTTCACAGCAGGGGGATATTTGAGTTGGGTCTTGAGGGTTAAATAGGGGTTTGCCAGGGTGAGAGAGGGGGAAGGTGTATTGACACAAGAGACCAACAGTCCTGTGAAAGCTCTGTGACCTGGGAGAACATAGCCACTCCTATGCTATGTGGCTAGTTGTGGCAAGAGTTCAGGGAGAGAGGGGCACGGATTGAAGGAGATGAGGCTGGAAATGTGGGCTGGAGTCGGCTCATAAAGGGCCTGTAGATCTACAATGGCTTCTGGACAGCTTGGTGCAGTGAAAAAGATTTCTGGCTGTGCCGTAGGAGGAGGGAAAACCAGGGGTTTTGAGTGTGTCAAACCTGGTTTTGAATCCAAGTTCCATTACTTACTGGCTACATGACCGAGATCACATTACCTTACCTCTGAGTCCCAGCATCCATGTTTGCAAGATGGGGACACGATGCCCACCTCCCAGAGGTGTTATTAGGATGAAACAAGGTAAAGGGCAAACTCCTGACACAGTCAGAGCACACTACAGGCTCTTGGTGAACATTAGTTCTCCCCTTCCCGCACAGGGAAGAGTTTCAGTTAGATCTCTGTTTTAGAATGGTACCTCCAATGCACTGTTCTAGGGGGAAACTGACAGCAGAGAGAAGACTCAGCTTTGAAGGTAGAGTTTTAACAGCTTCAGTTTCAGGGCTACATCCTCATTATAGGTACCAGATTCTGGGGCTACAGACTCTGGTTCCAATATCTGAATCTCTCTTTAAGAAGACTGGATAATGGGGCGCCTGGGTGGCTCAGTGGGTTAAAGCCTCTGCCTTCGGCTCAGGTCATGATCCCAGGGTCCTAGGATTGAGCCCCACATCGGGTTCTCTGCTCTGCAGGGAGCCTGCTTCCCCCGCCCCCACCCGCCCCAGCCTGTCTCTTTGCCTACTTGTGATCTCTGTCAAATTAAAAAAAAAAAAAAAAGACTAGATAATGGGCTGGTTTAGCTGCCTCAGTTTCCCTACAGTAGTGAGAGCCATTTGAAGAGACACCATTCAAGCAAGCTTCACCTTATTTGGCCACAGACAAGCTGTCCCACCTCTGTTCTTCATTTCATTTATTCATTCATTCATCTGGCAAATATTCACTGAGTGGCCCACCCGCATGGGTGTCGGGGATACAACGTCCTCTCTCCCATCTGTGTGGTTATATAAGATCAGAACTTGAGGAAAGAGACCACTGAATCCAGACCACTGTCTCTTCCTCTTATGGACCATTCCAAGAGCGTGCCAAAAGGTCTGCCAGCTATGGGTCTGCTGAGCCATCCATTTTCCATGGTGTGCTCGGTCTGCTCTCTCCAGAAGCAAAGAAGGACCCCGGCCCCTTCCTGACTCTCTGATTCCCTCTGGGGGAGTGTCAGGCAGTTAGCTGGGAATCGAGGCTGCTCCTAGTTAAAACCTCCTGAGTTCCACCTACCAGCGGATCTCCTTATTTCACTCAGTATAAATTATTCATCAGGATAGGATGGGGAACCGATGGTGTTGAAACTATGCCCCATAGGGGTAATAAGGTTGAAAGTGCAGAAAGCTTTTGTTTTTATCTTTAGATTTTATATATTTATTTGTCAGAGAGAGAGAGGGAGAGAGAGAGAACAACATACACAAGCAGGGGGAGCAGCAGGCAGAAGGGGAAGCAGACTCCTCGCTGAGCAAGGACCCTGATGTGGGACTGAGTCCTAGGACCCTGGGATCATGACCTGAGCCGAAGGCAGATGCTTAAGCAACTGAGCCAACAAGACCTGAAACCAGAAGAAAGTTTAAAGCTTGTTTTTCAGGGAATGGTTTCCCCCAGTCAGTTATTGTGTCTTTTCAGACCTCACTAACAAACCCACTGGCTGTCTCTGCAGAAGCCTGGGCTCAGGGTCAATGGATACATTCCCAGCCTAGGAACAAGCAAGGCCCTGTATTCCTTACCTGGGATCATGAGCCCAAGACCCCATCCAATTTATACCAGCTCTCAGAGCATGCCCAGAGCCCCTTCCCCTTGTCCTGAGATAACCTCCTAATGTCAGGGGCTGAACCTTGCCTCTTTCTGATGCTGTCTTCACCCCGAAGTGAACATGGGATGTATGTTACATTATGTTTGCTCATTGCGCATGCTCCTCTTTTCCTCATGAATAGTCATAAGTTCCCCTGCCCTTTAATCAATACATGTCAGCTCCTAATGTGAATTTCCCCTTTAAAACCCCCTGTTTAATCTTTAACCTGGAATCTCAGAGATGGTCTTTGCACATTGTTGTAGTTGGGGCATCCTCTCCCCAGGTTGCTGGCCTCCTGAATAAAGCAACTTTCCTTTCCAGCCAAGGCTTGGTGAGTGCCTGAGCTGGGGTTTCTGCAACACTGTAGCCTTCTAGCTTAGAGTTATCTTCTTCTGTGACCCCATCTCCTTCACAATCCAGCTCAGTGCTCGTTTCTGCCAGAGACTGCTCCTTGCCTGTCCCTCCAGAGAGCCAACCACTCCCTCCACTTGCGGGGTCACCTCTGTATTCCAATGCCTCTCAATGCGTTTCCATGTTGTGTTATACTTGATGGAATTCTGTGTCTTCCTTGCCTGCAGGGATCCTTTACACACAAGGGCACGGGCCCTGCCATGCACAGTGCCCAGCACATGACAGACAATTGCATATGGGATTTTTATAGCTCAGTTAAGTGAGGAAATGGAAGGGAGGGGAATAGGTATCCCGAAATAGAAGAAAGGAAGTAAGATCGACCAAATCTGTCTCCGCCACAGAAAGTCAACACAACTTCATTGCCAGTAGCTTCATTCTCCACCGGGGCTGTGGACGGGGCCCCAAGAACAACAGCTTTTCCCTCACGGAGTATTCCTTAAGAATGTGGGCCTTGGAGCCAGCCCACGTGGGTTGGAAAGCCAGGCCTGCCACTTGCTTTGTGACCATAGACAAATGACTTAATTTGACCGCACCTTGGGTTTTCATCTGCAAGACCAGGGTAATGCCAGACTTCAGTCACCAAGTTTTGTCCTGAGGACAGATGAAAAACTCCTCGTCCCGCACCTAGAGCAGTGTCCGGCACCATGTGCACGGGATAAATGTCAGCTCCTGTTAACGAGTGTACTGTCAGGCAAGCTTGAAGCTTGAGCGTCATCACAGAGCCAACACGATTTCCTTAATAGAATCTGCATGCTCGTCCGCAGAAGGGCCCGAGATCTGTTGGTAGACACTTTGAGGAGATGCTCCAGGATGGGGCCTTGCTGCTGGACGCGAGATTGGGAAAGAACAGATTTGGTGGTTGAAATGCTTTTTAGCCAGCTCTGCAGCTTTTGTGGGTGACTCAAGGCAATGCCTTGCTGGGAACACCAGCAAGGAACTGGTGGTCTGTGACGAGAAGAGGTCAAACTGTTCGTGCCCATGAAAAGAACTTTGTAAGGCAAGTGAGTTTTCAAAGCCAAGCTTTGGATCTCCCTTCTTGCGGTGTGTGATACAACGCTTTCCTCCGCCTTCCCACAAGGTCCTCATGGAGTCCCTTTCATGCTCACTGCTGCTGGAGTTGGCTTCCCTTCTGCCCTGCCCAGAATGTGGGGTCTGGCCTTGAGGTCATTGGTGAGAGCAGTGGTGCCCCCAGGGAGCCAGCCACATTGGGACAGATAACTGCAACCCAGTGTGAGAAGTTCCATGAGAAAGGTGCTTTGGGTACCCTCAGGCAGAAGAAGCAAAAGAAACCTGGGCAGCAGTGGGAAAGGATCCCAGATTGCACTTGCTGACTGTATAGTTCAACAGTGAGATAGAGTCAAGTTCTAGGGCCTTATACCTGCCCCTCCAGCATGTCCACATTAGATAAACTCATGCTAAACACTGTACATCTCTGCGAAGTTCCCATCACCTCTCATGTTATATCCAGTCATGCTCTTTCAAGCAGGGACAGGGAAGGAACATAGCACCTGCCTGCCGAGTTGGGCATGGATAGCTCCGTGTATCTGAAATGCCAACAAGGGCCAAAACCACAGCCCTGGAAAATGTCCAGAAGCCTCCATGATATTATACACTAGGTCAAGGATTTGGATGCCCTAACTCCAATCTGAGTTCAGACCTCTAAGACCAGTGACTTCTAGACATTGTTCAGTTTTCCCTTTGCGACTGACAAACTTTGAGCACTTACTGGCCACCAGTTGCCGCGCTGCGTGCTCTCCTGGAGCCGCCTCTGTTCCTCCTCTCTGAAACCTAGTGGTTCAGTGAAATGATCAGCTTCCTGCTACAGATGAGAAAATTGAGGCTGAGGGAGGTTAATTGACCAGTACAAGGTCACATAGCTTCTAAGTGGTAGAGTTGGGTTTTGGACCCAGCCAGGTCTCTTGGAATCCAAGACCTGAGATCTTAATAACTATGTTAACTGGTTGGGAAGGGACCCGAAATTATCCAGATCAATCAGTTGTATGCCTAGAGGGTGCAAGTTGCATTGGGAAGTGCTTGAGACTTTTGCCTTGTCAGAGACACCACTGCTGTGCCTCACTGGGCAAGTTACTAAACCTTCCTGGGCCCCAGTTTTCTTTTCCAAGAAAAGGGATAGGAAAGACAGAGAGGGGAGGGCAGGGGAAGATAAGGGAGGGGAAGAGAGAAGAGCAGAGAGGAGGAGAGGGGAAAGAAGGGGAGGAGAGAGGAGGGGAGGGAGGGAAAGGGTAAGGAGGGGATGGGGGAAAAGGGTAAGAATGGGAGGGTAGGGGAGGGAAGGGAAGGGAAAGGGAGAGGAGAGATAGGAGGGGAGGGGGGAAGAGTAAACTCCTCTGTCTTCCTCATAGGTTTGTTTTAAGGAACTACTGTAAGTAAAAGCCTAATATAAGGAGTGGAACAGAAGGAAAGGCACCACTTTGTCCTTCTAAACAGACAGCAGGCATATCCTAGTCATCCTTTATGGGGTAGCTAATTTCTGGTACATCTAGCCAAATGTGATTAACAAGGAAAAGTTTAATATAGAACCACTCCCTTTTCTGACTCACTAAAAAAATGAGATAATCTTGAATATTGCATTAAAATAAAGAATTTAAAAGTTGAATTTGATTTTTGGCTGCTCTATGCTGAGCATTTTCATTTGCATTTAGTCTCCAGTTATACAGAATGAGGCTCCCAGATGGTTAAGTAATTTGCCTCCAAACACACAGCTAGTAAGTAGTGAGGATTCGAACCCAGCACTGCCTGGTTTTTACCTGTAGGCACTTTTCCACACAGCAAGGGCTTTAGCGCAGATTCATTTGAATAGAGAAGCAAACAATTCTGTCTTCATAGGACGCCCTCCCCCCCAGTGAAGTCACTATAACATCCTGGGAACACTCCCAAAATGGAAGTTTCCTCTGCCATGTCCAAGTCTAAAACCTTAGTAAAATCCAACCTCAGCCAAACAAATTAACCAACCTCAAAATGTATAAAGAGCCAACAGACGATAAAGATATAGAAGGCATATCACTTGCTGAGGGATAACTTTCACAGCCATGAAGTAAAGGAGGAATTAAATTTTTAAAAATTAAGGACTAGGTGCCTTGGTGGCTCAGTTGCTTAAGCGTCATGATTTTAAGGTCCTGGGACTGAGTCCCGAGTCAGGCTCTCTGCTCAGTGGGAAGTCTGCTTCTCCCTCTCCCTCTGTACTCATGCTCTCTCTCTCTCTCTCTCTTTACCCTTCTCTCTCAAATAAATAAATAAACAAATAAAAACTTTAAAAATAATCTCTCAAAAAATTAAAATTAAAAAATAATGATAATTAAGAATAATATTAAGTGTGAAACTTACTCAAAACAATGGCATGAGGGGCACCAAGGTGGCTTAGTTGATTAAGCGTCTGCCTTTGGCTCAGATCATGATCCCAGGGTCTTGGGATGAGCCCCACGCTGCAGCTGCACGGGTAGTCCTGCTCAGCGGGGAGTCTGCTCCTCCCTCCCCTCCCTGCTTGTGCTATCTCTCACTATCTCGGTTAATATCTCTGTCTCTCTCTCTCTCTCTGTCTCTCAAATAAATAAAATATTTTTTAAAAACCCAAAACAGAACCAACCAACCAAATAAAAAAGAAAAACAGTGACATGAAATTAAAAGGTAGATAACAAACTGAAAATATATCTATACCAAAGATGATTAAATATTGAAGCACGTGATATACATATATGAAGAAGTATTCAAATTTTAAAAGAAAGAGACCAAAATCTCAGTATATCAGTAACCTAAGGACACAAAAAATTTATCTAGAAAACAAACAAATACTAAACACTTACCCTGGTTAACATTTTCCTGAGTAGTAATCAAAGAATTATAGTTTAAAATAATCTTCATCATCATAAGAACATGTAACAGTGTTACAGTTCTTAATATTTACTAAGTACGTCACATCTGTAACTTCATTTAATCCTGAAAACCGCCTCAGGAGATGGTACTATTTCCATTCCACAGGTGAGGAAATTGAGGCCCCTGGAGGTCTAATAACTTGCTCAATTCAAAGTGAAGTCTACTTCTGTTTAAGAAGCTCACTCACTGGGGGCGCCTGGGTGGCTCAGTGGGTTAAAGCCTCTGCCTTCCGCTCAGGTCATGATCCTAGGATCCTGGGATAAGCCCCACATCGGGCTCTCTGCTCAGCAGGGAGCCTGCCCGCCCCCCCCCCCTCCCCCCCCCCGCCTCTCTGCCTACTTGTGATCTCTATCAAATAAATTAAAAAAAAACTTAAAAGAAAAAAGAAAGAAAGAAGCTTACCCACTGACATGTAGATTAGGGGAAATTCAACAGAAGCAGAAATCTCTAGGAAGGCAGTTGTTCACCTAACTGCTACCCAGCTCCGCCCTGTCCAATATAAACGTAATACAAACCACATATGTAATTTAAAATTTTCTAGGAAACGGGGCACCTGGGGGCCTCCGTTGGTTGAGCATCTGACTCTTGATTTCAACTCAAATCGTGATCTCAGGGTCGTGAGATTGAGCCCCATGTCGGGCACCATTCTGCATGTGGGGTCTGTTTGGGATTCTCTCGCCCTTTCCCACTGCCCCTCCCCCAGCTCCCCACCCCCACACTGCTCACATGTGCATCTTGCTCTCGCTCTCTAAAAAAAATAAAAATAAGATTTTCTAGGAACCATTTTAAATGATTTTTTAACGTGAAATTAATTTTAATAATTTACTTTCTTTAATCCAATATATCCAATAATATAATTTCAGCTCAATAATCAATAGAAACATTTACATTACTTTTCCAGTTGTAAGTCTTAGAAATCTGGTGCATATTTTATACTCAAATTACATCTCAACCCAGACAAAACACACTTCAAGTGCTCAATAGTTATATGTGGCCTGTGGTTACCTATCGGATAGCACAGATCTAGAATAGCAGAATATAGAAAATACCAATTAGTGGGGAGAATGGTTAGAAAAGTACAGCGTATCAGTCTCTGGAATTGTATAAGGTCACTGCCAACAGTAATAATAAAAGCCACAAAGAAATATATAAAATGCTTAAGCTTTGTTAAGTACAAAAAAAAATCTAAGAATTCAAAATATTAGGTTATTAGATATTTAAAATGTGTCTCAATGCAGGCCACAGATGAAAGAGAATGTGCAAACGTTAAAATAGTTGCGTTAGCATGCTGGGATTTAAGGTTGGTTTCTTCGTCAAATTTCCTTTTCCTTTAAATAGGCATTCAACATTTATTTCTAGTAAGAAACTTTCCTAAACAGAAAAAAGACAGGGAAGGAATCTTTCATACAAAAATACAAATATTTGGATATTTTTCATATTTTCATAAACCAGATATCCTCATAAATTCCACACACTAGCTATCATATGGGTTTATTCTTGATAAACCCCAGTATTTTTTGACAGGGAAGTTGGATTTTGAGATTGCTGGTCTCTTTCTTCTGTTTATGTTAATGTTCATAGAAGAGCTGAGTTACTAAAAAAAAAAAAAAAAAAAGGTCATTTACAAACCTTTGAATAATACAGTATCTGCACAACGTGATGCTAGGAGCATTGTTCACATCTAACACACCTCTTTTAATAATACATTCTTCTCTTTGACCAATGAGCTATCCTCAAAGCTGACCAAAAGCCAGGCCATATTCCTGTGGATTTCTAGAGTTAGAAAGGAATAAATAAAACCCCAGCTCCTGCAGAAAAATATAGAAATTTTGATTTCAGTTTTCATGAACATGCCTAGCTCAGAAGTAGAGTCCGGAAAGAAATGTGTGAGTTAGATGAAAAAGGATGACTGGAATCACAAAAATGATTCCAGGATGGAATCCAGATTCACCCTGAATTCAAAAAGATTCCAGAAATGGATGGATTTGATAAAGAAGGATGACTGGAATCACAGATGGTCCTGATCCTGAACTTGGAGTGACAGCCTCCTCCAGGCAGAGGACATGAGTTTGGGGTCAGAGAAAACAATTCTGGCTCTGCCTTCCTCT
Source organism: Meles meles (assembly GCF_922984935.1). NCBI lineage: Eukaryota > Metazoa > Chordata > Mammalia > Carnivora > Mustelidae > Meles > Meles meles. The sequence goes on from NC_060073.1 coordinate 48,689,791, forward strand.
ACCCTGGAGAACCACATCTTTTTTCCAAATCCGTAGAATCAGAGGTCATAATCTCAACTCTCTAGGTAGAGAGGTAAGTAAGAGAACCCACTTCTCTAAAGATCTGGGATTCTCAGAAATCATTAATTGCAACCTCTTATTTTAGCAGTGTGGTGTAAACAGGCTCAGAAACCAGACAGTTTGCCTTGCTGGGTTCTTTGAGCACAAAGCCCGGGAGTCCAGGCTCTGACATCAGAACACTGAATTACAGTATCGGCTCCCCCAGCTTCTGACACTTTGACCTTGAGCAAGTCATTTACGCTGTCTCAGTCACCACCCCTGTAAAGTAAGGACAATCATTCTGTCTAATTTAAGATTGATTGTGGCGATTAAAAAAAGTCAAACTCAGTAAAGTGTCTGGCATATTGTAAACTTTCGGTGTTAATCTATTATTAGTAGTCGTGCCTGAAACTTTCTTTGAATGCTTTCCGTGTTTGCAAACCAATTCTTATGATCAGCCTTATATTGTCATCAGCATTCAATATACTTTACTTCTCAACAGTGGAATCTTCCCTTTACAGTATAAATGCTAAGGAATTAAATTTTTATATTTCTAGAAAATAAAATAAAGTTGGGGGGGGTAGAAGACCACCACTAGGGGGAGTATTGGCAAAATTTTATCTCTGATCTTCTGAGGCAGGCAGGTTCTGCAGTGGGAGAGGCACCCTTGGAAGGAAGGGAGGGAGGACATCGGGTGTTCAAATGGGCTTGGAGGTGTGGTCCTGATGAAATCGAGTGTGCACAAAGTGAGCAGGAAGGCAGGGCTGCACCCTGGTAATAACCATCATTTATTGAGTACCTACTGTATGCTAAGCCCTCATCCTTATTAGCTTGTTTCTGGAAAATGGGAGTAATAATAGTACCTCCTTTATCAGCACAGTTGTGAGCACTTGAAGAAATACTATGAGTCAAATATTCTTGACACAGAGTATAAAGTTAGTTGTTACTCTTAGATGGAAACCCTCATGTTTCAGATGAGGAAGGCTAAGTACGTAATCCTGCCTCAAACCAGGAGCTACCAAGTGGCAGAGATCGCCGCGGTCTCATTCCCAAACTCTTAATTCTGTAGAGCTCACTGCCTTCCTCCAGCCCCGCCCAGCCCCACCCCTCTATCTCCCCGCGATGTCAGGCTGGGCTCTGCCGTCACACGGACCTGGACTGGAGCCCTCATTCTGCCTCTTGCTGCCTCTGTGACCTGGGCAAGTCACATCACCCCTCTACAACTCCATTGGCTCATCTGTGAGGCAGGAGGTTCTTTTAGCTCACAGGGATTTTATGGGGATTTGATAAGGTTTTCTACTCTAAGCAGAGAGCTCAGCCCGGTGCTTGGCACGGGAAAAGCACTAAGTGGATATTAAGTTATTATTGTGAAGTGGGCACCAGGGCTCTTCCCAACCAGGGCTCCACGCCACTGGTATTTCCATGCTCAACCTTTATTCTGGAACCGTCTGTGACAAAGGAAACATCTCGAAAGCCTCAGCTTTGACAGCTCTCTCCCTCTTTGTAATATGCCATTTTCTTAATTCAGCACCGTGTGAATCAACGTGGCCATCTCTTCTGGCCTCTACAGTCATTGATGGCGTCAGCTGGCAATGAAATGCCAGGGCACTGGGATCCAACCATCCCCCTGCCGTTTGCTGGCTTTCCCTGGGCGAATGGTAACATTTTCAAATGGATAAAAATCTCTAGCCGACATCGCTCTCCTCCTCCAGAGCAGATTTATTACCGAGAGCTTGGCATTTGCCAGTGTCACATTCACATGCATTCTTAGGTGTCTATACATATATAGCATAATTTAAACCTCCAGTGAACAAAGGCGATTTTTCTAGCTTGGAGACCTTCCAAAAGATCTTTGCATTTCATCTATTTTTAAATGTTTGTGTGATTTAAAAGCATGGTAACATCAAAGGATACAGAGGAGGGCTGGAAACTCAGCTTCCAGCAACTGATCACGTGCCACAGGCGCTTTTATAGCCAATATTTACCTAACCGTGGGGTGGGTAGGCGTTATTCTCGGTCTACAGGGGAGGAAACTGAGGCTCCGTGAGATGGGCTGTTTGCTCCAAGTGGCACATGCTCAAGTCCTGCCCACTGAGAACGGGGAGGGGGACGTGCCCACCAGTCCGGTTCTATATTCCATGCTCCTGCCATTTGATCACAGCTGCCTCTGCAGGGAAACACTCACGCAAGCTCTTAAAAGCTGTTTCCTGAGCATCTACTGTGTGGCACTTTGCGAGGCTCAGGTCAGATCGCCGTGGGAAAAAGTAAGCACAAAGTCTTGCCTTCAGGGAGCTTACATTTGAGTGGACAACAGCACAGATGAATCCTGGGACTTGGTTTCGTCTTCACTGGATGACACGGAGATGGAGGAACAAGGCAGAATGTAACCATTCTGAGGGCTGGTTTCTGTTCTTTCCCAGATCATATGGACATAGGACGTGGGTACAGGGCAGGATTTGAGGGAAGGACCGAGGAGAGCGAGGGGTGTGTAAAGTGGTATCAGTACCTGCCCAGCCTCTGTTCCCTCCCCTGCAATACTTAGCTTGATCCCTTTGGGAGCTTGGGGTTTTGACAGCACACATTGCTCCTCTAACACAAATAGAGATTAGGTAAGTGGGGCAAGGTGGTGTTGGGATGGGGACGATAGAGAAGGAGTTCCAGAATGCTGGGAGCAGGTGCTCAGAAAAGCAACAGTGGCCACACTGTGACCACACAGACTCTTTTCCTCACAATTCCAGAGGGGACTCAATGGGAAAATAATGATTTCTCCTCCTGATGATCTTTTCAAAAGCACTGTCGTCAGCTATCATCCATTCAACAATTCCTCCGGGTCAGGCACTGTCCTACGGTCTTTGTGCCTGTTGTTAAATTTAATTCAAAGAGAGAGAGAGAGGAGGAAAGAAACTGAGATTCAGAGAGGCTAGTGGATGGAGAAATTGAGATCTGAAGCTGAATTTGTCCAGCTCTAAAGCTTTTGTCCTTCCCCCCGACAGCCAGCTGCCTCTGTGGTTCCCCACAAAGCTTTAAGGAGAATGTGGGATTCATCTGTGATTCGCTCTGCGTCTCTTATATCCTTGCCCACCACCCAGGAGCTTGTCAGAAATGCAGAGTCTCAGGACCCAATGCAGACTTACTGAATCTGAATTTGCTTTTTGGTGGGACTCCTGGGCACATTCAAGTCTAAGAAGTGCTCCCCTAGACCTCTTGCCAAAAGATATGACATAGACCCTCCGAAAGATAGTGGATAGTTACTTCTCTCTGGCTCCAAATATCATTATTTCTAGAATTGAACTGATGACTGCTGTTCAATTTAATCACGAAGTGACAGTTTTAAAACCTGTTTGGGTGCCTCTTCAATCAAACTGGAATGGAAGAAGTGCTGAGTGATTGAAGAAGTTAGTTTTAGAAGGAGAATTTCTGTTTCAAGGATGTTTCTATAGTCTTTCTAGGGAAGAGGTGCTCATCGTTAATGACTTTTTTCCCAGTGGGGATTCAGATCGTACAGACAGCAGTTTGGAGGATGAATAGGATGTGGGGGTGCAGCCCACTAACGTGGATATAGGACAAGATGTATCTTTGATCTCACGCTATGTCTTATGCAAATCATCAAAGTCTCTCTATTTATCTAGTGATCTCGGCCTGGAGTATCCAGAGTGATAGCTGGGTGTTTTCACGCCATTATAATGATGATTACGGAAACCTGTTTTTAAGGCAGGAATATTATGTGGGTTAATATTCAGAGACCTCAAAAACTCATAGGACTTTACAAATTATTGGTTAGACCCTTCCAACAACCAATAACCCAATCAACCAGACCATTAAAAAATATTTATTGGGAAGTTGCCACGTGTCTTGGAGAACAAAGGGATTAATACTCCTGGTGCAGAAAATAGTAATTATGAACCACTTTCTTCTTGCTCTCTGTTCCACAAGAACTAAGCACAGTAATGAGTGTAAGAAGCCTAGATGACAGGCCCTGGGCACGGGGGACTAGGTGGGTGGCCGGGAGAGGACTGTGGTTCTCTTTCCATTTTCCTGTTCACCCTGAGCCTGACCCCCTTGCCGGGCATCCAGAGCAGAATCTCCAAAAGCCTACTGAGCACCTAGCCTGGGAACACAAACAGAATTCAGGTGCCATGCTCGCTCCTTCTCTCTCACTTCCGTCTCCGATCCCAGATTCCTAACCACTCGACCTTGGGAATATCTTCTCTACCTGCCCTCCACATTCCATTCACGAGGCCAAGCCCTCTGTAGGCTTCCTAACATCCAGAACAAATCAGGTTCCCAAAACAACCTTTAATGGCTCCCATTGGCTTCAGAAGAAAATCCTACCTGCTTAGTCTGGCATCAGTGACCCTCTGTGATGTGGCCCCACACTGCCTTTCTAGCATGTTGTTTCCCTCTGTTCATCGTTTCCCAGTCTTCAGCCAGAACACTGACCCCGCGCTGTGCGTGTACGCCGCCCCCCACACCCCGGCCCGTGCCTTGGTCCAGTCATTCTGCTTGGACCGCTCCTTCCAGCCCACTCTCCAGCTCTCAAAAATCATCCCTCTCCTTCGAGTAGTTTAACCCTTCAAGTCCTTGAGGACTGTCTTAGTTTCTACTTATTACTTGTCAGAGTCTGCTGGGCATTTGGACTTATCAAGATATTTTCTTCCTTTGTTGGGTTGTGGGCTCCCTAAGGACCGTGGTCAAGTTATAACCATCTTTGTGTCCTCAGAGGCTAATCCAGGGCCTGCTTCTTAAAGGAAGGAGACGGGTGAACAAGGAGCAGCACCCACAGATGCTAAGAGGATATACTTAGTATGAAGACGTGTTGGAGGGTCTCTTCTTACTAAGGCTGAATAGCTCTATCACTGACCAGCTGGGTGATAAGGGGGAAATGAATTAACTTCTCTGTGCCTCTGTTCTCTTTGATAAACTGGCAATGACAATAATATCTGCTTCTCAGGGTTGCTGCATGGGTGCAAATGAATGTCAGTTCAGGAGAATGTACTTGCTCAACAGAATGTACTTGCGGTCTCAACATTGGCACTTCTGTGTCATTTGCCCTTTCTCCTCCCGGTTCCCCCACCCCTTTTCACTCGACTTCTCCCACACCCCTATTGAGATGTCAATAACTACAGCAAGACCAGTCACATCTATTGAGCTTTAGTTACATGCTGGAGGCTGTGTGAGATGTCTCTCAGCCACGATCTTACTCAATCCCCACAGTGACCCTATAAGACAGGTGTTGTTGTTGTTATTATTATTAATATTATAATTTTTAAATTAAAAATTTTTTATCTTATTTTTATTTTTTGTTTTATTATTTTTATTATTGATATTATTATTATTCCCATTTTACAGATGAGGAAACAGGACAGAATAAATTCAGTAAACTGTCCAAGACCACCCAGCTGATGAGTCACAAGATGGGGATTCAAACACAGCTCTAAGTCTGGCCCCATGTTCTTCATACTATACTAAATGCCCTTAGAACCCATGCCAAGCACGTTCTGGAATATGTGAGAATAGACACACAAAACCAAAAATGCAAAAACCTAAACCATGTTTAAAACAAGTGCTTAGTAACTTGGTAAGCCTTGTAAATCTCCTCCACCATTGGCGGGGGAGGGGGGCGGTCTAGGGAAAATAAAAGAAGATCATCGCTCCCTGGTTTGCCCGGTGGTTGGGACTGCGCAACTCTGCTGTAGTTAACGGAGCTCATTAGAAACCCACGGAAGTGAATTAAAAAAAAACATGACTTGTACCAGCCTACCTAGCCACATTTTAGGTTCCTGGGGCAGATGGGCACAAGCTCATTTAAAAAGCATTTTTAACAAAAGCACACAACAGAAATGTTCAGCATATGTTAGAGTAGGTAGAGATTCATGGACTCCTAAATCGACTTGCTTTTTATAGCTGCTCAGAGAGGGGCAAATTAGTGCAAGCCATTTTTCCATCAGCGCACATGAAGGAGAGGCGGGCGGGTCAAGGACCAGGTGGAGATGCCGGAATAAGTTTTGTGCCTTGGAGGGTCCCAAGCCTCTGGTACACCCCCCCCAAAAAACAATCTCCCACTCCCCACCCTCCCTCCCTCCCACACAACATGAAATGTACCCTTACATGCTCATTCTCTCCAAGGTAGTGCCAACTCTAAGAAACTCCCCCAAAATGGTTTTTGTTTTGTTTTGTTTTGTTTTTTTTAGAGATGACATAAATAATACATCTTAATCAGAAAAGAAGCTTAAGGGGAAAAAATGATCCTCACTCCCACTTTCCTAAAGAAAACATTTTGGTGTCTATCCTTCCAGGGTTTTTTTGGGTTGTTGATAATATATATGATATTATATAGACACACATAAATATACAGACATATATACACATTCATACACGTGTGCATATATGTACGGACATTTCGTGTTTACTTCCTTTACCAAACCATGATTATATTCAATGTATTGTAATTTGCCCCCTCCCCCACCATGTAATATCACCGTTTCAAATCCATAGTGCACGGTACATCATTATTATATAAATAAATATATTTATTTTAGTTCTATGGTATTCTGTGGTAAGGCTTATCGTAATTTATTTAACCACCCAGTGTTGTTGGATGTTTAAGTTGCCTAACCAGGTGCTGTTGGCGACAACACCTCCAAAAGCACTCTCATACATCCCATCCCAAGCACCTGTCCCATTATTCCTTAAAACAAATTCCCTAGGCACTGTATCTTAAAAACAAATTACTCATTACCGTTGGGTGTTGTAATCACTCCTTAATTGCTTGGTGTGAATTCACCCAAAGGCTCCTTTCTTTATAACTGTTATGAGCCCTGACAAAAAAAGGGGTTTGTTGGAGGTGGGAGGGGTGTTAAGGAGAAGAGGGGGGACAGGAGAAAGAATGGCTTGGGGATCTAAGACATTACCAGAGAGAAGTAGGACTTGGTGCCTTGGGACTAATAGAGAATTGTAAGGTCAGACTTACAATCACAAACATCAGAAGATGTTGGATTAAAAACAAAACAACACAAACCAAGAGCCAGAAAGCAGAGATGGAGAAGGCTCCCATGTTTGCCTCCCTGCTCTACAATTTCACCAACACTGGATCCCTGGCATAAAATCATGGAATGGCCACCTATCTTGGCCTTTTGGAAAATATTTGGGCAATTGAGACCCATGAAGGCATTCATACTAATTGATTCAGTAGTATATTTCTGGAAATAGTACCAAAGAAATTGAAAGCCACGTGTACAAAGTTGAAGAAATGTCTTTATGTACAGACTTACTTAAAGGAACAGGAACTTTAATTCAGTGAAGAGTCAACAGTTAACTAAACTATGGTTCAGCTACTGGATAGAGTAGCATATAGCTATCTGGTACTAGCTGTGTGATCTCAGGCAAATTTTTGAACCCCTTGTATCTAGTAAATGGGGGTACTCATATTTATTATTGCAGGCTTGTTGCCAAGATTAAGCCAGATAAATTTCAAGGCCCCTACAATGGTACTTGGCACGTAATGGGTGTTGAATACATACCAGCCAAATATGTAAAGAATACGTTGCGCTTTTGGAAATGAACATGATATAAACCAAAAGGTGCCTACGAAAGCAGACAGATTCTGCTTTGTCTTGGGGAACCCCGGGACCTGGAACTGTGTATCTTTTTGTCTTAGCGTGGACATGGTGGCTCTTCAGTTTCCAGATTGGAGACCCAGTCTTGTCAATGCTCGGGGGTGTCAGGCCCCGAGCATCTGTCCTTACTCCAAAATAGCAGAAGTCTGAAGAGGGCACTAGAGTTGCAATGTACGGATTTACTTGGAGAAATATACATGTCATGTGGAACAGAGATTTCTGTCCCAGCGTGGGATGCTTTCTCTTCCTAGAGGCAAAGAGCAGAGGGAGGCCCAGCAGAAGCCGAAGCCACGATGTGAGCTGAATCACAGGGAGTCTTAAACCCAAATGATAGGAACAACCCGTGTGTCCATCGATGGAGGAATGAACAAGGAAAATGTGGTTTACACACGCAGTGGAATACCATCCAGCCTTAAAAAGGAGGGGAGGGGCGCCTGGGTGTCTCAGAGGTCAAGCCTCTGCCTTTGGCTCAGGTCATGATCCCAGGGTCCAGGGATTGAGCCCCACATCGGGCTCTCTGCTCAGCAGGGAGCCTTGCTTCCCTCTCTCTCTGCCTGCCTCTCTGCCTAATTGTGATCTCTGTCAAATAAATAGACAAAATCTTTAAAAAAAAAAAAGGAGGGGAATCCTGATTCACGCCATAGCACGGATGAACTTGAAAACATGCTAAGTGAAATAAAGGAGACACAAAGTGAAAAACATCATTGTAGTCCACTTACATGAGGCAAATTCATAGAAATACAAAGTAGAATAGAGGATACCAGGGGCTGGGGGGAGAAGGAATGGGGAGTTATTGTTGAATGGGTCCAGGGCATCAGTTGGAGAGGATGGCAAAGTTGGGGAGCTGGAGGGTGGGGATAATTGCACAACAATGTGGAAGTGCCTAAGGCCACTGAGCTGGATACAGAAAAGGGCTAAGATGGTATGTTTTGTACAGATTTAATCACTAAAACAAATGAATAAACCTCCAAATCGAACGAGAGAGGAAATACAGCATGGGGGTTGAGAGCGTGGGCTCTGCTGCGTGGCTGTCTGGGCTCACCTTCTGCCTCTGCCTCTTGCTAGCCATATGTTATTGGGCAAAGTACTGATCCTTTCCATTACGCATCCGTGAAATGGGGAATACCTACTTCCTAGAGTTGTCATGAAGATTGCAATGAGTAGACCTAGGTAAATCTCCTTGTCTTACTATAACTGGCCACATAGTGAGTCCTATGTAATTGCTAGGAAAAAAAATGACTTTCCTGGTTCCTTTTGAGATTGTTACTATGAAAATCAGAAAAATTCAGTCACTGGGACTGGAGCATTCTTTGTGTGGGGAATCTACAAGGAGTCAGTCAGTCCTTAATTTGGTTTGTGGACATAGAACCAGAAGAAAAGGGTCAGAGAAATTATATATCCATTAGTATCCAGCTAAGATACCCTGATTTCATCACAGACGTTGTTCTGCCAGAAAAACTGGAAATACTCAAAATCCATTGACTAGGCTCTGTGTCTTCTACAAGGGGGCTGGTCACAGTGGCTGGGGTTTCCTTGTGCCACTGTCCTTTGTCTCACCTTCCCAGGCTGACCAGTTCCTCCCCAAAGCAGGCGGACACCTGGTGTCCTTTGGGTGACCTGCTGTCTGTGGCCTTCATGGAACACGTACTATCTTTAGGCTTGACTTCCCCGAGAGACTTCCATCGCTCTGGAAGGAGACATGGAACACTGACAGCAGCCCGCTTGCAGCACTGTGGGTGAAATATTTGAGTTCTGTCACTAGAGCTATCACGACTGTAAAAATCTTAAAAACAGATTTTACATCAGTCCTCGTTGCCCAGTATTTTCCCCTTTGTAAGCGATTTTCAGCTGGATGTGTCTGGTTGCTCCGTGCACTGTGTGCAGCGGGAATAACGAACGTGAAAGGGATGCTGGTTCGTGCCCCTGGGTCCCATATTCAGTCCAGCCCATTACCCATCTCTGGGTTGTCCTCAAACACTCAGTGAGCATAATGAGGGGCTTGATGTGGTGTTAGAATGTATGATGAGCCCCATTCATTTGCTTTTACACTCCAGTAAACAGCTACTGAACTCTCTCTGTGTAGTTTATTCTTAGTCTTCTACGGCTTCAAGTAACTCAAAAGCCAGCAATGCTGTGTACGCATCATGTGTCTGCACATCCAGGCCTCACATCCAGCAGCCAGGAGCTGCTGCATTTCATCTTTGGGGGAGAGGGGGATTCCCAAATGTGACTCCATCTGAACGAACGGTTCCACCCTAAACAGGGGCTTGGAAGGACTGTGTTGGAGTCCAGGCTGATCTCTACATCTTGCCCTTGGCTGGGTGGGAGAGGAAGGCACCAGCCTCAGCTGGGCTCCCGTAAAGCATGGAGTAGCAGAGAGTGTCTGTCTGTGATTTACGTCCATCCAGTCTGTCTGAAGCAGGGTGCATGGGCCAACCTCTCTGTGACTGTGTGTCCTAGGGTTTGTTTTTATTTTTTTTCCAGAGCAGCAGGAGGCTGGAAGTGCTGGGGAATGAAGGCTCCTGGGAGCAGCTATCAAGCAAGGATTCTTGGCAACCGGGGCGTAAATATCCCAGCTCCTTCCCCACTTTGGTGGCGTACTTATGAGGCGTGTGTTTTCTATCGTTTCCTGGATTCTTTTCCCTGTGGAATGAAGCTCTAGTTGCTTGTGGAGGTTGCTGGCTGGATATGCACTCCCTATGGGCTGCCCTTGTCCTTGCTGTGCTGCTTCCCCACCCCCCAGCACTGGCCCCAGAACCTCCCACATACACCCACTGTACCCGCATCCCTGTCTCATGGTCCGCTTCGGGAGAGCCTACGGTAAGATGCGTCAAGAAAAGAGCACGAGATTTAAAAGTAGGAGTCCTGGACTTTGTCCTGGCTCTGTCACATTTCACATGACTTTAGGTAACTGACCTCAATTTCTCTGAGTTATAGGTCCCTTACTTATAAAAACTGGAGCATAATAACATCTGCTTCATTCACTGGGCCATTTGTAAAGCCCAGTTGAGAACATATAAGAGGAGAAACTGCATAGGATTAAGTTCCTTAAAGATGGTCGTCATATTGTTTTATGTGGCCCCTCTCCTTCCCCTATTGTCTGCAAAGTCCCCCCCCAATATTTCTCTATGCTCTTCTTATCCGTATTCATGCTAATAACCTGTGCACAAATCATGATGAGAAACTCCAGCTTTTCAGTATTTTTGCAGCTAATTCCTTGATTCTTTTTACCCCTTTCTTATGATGAAAATTTTCACATGTAAAGACAAGAGAAAGAATAGACCAATAAACCTTAGAATTAGATTCAATAACTATAAACATTGAGCCATATTTGCATGACCTGTTGGTTTACCTGTCTACCTATATCTGTAATCTATCCTGCATAACTTTAAAAATTAATTTCTAGACTCCATGATGATTTATCTCTAAGTACTTCAGTCTACATTTCCAACTTCCCACAATACCCTTCGTGCACATCAGCAGTTTAACCTTAAATGTTTAGTATCATCTAACATATCACTTATATTCAAATATTCCAATGGTCAGTTGTATCAGGAATGCTTTTTATAGCATCTTTTTAACAAGATTTTTGTATTTATTTGAAAGAGAGAAAGAGAGAGAGTACGTAAGTAGGGGAGGGGCAGGCAAAGGGAGAGGGAGAAGCAGGCTCCCCAGCAAGCAGGAAGCCTGACGTGGGGGTCCATCGATCCCAGGACTCTGGGATCATGACCTGAACCAAAGGCAGATGCTTAACTGACTGAGACTGCCAGGTCCCCCAGCGTCCTTTTTTTTTTAAAGCCAGGATCCACTCTAGGTTCATTGCAGAGTACCTGTGCTTAGAAAAAAACATGCTGGCTCTGATTGCGTGTGCATGTGTGTGTGTGTGTGCATGTGTGTGCGCACATGTGTGCAAGAGTGAACGTGTGAGGACGAAGTATGCATGGGGTTGTCTATACCTGAGTGTCCTTGTTCAAGGAAACCAGTGTTGTGGCTCTTTGGGCCTTGGGTGACAATGGGACAAAGCTGAGTCTTGTCAAGACATTGGATCTTGCCTGGTGAGGTGGCCCCTGCCAGCAGCAGAGGGTTCCAAGCAGGTGGCGCCCGCCAAGTCCGCCCTGCTGCCACGTCAGGGCTGTGCTACCCACTGCTCGGCCACCCTTGGTGGTCACAGGCTGCTCGCAGAGAACTGCTGCGAGTGATATCAGCTGTCAGCTGAGGAAGAAGGCATCCTGCCCAGTGATGTAATGAAAAATAGAGTTTCTCCTTTTGGGGGAAAAAAAAATCAAACTATTTGGCCGGTAGCACGCCTATTGAGATAAGTCAGTGTGGGCTGTTATTCCAAACTGCCAATGTTCTCCTGTCCTTTCCTGTCTTCAAGGAGGTGGTGAGACAAATGATGAGGGAATTGTGAGAACAAGCAAGAGAATGGACCAGAATAACAGTAAAGAGTTAAAGTCCCCGATACGTACTTATTAAATGAAAAATGAATGAATAATAGAAGCAAGCATTGGTGGAAGGCCTCCACAGCAACATGCTGAGATAAGTGTTACCATTTCCCTTTTACAAATTAGGAACCTGGGGTTCCCCGCTGGCTCAGGACCACGTAGCCACAAAGTAGTGGAGCCGTGATTTGAACCTGTGTCTCTCAGATTGTGCCTCTGTGCTCTTTAAGCAGAGCCCCCATCGGTAAGTGCTGTGCTCAGCCTGTACCCTAAGCATCTCCAGCCACAGATGTTACTGCCGCCTCTTGTCAGCACTGGGCACAGTCCACACAGCACAATGTAGGAGTTTGGGTAGTGTTTGTTGAATGAATGTCTAACCCAAGATATGCACACAAAAGGTGAAGATCAGCTAGATTCTTAAGGCCTCCATTAATTTTAGTGACTCAGAAGTCTCCACCCAGTTCCTTTTTCTTTGCCCTCTGTGTCATTGTCTCTGAGTACTCTCCTACTTCCCCCAATTCTTCCCCAAATATCCTCCCCAGCCCAAAGCAGCATCTTCCTTGCGGCTATTTTCTGCTAAAATGTAATGCATGCCAAATGCACTAGGTACTCGTATCCCTAGTTCTCCCCTACCTTTTTCCCCCAACAAGCCCTTCGTAACAAAATGCCTCCTTGCAGAAATTAGAGAGAAGTGTTCTTTGCAGGGTCCAGAAGCTATGTTCTTGGTTATTTACTCGCCCAGGAGGACCCTTTAGAGACTTACCCAGGAAGAATAAAATGGAAGATGCTGTTATCTCAGATCTGGAAAAGCCACCGTAAGAAACAAATGTCTCCCAAGGAGTGAATCAGAACCCAAACTCTGCTTCATACTTTAGATCCTATAAATTCTGCTTTCCCAATGAGGGAAAGATTAACACAATTCATGAAAGTAAAATTGGAGAGACGTAACAGCTGCCAATTCGCTCTCATTCCCCTTGGGAGGGGGAGAGGGAGCTTTGAATGTCAGCCCTCTTAAGTCTGGTGACCCAGAGGCTGTTTGGAGTCCTCTCCCACTCCCCATGCTCATCTACTTCCACCTTAACTCAGGCTGAGACATGAGTGACAAAAGGTGCTTGGTGGGGAGGCAGGAGTCTAGGCTTCAAGGTTGGGCTTAGCACTTGCCTGGGAACATGAGGAGTAAACCACAGGTATGGAGAGAGGACTACTTTGTAACCAGAAGCACGAGGTGCTTGGCCCCTGCCTTTGTGAGCTTACAGGCTCTTGGAGACTTTTGGAAGAGACAGGAATCACCAGACAACTATACCACCATGGTGCTCCTAAGATTTGGAAGTCAAGAGGGCCATAGGAGGACATCAGGGAGGGCTTCCCAGAGGAAGCAGCATCTAATATGGCAGTTGAAAGATAAATAATCATTAACTGGACCAAGCTAGAGGAGTGGAACAAAGTGGAAGAATGTTCCAGAATGTTCCAGGGGGAAGGAATAACATGATGGAGAGGGGCTGGAACCTAAACCGTGAGGCAGTAAGGAACATGTGATAAAGCTAGAATGGAGAGAAGGGGCCCAAACAGTGGCCTGTGGGCTGGAGGCTGGAGGCTTGGAGGACTGTTGGAGGCTGACAAGTGTGTCATTTTGACAACAGAGATAAGGAAGGAAATGTGGGGCAGCAGAGTTCTGCGTGTGTCAGGGGGCTGTTTAGCTCTCCTCAGCACTGGCTCCCCCCAGGCTGATGGTCTCCATCTAGAACCCCAGCCCCATCTTAGCCTCCTGCTCAGATCCGACGTAGTGGATTCTTCCACGTTTCTGTAGCGTTCTACAGATAACGTCATTGTGACCTGCTTCACTGTCTCTGCACTTACGCATCCTTCATTCTTTATTCACTCAGCAAATGTTTATTGAGCAGCTTCTATACACCAACCACTGTGCTAGAGGCTGGCTAGAGCAAGGAACCCGACAAAGTCCCTGCTCTTGAGGACCTCGAATTCTTTTCTGTATGAGTGTGTGAGTGTGTGTGTATGTGTGTGTGTACCCAGTATATAAATAAACATACAATTTAATGTCAGAGGGAAGAGAAAACAAAGCTCGAGACAAAGCAGGGTGCTGTTTGAGCTAGGTTGGTCAAGTGACCTTTGAGCAGAGATTTGAATGAAGTGGAGGAGTAAGCCAGGCTGACATCCGGGGGAGGCGTGCTGTAGGCAGAGGATACAGTATGCAAATGCCCTGTGGCATTTATGAGGGATATATGAGGAGTAGCAGGAAGTGAAGGAGGCTGAGGAGGACTGGATGAGAAGGAACCTATCAAAGTCAAGGTCAGAGAGGGATCAGAGAGAGGGGCATGGTGTACTGGTTCTTCAGGAACAGAATAAGGGTTCTGGAATGATTCTGCATGGGCAGAGAAGTGTTGGATGTATTTTGTGCAGAGGAGTGACATAATCTGCTTTGTTCTTTAAAAGCAGCAGGCTGACTTCTGTGGTGAGAACAGACTGTAGGGATGAGGGTCAAGGCAACGCTGCGGACGGACTTGATGGCAGGACCAGGGTGGTAGCCGCGCGGTGGTGAGGAAAGGACGAATTTGTGACATGTTTTCAAGGTAGAGCCAGGAGGATTTCCTGACAGATTGGATGTGGGGAGAGAGAGAATCAGTCAGTCGAAGGAGACCGCAAGAAATTGCAAAACCGCATCTTAATGATTCCCTCACATGCCACTCACCACCTCCTTCTAGAACAGTGATCCTTAGCGGCCCCTCCCTGCCCCCACTTCTCTTAAATTCTGGATGCCTTTGAGATTCTGGTAAGGGATATGGGTTTTCCCCCTGAAAAATTTGCCATGTGCATATACATAAACAATTTTGTCTATCATTTCAGACAGTCACAGACACTATGAATCCCCCCCACCCCCGACCCCGGAATCTAGGGGTGAAAGTCCTGCCCCTTCACTGTGGGCTCCTTGGAGCCGGCTGCCCCCTACTGACCTTCTTTTCCTGAGCAGAGTCACCTGAAGACAGCCGTAGCTCAGTAAACGTGTCACAATAAACACGTGAAAAACAGAGCTGTCCTGGTGATAAGGAAGCATGTCCCATTCACACCCCTTCTAGTAAACAGGACTATTATTATACTAGAACAATAATAATTGTTCTAGTATGATAATACTAGATACAACCCAACCAACCAACCAACCAACCAACCAACCAACCAACAAAGAAGCTGGGGAAAGGGGAGAAGGAGAGACTAGAAAAGGGAATTACAGCAGAAAAGCATTTTTTTCTAAATGTTCTTTTCAAAAAGCGTTGGTGGAGATACACCAGTGAAGAAAACATGTGAGTAAAAATGTAATCATTCCGCTGGTAACGTGGGGACATTTCCCACCTCAGCTGCGGGCAGAGGGAGGAGGAGCCTGCTTCAGAATTTCTGCACAAGGAGAGAGAGAGATCCTGCTTGCCGCTGAGCCCCAGGCCAGGCACAAGGAGGGAGGAGCACTTTATCCTGAGCAAACTCAGCTCAGAGCCGTGGGTGGTGGGGGTGGGGGTAGGGGAGCAGGGGAAGGGCCGACAGAGAAAGGCCTGATGGGATCCTATAACAAAAGAGTTAGACACCATAACAATAAAGTGACATGAAAGTGTCTCTGAATGGTGCAAATTGGGTTCGTTATTCTGAATCTGCCACTGAACATAACTGATGATTTCCGTTCAGCGGATGTGTGTTGAGTTCCCCCGTTACAGGTGGAAAATGGAAAATGAGAAGCTTGGGGAAATGAACACCCCAAAGCAGAGGAGCAAGAAGCAAGACCCAGATGTTGCCGAGTCTAAGTTTCAATTCTCCCATTCAGAAGGCGGCTTTCTGAAACGCCTGCATGTGCAGCCAGGAGGAAAACAATTAGCCCTCTTTTGTCCTGTGAGTCAGAAGGAGGTTGGAAAGGGCTGTCTGCTCCCCCTTCCTTCCAGATGACACATCTCCCAGAAGAATGCCATGGGAGCCCCAGCCCTGGGGGAGAGCCAGGCTGGGGCGGGAGGCTCCCGGGGGAGCTGGTTCTGCCTGGGTCCCGCCGCTGAGGTCTCTTTGCACCTGGTTCCTTAGCTCCTGCTTGAGGAGCCAGCCTAGAACACTGCTGCCTTTTGGGGACAAAGAATGTTCTCATCGTGCCCTTCCCTGGGATGAGGTGTCTGGCCCAGCGGAAACATAGCAATCTGAACAGATGAAATCCACATCTTGTTCATTTTGCTACCTTGGCCCCAGGGCTCGAAGACTGGTTGTAATTTTGGTCTTCATTTTCCAGACATTTTTGCTTTTCCTCTAAGTGTAAAAAGGCAGCGTGGACTTTCTAAATGATGTGAGGCAAAGAGCAGGAGGAGGAGGAGGGGCACTCTGGAGAGAAAACTACCTACATCTCGAGTGTGTCTCTTCTGAGCTTCTTAGAGCAAAGAGAGCAGCGCTCCCAGACAGGGTAAAAATCCTAAGAGGCTCTTGATAGGAAATATGCCGACACTTGTCATCTACCCAATGGCTCCTAATCCTCTTTCATGAACTGAAATCCCCTTGAATTGGATTATAAAATTCCTCTCGGTAGAAGGCACTTCACTTAAAAACGCAAAGCCCTTGATTGAGAAAGAAAACAAACACTAATTTGAAATTTTTTGCCTCCAGGAAGAAGACGGGGGCAGACGTGTTGCAGGAGCCTGACTCCCACCTTCTGACCTCTGGGTTCCCAGATGTGTGAGGGGCACAGACCTCTCAGGACGGAGGTCATCCCTCCCTCCACCCTCTTCAACTCAGTCACATTTCCACAGGAGCTGCTACTTGGACTTGTTTTAAAAAAATTATTTGAAGCATTCGGCAATGGGAAAAAAAAAAACCTGGTTTAGAAGCCAAAGGGCCCTTTCGAGTGACCCATTAATTGGATCAAAGCTTCCCTCAATGTGGGGATAATTGCTTATAATTAAAGAAGTCTCTGAAGTCTCTGACCTGGAATCTGGACTGACAAATGTGAGATGGCAAGTCAGGGAGAAGACGGGAGATAAAGCACCAGCTGCAAATGACCGGGGGCAGAGGCCAGTGCACTTGCTGGAGGAACACTTCTCCCTGCTGGTTGCAGCTCAGGTTACTCCCTTACGGACCCTCTGATCTCTTCCTGGACCTTTCTGTCCTTGCCAGTGACTCAGTCCTGCACTCTTTCATCTCTTGCTCATAGCTCGGCAGGAGCGTGCCTCGGGATTTTGAACACGACTCCAGGGTTAGAGGTGAGCCTGGGGCTCTGCTGTGGCTGGGGGTGGGACGTGGGGTCTAGGAAGAGCCTGGCCTCTGTCAGGGGCAGAAGGGGGCCCCTTGCCTCCCATGCCAGCACCAGGGTACTGCCTGTGGGGTGCCGTTAAGCATCTCAGTGCCCCACCCTGGGGACAGAGACCCATGGCTGTTCAGTCACTGTGAGCTTAAGCAAGTTTTATAAAGGACTACCAATCATGTCCCTGCTTGGGTCAGTGTGCTTAGCATCTGCAAAACTGTGGCTGACTCTCAGGAGCCTTGCGATTACAAAGAAACAGGAATGTGAATATCAAAGAGCAGATGGATGGGTCAAAGGGTCCCACTCACCCTTTATTTCCTGTGAAGCTCCATGCCAACTACTACCCAGGCTTACCCACAGCTTCCAGCCCTCAGCTTGGACCCCAGCCCTGGCAGGGCTTCCTTGGTCAAGAGTGGAAATCACTAACTCATAGTGACACAGCTTTCTCTTGCTTTATCTGACTAGGGATGAAAAAGTTTCTTTCTGTTTCTCAAAAACTTAAAAGCAAGCAAACAAAGAGGGACTTCAAACAGAGGATTTGCTGTCCTTACTGGGTCTCTTCTCTCAAACCCTATCCGCAGCCCTCCTCTGGGGAGAGCACATAGACCTGTTTGAGATGCCTAAGGAGCTGCCTCGTGTGTCCCCTGCAAGAAGGAAAACACTATATAGCAGAGCCAGGAGACTCTGGATCCTAGGCTGGGGACCTGCCCAAGAGTTGCCAACTCAACTGGGACAAAATGGATGAAGGATAGGGGTTTAATTTCAATTTATTCATTTATTTTTAAATTTCTCACATTCTTTCGTGCTCATGATGCAAACTTTGAAAGATCCTAAAGAGTCGACAGTGAAAATTAGGTCTTTCTCCCCTTTCCTGGGCCCCAGTTAGTCTGGGGAGGCAACAGTGTGCGGGAGAGATTGCGACTAGGAATCAGGAGTCAGGCACTCAGCTCAGAGGCCAGTGGAAGCACCTGGAAGGGTGTGAGGAGGGAGGGTTGACCATGGGGAAGGAATAGAAGCCGCTGGTATGACGTCACTGTGGAGGAAGAATGGGCAGGACTTGGGTGTTGACTGGAATTGAGGAGCAGGAGTGGGGTGCAAAGTCAGAAATGGGGATCCTGTGATTAGAGTCAGCTGTGGAAGGCAGATGAGAAGCCTGGCCAAAAAGACAGTGGAGGGATGGAGTAAGGCTCAAGTTGGGGTTCTGAGAAGTGCAAAGGAGGCAGAGGAAAACCTTACCAACGTGGGGTTTGGTTTTCAAAGAGCAGGTGGAGTTTTGCTGGGTTTTGAAGGTCAACTAGGGATTATCTGTGGGTGGACAAGAGAGGGAGGGCATTCTAGAAACGAGAACTGCATGCAGGGTTAAAGGTCAGAAGGTTCGATTGAGGGATAATAAGGGTGGGCTGCCATATCAGAGAATTCCAAAAAATAGACTTGGACCAGATTACAGACAACTTGGCAAATGGTCCCAAGGAACTCGGACTTGAGATGAGACCGATGAACAAATTTGAGAAGATGAGGAAAGTAAAAGAAGGGGCTTCTGAAGAGGTTTTACATGTGTCCCATTCACTTCTTGCTTGGGAATCTCCTTGGTGAAGTTTCTTCATCCTTCTCTCCAAAAGTTAAACCTTAGTCCTGTGCTGTGTATGAACTTCTGCTTTTCTACCAATCCCACCATGTTGTCATTAGTCACTTGTATGCCTGCCTTTCCTGTTAGAGTGCCTTTCTTATGTCTCATTCTCGTATTTCTGGAATCTCCAGTAACAGCAACAATAATACTAATTAATGTATTATTATATTATCAAGTAGAATGTCTTATGTATCTTACAAATGTTATCTCAAGAAGTCTTTTCAAAGCCCTATGAAGTCAGTACCTACTAGTAGCCCCATTTTAGAGATGAGGAGACTAAGGCACAGGGAAGTTACTTGTCCAGGGTCACACGGCTGGTAGCTAGGGGCCAGGATTTGAGTCTGAGTGGTTGAACTGCACAGCATACACTCTGCATTACTTTTATAACAGTAATAACACACAGGAGACATTTGGAAGGACCAGACATGGAGCAAAGTGTTTTACATGTAGTAGATCGTATAATCCCTCTCATTACTGTTCCCTTTTGACTGATGACAAAACTGGGCTCTTGTTTTATTTTTATTTTTAAAAATTTTTTATTTAATTTCAATTTAGTTAACATGCAGTGTATTATTAGTTTCAGAGGTAGAGTTTAGTGATTCATCCGTTGCCTACAACACCCAGGGCTCATTACAAGCACCCTCCTTAACGCCCATCACCCAGTTACCTCATCCCCCAACCCCTTGCATTTGGTTTTCAAAGATTTTTTTTGTTATTTTTATTTTTAAGTAATCTCTGCATCCAGCTTGAACCTGAAACTCACAACCCCAAGATCAAGAGTTGCACGCTCTTCTGACTGAGTCACCGTGGTGTCCTGGGGAACTGGGTTTTAAGCCATGTCTAAGTCATGGAGGAAGAAAGCAAAGGGCCTGGACCCGTGTCCCCAAACTCTTAGATACGGTTCCATACTCCCTCCCAGCATGCGGTGTGTGCTCATTCGATATTTATGGAATGAATAAATGTCTGAAGTAGAGGAAGGAGGAAAGGAGTGAGGGAGGAATGGAAGAAGAAACGAAGGGAGGAAAAAGGAAAGAAAGGCATGAAGGAAATAGCAGAAAATAGATCCAACAAGATGTAGCAATCAACCATCTCGTGAGCTGGCCTGGCACCGGTGATGCGAAGGTTACATTATGTAAATATTTTGAAAGAGGACTCCCGAGAGTGAAACCTCTAAATCAAAGGAAGCTTCACGAATGGGAAATTCCACCACAACACAGGCTGATGGGGAAATCCTTGAGAGTAGAAAGGGCTTCCTGGAGCGCAGGTATAGAAGCCAGGGATGGCTTTCCTCCCGGAAGTCCCGACACACTTCCTTGGAACAGTAAACTGTGACGAGTGTGGGTTCCTTAAAATCAGCCACACTCAAGAGGTACCTTCTTTTGAAACACTTCCCGGTGTTGGGTTGTTTGTAAGGGACACCAAACATCTCCTCTATTATTCCCTGACCCATACTGACCGACAAGATGCATGAGAACACAAATAGATTTCTTTCTTGCAGAAGGATAGTATTTGATTTTATAGACGTGTGTGTGTGTGTGTGTGTGTGTGTGTGTCCTGGGTTTCTCTACTGTTGTGTGCTCCAGGAAAGGGATGTGAGGGAGATCTGGCTGTGACATCTGTCACCCCCATGATTGTCACAGGTGATTTGGCGGTTCTGGCTGGCCAGGCAGGGGTCCCCTTCCTCCCTCACTGCTCCTTGTGAGTCCCTCCCGAAGCGGCGTGCTCTGTTGGAGAGGATGACCTTTGCCAATAGGGGAGGACTGCTCTTCGGTCAAGGGTATACAAGTAGCTGTGCTCCCCAGCTGCAACCTCCAAACAGGTTCATTTATAGAAGAATCTAGGGTAGTCGGGCTTCCAAGACTCGAGACGCATCCAAATGAGGCGCTGCCCGTGGCAGTCTGCCTTTCTTGGGAAAAAGAAAAAAAAAAAAAAGAAGGGAAGGCATTTCTGCAGGGTAGCCCGGCCTGCTGGAGGTACTTTTCTTAGGCTAATCAAGCCATGCCTGGTGGATTTCTCTACCACAGACAGGAAGACCTCAGTTGAGCATCCTGATAGGAACCATATTTTCCAAACCCCAAACGGGGTCACAGCATCAGACGGAGCACTGAGTTTTGCCTTATGAATGTAGTCATATGAACTTCTCACCACGGCACAAAAATGACATCATCTGTCATTACCCATTTTACGAATTGTCTTTATGGAAGGTAAAACGGCCAGATGTCAGGACTACCCAGGGCTAAGGGGACAAGAGATCCTTGCCCCTCCCCCTGCCCCCAACCCCAGAGCCAGTGGTCTTTAAGGACAGCAAGGTGCAGTCACAGGGATGGGGCCTCTCCCAGACATAGTGGGCCTTGGGGACACGGCATGGCTCACGATTCCTGTGGTAAATGAGCTCACCCTTGGGCCGCCGGCCGGTCTGCTCCTAGCTAGCTGCCAGCCTCTCGGCGGGGATCGTGAGTCAGCCCTAGGCTGTCACACTATCCAGAGGGGCCACAGATCTCGGGAGCCTCCCCAGACCCAGGGCTGCAGCAGGAAATCGTGAGTCAGCCCTAGGCTGTCACACTATCCAGAGGGGTCACAGATCTCGGGAGCCTCCCCAGACCCAGGGCTGCAGCAGGAAGCCTGCTCAGTCTAAGCCGCCGTTCTCCCTCAGTGCCTGGGGAAGGGCCTCCCGGTGGACCGGAATTCAGAGCATTGTTGAGAAACCCCTTGTCACACCCACAGCCAGCCCACCCCTGCTCTGGAAGGGAACTCTCTGCCCACACAGGGTGTCTCTGAAGCACTTCAGAGATATTACTGAATTAATCTCCTTTGTCCTCCACATAATTCCAGTGGAATTAGTCAGCTTTAATGGGTAGCATCTCATTCTACCTCCCTTTCTGCCTAGACGTACTGCGCCGGCTTCTTCCTCCAGGTCCCTTGTCTGGCAGCTCCCGGTCCGTGGCTGTTGGGCTGTGCGGTTAACCGGGGCAGGGCCACACTGGTTGAGGGGGTGTGAATGGGGGAATAGGGGAAAGGGATATGACAGAGGCCTACTAAGGCACGGGGGTGGGAGCCTCCTCATGTTTTAGCCCATGGAATCTTCCCCATAGTCCTCCAAGGTCGGAATTACTATCTGCTTTCTAGCAGAAGAAACCGAGGGTCAAGCAAGTTTTGTAATCTGCTCAAGGTCACAAAGCTGCTGAGGGGCAGAGCACTGATTCAAAGTGGAGTCCGTGTGATTCTATTAACCAGCCAGCAGGAGGCTTGTTTGGAAGAATCTGTATTCCTCACATTGTTTTTGTTTATTATTATTAAAAAAAAAAAATTCTTCCCCAAACCCCTCACTTTCAGAAACCTTCTGGACCGCATGACCCTGTTCCCAGGCATGGGGTGATTCTTGGTCATAGGATGATACAGTGTTGTGAATTGCAGACAGGGTGGGGTCACCCGCTTGACCAGCCAGGATGGTACAGAGATCCTACAGAAAGCCCAAGGTCAGGCACTGGCCTGCCTTCCAGTGCTCTGAGTGCAAAGACAGTCACTTACTAGGTTTGTCTGGCTACCGGCTCCCTCACTCCCCACTTCCCGGCCCTCTTCACTTAGTTCTCCTACCTGGGCCGCCAGCTTCTCCACTCTGTGCTCTCTCCCCCACAGTCTTTCTACTGGAGCTTTCTAAGCCAGCGTGGACTCACACAGCACCATCTTCCTTTTAAAGGTTGCCATGTGACCCAGCGATTCCGGTCTGGGTAGACACCCGGAGGAAATGCAGTCAGGATCCTGAAGAGCTATGTGCACTCCTGTGTTCATTACTCACAACAGCCAAGACCCAGGAACAACCCAAATGTCCATCAGTGGGTCAGTGGGTAAAGGAAATGCCGTATGTACAGACAGACGGGCACCATCCGGCCGGGAGGAAGAAGGGAATTCTGGCCTTTGGGACCACACTGCGCTAAGGGAACTAAGCCAGACAGAGAAAGACAAACACCGTATGAGCTCACTTGTACGTGGAATCTGAAATAACGAGACTCACAGAGTCGAGTGGTGGTGGCCAGGGGTCTGGTGGGAGCGGGGGAAGGAGGAGGGAGGGGGCAGCGTGGGGCGATGTTGGTCGAAGAGGACGGACCTTCAGTTACAAGATGAGTAAGTCCTGGAGATCTAACGTGCACCGTGGTTAGCGATTCTATACCATACCCTTGAAATTTCTTAAGAGGGTAGATCTCGGGTGTTCCTGCCACAGGGAAGGAGGGTAAGTATGTGAGGAGATGGGCTGTGAACCGGCTTGGTTGCGGTGATCGTTTCACAATGCGCATCCGAACATCACATCGCACGACTGAAACATACCCGGGTTTTGTCAGCTTTCTCTCCATAAACCTTCTCTGGCTCTCAAACCATCTCCAGGCGTTTCCCCTCCAGGCACCAGATTAAAGCCACTGCAGAATGGGCCCCCATCCCCGACCAGGCAGCAAGAATTCAGGCCTCTAAGCCTTTGCTGGTGTTATTCCTTCTACTGAGAAAGGCCTTCCCTCGCGTTCTGAACGGTGACCTCCTTCAGAGCTAGTTCAAACACGACTTCTTACGAGGAGACGTGCGCTCCCCATAACCCACTGTGGGGTTCTGACCGTGCTCCGTCGCCCCGTATTAGTGTCCGTCTTCCCCCAGAGGCCCGCAGCCCTCAACCCCAGGGAAGGGTTCGCTGGGGTGTTGCACGGGGGCCCGAACAGGGTAGCAAGTCATCGGCCCTATTAATAGTAAAAGCACCAGAGTTTTTGAACGAGCTGCTTTTGTTATAAATTGGAGTGGATTCAAGGTTATTCTTATAACAATTGTCATTTTCACTCACTTGCATGTTTTCCAGAGTAGACGAGAAAGGGGTAGGGTTGCATCAGCATCAGCTTTGCTGATAACTGTTCCGAGTGTTAGAGAAAAAAAAAATTGAGAAAGGGTCAACCAATCTGAAGGTGCATTCGTGGGCTGTGGCGAACCCGTGACACATGCGTGGTGCGTGTCTGCACGTGAATTAGTTACTTACGGATGTGTATGTGTGTGGACACATGCCGGTATTGGGGGCAGGGTGCCTATTTATTCACGCTAAAAAATACCCCTGGGTGAGAGCAACGATTATTTCCACCAGGTTGAAGGTCAACTGTGATCAAGATGGAACAGCATAGAAGATACGTGACATAATGTGCAAAGGAAAAAAAAAATGAAAATCTCCAACTATGTGTACATTACAGGTACACAAAAAGTCAATGCAAATCGGGCAGGAAGGCAAGCTAAGAAACTGGTGAGCTGTGATTTGTGAGATGATAAGGTTTAAGGTGAAGTTTTTTCTTATCATGTTTTGACCAGTATCTTTATCTTGGAGATCCATCTCCTGACTGCGGGTGGTCAGCAATGCTGTGACTCTTACTAGCCCATCTAGCTTGATGTTTCTAGAGTTACAGGGGTTGGGGGGTAAGAGACCACCTCATTTGCAGTCAGTAGACCTTGTGCCCACTCTCCTCAAAAAGGTCATTGATACAAACTCCTCCATGCTATCCATCCCACTTTTAGTCAGTAGCCCAAGTAATGCAGCCATCCTTTTGCTAATGCTCCGTTCTTTCCACCATGTCTTGGACCTCCTTGCCTTTGACCCAGCTCCTGACCTCCTGAACGCTCATCACTGAGCCCTCTGCAATTGCTTGTTCCACAGCCACCGAACCACAGGAGATCTCCCACTTTTCCTCCAGTGCTCCTCCCCATTCTCTCATAATGCAGGCCGACTTGTCCTGAGGACAACACATAACTTGTACCCCTCACCAGTCATGGTTGTTCATCTTCCACACCCAGTCCCAGGGCTGGAAGGTGTTGTCGCTGTCCTTGTTCCCAAATGCCATTCCCACAATATTGTTTCTCTGCCCCTGAAGGGCCGTGCCTTTGAGCAACAGTGCTTCCGGGATTCCCCACCATGTTGCCGCCATCTTCCAGCCGCCATTATCCCTTTCATCCACTGAAGATGTGGGCACCTGCCTTACTGCCTGCTTTCACTCTCACATCTCTGCTCTAGACCTGGTTGACGTCAGCATCTGTGTGGATGACTTATCCACCACTGTGGCCTCATCTGTGTCTTTCTTCCCCTTCCCGGTTAAGCTCCTCCCAAGAGTTATCTCTATGACTGTCTCCATTACTCTCACTCCCCTCTCTCCCCTCAGCCATCCCAAGCAGGATGTTGGCCCTGCATGCCACCAAAGCGAATCCAGTTTAGGTCACCCATGACCCTTATGTCCTCAAATCCAAGGGACATCTGTCCAGCCTCATCTTACTTGCCCTCTCCACAGTGACTGACACGGTTGACCATTCACTCCTTCTGGAAACACCCTTCCCTTGGCTTGGAAGATAAACTATTCTCCTGGTTTCTCCGCATCCTCTGCCAGTCTACCCCTCACATTCTCACTATCAGATGCTGATGTCCCTGTCCCCTTTGCTCTCCACAATCTCTTCCTAGGTGATCGTGTCCTTATATGTCCATCTCCACCCTCAGCCTCTCCTTTGAATTCTGGCCCACAAAACCAACTCTTGACCTGATATTTCCGTGTGGAAATCTCCAAGGCAAATTAAACAGGCCCCAAGCCAAATCCTGTCTCCCCAACATGCCTGGTTCTTTTGGTGTTCTCCATCTCACTGTCCACCTAGTCGTACAAGCCAGAAACCTGAGAGTCATTCTTGGTATCTCCTTGTCTTATACACCTTATCTGCAATTTATTGGCAAGGAGTATTTCTTTTCCTTTGTCAAAGTTTCTCAAATCTGTCTACTGCTCTTGATCTCCAACTAATGCCCTAGTTCAAGTCCAGAGTACTATTTGCAAGGCCTATCACTGTAGCTTGGACTATCCTATATTGAATATGAGTCTCTCCAATCATTTTCACAGAGCACCTATAGGCGTCTTTGTGAAATAGTCATCTACGTTACCTCTGCTTAAAACACATGATGACTTTCCACCTTTTTAGGAAATGACAACATCATTAATGTGGTCTACAGGTTTCCTTTCACCTTTCCCTTCATTTTGTTCTTTCTCTCCTTCTAGCCTTCTTTCCCTTCCCCCATTCTCCCCTGTTCCCCTTTGCCCCAGGGCCTTTGCACAGCAGATCCTTTGCCCTGAATGTTCTCCATACCCTTGGCTTAATTAACTTCTACTTACACTTCACATATTATTAGTGCAGACATCCGTTCCTGGGGGAAATCTCCCCTGACCTCCCAACAAGGGCAAATTTCCCTTTAATAAAGTTTCATAACATCATGCATATACTTCTTCATGGCACTAATAGCAATAGACATAGACAGTTATGCATGTCATGATTTGAGTAGTGGCTCTCTCTCACTCTCATTAAAGTTTTGTGGGGGAAGGAATGTCTGATTTTGATCAACATTAGATCTCTAGCACATAACATAGAACAGGAGCACCCAATGTAAAATAATAGCTTTTTTTTAAAAAGTTTTATTTATTTATTTTTTTTGAGAGAGAGCATGAGAGAGGAGAAGGTCAGAGGGAGAAGCAGACTCACCAAGGAGCTGGGATCCCGATGCAGGACTCAATCCTGGAAGTCTGAGATCATGACCTGAGCTGAAGGCAGTCGCTCAACCAACTGAGCCACCCAGGCGCCCCGTAAAATAACAGCTTTAATCATGATTTTTTATAGCCTTATTCTTTTACATAGCAGTTATAACCACTTGCCGCACATGTATTTATTTGTTTCTCATGTACTAAATTGAAAGTTCCACAAGTGCAGAGAATTTGTTACGTATTTATTCCTAACACCTGACACAGTGCCTAGCATGGGGCCGTCACTCCACCAGTATTTTTGCATAAACACTAAGTGCTTAATAAATGTTTGTTGAACGAATAAATGTACTCTGCACAATAACAAAACAACCACCTTCCTCAGCAACAGTATGGTATACAATTAGCCCATCTAGCTATTATGTACTTGCACGCCTATATTTGCCATAAATAAATCCACTACATAAAATTATAATGATAACTACCAAATTTACCAAAATAGCTACCTTATCCTAATTAAGATATTAGTTGAAAATTGACTATATTCAGCAGTAACTTGTTTATTTGCTTATCTACCATTAAAATAATTGCCTCCAGAAAAGGAACTTCAGATAATGATAAACATCCCATTCATAATTGCAGAGTAATATTTTAAGTAACTATTGAGTTATTGCTTGTCTCCAGGGTGTGTTCTCCTTTTCAGAGGCACTGCCAAATTTCCCTTCCAAAGGGTTTTACTAATATTCACAGCCACTGGTGGACAGGGAAATGCACGTTTCTCTCCAACAAAGAATGGGTTTTTAAAGAACAAAAGTGGCCATAGTGAGGGGTGGTTTGAACAGGTGGAACATGGTCGGCAAAGCCAGCAATCTAAGAGCTGAAATCCTAGAGGAGGCCACGGATACCTGCCTTTTTGTCTTGTGCCACAGCAGAGCAGGGAAAAGAGAGGCTCAGGATAAGGCTCCCACCCTCCCAGATTCTCCAAAACCTTACCTTATCTCTTCCTTTGGCAGTGGTTGAAGAAATCTTGGTCACTTGCGCCACCTGCTGTCCAGACTGGGAAATGGCTTGCCGACGTCCATGCCTCCGGAGGATTTTTGTTTCAATTTCTACCCAGTTTTCCTCCCCGTGCTTGACTTTTTTCCTTTCCTCCAAGAGCACACCTTCGGAGATATGGATGGAACAAAGGCCTAGCCTGGGAGGTTGCCTTTAGGAAAAAGGGCCCAGAGCTTCCACCCGTTGTTCTTATTTCTGGCAGTGTTTTAGATGATTGTTTCCAGTCAGCTCTCTGTTAGGCTCTGAGCAGGCCCTCAGGAACAAAGATGAATGAGATGAGATTTCTCTCCCCAAGGATGTCATAGTCTAGTGGGAGTGTCAGGCACGCAAACGAATAATTAAAATGCTGGTCTCATGGCAGAGACAATACGAGCTGCAGGGAAACGTAAAGCGCCCGCGGAATCCACAGAATCTGGAGGGCTTTTGGAGAGGGGACGAGATGTACCTGCGCTCTGAGCCCTGGGCGGAGGCTCGCAGGTGGGAAAGATTACTGTTCGGGGCAGACCAAACTGGCAAGGGTTTCAGCTTGGGTCTGGAGACCGAGGCCCATGTTGGGCACTGCGCTCAGCATGGAGCCCGCTCGCGAGTCTGTCTCCCTCTGCCCCTCCTGCTCCTGCTTTCCTGCTGTCTTTCTAAAATACCCAAATCTTAAAACAAAACAAAACAAAAACGAAACCTGGCAAGTTGCAAAACTGGGGAGGTCAAATATCTACAGACTGTTCTGGGAGCAGCAAAAAGTTGATAACTACTATGAGTAATTTGTTACACTCATTTGGTTTTTGGTTTTTTAGGCTTTTGGTTTAAGGCTTTATTAATTTGTCAGAGAGAGAGAGTAAGCACAAGTGGAAGGAGCAGCGGCCAGCAGAGGGAGAAGCAGGCTCCCTGCTGAGCAAGGAGCCTGATGCAGAACTTGATCCCAGGACCCTGGGATCATGACCTGAGCTGAAGGCAGAGCCTTAACCCATTGAGCCACCCAGGCGTCCACTTTCAGGCTTTTTGAGATGACTTTTTATGTGTATATTTGTGGATGGATACTCATATGTGTCTACGACTTCTTTCCTTTCTCTAAACATATTTTTAGACATCTCTCCATGTTGGTGAATCAAGACCTTATTCTTTTATCGTCTGTATGGTGTTCACTTGTGCTGGTCTGTCCTATCCCTCTTTAGTGGATATTTGAGGTGGTTTGCAGTTTTTTACCTTGTATGTCTCTTTATGGACATGTGCAAGGATTTCCTAGGAGGCATGTTGCTGAGTCAAAGGGTAACTACACTTAAACTTTTAGCTGATATTACTTAATGACCTTTGAAAACGCTTCTACCGATGTATACTCCTCTTATAGTAGCTAAGGTTAGTCACGTAAGCTAGTGAGCCCTTCAAATTTTTCCGGTTTAATCCATGTGCATGTTTTGCTCCCTAAAAGAATGATCCTGACAATAATCCTACAGGCGTGGAGTGACCTGTTTTTCACGTGGCAATAGCCGCCATCCTCTAACGCTACTAGTATTTATAG
This sequence comes from Meles meles, assembly GCF_922984935.1. NCBI lineage: Eukaryota > Metazoa > Chordata > Mammalia > Carnivora > Mustelidae > Meles > Meles meles. The sequence goes on from NC_060073.1 coordinate 48,718,876, forward strand.
GAGATGATGAACCGAAGCTCAGAGGAGCTGGGGTCTTGCCCGCAGTGGCCCAGGTAGTGAGGACCAGAACTAGAACTCAGACCTCCAGAATCCTAAAGCTCTCTCTACTACCCCGTTGCTAGGCAACACTTCTTCCTTTTGATTCTTTGCCAGTGCTACTTGTTGCCATGGTGCTGCTGGGACAAGGAACAGTGCGTTTGTCATTAAGCAGTGAGCTAGGATCTTAGCTCCTAGCAGGCAAAGGTCTTTATGCCCCTGTGTATGGGCGGCCAGAGAGGGGCCATGGGATGGATCTGGCTCATTGTCCTGTGTGTTTCATTGGGGGCCGATGTCTGTTTTCACCTCTGTCTACCAGGAACGCCTGGGCAGGAGTGCTATGTCGCCACGAATCAGCATCCAAGTCCAGTGTGTGCCTTCCCTCCTCAGTCTAGAAGGGATAGAGGTGTCCTTGGTAAATAGCGCCACGCTGGCGTCAGACCTGGGTTCAAATCCTGTCTCCGCCACTCTGCTGGGAGTGACTTACATTTCCTGATTCTCGGCTTTCTCATCTGGAGGGAGACCAGTCGTGCTCACCTCGTCAGGTTCTAGATGTGGACTGAATGAGCTCAGGGACACCAGTTACTTAGCTAAATGTCCAACACTCACCAGCGCTTATTAAGCATTCAGTACTATGTAGCTAATGCGAGCACTGTTATGTTTATCACCCACCCACCCAGACCTCTTGGGAGGCTTTGCAGTAGTCAAAGCGGTTCCAAAACATCTCGAGTATTCCATCACTCAATACCAAGCTGCAGGAGTACAAAAGCTCATCGTGTTCTTGTCTTTAAGAACGCTCATAAACAGGTTTTCAAAAGATTTGATGGAGTGAAGTTCTGTGCCTCAGAAACGCATTATCGGCCCCAGGAATGAGTCATCTGTAGTAGGAGGAAAAGTGAAACTGTTTTCCAAAGACGGCACAATGGAAATTGCACAATTCAAATGACTGCAATTGCCTTTTCAGCTGAATCCAGGGAAATTTTTTCTTTCATTCACTTGACTTTTTGAACGCCTATTATGTCAGGCTCCAAGCAAAGGGTGGAAAGATGAATAGAACATGGCCCTTGCCCCAGGGAGCTCGGGGATTAGCAGGGGAGACAGGCATTTAAAATAATTATAGCAATGTGATAGCTGCCGGTGATGGGGTTTGGGGCTGGTGCCGCGGGGGGGGGGGGGGGGGGGGCAGAGCAGGGAGCCCTTACGGGGCTGGGGTGGGCTGGGGGAGTGTCAAGAAAACCTTCCCAGAGCTGGAAGTGGCTGAGCAGTCAGACAGGGGGCAAAGGCACTCAGTGGGGGAACACGAAGGGGAAGCAGGAGAGAGAGTGGCGTGTTCGGACCCGGGCACAGGCTGCATGCAGGGTGTGCTGGGGACAGAGGTGCGAGAGGCAAGCCTCTTCACCTCATGTCTGTGCTGTGGTCAGGCTTCCTGCACCATGGAACTCCCACCTCCTAGACACTCTCCTTGCCCACTCCCCTTCTTGTAGTGCTCACCATTCTAGATCTGAGCCCCCTGTTCTAACCTCTGCTGGTGCACCCCTCCCATCAGCACGGAACCCAATTTTGGTTCCGAATATGAACCTTTGATGAAGGAACGGCCTCGTGTTTTCAGGTAAGGCAGAGCAAATGGCGTTGCCGGCCTGTGGCTGGCCTGGGAGGGAAAGACACCAGCCATCCACACCTGTGGCTTCCAGGGGGTCGCAGCTGCACCTGGGGGCGAGGTGCCATTTTTGGCTCTCCCAGCCCTCGTTAGGAGGAGATACCAAGTTGCCTTTTATCAGTTCTCCTGTGACATCGAATAAGCCAGCGAGTCCACAAAGCTGTCCTTGCTGGCATGGGGCTCCTCCTTGGAATGATCCCGTCTTCTCAGTGGGCACAGCTCCAGGAAGGATTCTGGACACATCCACAATGAACTGTCTCAGAACGACAAGGAGGACAGATGCCAGTGTGTGGCTGCTGGCCACCTGGATACCACCCTGAATGAACCTGCCCTGGCAGCCCCAGGCCGTGGACCACAGAACTCGCAGAAACACTGTGCCCAGGGACTAGGGTACCAAGGTCACCTCCTGGAGTGGTGCGACGCAGCCTCTCCACCCCAAGGTCTGGGGCTGGGCCCAGCAGGGCTAGGAAGGTACATATGCGTGTGCATGTGGGCAGAGTGGGGAGAGGAGCAGAAGAATACAGCCGCACCACATATGCCCCCCTCCCCCCGCCGCCGATGGTGCCTGCATGGTCAGGCTTCGGGACATCAACGACTGTGGTGAGCAGACTTCATGTTCTAACACCTGCATTTCCAGCCCACTGCAGATTGCTTTCGAATTCTGTTGAGTCTGGATGGACTCAACGCATGAAGTTTATCACAATCAGCCGTGTATTTAACCTTGGCTGGATGGAGGCTTGGCTCTCGTCTCCCTCCTGGAGCTCCTAGTCTAGCACAAGATGAGATGAACTGAGGAACTCCCCTACCCCTCCCTCACTATGCACAGAAATGCTTACTGCTAGTAACCTACTACTGTTTTCCTGAATGTATCCGTGGATAGTGTTGGTGAACCCTAAGCTCCCACTGTCTTACGCTTTGGAAACTGCCCTGTTAGGCAATTGTGTGGCGGGGGAGTGAAAAGAAGCCCAGGAATCCCATTGCACAGACTGGAAGGAGATCAGGGAAACTCCATGGTAGCCCCTCTGCTGCCTACCGTAGGATCATGGGCCAATGGCCAGAGTGTCCATATTCTCAAACAGATCTAACAATAGTGCCTATTTTAAGGTTGTTTCCAAAATTACTGAGATAAAACACACATAAAATACTCAGCACTCCACTTGCGTAAGTCAGCTCTCAGGAATATTAGCTATGATGGTAATGCTTTACTTTTACGGACAAAGCATTTCTAAGAAGGCGAGCACTTAGAAGAAGGGAGTCAAACACAAACACGGTCTGGGGCAGTGGCCATCACTACCGAGCACAATCTGGGCTAGGCGTGACTAACCAGATACACCCCTAGCCCCATCTTTGATTTTTAAAATGTGCAGATTCCAGTGAAGACTTCTTCAAAAAAAAAAAAAAAAAAAAAAAAAAAAAGCCAGGAGTGGAGTCATTGTGGTCGGCATTTCTCAACCATCTGAGAAATAACGGGTCAGACCAAACCTTGCTTTTCCATTCAAGTCCTGAGCTAAGGTCAGCGACCCCACGGCGACCGGCCAGCCAGGGTGGAGAACATCGGTCTTTGCATGCACTCTTTTCTTCATGGGAAGACCCCACAGCTGTGGAAATTCTGACCATAAATTTAGCCCTGCACTAATAGGACAGAAGGAAAATGGGAAGGTATACCTTATTTCCTGTCTGAGATCTAAGCAAAAGGCTTTTATTTTAAGGTCCTGAAGGTCAAGAAAGCTTTCTTTGCACCACTCCTGGGTTGGAAGGGTTGGAGGTTGTGTTCTTCCTGCTTCCAGGACAGTTATGCTCGATTGTCTGTTGGCAGCTGACCACCATTCACCATTTTAGCTAGGAAGCCTAGGTCCTAGAATATTCCAGAATCCCCTGCCAGGGTTCTGTGTCTGATTCTGCTCATCAGAGGTACTTGCGCAAGATTTGGAATGTGGAAAGTAGGTGGAGGCCATTGTGTTATTCCTCTGGCAGTGACAAGCAGGCGTGTGTGTGGCTTTTGCAGATGTGAGGCATTTCAGAGGTCCAGGCTTGCCTCTGGGGATCACTGACCCTGGGGCTGCAGCCAGCTGGATGATTGCTGGTTTCCTCGGCCTGCTGCGATTTCCTGCTTCTGAGACCCAGAAGGAAGTCTCTGAGCCAGCCATGGCTTCCCCTGACTTTTTTGTTTCTTTGGTCCCTTTCGACTGTTCCGCAAGCATCAAATTCTCTGGACAGAATCCCTTCTGCTTAAAATATCCAGAAAGATATTTCTGGTTCCCTAACCAGTAGAAAGTGACTAGCTTGAAACGTCTTACTGGCTGGACTGAGAATTTGGGATTTAGGGTTTTTTCCCCCCTGTGTTATTGAGTGCTTGCTAAAGAAGTTCAGGCAAATGAATGATCCTTGAGCCTTATTTCTGGTCCAATGACCTAAACCTGTGCTTTATTTCCAGGAAGTAAAAACAGAAACCCAAAGATAGATCCTCAGGCTTTCTATCAGTTTAAAAACATGTTTTAAATCTGTAAATACCCATGAGTTACTATGATTTGATAATCATCGCATCCAACCCACCACTAATATCCTTTTGGGAAAAAGCCTAATTTAATTTTATGCATAAAGACCATTATAAATGCATTACCAGGTACAGAAATGAAAGAAAAAGCACACCCATATTGAAGCATCCTGACAAATCAAGTTGTTTTGATTTTCTTGTTCCTGCTTGTCTTATCCACAGGCATAAGTAATTTTATGTATTACTAACGATCGCACTAAGTATTGTGAAAACACAATTTATGATCCACGTTTTGCACTTAAGAGTGCATTAATAAAATTTCCATCTTGTTATGTAGACTTCCTAACTGTCATGTTTAATTACTTCGTTACCTTTAGTTGAGTGGATTGATCATAATTTACTAACCTTTTCCCCCATGGCTGAATATTTAGGCAGGTTCTAATTATTTTGTTAGTACGCTTACTGCTTCAATGAACATCTTTCTGCTTCTGTTGATTAATCTTCTCAGGAAAAATTCCCACGAGTAGAATTTCCAGGCCAGGAAGCCTCATTTACACGTCTGGAACGGATTTCCACTCTCATCTCACCTCATCGCCCTAGATTTTATGCTCAATTAGTTACCTGAATAGGCCAGAAGGAAAAATGGGAGGAGTTGGAGAGCCTGGAGTTCTTCTAAAGCTAAGCAGAGACTGGGAAGAGACTCCAGGATCCGGAAAGACACAGATGTCACTGCAGTCTCTGAATTAGTCAGAAGCAGAGACAAACACCCCCAAACATTTTACATAATGAATATGTTAATTTCTCACGCAGGGATTGGCAGGGCCAGGGACCTCCAGAGTTACTCAGGCTGTTCCACACGCTGCCAGGGCGGTTGGCACCCTCTTCGTGCAGCCAGCAGATGGAGCAAGAGAGCGAGAATCACGTAGGGGAGTCTTCAGAGACAGCCCCTGGGAGTGGTCTCCGTTCTGCTCACAGTCCCATTGTTCAAGTCACAAGGCTTCACTTAACTGCAAGGCAGGCTGGGAAGTGTAGTTCCGGTGTATGCCCAGGAGGAAGCGGGGCGTGCAGATACTGATGTGTACAAGCAGTCTCTGCCAGAGCCCTTTTCAAACTTTAGCCAAACAAGCTTGAGTACAGAAAGGGCCAGCATCAGAGAGCAGTGCACACGCTTTACACGCAGGATAATGCAAACAGAATGTTCCTCTCCAGAGGCTGGCAGGGCGGTGTTTTGTTTTTGTTTTTGTTTTAATGAATAAATTGATTTTATCCTCATTTTTAAAAAGTTTTATTTCATCAAGTCTTTTTTATTAGTTTCAGGTACAATACACAGTTCTATACATTACTCAGAGCTCATCACAGCAAGTGCCCTCCTTCATCCCCATCACCTGTTTCACCCATCCCCCCCACCCACCTCCCCTCTGGTGGCCATCAGTTTGTTCTCTACAGTTCAGAGTCTATTTCTTGTTTTTTCCCTCTCTCTTTTTTTCCTATGCTCGTTTGGTTTCTTAAATTCCACATATGAGTGAAATCATATGGTATTTATCTTTCTCTGACTGACTTATTTCACTTAGCATTATAGTCTCTAGCTCCATCCATGTTGGTGCAAATGGCAAGATTTCATTCTTTTTTATGGTTGAGTAATGTTCCGTTATATATGTATGTATATAGATATATAGATATATCTATATATCTCTATCTATCTTTAGATATATATCTCACATCCTCTTTATCCATTTATCTATTGATGGACACTTAGGTTGCTTCCATAGTTTGGCTATTGTCAATAATGCTGCAATAAACATAAGGGTGCATATAATCCTTTCCAATTAGTGTTTTTGTGGTTTTTGGGTAAATACCCAGTAGTGTGGTTACCGGATTGTAGGGTAGTTCTATTTTTAACTTTTAAAGGAAAATCCACGCACACTGTTTCCACAGCTGCACCAGTTTGCATTCCCACCAACAGTGTACAAGTGTTCCCCTATCTGCACATCGTCCCCAATACTTGTTGCTTCTTATGTTGTTGACTTAGCCATTCTGACAGGTGTGAGGGGATAGCTCATCATCGTTTTGATTTGCCTTTCCCTGGTGATGAGCAATGTAAAGTGTCTTCTCATGAGTCTGTTGGCCACCTGTATGTCTTCTTTGGAGAAATGTCTGTTCATGTCTTCTGCCCATTTTTAAATTGGATTATTTATTTTTTGGCTGTTGAGTAGCAGTGATGTGTTGAGATGCAGTGATAAATGCTATTTATCAGCTACGTCATTTGCAAATATCCTCTCCCATTCCGTAGGTTGTCTTTTAGTTTTGGTGGTTGTTTCCTTCACTGTGCAGAAGCCTTTTATTTTGATGTAGTCCCAATAGTTTATTTTTGCTTTTGCTTCCCTTGTCTCAGGAGACATATCTAGAAAAATGTTGCTATAACCAACGCCAGAGAAAGTACTGCCTGTGCTCTCTTCCAGGACTTTTATGGTTTCGGGTCTCCCTTTAGGTCTTTAATCCATTTTGCGTTCATGTTTGTGTATGGTGTAAGAAAGTCGTCCAGTTTCATTCCTCTGCATATAGGTGTCCACTTTCCCTATACCATTTGTTGAAAAGACCGCCGTTTTCCCATTCCATATTCTTGCCTCTTGTGTTGATGGATGCTGGTGGTTTTAAGCAATGGCTACAGGGTCACACAGATCCTGTGATTCCCCCCCCCCCCCCCATAGTCAACACAGGAAGAGGAACAAAGGAGTCACTTTTGACTCTTCCCTGGATTTCAGGGGAAGCAGACACTAGTAATATTATTCGCTAACCTCCTACTCCTTTTCCTTCCCTAGCTACAGCCTGGTTCCTTCAGCTCTTAAACTTCATCAGCTCATTCTGGCTCCAGGTCTTTGGTCTCATGTTTCCAGTGTCCTCAACTCAGACCTTCCTTCTTTATTTATTCAACATTTATTAAGTGCTGGTCATTGTGTTAAGAACTTTGTAAATGTAATGGGAAGAAAAACATATTGCTGTAATTTGAGCTTGTCATCCTAAAATGGTGCCAGAAACCCACTAAGGGGTAAACACTTTTTGTTCTGGATGCACCTTAATGGATTTGTTTGGCTATAAATGCAGAAGCTTTGCAGAGCAGAATCAAACGGGAAGAGCTTTAGCAACAAATGGAAACTGGGCGGGGTTGGGAGAGAGAAAAGATTGCTCTGGGAAAAGGAAAGAGTTTAAGGAGAACTTGGAGCTGTTTTTTGGTGGGTCCTCAAGAAGTTACTGGAGATAAATGTTTCTGCCCTGGCTGTGCTTTAAAATTACCTGGGGCGGGTGGGGAGCGTGCCTGGGTGGCTCAGTGGGTTAAAGTCTCTGCCTTCCGCTCAGGTTATGATCCCAGGGTCCTGGGATCGAGCCCCGCATCGGGCTCTCTGCTTAGCAGGGGGCCTGCTTCCCCCTCTCTCTCTCTGCCTGCCTCTCTGCCTGTGATCTCTGTCTGTCAAATAAATAAAATCTTAAAAAAGCCAAACCTTTAAAAAATAAAATAAAATTACCTGGGGGACTTCGACTTCTAAGGCTTTAAAAAATAAATTTAAAAACTTGAAATCTAGTGAATTTACAGAAAATTATACAAATCATATATGTGTACAGCCTGCTGGGTGTTCACAAAGTCAACATACCTGTGTAATCATTACTCAGATAAAGAACATAAATATTACCAGTATCCAGAAGTCACCTTCCTGTCCCCTCCTGGCACAACCCTATTACTCCAAGATAGCCACTATTCCCACCTCTAACACTATAGTTTAGTTTTGCCTGCTTTTGAATTTTATAAAAATGAAATAGTAAACTATGTATACATTCTTATTGGACTTCTTTTTTCCAACATTATTTTTGTGAGATTCAGCCACATCGATGCAAGTAGCATTTTTATGCATGTACAGCATGAATCTAGCAAGAATGTGTAGTATGGCTATTCCTCAATATTTTCGTCCACATCTGTGTCGTTTCCAATGTTGGCTATTTTTCATATTGCTGTTTGAACCCTTTTTAAAAATGCTTAAATTGCAGAAAAATATATATAACCTAGAAATTGCCAGTGTAACCATTCGAAGCATATAATTCAGTGGCATTAATTACGTTCACTATCTACTATCTACTTCCAGAATATTCTTTCTTTATAACGACTTTATAGAGATTAATTCACATACCATACAATTAACCTATTTAAAGTGTGAACTTTAGTCATTTTCAGAGTATTCACAGAGTTGTGAATCATTCCCACAACCAATTTTAGAGCATTTTTATCACCCCCCAAAGCAGTCGCTCTCCGTTTCTGCCTATCACCCCCTCCCCCAACCCACATATCTGCCCTAGGCCACCACTAACCTACTCCTCTTCTCTATAGATGTATAAATGTTTCTATTCTGGACATTTCATATAAATAGAATTATATATGGTTAGGTCCTTTGTGACTGGCTTCTTTCATTTCATGGAACATTCTCAGGTTCACCTACGCTGTAGCGTGCCTCCGTACTTCCTTTTTATCACTGAATCATATTCCATTGGATGGATAGAAACACTGTATTTATTCGTCTGTCAGTTGATAGACATTTTACAGATGTACATGATAGGATCTTGAAAGTCAGTTTGTTCTGTAACAATAGATTTTAAAAAACAGCCCTCCCCCCACCCCACCACGTTCACACCTGTCCCCAGGGATCTGCAGAGAGAGAACATCCTTGGAAGAAGTCGGGCTGGGGGCACTTTGAAGACTAAATTTGGAGCCGTGTAGGGAGCTGTGGCTTCTTTAGTGAAAAACGGCCAAACTGGGGTCTGTGGTCAGCTCAGGGAGTCGGCTGGAAGTGCGGTCAGCGTCTCTGCATGTATCCCTTATCCCTCACTATTGCCGTAAGCTTGTTCCATCAGCCATGCTATGAAGCCACGGCAAATGCTCTCCATGCAGGCAAGCCAGGATCTTCTTGAATGTCACCCAAGAGAAGGATGTCTGCCTGTGACACATAACCTTGCTGACACCCCTGTGGTACCTGCAGGCCCTTTAAAACAAAGGTTGGTTTTCTTAACAGGCTGAAGGGTGGTTGTAGCTTGGAAAAAACCTGAAACCCAGCACACATACTTGGGGGAGATGAGATGGCGGAGGACCACATTCCCATTATATAGATGGGAAAACGGATGTTTAGCGTGGTTAAAGGATTAGATCGAAATCACAAGGATAGAAAGTGATGGATCGGTTGCTTTGAGTACCAACCCTATGTCTTTAGGCCATCCACCACGCCACCTGACGAGTTAGTGGTACAGGTAGAGGAAGGCCCCTATACTCTAAATTTTTCACACGGCCCAGTGCAAATCTACTTTAAGCCCATCTCCACACCGCTGTGTGCTATTTTTTTTTAAAGATGTTATTTATTTATTTGACAGAGAGAGATCAAAAGTAGGCAGAAAGGCGGGCAGAGAAAGAGAGAGGTTCGGGAAGCAGGCTCCCTGCAGAGCAGAGAGCCCGACGTGGGGCTCGATCCCAGCACCCTGAGACCATGACCCGAGCCGAAAGCAGAGGCTTAACCCACTGAGCCACCCAGGCACCCCTGCTGTGTGGTTTTTGAGGCTGACCTTTGTGGATTGCATCAGAGGGCTCCTTGGGTTTCTGGCTTCTAGCTGTGTTTGGCCAGTGCCAGAGGCCGAGGGCAGGAAGGGAGTGTGGATGGGTTACTCATTCCCCTGAGTCTCCTTCTGCCAGGCCTGGACTGGCTGAATCTCTAGGCGGGTAGCTACAGCTCTGCTCCCATGTCCCTTTCCTACAGTATTCTCTCTGGGTCTGCAACGTCTCCTTCCCTTGTCCCTTTAGCCTGCCATGGCAATGCTCCCCCCCCCCCCCCCCCACTCCAGGGCACTTCACCATGTTTGTGGTTTCCTTTAACTCTCCTCAATGATCCCTTCCCTCACTCTCTTTATTCAACCTGTTGGGTGGAGGGTAACATCCGCTCTTTCTTGGGACCTGAACAATCCTACCAACAGCCTCTGTGCTCACTCAACTTGGCCCGGCCCTGGGATTGGGCGAGATTGAAAATTGGAGGAAGAAAAGAAAGGGAGGGACCAGATTTCCAACCAGGACATAGAATTTGCTCTGCTGTCCAAAAGCCTGACCAGCAGCTCCTCGGTGGGTCTCCAGCCCCACCACCGGGTCCTTGCTCTGCACCCTTCTGTCCCCACACGGCTGCAGCCTCTGCCCACCCCTGCTAGCACCGGCCCAGAGCTGAGGAGTCCCTGCTGTTCCTGCTCAGCAGGTGTGGGAGGGGGACAGAAGACCCAGGAGACCCAAGGTCTGGTTGGAAACTGGGGTCGGGTGGGTTTTTCCAGAAACTCTCTGCATATACTTCGGTCACAACCGTGTGGTATTTTGGATATTTTCAATCAAGAATAATGTTCAAAAGTAAATGAATTTTGTGGTGGCTGGGACCTAACATTGTTCCCAGGGTGACATGTTCCAAATACATGCCAGCCAAGTACCAAAGACAAAAAAAGTCCTCATTTACCAGGTGAAGACAGAACACAGGTAACTGATGCCCTTGCCATTTACACCAACTCAACGCGGGATCCTCAAGTTTCCTAAATCACACCAAAGCTGCCCCAACTCTTCTTTCTCTCCCTCTCTCCCTTCCGAGGAGACCTCCCAGCCACTCTTTGACAGCCATTTAGGGACGAGTGGCGTGGGCCCATCAGTCAGATGATGAACTCTGCCCTGGTGACCTCGGTCAGACTTTGCTACTTCTCCTCTGGCGATCTAGCCGTGGCTGGAAGAGCAGTGCTTGGAGGCTGCCTGGTTTCTGTCTTCTTTAGTTCTGCTGAACTCCTCCAGCAACACCAGTCCCCAGTAGTTAAACATTCATGCCCTGTGACGTCAGATGTGCCTTCTAAGTGGCCCTGGCCCCGTGATGCAATTCACGGGCAGCACTTTGGGCCCGTGGTCTGCACATATTCAAGAAGATCCTGGCTTGCCTGCATGGAGAGCATTTGCCGTGGCTTCATAGCATGGCTGATGGAACAAGCTTACGGCAATAGTGAGGGATAAGGGATACATGCAGAGACGCTGACCGCACTTCCAGCCGACTCCCTGAGCTGACGGGGAAGGGGAACACAGGACTAGAAGGCCGATTGCAAAGTCCCAAACAAAGGTGCTTCAAGTCAGCATTTGAATGGCCATCTTGTCTTTAGTGTACGTTGTGATCGATTTTGTGTTTGAACGTGTGTCTGAAATGGCTCTCTGAAATGAGAACGGGTATCTATAAATATATGGGTATGTCTGCTTCATAAATTGTCAGGTTATAAGCAAGTTGGAGGCACCGTGGCACAGAGGAAAAACTGTTAGCTTTCTCACCAGACAGCCAGAGTTACCATCTAGGAACTTTAACTGGTCTGCTGTGTGTCCCTGGCAAGGTTACTTAACCTCTCTGAGCATGTTTCCTCAACTGTGAAGTAGAAATCACAACACTTTACTTATATCACGAGGCTATAGGAAGTATTGGACGCGTCAAGCACATAAAGCGTCTACGCATTGCCCGGCATTGTTGAAGGTGTTTGTAAATGGTAGACAATACAGTTAGGATGTCCTCTAAAACATAAAATCAATCTGTGGATATTGGCTACGTTGACTGTGAAGAACAGTAGAGGGCAGACTTTACAAGGTTATTTGCTGTCTTTCAACTCCTGTTCCAAGAGGCAAGCCAGAATTCCAGAAATGACTTTCTTAAATGCTTTGGCTGAAAGATGCTTCTATTGCTACTTATAATTTCTTCACAGACCCTGGGGCTCTCTTGTTTTGCAAGGATCCCAAAGGGGAACATGGGGCAATATTTAACCAACAACTTTCATCACCAGGACGTGTCCGCCTGGTCTCCGGGTTCCAGTGGAGCATTTTTGACGGGTTACTCAGACCACTTTTCTGCCTTTCATAGATTTAATGATAAATCGAGGAAATAAAAGATGCCGACTTTATTTCAAATTGCATCATGTCAAAATAGCGTGAAGTTTGTGACTAGAATCCTCATGGGATACAGAAAGCCAACTGGCTGCTGACTGGAGATCAGGGTACATTTAATTCACAATTGGGATTGTGGTGGGTGTGAATTCCATTCCATGACGAGAGAATAAATGGGCATTTAATAAATATCTGTGGAAATCAGGAGATGTTCTGAAGTATGAATGTTTGTTTCATTGTACCCTGCCACCCTCAGTGTCTGAGGGAATTAGCTTCACTCATCCTTCACAGCCCTAAGTGATTCGGTCGCTTGACCTTTTTAATAATTTGGAGACAAAAAAATGGCATCTCAAGTTGCTTACAACTGATTTTCTTTGGTTCCTGGAGATGAACCAAAAAATCTCTCCCCCTGCAGATTTGAACATTTTTTTAAAAAAAGATTTTATTTATTTATTTATTTGTCAGAGAGAGAGAGAGAGAGAGCACAAGTAGGCAGAGTGGTAGGCAGAGGCAGAGAGAGAAGCAGGCTCCCTGCCGAGCAAGGAGCCTCATGCGGGACTCAATCCCAGGACCCTGGGATCATGACCTGAGCTGAAGGCAGAGACTTTAACCCACTGAGCCACCCAGGCATCCCAGATTTGAACATTTTTGAATACTAACCACGTGCTATGTGATATGCTAGGAAAATGACAGGCAGAGAGAATTGGGTCATGTATGTTTTCCAAGAATGATAGCAATGATGTACAATGAACCTCTTGAAGAAGTTAAGGAAAACAAACAAACAAACAAACAAACCATCAGTACTCAAATAGAAGATTGAGCCAAAGATACGGTCATTGACCAAAGATTGATCTAGATATGATCAGATGTTTCTCCTTTTGTCCTATGATAAACAATGTTGTTATAGGACAGAAAGGCTAAATTGCATTTTTATATATGGTTCTATCCCCCCAAGTTATGTAATCCAACACTGCACACCCTGCTTCTCTCTCCCCCACTTCTCCCTTACCCCCTAACCCCCTCCCCCTCGCCCCAGCAGCAGGTGCAGAGGACAGCCATTTTGCTTTGCTGAGCTGGGAGCTTTGAACCTGAAGGTAGCGGAGCAGTTTCCTAAGCAGGTGGTTGGAGTTGCCCCGAGGGCACAAATATCAGAGAAGGGGGTTGTGAGAGAAGAAAAACGAGTGAGTTGAGTTTTGGAAAGACGGAGAAAGAGGATTAGAGAGGATTTGAAGACAGTTTTGATGTCTAAACCAGGGCTGCACACACTGGTTGTGGGCTATTTGTTGTCTGTCTGGGCTGCACTAATTGCAACAATTGAGAGCAAGCATTTAGAAACTTGAATAGAAATTTGACATTGCTGCGAGACCCAGTGTCTTGTTGAGCAAGGGTAAGCCACATGCTAGTCTCTCGCAGAAGGGCCACATGACAGTGCTCAATATTCCAAGGGTATTTTATCAACTGTGACTCAAAAGTGCATAAAAATTGGAGAAAAATGAAAGATTATAAAAATGAACTCTTAGTGTTTCTGAACTATTAGAAGTCATTTGAGCCAACTTTTAAAAGATGTGAATTGGGTAACCAGACTTGCGTATTCATCTGATATTTTGACAATTTCGGTCATCGTGATACTCTCATGCAGGGAGATAATGCAGCAAATTTTTTTCAATGGTAGATCAGATTGAGGGGTATTAAAAAAAAAAGTTAGAAGCTTGGAAGAACAGTTTCCACTGATTGTTAGAGCATGTTTCATGTAATTACACCGATCCACCGAGGGCTGATCTGTTACTGCACATTTGTGAAAAGTTATCACTTGAATACTTGTCAAATCTGAAAGTATGTTTCCAAATGTTACTTTCTATCAAGTGAAGGCCTCTGCAAAGACAATGCACAGATTTTTAAATTTAACCTCAACTCTAAAGGATTCATTGGAGATGGCAACTGTTGAAGATGGCAACTGTTGAAGGACTCTTTTTTTTTTTTTTTAATATTTTATTTATTTGACAGAGAGAAATCACAAGCAGGCAGAGAGGCAGGCAGAGAGAGAGGAGGAAGCAGGCTCCCTGCGGAGCAGAGAGCCCGATGCGGGGCTCGATCCCAGGACCCTGAGATCATGACCTGAGCCAAAGGCAGAGGCTTTAACCCACTGAGCCACCCAGGCGCCCCTGTTGAAGGACTCTTGAAGATGAATTTTGAAAATACATCTTTGCTTACCTAATTTGGCGTGAAGTTAGAAAGGAGTATCAGGTGCTTCCTGAAACCGCCTTACATCTCTTCCCCCATATTGTCAGCAGACCCTGGCAGAACGATTTCTCTAGTACGAGTGCTAGAAAAACAAAATATGGAAAGAGTTTAGGTACACATTATCCCCCTGTGAAATGTGTTCTCAATCTAACCCAGATCAAATAAATTAATGAAGAAGAAAGTTCATTTTTTTACATTAAAAAAGCAAATACTTACACTGTTACATTATTCATTTAAGGTGTGAGTATAGAAGTCTAATACAAGGAAAATTATGGGTAAGATTTGCTATTTTACTTACAATTGCTTATTTAGTTACAGTTACGGAATGACTAAACTTCCAAGCATAAATGATTTTGTTAATCCCTATATGCACAATTTCAATGTTGCAAAATTCTTGTGGTTTTTCCTTATTGCCCGTGTTGCTTTAGTTCTGATGATATTTATTGAAATTTAGTGTTTGTTGAATCTAACAATAAAAATTAGACTTGCATGATATGGATTTTTAAATTTCATTTTTCTAATTGCTCATTTTTATTGCATTTTAACCAAAGTGTGAGTCCATGAGGTACTGGAGATTTTAAAACCCTGGTCCTTCAGCACAAATGGTTTGAGAAGCCTCCATGACACTACTCATGAGGGTCTTCATGAGAAAGCTCAATAGAGTGTGCCAGTGAGAGCCTGCGTTAGCAATCAAGGCTTCCGGAAGGCATTTACATTTAATTTCCGCATAAAGGAAAAGCAGCCAGGTTTAAAAGCGGCATCACACATATTGCCATTCTAATCTCAGACTGCAGTTAGTATTAATTCCTCAGAATGCATCCAAGGAGTGGAAGGCTAATACATTACATAAATCAATTTCAAAGTTGGAAATTTCAAAGTAGAAATTTCCAGAATGACCTCCCGTGCTTACTGCCTGCCTTCCTGGCTCCCTTTGGGTCTCTGCTGGCTGCTACCTTCCCCCTCCCAAGCACCCTTGTAGCACCACAACCCTCACCGCCCCCCCCTCACCCCCCCCCCCACACACACTGCCAGCACCCAAGTCTTCCGCACAGACCAGCACTGATGCCCTCCCTTGCCTTTGGTGACCTCTCCTCCCACTCCTGACTCCTCATCTTTTTATTTTTTTTTTTTAAGATTTTCTTTATTTATTTGACAGAGAGAGAGAGAGAGATCATAAGCAAGCAGAGAGGCAGGCAGAGAGAGAGGAAGGAAGCAGACTCCCTGCTGACAGAGAGCCCGATGTGGGGCTCGATCCCAGGACCCTGAGATCATGACCTGAGCCGAAGGCAGAGGCTTAACCCACTGAGCCACCCAGGCACCCCTTGACTCCTCATCTTTAATCTCCTTCACCCTCTGCCTCTTTTCTCTCTACCTTCTCGGAAGCTATTCTCTTCCCGCTCCTTTGCTTTCCATCCCCTTGTCGGGAGCTCTTTCAAACTCACAGGTCCCCGTGCCCACTCTTCACATTCATCTAAGTCTCATAGCAGCAGACACAAGGTTTCCAAAATTCTGATTTTCATTTCACAGCTCAAATTTTGATAATGATTTTTTAAGTTAGTTGGTTTTCTTTTTTTTTTTTTTTTTTTTTTTTTTTTTTTTTTTTAAAGATTTTATTTATTTATCTGACAGACACAGATCACAAGTAGGCAGAGAGGCAGGCAGAGAGAGAGAGGGAAGCAGGCTCCCTGCTGAGCAGAGAGCCCGACGCGGGACTCGATCCCAGGACCCCGAGATCACGACCTGAGCCGAAGGCAGCGGCCCAACCCACTGAGCCACCCAGGCGCCCCAGTTAGTTGGTTTTCTTGAAGTGAGAGACTCACCATAGTCATGAATTTTTAAGAAATTGCCGAATACCTCGCTCTGAATGACAATAGTTTACCAAGACTTCCAGTGGCTCTTCATGGAATAAGCAGCTCATAGAGATCTTTTGTCAAGTCGTGCCAGTGTACATGTCCTTTTCCCGGGCATGCAGCGTCCTTATGCGCCTTCTTCAGCAGGGTCGTGGCTGAAAATAATCTGCTTTGTCTTTACATTTAGCTTCAAATATTCCTAGTCTTTAGGCCTTAAACTGTGGTGACTTTATTTTCTGAATCTCAAATCAGAATCCATGGTTTGAAAAAGGATTTTTGTTTATTTTAAAGATTTTATTTTTTTTATTTGTCAGAGAGAGAGAGCGAGAGAGAGAGAGAGAGCTGAAGCAGGGGGAGTGACCGGCTGAGGGAGAGAAGCTGGATCCCTGCTGAGCAAGAAGCCTGAAGTGGGGCTCGATCCCAGGACCCTGGAATCAGGACCTGGGGCAAAGGCAGAGGCTCCATAGACTGAGCGACGCAGGTGCCCCTTGAAAAAGGATTTTTATGCCAATTTGAGGTACAAGAGGCAGGCCAAATGGTAGGTGTTTCTATGGCTTTCATAGTGTGACTGACCACACAACATTTGAAATTGGAACTCTTAAAAATCCCCGACAGAAGCTAACAATGACGCTGGCCAGAGCCGAGTGCCTCCAGGAAGGTAATGGCAAGTGATGGGACCACGTTGGTGTCCCACTTGAAAATGGGGATGCAACTCCTTGAATGTCAGATCCAGCATCATCTAATTTAAGCTGACATCCCATAATGGGGCTGCTTAGAACTGCCTCATCAACTTTGTCAACAGGCACAGAAATACCAAGTCATAGAACAGTCTGGTAAAGATCACACCTGCTCTACTCCCTTTGCATACACAGGTGATGAACATTGGTACTAGAAATACTGGGTAGACTAACTATGTGTTTGGGAGGTGGATCTGATATGATCATGTGATCACAGGTACCACCTGTTGGGGAGACAAGACTCATAATTAATCCATGATTGGTGGACAGGTGAAAAAATGGGGGCATTGTCGAGGGGGGGAACTGATTACAGTCCTTATGCCTCGCCCAGCTGGATGTATGAAAACACAGGCACGCCCCAACATATGGTTACTAGCTTGAGGGAAGGGAGAGGATTATAAGATACAAACGATAAATGGACTCCACAGCTTCCCTGTGTGGTCAGTATGGGAGGAGCTTAATTTTTAAGTTTTCTTAAAAAATGTTCATGGTGAAAGGGGTCTTTTATCTTTAGTCCTAATTTTGTCTTTGGGACGTTTGAAGATCTGGCCAAATATGCCACTGCTTTATTCCCTCAAACAGGAATCATAAATATTTCTACCCATTTGCTTTTTTTCTTCAAGAAAAAGATTAAAGATTTTATTTTTAAGTAATCGCTACACCTAATGCAGGCTTTGAACTTACAAGATCAAGAGTCATTTGTCCTACCGACTGAGCCAGTAGAGCTCTCCTGCCTTTTTTCAATATATGTATATTAATTGATGTTTGATGACAGCTTGGAGATAATATATATATTATTATGATTATATATGAAATAGATAACTGTATATTATATATATAATTTATAATGATATATAAATACATTTATATAAATATTTATATATTTATATTTATATAAATAGTGTATTTATATAAATATATATACCAATATATTTGGTATATTCTAATGTCAAGTGACATTTAGTGAGCTACTACATGTTACCCATTTTAAGTGCACTGCTTGTGTTAACTCATTGAAGCCTTGCAAAATCCTACAAAATAGAAACTATTACAGAGGAAAAAACTGAAGCAGGGGGTGATGAAGGGACCCGTCCAAGGGCATACCACTAAAATAAGGCATTGCTGAGCCTACCTAACTGTCTGATTCCAAAGCCTGTGTTCATCCCCATTTTGCTTTACTGTAGGTAACATGGGAAGAATGTAAGACAAGATAAGACCCATGTCTACAGCCAGCTCCATGGTAGAACTAATGTGTGACTTTGGACAAGGCATATAATCCTTTGGTGGTAAGTTTTCTCATTTCTAAAACAGGAATAATAATATCTGCCCTACTAAACTCTTGTGGTTGGTGAGGATAAAAAGATGATGGCCTCCTTGAGAGAAAGAACTGTAGGATTTATAACTGTAATTTGAGCTCAACCACAGTACTTAATAGAGAATATTTTAATGATGACACACAAACATCAATGAATGAATGAGCGAGCCAGTGATTATATGAAATGATGGATGTGAAGACACCTTGAAAAACTGTAGACCATATTATATGGGCTTGTTCTTAACTTGCCTATGAAGTCCTGCATGAAAATTTTTTCATGAAGTAATTAGTTAAACTTTTTGTTTTGAGGTCATTGTAGATTCATATGCAATTGTAAGAAACAAAACAGAAACCATCCCATGGTTTTCCTCAATGGTAACATCTTGCAAAAATTATAGTATGATGACACAACCAGAATATTAACATTGATACAGTCAAGATACGGAACATTCCATCCCTACAATGATCCTTTATGATGCCCTTCTAAGCCACATCTACTTCTCTTCTGTTCCCACACCTCTTTGGCAACTATGAATCTGTTCTCTATTTCTGTCATTTTGTCATGTCAATAATTTTATATAAATGGAATCCTACAATATGTAGCCTTTTGAGATTTTTCAGGCATAATTCTCTGGACTGTATCTTGTGACTTTAATATAAATGTCCTAATGGCTAATAATGTTGAATATCTTTTCATGTATTTACACTCTATTTATCTCATCCTCAGGTAAATGTCCCTTCATGTCTTTTGTGAATTTTCCAGGAGGATTTTTTTTAACCGTTGAGTTTTGGGCATTCTTTATATATTTTAGACTAGCCCCTTATCAGATATGTGGTTTGTAACTATTTCTTCCCAGTCTGTAACTTGTATTTTCATCCTCTTCAGAGGGGCTTTTCTAGCATAGAAGTTCTTAATTTAAACGAAATCGGCTTTTTTAAGATAAGAAATTTGTGTTGTTTTAAGCCACTCAATTTGTAGTGGTTTGTCACAGAGGTGAAAGAAAATGAATATAACATTTTCCCATCTTTTTACTTTCAATCTGTTTTATCATTCTTTGAAGTGAGTTATTTTTAGGAAGCATATAGTTGAGTGATGTTTTTAAATCTACTCTGCTAATCTTTATCTTTTAATTGTTGTATTTAGACTATTTATCTTTAATGTTATTATTAAAAATTTAGGGCTTAAGTCTGCCTTTTTATTTTTTATTTTCTGCTTGTTCTGTTTTTCTATTTTTTGTTTTCTTTCCCTTTCTTCCTATGGATTACTTTGATATTTCTTTAAATTCCATTTTATCTGTACTATTTTGGTCTGCACCTGCTTGATAGCTTAAAAAATAAAAAGATTTTATTCATTTATGTGACAGAGAGAAATCAAGAGAGCACAAAGAGGGGGAGGTGCAAAGGGAGAGAAAGAAGCAGACTCCCTTCCAAGGAGGGAGCCCGATGTGGGGCTTGATTCTAGGACCCTGAGATCATGACCTAAGTCAAAGACAGATGCTTAACTGACTGAGCTACCTAGGCGCCCCTGTCTGATAGCTTTTTTAGTGGTTGCTCTAAGTATAACATTACACATATAACCTATGGGAGTCTATTGTGTCATTATTTTACCAGCTTGAGTGAAATGTAGAAACCCTACTTCCTTTTACCTTCCTTTACCTCCCCCTGTTTATAATATCATTGCTTTAAATATTTCCTCTAGTATATTTAGGACTATATCAGACAGTGTTATGATTTTGCTTCAACCATCAAAGATAATCTGGCAAACTAAAGAGGAAATGTCAAATTTATTGTATATACTTATATTTTGCTTACATATTTATCCAAAATACAGAGAAAAATCATATTCTTTCTTCCTTTTTGATGTTTGAATATTCCTTCTATTATTGTTTCCTTTCTGTTTAGAGAATTTCCTCTAGCCATTCTTTGGGATAAGTGTGCTGGTGACACATTTATTAGTTTTCCTTCAGCTGAGAATGTGTTGATTTTCCCTTCATTTCTAAAGGATATTTTTGCTGGGTATAGGATTCTGGGTTGACAGTTCTTTTCTGCCAGCACTGGAAAAATACTGTGCTCTTTTATTTTAGCCTTCATAGTTTCTGATGAGAAAGTCAGTGTTATTTGAATTCTTTTTCTTTTATAGATAAGATTTTGTTTTTCTCTCCCTGTTTTCAGAAGTTTTTCTTTGTCTGTAACTTTCACAGTTTGACTATTATGTGTTTTGCTTTGAGTTTTTTTCCCCCCAAAAAATGGGGTTTGCTAAGTTTCTTGCATCTATGGGTTTATGACTTTTGCTAAATTTTTGACGTTTTCAGCCGTTATTTCTTGGAGTAACTTTCATTCCTATCCTCCTTCATCTCTTCTTATCCAATAACAAAACTGTTCCATTTTTTTATAATGCCACAGATCCCTATGGGTATGCTAGAAAGGACATTCAGTAATTGGTTTTGTCATTTCAAAATCTTTCACAGATTTTCCTGACAGTTTATCTTAACAAATCTTTTTTTCTAGTACCCTCCTATGGCAGCCCCTCTGCTAGGTACAGAGCTGCAAAAATGCACAAGGCACACTCTTTGCATGTAGAAAGCCTATAGTCTCCTGGGAGAGTCAGACACAGGAACAAAATATCCTTATTACTTATCTGCTAAAAATGGTATTCATTTAAACCAGGGATGGGCAAAGTTTTTCTGTAAAGAGACAAATAGTAAGTATTTTAGGCTTTGTAAGTCAAGTGGTCTCTGTGATGACTATTAATTTCTGGCGTTGTCATGTGAAAGCAACCATAGATAATAGATAAGGGAGTGTGTGTGTGTGTATGTGTGTGTGTGTGCTCTGATAAAGCTTTATTGGAAAAAGAAAAGACAGTTGGCCTTTTTAGTCTACTGACTGAAGCTTGCTGATCCCTGATCTAGTCTTTATTTTATTCCCTTTGTCTTTCTATGCAGAAGACGGTGGTTATAAAAATTCAATGAGTTAATATTTGTAAAGTGCTCAGAACAAGGTCCCACAGATATCACACTGAGGTTTGTATGATGTTGGTGTTTAGCTCTTGTTTCCCATCTAGCCCTCTACTCCAGTCACATGGGCACACCTGAGGGTTAGGTGTAGGTCACGATGAATATATGCTCAAAGACTGAAAGGGGAACCATTATCAATGTATGTGCTCATTATTTAGCTGGTCACTTCAACAATAACCTAAATAAAGAGCTTACCAAGTTCATTGCCACCTAGAGTGTCCGTGATTCTGTGAGCATCCCTCTGCTTTCATCTTTCCTAGAGAGGAGTGAGGTTGGGGAAAGAGAATTTGTCCTGGAGTAAGAATTTGTCCTTCACCCATTTAGCTTCACCTCATTGACCTATATATCCTTGTGATTAAATTGAGAATGATGGTGCAACCTTCACGGGATGATTGCAGGAATTAAATAAGACGATGTGTACGACTAGTACTTTGCAAACCACAAAGTACTTTGCAACTGCTGGTAATTATTGGCATTATTAGGCTATATGGACTCTCATTCATTCATGAGTTCTTTTCCCACAAAGTTTCCAGCCTCTGCGGTGGGAAGGGTGGCACTTACAGAGGCACTAAAGATCTGATACCCAAGGAGGAAATGGAATTGTTACTTAGCAAGCCTTTGTTGCATTAAATGGTACCTCTGTGGCTTTCTGAACTTTTCATGCTTCAGTGTAGTCTTGTCCAGGTGTGTTACAGAATTGCCTGTTAAGTGATAGCAATTGAAAGAAGGCTGAGTTTGCAATGCGAGTAAAGGACAGCTGCTTCAGCAGTGTGGCTGATTCTTATAGGCTGGGACCTAAAACAGGAATCCTACTCAGTTCAGTGCAACTCAATTCAACTCAACTCAGCTCAACGCAACCCAACCCAACCAACCCAATCCAGTCCAATCCAGTCCGGTCTAATCCAATCCAGTCCAACTTGATTTAATAAACTGAGCTTTGCTATTTGCCAGACTTTGTGCCAGGAGCAAAAGGAAAAAAAATGGATATGACATTGGTGCTGCCCTCTTGGAAATAATGAACTCCACGTTACAGTGTGAGAGGAGTAGGCTAGAGGAAACCTTCGAGTGGGAAAGAAGACAAGGTTTCTTCTTCAGGGCATTTGTTGTCATCTCAGGAGCAGGACAGCAGGAGAGGTTTCCAAGTGTGATGAGAAAGAAGGCTGTCTTGCTGTTTTTCAGAGCCACATTCCTAGTGGTGGGTCACTACCAGCAGGGACTCTGACATTAGCAGGTATCTCGAGAGGGTTCTCCCCACCCCCTTCCAATATGTCTCCACCTTTCTAATGACTATTTTTGTTTCTTCAAATTGAGATGCTGGCCTGATTTTAAAAACACTTATTTTTAACAGCTTCATAAATGAGAGCTTTATGAGTTGAGTTTTGCTGACCATTTCCTTGTTTGAAAAGTAGAAGCAAGAAGGTTTACTGGTCCAAGATTTACTTCTGCCAAGAAAAGTTGTTAAAATGCTTTAAAATGGGGGGAGAAAGATTACTGGTTGTCCTGCCTACTGCATCCTTTGGGCAGACCTACTTTTTGCTGTATTTAAGCCCATTTACAAATCTTTAGGTCATAGAAAAGTAAAGGCAAATGATTCTTATCTCTAAAATGCAAGTGAATTGTACGGATGGAGTAGTAATATTCCTGATTGCCTGCCTATGTGTGATTCTTTGAATTCTCCATTCTCTTTGAATGGTCCATTTGCCATATCTTACCCTTATTAATTAGTGAATTAAATGAAACCTTAAAATGCGTTCATCTTATGTTTGTAGGAGATATGCTTTTATCTTTCAATATTTATTTATTTATTCTAGACTTTTTATTTATTAAGAGAGAGCATAAGCTGTGGGAGAGAAAGAGGGAGAAGCAGACTACCCGCTGAGAAGGGACCTCAATGTGGGGTTCGATCCCAGGACCCTGAGATCATGACCAGAGCCTAAGACAGACGTTTAACCATCTGGCACCGGGGCGCCCCTAAGAAATTACCTTTTAGCATATTTTACCTGGGAAAGAACTGGCTGGTGATTTGGAGGGATAGGAGCAGAAGGAAATGGAATGTGTTAAGCGCCTATTAGATACCAAACCTTTAGGTGCATTATTTTGTTAAATCCTCACAAGTCTTACATCTTTGTGTACTACTTTTTTAAAAACCAAGCTTTCATATTTGTCATGTTAGCCATGCTTATGTTGGTGTGATGATAGGCCGTGTAATGGGGTAAATTTTCTTCCCCCAAAATTCATATGTTGACATTCTAACCACCTATATCTCAGGGTGGGACTTTGTTTGGAGACAGAGTCTTACAGACGGAATCCAATCAAAATAAGGTCATTAGGGTGGGCCCTAATCCAGTAGGACTGGTGTCCTTATAAGAAGCGGCTATTTGGAGACAGACACACAGAGAGAAGCCCACGTGAAGATGAGGCAGAGACCGGGGTGATGTATTTACAGGCCAACGAACCCTATACATTGGCAGCAAACACCAAGAGCCAGGAAAGAGGCCGGGGACAGAGTCTCCCTCCTAGCCCTCAGAGGGAACCCACCTGCCAACACCTTGATCTTGGACTTTCAGACTTCAGAACTGAGACAATAAATGCCTGTTGTTTTAGGTCATCCAGTTTGTGGTTCTTTGTTACACAGTAAAACCACAGCAAATCAATATAGGCCATTTACAAATTCTATTTTTCTATTTTTAAGAATCATTTATATTTAATTATAGGTGCGAGGGACCATCCCGGGCAGTGAGGCCCGGTCCCCACTGTCAGCTCCCAAGTGCGAGGTGAGATCTCAGGCATCACCAGCCTAAGCGTCAGGCAGACACTCGACCTCAGCCATGGGGATTCACAGGCAGGGGATTGGCACATGTGCCCCTTAGATGAGGGGTTGAAGAGTGAGGACGTGCCACCGTCTTCTCATCAGATTCGGGTGACGGGAACAAAGCTCCATCTCCTGGTTATCACCAGCCATCAGGACACTCATTATCTTCTGCCTTTTTTTTTTTTAATATTTTATTTACTTATTTGACAGACAGAGATCTCAAGTAGGCAGAGAGAGGAGGAAGCAAGTTCCCTGCTGAGCTGAGAGCCCGATGTGGGGCTCAATCCCAGGACCCTGGGATCATGGCCTGAGGCTAAGGCAGAGGCTTTAACCCATTGAGCCACCCAGGCGCCCCTATCTTCTGCCTTTCTTAAGTTCACTGGCATTTGCTTGATCAAAATGAAATAGCGTTACTCTTTCCTCCTGGAACACCCCCAAAAGGAAGACCACCTTCAGGGTGAGTTGTTGTTTTATTCTAACTGTTCCAGGGAAGCACTGGAGGTTCAAGCAGCAGAGTGCCCTGAGCTGGGTGACGTTTCTCAGGGGCCAGTCGGGTGTGTGGGGGCTGTGGGAGGAAAGAGAGGAAGGGGGATCAAGTAGAAAAGGATGCTGGCCTAGATCCCGAGGCAGCAGTGGAAATGGTAAGAAGTATCAGGGTTGGGATATTTAAAGGGAAGATGGGATGATTGCTAGAGAATTGGAAGTGGCAGTAGAGGGAAAGGAAAATCAAGGATGGCTATGTGTTGGTTGTTTTTTTTCCCCCTGATAAACTGGATGGATAGACAATTAACCAGGAAGGGGGGGGGGGGCGGGGAGCTTTGAAGAGGGCTTCCTTTTTATGCTTCCCATAAAGATCAATGCTGGGAAGCCACTGATTCTTGCCCTGGTCTTTGGGAAAGCAAATTTCAAGCCATTCATAGGAGACTAAGCCTCTTTCTTCCTTCAGATAAACAATGTAATTATATGCTAATTGGGACCAAGTACTACGTAAGCTGCCAAGGGAGCTGCCAATCTCCTAGATGGGAATGGATGGAGGGTGGGATGGGGGCCTAGAGATGTAGGTTCTGAGGAGAAGGGAGAGCCCTTCAGTCCACCTGTCTGGAAGAAGTGTTGCACGTCCAGAAGGACGGGCAGGTTTATAGGAAGCTTTTTAGCCAGTGAAAGCCTCTGGAACAAAGATGGCTACCTTCGGTCAGAGAGCTCCAGGCTTAGAACCAGGGGCTGGGACTGCGTCCTGGGTCCCTTCGCTCTCAGGAGTCAACTAGATCTCTTGCTGACACCCAATTCCACTCTGCATTTGGGACTACAAGCTTCATCCCTCCATCCCCAGGGCCTAACAAATACTTCACGTAAGGAGGCATTCAATAAATTTTGTCAAAGAAATGAGACATAGATGCTTTGGAAGTAATTATTTCTTTTTCTCATCAGGGCTGAAGAGTTGGCGAATCAATGGATACTGTAGAGATGGTGTACCTTGATTTCAACAATGCATTTGTTGATATTTTGAGATTATTATGGAAGGATCTGGAAATAAATATGGGTTGGATGATAAGATAGTCTACTGAGAAGAGTTAATTTCTGCTGACTGACTATACAAAAGGGAGACATATCTGAATTACTGTCACACATAGGAGGTTATCAAGTGATCTCCATATACCTCTGAGTTAACCCCTGTCCTGCCCAACATTTTTAGAAATGACTTGGATAGGGAGGTCAAAAATTAAACCTCAATAAATTTGCAGCTATTTTAAAATTGAGAACCCAAGTAAATGCCATGGAGATAAGAGTCAAGATTCAAAAAGTATCTCAATGGATTTTGATTCTGTATGACGACTACTAAGGTTATATATGATACGAGTAAAACTCTTTGTAATGTAGCAAGCACATGAATTCAGCAAGAAGGGAAGGAAGAACTCATGGATCTTCAGCAGTTCACACAGAACGGTTCCTTCTGGAAGATCTGGCGGTACCATGCTTCAGGGAATGAGAGTGTGGATGTTCAGGTGACCCATTCTTGACAGAAGCCTCTCAAGACTCAAGCCCATGAAGGTTCTCTTGTTCTGGCAACATTCATGATGCCCACAGCCGGTGTTTTGTCTACCACAGGGCCTGGGAAGCCATGGTTGACCCAAAAACCCAGATGTAATTCCTTGGCACGGCCTGCAGTCGGGAGTCCTGGTTTCTGGACACACCTTCTCCGAGCTGCTCACATCCTGCCTTGAATGACTCTGAGAGGCAGACTGCCCTCTGCAGAGGTCACTGGAGCTCTTCCCTTTCCATCAGACCCTTCCATGCACGAATCCAAACTCAGCTCCCTCCAGGTGCAGAGGAAAAGTTATCTCAAGGGACAGCCCTGTGAAGTTTCCATGTTAATCACCTTGAGTTTATAAAAGCAAACAGGCCTGGCCTCTGGGAGGAGGAAAACTGGAAGACCTGCTGCTCCTCTCTGAGGTGAGCCACTGTGAGGTGTCACAACAGACCCAAACCCCTTCTGGGAAAGGGCGCACTGTTTACCTTTGCAGCCCGGCACCCTGCTGTGGCGGTGAGGGCTCAGCGAGGGCTCCACGCCCTTCCCTGCCACCTCCCTCCACCCGAGCATCAGGTTTCAGCCTGCAGAGCCAGAGTGGGTGGCTGGACAGGAAGAAACACTACCTTTCATGGGGTCAGCGCAGGCTTCTGGCCAGCAGGGTAGCCCTGGACGGCCTTTGAGGCCTGCTTCTGTCATCTCCGTGGCTGAGCCAGATGGCAGGGCCCGGGGAAGGCCCTGCCCTCTGGTGTATGGATGCTCTGGTCAGTCAAGGCCAAAGAGACTCTCCCCCCCACCCCCACCCCCCCCACCGGAGTTTCTGGTGAAAGGCACTTTTCAGGCCTGGGGCATTCGCATTCTGAGTGCGGCTCCAGTCTGACAGGAAGGGCCTCCTCCCTCTGCAGTTGGAGCAAATGTCACTGGGAACCAAACCCATGGGAGGCTGGGCTGGGATGAGGGTCTAGAAGAGAAGAAAGTCACGGTTGTGTATATTCTCCACCACTGCCCCTGACAAGTGGCGGACTCATCCATAGGATACTTTGCTGGAATTCCCTCGTCTCACTCACAAAGATTTGCATGACCCTGAACAAAAGGAAAAAAGTAAGGAAGCAAAACAAACAAACAAAAAAAGGAAAATAAGAGAAAACAGTACTTTGGTCCATTTTCCTCTTTGGGAAGTTAGCCCTAGTTACACACACTAGAAAGCTCTGTCTTCCCTGTGCCCAAATAATGGGCAGAAAGTGAACCAGACAACCCTCTCTCTCTCTCTCTGTGCGTGTGTGTGTGAATGAATTCCAGCAGGCCAATAGCCAATTCTGTTTTGTTGTTTTGGTAAAAAGCAAAGAAAATGCCTAATGTATGAACCTGAATTAATTACGAATGCCTATGTGTTCTTGAATATAGATCTCAGAACCAGACAGGCTTGGAGATTCCACTCAGGAGACCTGGCAGCTCCATGACGTTGGCTAAGTCCCACAGTCTCTCAGAGGATCAGGTGGGAATTCCTCACCTGAAAATTGGACTAACAAGCCAGGTTCCTAGCCAATGATGAAGATCGGATGAAATAGTGTGTGTAAAATATCCTAGCTCAGTGACCCAGGGAGGTGAACCTGGAGAGAGATGCTGGGACTGGAAGCTGTAGGAAGTTATCTTACCTTTATCCTGAAAACAACGGGAAATCAAAGGAGGGTTTTTTTTTTTTTCTTTTTTTTTTGCAGAGAGGCAGGCAGAGAGAGAGAGGAAGGGAAGCAGTCTCCCCACTGAGTGGAGAGCCCGATGCGGGGCTTGATCCCAGGACTCTGAGATCATGACCTGAGCCGAAGGCAGAGGCTTTAACCCACTGAGCCACCCAGGCGCCCCCAAAGGAGATTTTAAACAAGGTGAAGACTCAGGGCTATGGCATGAAGACGGCAGTGTCAGCTGTGGTCAAGGTCAAGGTCAGAGGCAAGGAGAGGAGGTGGATGTTGTTGTAGTCCAAAGGACTCCAGACAGCCTCTGGGCTTTGACCCTCCGTGATTTCCTGGCTTTTAGAACGGAATTTGTCTCAAATTCTGTGAAAGTGTTTTGGTCTTCAGTTTCCTAAAATTTGGCCCACCGTGGTTAGGTTTACTCTTCAGATCAAATTCCAGCTTTGGTTTTATTTGGTTAAATCAGTATTTTTTGAGTTCCTCTCATGAGCTAAGAACTGTGCAGCCTGAGTATAGAGTTTAATAGAGTATGGAGACGGCAAGGTGGCTGGTAGGACCTGAGATAGAAGGGTTCTAGGGTCTCGTGGTCCAGGGTGCTAGGAATACTGAGCATGTCTGCTGTAGGCAAGGGCAGTGTTGGCTGCACATTGGTGCCATTTTTGCCATCTTTGGTCCAGTGGCTCCCAGCCCCTATATCCAACCCCCCGTGGATCCTGTCCCTGCTCCAACTCTAGAACCTTCGGACAGCTCCCACTAGTCTGGGCACAGACACTGACACCTGCAGCTGTTTCCTGCCTAGAAACTATGGGAAAAGAAGCTTTCTTTTACCCCTGGGGCTGCTCTGCTCAGGTATTAAGTCCGCTGACAGGGGCCTCCCTGCAGAGAGAGCATGTCTGATAATGAACATGAAGGAAGGCAGAGTTGACCAGGAGTCCTAGTTTGCAGCCCTCCATCTCGCAGTGCTGGAAGCTCTTGTCTGGGTGGGGAGGCCGGGATGTGTGCTCACAAACGGGGTGAATGACTACAGCCTGGAGGGAACTGAAGCTCAACCCAGTCACCACACACACAGAGTATAGCAATGGTCCGAGCAAGCTAGCTGACCTAAGAACTTACAACTAACAAGGATTTATGGAGCCGGTGACTATTGGCAGATTTTCAGAAAGCGTGGGGAAAGGGAACCCAAAGGTTTAACTTGGTATCATGCTAGATGGGTGCTTGACTTAGTGCTTTTGGGGATCTGAAAGAGAAGGGTGATATAAAACTCTGGTCTGGGGCTGCTAAAAGTGGGTGTGCCTTCCCATGCTCTTTCTTTCCCATGCACAGGGCTGGAAGCGAAGGGCTTCGAGAAGGCAAAGTTAGAAGACCGAAGCCTTTTGGTTTCCTGAGTCATCCTTTGGAGAGGAGCTCCTTGGGAGTCATCCAACCCACATCAAATTGTGAGGAGAAACATATTTTGTATGCCATATCCCTGAATGTTTGAGGCTTATTTTCTCTGTTAGCTTATCCTATATCGATCAGTACATTTACAAAGAACATGGAGAAATTGCTAAACTTCCATTGCTCTAGGGTTTAGAAAAGATTATCTATATACTGCCCATTAGAAAAATCTCTACCACTTATTCACTCATGCACTATTTATTTTACTGATGATAATGCAAGGTTAAGCCAGGCCAAGAGTTTGGTGAGACGAACACTTTCACACACTGCTTACATTGTAAATTTCTGGAAGGTTCTGGAAAGCAAGTTGGTAATATTTATCGGTTGATTTAAAATATTCATACCCTTTGAGCAGGTAATTCTACTGGTAGGAATCTAGCTAAAGGAAACTATGAAAGATGTATGAGAAATGTGTGTAAATAACAATGTGCAAAGCCATTTATGGTCATCATGGAGACAATGGAAATTTTCAATCATATCAGAACGGAGGGAAATCATGGTACTTACATATAATGGGATTTTATGTCAATTACATCTGTGCTTATGAAGCCATCTTAATAGTGTGGGGGAAATGTTCATGTTATAATGTTAGTGAAATATCAGGGAAGCTCTACTATTCTGTGTATATATATTTATAGGAAAAGCATAGAAGAAAATGCACCCAGCTTAACAGTTATAGTGGTTTCTGTCTTACCTATAGGATTATATGGAGTTTCTGTTTTGTTCTGTATACTTTCCTATACTTCCCAGTTTTAGAGAATGTTGATATATTATTTTTTTTATAATGGAGGAAAAAGTCACCAAAAACTTCATTCTAAATTGTTACACCAAAGTGTTCTCCAATGGGAGAGGGTGCCATTGGGCTTCTCAAAGGTGAGGTTGCACTTCCCGAGATAAATTCAGGACTTGGTCTTTACCCAGGTCTCTAAGTGGAGCCCTTACCCAATGGCCACTAAATGGTTCATCAGGAAAGCCTCAGGGTCACTACTTAGTGTTTAAGCATGCACTAAAGGCAGGAATCGGGGTAAATGATTTCTGCAAGTTGGGGAGAATTTTGCCAGTGAGGCTCACCCCCGCCTAACCTCTGACCTGTGCTATGGCAAGAGAGACAGAGGGAGAGAAAGGAGTGCTCAGGGAAAAAATGGTGGGTGAGTGTGGTAAAAAACAGCAGCAAGAGGGAAAAAGTGCAGAAAGAAAGAGCAAGAAGGCAGCAGAGTTTGGAGGAGAAAATTATACTTAACTTTTGACATTGCAGAGAGATGCCAGTAGGGAACCTGGGACAGAAGAACCAGAGTTGTTGAATGACAGGTAAAGGTGCTTGAATAATTGCAAATAAAGACTGAGAATTCCCTGTAATTATTTCAAAGCCCTGATAGACCTCTAGATAGAGGTATGCATTCTGCTGTAATGGATCCAGGTTAGGATTACAAAATAATAATTTAAAAAGAGATGAGCATCTGACCATCCAAATATGACCAAAACAAAGCTATTCCCTGATCCTAGAAAGGACAGATTGGATATTAATATCACATCAATGTTGTGTGCTTTTCATTACTTGTTTTAATGTTCCCATGTGGTTCCAGAGATGTGAAAGGAAATATTTGATACAGAAAACATTGGATGTAGGCTTTTTCCATAACTAACATTTTTAGTACAGCATGGTGAATTGGAGGAGTGGTTGAAACACATGGAGTCAATAGATTCATCCATGCCTTACTCATTCATTCATTCATTTACTGGTTCATTCAGTCCATGTATGCTGAGAATCAATTGAAATGTACGGGTCATTGGCGACACAGAGATGAATGTTCTCTCTTTTTTTAATGAGCTCAGGGTCTAATGGGTAAGGTGATTGTGCAAATAACCCAGTTATTACATAGTGTGAGAACTGCTGTAATGATAGAATGCACAAAGTGTGGAGAGCACACCCTTAATGGGATAGCATATTCATGGACCCATAAGAGTTTCTGGGTCAAGGGAGTAGGAAGGGAATTTCAGGCAATGGCAGGAGCATGCTAGGCAAAGTGGGAGAGGGGAGAGGCAGAGCATGTCTGGGGGACCAAGAGATGTTGTGGCTGAAGCTTAGGTGTGAGGAGTGACAGCCTCTGACTCTGGAGCTAGACTGGGAATGATCTCCCGCATACAATGGCAGTTCTCAGCCTTAGTTGAGCATTGACTGGGAAGTTCCAAAAATATCAATGTCTGAACCCCACCCAGAAAGTAAAGTGATTTCACTGGTCATGTGAGTGGCTTGAACATTGGGACCTTAAAAGCTCTGCAGACGACTCTAATGTGCAGCTAGGCTTGGGAACCCTTACTCAAGGAGGTGGAACGTCTTAGAATAATCAGTGCATTTTTCATAATATTAGTTTGGCATCAATACAGAGTCCAGAGACTGGTAGCAAAAAGGCACATTAGAGATGGACTATCAATGCCAGGTAAGGGAGGATGAAGGTTTTTTTTTTTTTTTTTTTTTTTTTAAGATTTACCTATTTATTTTAGAGAGAGTGAGAGAGCGAAAGCACACACAAGCAGGGGGGAGGAGCAGAGGGAGATGTAGACAAGCAGATTCTGTGCTGAGTGAGGAGCCTGATGCAGGGCTTGATCCCATGACCTTGAGACCATGACCTGAGCCAAAATCAAGAGTCAGACGCTCAACTGACTGAGCCACCCAGGCACCCCAAGAGGATGAAGATCTTAAAAATGAGGCAGAAGGAAAGGAACAGATCTGAAAGCTATCAGGAAGGGAGAATTGGTGGGCTCGAGTGGGAGGAGGGGGAAAGAACAAAATCGGGTATTCTGATTTTCCGGGTGACAGCTGGTACCTTCACTGAGCTAGGAAACCCAGGAGAGAACATGCATGCGGAGGCATTTGGGAAGCAGGAGTGGATGTGGGAAGTTCAGTCTGTCTCTCCTTGAGTTGGAGGCAGCTACGCTTTCCATTGCTTTATAGGCTTTTCCAGTTGGGTGGCTACTGAGGATCAGATCACTCAATACGCATTCCAGTCTTCTTCTAGACGCTTCCTGATAATGCTGAGCTGGAAAGGAAAAGAATCCTGTATGTGCCAGACTCCAAGACAGCCCAGGTTCTGCAGGAGATTTGAGGCTCTGCCAATCTGGATGATCTCCCCATGAGAATCAACAGGTGGGGGGAGATGTCATAAAGGGGAAGCCGTGGTTTTGCTGCTTCACACTCTGCTGAAAAGCACACCTATGTGGGCATTTGGGCTTTGGGGTTTTCTCTGGTATTTGAACACAGGGTGCAACTACTTGCCTCTTATCTCTAAAAGAAAGGGGGGCACTCATCACCCCTTCCTCCCCAAATCTTACTGCAGGGCTTTGCCCTAGAGTGAAAAATCCTCCTGGGCTCCAAACAAACAGACAGTTTAAATCTTGATATTTACGAAGCCTCCTTTCATTGAGATGCCATTGATTTGCCCTGGGGCTCTTTCCTTGCCTGACACATATTTCCACAGAGAGAAGTGTGGCTTTAGAAAAATAGACGTTGGTACACGTGGGGATGCTGTAAGTTCAGATATATTGTAGACTGAGGTGGAGGGGAGATCATTTTCATTTAACCACGTCTGTCAATCATCTCCCAAATATTGTCAAGGAATAGCTTATTTTGTTTGGGTACAGCAGAGTGGATGGGTGAGAAGCACTAAAAGCAGCCGGGCCTCGTTTTCTTGTATCAAAAAACTCAGGGCAAAGCTCTGTTCATTCTCTCTCTGTCCCTGTTTCTCTCCCTATATGATAGAATTAGAAGACTCAACATTCCTAAAAAGCATGCTAGGAAATACTAATCCCCCAGGTGTTGTGCCTCTCTGCATTTTCTCCATTTGCAGGAAGGGCACAGAGCATGGGGAGAACTTTCATTCACTTAGTCTTGATCCATGTCTTACTGCATATTTTGCATTTCAAGAAAAAGGACACTTCCCATTTACCTCCCAAAAAACCAACATTACTTTTCTTTAAAAGTAAAAATGGCTATCAGGCCTTTGTCTGTAGTGCATTTGCGAATATCTTCTCCCATTCTGTGGGTTGCCTCTTTGTTTTGTTGACTGTTTCCCTGGCTGTGCAGAAGCTTTTGATCTTGATAAAGTTCCAAAAGTTCATTTTCGCTTTTGTTCCCTTTGCCTTTGGAGACATGTCTTGAAAGAAGTTGCTGTGGCCAATGTCGAAGAGTTACTGCCTATGTTCTCCGCTAGGATTTTGATAGATTCCTGCCTCACATTGAGGTCTTTTATCCATTTCGAGTTTATCTTTCCGTATGGTGTAAGAGAATGGTTGAGTTTCATTCTTCTATACATAGCTGTCCAATTTTCCCAGCACAATTTATTGAAGAGACTGTCTTTTTCCACTGTATATTTTTTCCTGCTTTGTCAAAGATTATTTGACCATAGAGTTGAGAGTCCATATCTGGGCTCTCTACTCTGTTCCACTGGTCTATGTGTCTGTTTTTGTGCCAGTACCATGCTGTCTTGGTGATCACAGCTTTGTAGTAAAGCTTGAAATCAGGCAACATGATGTCCCCAGTTTTGTCTTTCTTTTTCAACATCTCTTTAGCAATTCAGGTTCTCTCTGGTTCCATACAAATTTTAGAATTGTTTGCTCCAGCTCTTTGAAAAATGTCAGTGGAATTTTGATTGGGATGGCATTGAAAGTATAGATTGCTCTAGGCAGTATAGATATTTTAACAATGTTTATTCTTCTGATCCGTAAAGAAGTCCTCAAACTCAACACACACAAAACAGATAATCACATCAAAAAATGGGCAGAAGACATGAACAGACACTTCTCCAAAGAAGATATACAAATGGCTAACAGACATGAAATAATGTTCATCATCATTAGCCATCAGGGAGATACAAATCAAAACCACATTGAGATACCACCTTACACCAGTTAGAATGGCCAAAATCAACAAGACAGGATCAAGTGTTGGAAAGGATGTGGAGAAAGGGGAACACTTTTACACTGTTTGTGGGAATGCAAGTTGGTGCAGCCACTTTGAAAAACAGTGTGGAGATTCCTTAAGCAATTAAAAATAGAGCTTCCCTATGACCCAGCAATTGCACTATGAGTATTTGCCCCAAAGATACAGATGTAGTGAAAAGAAGGGCCATCTGTACTCCAGTGTTCATAGCAGCAATGGCCACAGTCACCAAACTGTGGAAAGAGCCAAGAGCCCTTCAACAGACAAATGGATGAAGATATATACAATGGAGTGTTATGCCTCCATGAGAAAGGATGAATACCCAACTTTATATCAACATGGACAGGACTGGAGGAGATTTTGCTGAGTGAAATAAGCCAGGCAGAGAGAGTCAATTATCATATGGTTTCACTTACTTGTGGAGCATAAGAAATAACACGGAGGACATGGGGAGATGGAGAGAAGTGAGCTGGGGGGAATCAGAGGGGGAGACGAACCATGAGAGACTGTGGACTCTGAGGAACTGAGGGTTTTGGAGGGGCAGAGGGTGGAGGGTTGGGTGAGCCTGGTGGTGGGTATTAAGGAGGGCACATACTGCATGGAGCACTGGGTGTGGTGCATAAACAACGAATCCTGGAACACTGAAAAAAAAAATAAAATTACAAAAAAAAAAAGTTAAAACGGCACATGAGAGGTAAGGAGAATTTCATATTTTTCTGAACTCTTAGTCTCCTTTTTATTTACTTTTACAAAAAGGAGATTATTGGATAATACATTAAACACTATGGTCACAGGAAATAAAATAAATAAAATCCTCAATATATATGCCTAGTTTTGTTGCAGAAAGAGTATTGAGTTGTCAGTAAAAAGTTGTAGATTAAAACAATGTATTAGGCTAAATTACAGTATGTGAAATGGAGTGGAAGTCAAAATTCAAGAAGAGAAAAATTACAATGTTAAGTATTAGGCAAGTGAAAAGAGTTGCATATGTGTTTTTTAAAATAGATGGCGGTGGGAATTAAGTTCTATGACACTTCCATTCTACTGGCTACACTACAAAGAATTATGTGTCAGCTTGATTTTTAAAATGAATATTTACAATGAATCATAAGTTACCTTATTTACAGCTATTTAACTCAGGATGAAATATTTCAGATGTCAACTTAAAAATGTACACATAGATACTTAGTTTTCCAAAGTTCTTTTGGAAGGTATGAAGATAAAAGAAAAGTGTGAGGGCCACTTATCCAGGGAAAAATCCACAGAGTTTCCCAGTGGACTCTTCCCCCCTCTTCCACCCCACCCACCCCCGTGTTGTATGGGGCCTGAGTGGGATCACAGAAGGCACAGTTAACTTTAACACTGGCTGGAGTGCCTGGGTGGCTCAGTCCATTAAGCATCTGCCTTCAGCTTAGGTCATGTTCCCAGGGTCCTGGGATCGAGTCCCCCATCGGGCTCCCAGCTCAGTGGGGAGCCTTCGTCTCCTTCTCCCTCTGCCTGCCACTCCTCCTGTTTGTGGTCTGTCTCTGTGTCAAATAAATAAATAAAAATCTTTAAAAAAATAACACCAGTGGAAGGATCAGTGTTCAGATCCATCTGAGACTAAACCAGGAGAGAATCAGGTCCTTGGCTGTTTGCATTATTCATGCCTACGGTCCCCTCTGGCAGGCTGATCCAGACTTGACAAAAACTAAAAGTGTGGGCATGTCTTGCGGGGATGCGTCACACACATGTCACTCCACCATTTACACGACTGACTTTACAGCCATTTATAACTTTCATTGACAAGCAGGAACACGCTAGTGTGTGTACTCATTGCTATTTGGGTAAGTGTGAAGGAAATGGCATGGAGAAAGTGAAAAAGGGGTCACCGGGGTGTTCTTCTTCCCCTTCCTTCCCACCCCGGTCCCCATCTCAGAGTGGCCTTACTTGACCTGTGCTCTTCGGGCCACACCTGGCTCTGGTGAATTCCAATTTTAAAACCCTGGAGGTTTCAGTCCCTGAGGGTTTTAGAGCGATCTCTGGGCCACTTCTGGGCTCAGATGGTCTGTCCACGATATAGAAACCCCTGTGAGATCCTGCCATCTTCCAGTCTTTGTTGGGGAGCCCACGCCCTCTGGGCAGCTTCCCCAGATGCCGGCGCCTTGGCAACGCCCTGGTTTGAACACGATTTTAATAGCAACTAATTCCCTCGGCTGGGGCACTACTGCAAATGGCTCACCATTGACGGACAAGTTTCAACAGTCGCGGAACCAGATGAGACTATTTTCCCTGAACAATAGCTTTGTAGCAGAAGGCAGCCAGGGCGTGTCAGGGGACAGCAGGGAGTGAGGCAGGCAGCAAATGGAAGGTGGATGGATGAGTGCTTGACTTTTGGAGATGATTACCTATTTAAATCTTGATTACTCTCTGAAGGGAAGGGGCCGCTTGCAACTCCCCGCAGATGATTTTTGGTACCTTTTGTAATGTACTCAGGGACAAAGGCTGCCAGAAAAGTGGCGTAGATTGTTAGAGGAATCGTGTCTCAGTTCCCACCCAAGCTTGGAGGAGGGTGGGGGAAAGCACCAGCTACGGGCACTGCTGGACACATTCAGGTCCAAGGCAGCAAATTCATCCTTGTTTTTCCATCACTCCATCCTCCCCACCCCCTGCCACCCACCCACTGGGTCATCAGATGTCCTGCTGCCCCCTTGGGCATGCTGGTGGTTCCTTCCTTCAGGATTCCGCTCCATGGCGGCGGTCGGGGGTGAGAGGCTACCAAGGGACTGGGTGCCCGAAGCTGGAACGTTCAGACTCTGTGATGTCGATGTCAAAAACATGTGGTGTTGCTCAAACACCTGTCATTGCCTTATAGCCTGTAATAAACCAACTCCCCAGGTCTTTTACTCTAATTGCAAGCTCAGCTTAGGCTCCTCCTAACCACATGGAAGCACAGACCACATGTACGCAGCGGCACTCAGAAAGTCCACCTTGCTTGCAGTCATTTCCAAGGATAAATATTGCTTCTTAAAACTCTGCTCTGTGGCAGGTTCTTTAAACCGATCAGCGTGAATTCTCATCTTCGGGCTACTGAGCAAATAGTCTTGTTCCCTTTTCTCCAGAAGCAGCAGCAGCTGAGCTCCAGAGAGATTAGTTAATTTTGGCCACACGAGAGGCTTCTAGGATAAAGAACCCAGCCTGCCTGACCCTGGAGTCTGGGTCTTCCCATCACATCGTGCTGCCATTCCTGTCACTCCTCCTGCATTTGGATAATAGATCCACAGTCCCGATATGTGCCTTGTGTTTTTGTACATGGGCATCTCTGAGTTTTTCCAGTAGTAGAGTCCTTTATGTTCTCGAAGTCAGTGGCTCTAGGCTGCAGATTCTCTCAGTTCCCCCTTTCTGGAACTTTCCCAGCTTTGCCAAGTGTTCCTTGAATTTCAATGGTGAGGCCTGAAACCAGTGCCTTAGAGGCCAAAGTTCTTTTGTTTGGTGCAGGAACACGGAGACATTGCTCTCCTGGTTTTTAAATTCCAACACTGACCACTAAATTCCAACATTTCTGAGCTGGAAAGAGGCTTAGGAAACATCTACCCAGGGGGCCTCAAACTCAAGTGTGTATCAGAACCACCTGCCATACTTGCACATTATCTATGTATTGCTGTGTAACAGATTACCCCAGACGTAGCAGCTTAAAATAACAAAAATGCATTAACTCACACAGTTTCTGAGGGCCAGGAACCAAGGAGTGGCTCATCAGTAGAGTTCTGGGTCAAGATCCCTGATGAGACTACAATCAAGGTGTTTTTGGGAGGGATAGATGTTCATGTGAAGGCTTGACTAGGGCTGACTTCCATGGCTGGCAGTGAGGTCTCTTTTCTCCACCATGTGAGCCTCTCCTAAAGCTGCCCGAATATCCTAAAAACCTGGCATCTGGCTATCTGGAAGCCAGTGATCCAAGAAAGATCAAGAGTACAGTCAAGAGGGAAACCACAACGTATTGTGTAAGACGATCTCGGAAGAGACCTACTATCACCCTCATGTCTTTCAGTCATCAGACAGACCAGGTCTAGTTCAAGGGAGGACAAGACTACACAAGGGTGTGAATTCCAGCAAGTGGGGATCGCTGGGGACCATCTTGGAGTTTAGATGTCACAGCTTGTTGAAACAGATTTCTGGGCCCCATCCCTAGAGTTTCTGATCTGGTAGGTTTGGAGTGGGGCCCAAGGCTTTTCTAACAAGTTCCCAGGCCATGCTGTTGCTACTCATCTAGGATATGTACTTTGAGAACCACAGATCTGTCCCCGATTCTGATTTTGTAGGTGATGAAGTTGAGTCTCACAGAGATGGAGGAAAGTGAGGAGCAGGGAAGTAAACCAATAATTAATTACTGAATACCAGCTACGTGTCAGGCCCTAGGCAGGAGCCTTTGCATACATTTTCTTGCTTAATAGGACCAACCCTGTGCATTGCTCACCATTTCATGATGAGGAAGCTGTAACAGAGAAAGTAAGCAGTGTGCCCAAATTCATACATCTAGTTCATACACAAGGACAGGACTGGGACCCAGATCCCCTGCCTTTCAAGTCAGAGTGGTTTGTACAACTGAAGAGCCCCCAATCTACTATCCTCATGTAAGTGGAATCATTTTCCTTGAAAATGCATTAGGTGCCTTACTAGGACCCTATCACAGGGCACTGGGGAATCACCCTATAAACTGTACCCATTACACTTGCAGCTCATAGACTAAAAATTACCCCTAGTTTCATTTCATTTCAATATTCTTGGTGCTTTCTGAGTCTCCAAGACCATGTCCTAGTCATGCTGGCTCCGGCAGGGATACCCAGGGGACTCAGACAACGACAGCAGTTCCCCACAGGTTGTAACCTCAGTCCCCTCGAGTAGATGTCACAGTTCCAACATAACCTTGGGCGGATCTCTTAAAAGCCTTGTGCTTTCGGTTCATCATGTGTAAAATGCAAAGTATAGTAATTGAATTTTTTTGCCCCCCCCTTTCTGAGGCTATTGTGAAGTTCAAATGAAATAAAGTATGCAACGTCCTTCACAAATTGCTTAATGTCTTGCACAGAGGAGATCCTATTCCTAGTACCATCCTCATCCATTTCAGATCTGCTGAGTTGTCCCTGGTTCTCATCTCCTTTTTTTTTTTTAAAGATTTTATTTATTCATGTGACAGAGAGCGAGTGAGCGAGCACAAGCTGGGGGAGCAGCAGGCAGAAGGAGAGGGAGAAGCAGTACCCTACTGAGCATGGAGCCTGATGCAGGGCTCAATCCTAGGATCCTGAGACCATGACCTGAGCTAAAGGTGGACGCTTAACTGACTGAGCCACCCATGAGCCCCAGCATCTCCTATTTTTAAGAATAGGATGCTGGGCTTTATTAAAAAGCCCTTAAAGAATCTATTGCTATTTCTCCAGGCAGAATCAGCTGCTGATATATATTTTAGAAAATATAAAAGAGGGAAAAAGCCAACTCTTACTACATGCAAGCCCCTGGGCCAGATGCTTATAATGAGTCTGTAAGGGTGATATCAATATCTCTGTTTTAGATGTAGAGATGGAGGAAAAGAAACAGAAATTCATTGCTGCAAGTAAAAGAAGGGGGCATTTGACTGTTAAGTTACTCAGCACTGGGTCTGGCTCAGAGAAAACGTTCCATGAACAGAAACTTTTTAATAGTGAGCGGATGCCTCTGTTGACAATGATCGGGCCCACCCTCCCATCGGATTAGGCGGGCTTGCTGGACTCAGATGGAGAGCAGCCACCTAAGAAGGGCTTCCAAATCCTTTCTTCTCAGCATGGAGCCCAGTAGGAATGACTCTCTCTAGGAGAGGGTGAGATTTCTATTAAGTCTCTTTTTGCTGAATTTTCCTTAATTATAGACGGAATCGGGAGCAGAATTTCCCAATGCTGACCACTTGTTGACACTTTAGGACATCTAGAAAGTGCGGTGGTCACTAGGAGGCAGGGTTAACTAAGAACCGAAGCGTGTGGGGGAAGAATTATTAGTTGTCTAAATTACAAGAGTGCCGTACATGTCGTATCCCTTTATTTCCACAAGAAATTGGAGGCAGATGGAGAAAAAAATCACTGGACACAGGGGGCCTCAAACAGCTGGTTCAAAATTATGCCCAAGAAAATACAGATCTGGTAACATGCCTTAAAGGCTCCACTCTTGACCCTGTCCTCCAGAACAGTTTCCTTGGTGCTTGGTCTGAGGTTAATGGCCTGCTTATCACATTCAGAGACTTAGGTCCTCTGTGTGGATCAACAAGCAGTATCTACACATGGTATGGTAAAGACAGAATGGAGAATGGCGTCGGGTTTGTCTCCAGCTCAGACAATGAGCCAGTAGTTGAGAATTTTCAGCACATCCCTAGGATATCCGGAGGTTTTGACTGCTGTGTTTCCAGAGGGATCGTGACATTGTAATATACAGAAAATGGACACTGAAAATTTTAGAGACATGAATGCTGGGAACTGCTGTAGGACCTGGGGCTATTCAGTGTGGAGGAGAAAACGATTTGGGGTGGGGGAGGATGGCATTTCTGCGCACAGGGCTGCTGGGAAGGTTAGAGCCCCTCATGGACCCCCCCCCCCCCCCACACACACACCAAGTACATAGGTCAGCATGGCCTGCTTTACTGCTCTCATTTCTGGATCTACTTTCTCAACCTCGTCTTTTTTTCTTTTTTGTATCCTCCTTTTAGTTAAACACTTTTATTGCAATACATACCTGCAGTCAAGGGCATACGTTATGAGCACAGCTTGATGGATTTTTACACAGGTGTATACCTACGTAACCCCTGCCCAGATCAAGTTTTAGAACAGGTTCCCTTGTGCCCCAGAAGTAACCACTATCCTGATCTCTGACCATAGATTTGTTTTATTTCTAATGAATCATATAGGATAAATTCTTTTTATTTTGGCTTTTGTGACCTACATCATTCTGAAAGTTTCATCCATATCTTTGGGGAAGAGGTAGTTCATGATTTGTCATTTCTGCGTAGTATTTTCTTTTTATTAATGTACTATAATTTATTCAGTCCACAGTTGGTTAACATTTGAGTTGTTTACGGTTTGGGGCTATTTTGATGTGCCTTATTTTAAGCTATATTAACGTGTTGTAAGTATTTATAATTTATTTTAGAATTTATAACTTCATATAAACATTTATAATTTAGTTTAAGTATATTTGATATTTATAGCAAAATACTTATGAGCTGTGCTAAAGTATTAGCCCTACCCTGGGTTCCTCTGCAGGCAGGAACCAGCAGTTAATGTATTTCCTGGCATATAGTAGGTACTCAGCAAACATCTGATGAGTTTGATAAATTGTTGGTTAATTGTTTAGAGCCAATGATTAGAAGTTACAGAGATAAGCATTTTATTCCCTGTGAAGAATTTTCTTCTTTTCTTTCTTTCAGCTAGACTCCGCTCTAGTAAGAGTTGGACCTAGGGAGCAGAAAACAGGCGGGGAGCTCTGTGCTGGGGCTCACTTGTATGTTCTGGGCACAGTGCGAGGCACTTTTCACACATAATCTTTCACCTTCTCCACAACTCTATGAATAAGCATTATTAACCTCATTTTTCAAACTCAGAGAATGAGGCTCAGAGAGGTTAAATCAAGTGCCCTAGGTCACTGGTTAGGGCGGAATTCACACACATCAAACAATAGCTAATTGAACAAT
Organism: Meles meles; assembly: GCF_922984935.1. Classification (NCBI taxonomy): domain Eukaryota; kingdom Metazoa; phylum Chordata; class Mammalia; order Carnivora; family Mustelidae; genus Meles; species Meles meles. The sequence continues at coordinate 48,760,769 of NC_060073.1, forward strand.
GCCCTCTGCGGTCTGGGCCAGGGGAGTGTTGCAAATGATAATTGCCACAGGGGTGTAAACAGAAGAGACAGAGGTGCCAAACCGCTTTGTAATAAATGAAAAAATATCAATCATCCCCATGTGTCGCCCCTTAATGCCAGCTCCTTGGGAAATAGGGCATTACTCCTCTCAAAACATTCTTCTAGACCTGTATCTTCCAGAAACTTTCCTTAATTATTCACATAAACTCCTCAACTGGCTGGAGGCAGGGGAGGAAGAAGCAAATTCTTTCTGTCCTTTTCTCTGTGTTGCATTATTCAACCCTCTCTATGCCAGTGAGGAAGGTATTCATCTTTTAATTTAAGAGATGGGGCTGATGGAGATACCTGGTGGCTCAGTCGGTTGAGTGTCTGCTTCGGCTCAGGTCATGATCCTAGGGTGCTGGGATCGAGTCCCACACTGGGCTCCTTGATCAGCAGGGAGTCTGCTTGTCCCTCTCCCTCTGCCTCTCCCCCTTCTTGTGCATGTTCTCTCTCTATCCCTGATCATGTGAGAGAGAGAGAGAGAGAGAGAGAGAGAGAGAGAGATGGGGCTGAAGAACATCAGAGAACTTAAAATTTCCCCAAATCTCAGCCTGTAAATAACTCTATTTTCTCTGAGCTAGAATCTGTATGGGTTATTCCTCACCCATGCCTCCCTCTTTATGACATTCTTGAAACTCTCATGGAATTTATTAATAAGTGCCTGGATGGTTGTTTGAGCTCTGTAACTGCTTGTCTACAAATGGAGAGAGTTAATCTCGGTTCTGGACATGAATGCTTGTCCTCACTATATGTTTCCTCCACAGACCACAGTTCCGTGGTTATCATTTGGGTCCTTGGTGGGTGTAGACAACCAAACAAGAAAACCTAGGCTGCAGAGTCTGCTTTCAAACTGAGGATATCCAGATGGATGGTTTATACTTATGAAATACAGGTATTTCCAAAGTCCCCTGTTGTGCGTGTGTCTTACTCTGTCCATCCAGCCTTCCTCCCTTCTTCTAGAAATAGTCCTCCTTCATTTAGAAAACTTCAACCCCATCAGGCCAACAGGGTTTTGGAGGAGACTGCCATCCTCCCCTTGGCCATGGAAGTTAGTCCGTGGAATGGACACGTGACCCAAACCAGACCAATCAAACAGTCTACAGCAATTTTTTTGAACAGGAGCTAAGAAAACTTTTCCTGCGATGGCGAGGCAGAGAAGATGTAAGACTGCAACTTTGGGGACCACAGGTCCATCTTTGGAGAGAAAGCCCGTTTGAGAGGCTGAGGCTGACACGGAGAGAGAAGCCAAGATCAGGAGAGTGCGTGCTTGCATGAGCGATGGACTGTCAATGAAGTCCATGTCCTGGTTCTCTGATTTGGCTCACCCCATGGTTATATGACCCAAAAAGTCCCCTTGTTGCCTGAGCAAGTCTGAGTCACGTTTCTGTCACTGGCAGCCAAGTCTGGTGTCACACATCCCATCTTTCCCCGCTATTGCTTGTTCTCACTCGAAGACCAAGACAGCAAGTGACTCTGAAATAAGCAGTGTTGATTTCAGCTGGGACTGTGAGATTGCTGTGTCCTCTGAGGCTAGAATGCACCCAGGTTAGCTCCGGACAGCCCGGGTTTGTGCCAGCTTCCCCGGAGGAATTATTAGCAGGGTTCCCTTTCAGCTCATAAGGGCCTGACTTAGATGATCAACACATAGTTTCATATTTCAGGCTCATCTCAACCCTTCCCTTTCTTTGAAGTCTTTTCTGACACCCATCCCCACCTTGAGCCATCATCCGCCTGTAAGTGGGAGACAGAGACAAAGCACGCCTCCCCCATCTGTGTAGCCCGGTGCAGCACTGTGCACACTGTATTGGCTATACTGAATGTTTATGCCTTAAGGCAACCAATTAAACAGACTTACTGAAAAGCAATCAATTTGATTGATTTGCATTAATCAGGATTTGGATTTCTAGTTTTCCAAGTTTAAAGGGCACCCAACATTTATGGGATGGATGATGACGATGGAAACATTGACTATGCACTTCTATTTAACTCCCACGGGCAAGCCTTATCCCCATTTTTAAAGATTAGGGAATTGATGCAGAAAGAAGGGAAGGTGTGCCCCTGAACTGGAGCTCACTGCCACACTGCTGAAGCCTATAGCGTGTGGTGGGCTCATTCCTTCCTAGTGCTATTCTGCCCTACAAAGATGGAAAGCTCAACACTACACTTGCCACCCTCTTTTCTAACTAGCGTCCTGGGTGTGATGTAGACCTCTATCTGATGTCGGGTTATACTGAACTGAATTAATTCCACGGAGGGAGTGGCAGGTGCAAAGCCATCCATTTTGCTGGTGCAGCTCTTGGAAAAGTGTGATAGCCCTGCAGGCAGCTGATGAAGACGCCCACTTTTGCAGAAATGACCCCCTGATAGTGGTGGGAGCTGAAGGCTGCTTGAGACCCCCGGTCTACAGTGTGGCTTTGGGTGTCATTCCTGGAAGCTCAATGTGGAGTCAATTTCTTCAGTTCTGCCATTGATTCTGTAAAGTTAGTACCATGACAGTCAGGTGCCAGGTGGAATTCTTTCTGCAAGTGAGCACTATTACAGACAATAGTGATGTAATACATCATGTCTACTCACCCTGGGGGGGCATGACTGTTAAGTTCAGGGGAGCAAGATGGGTTGATTTCACTTCTCCCTATATATGCTTTACTTCTCTCCTTCCCTCTAGTAGTAGAAACAGAGCCTGAGGACACTCTTCTATGCTTCTGGCCCCTCATTTTATAATACAGAGTTTAATACCTGCTCACTTCCTCCTGCTATTTGCAGGGGAAGACCATGGTCACTGCCCAATGTCCTTATGGAGGAAGAACCAGCATAATCATGACCCATGTTATATTAGTGGAACCACGAGAAAATCATATGGAGCTTTCTGTCATTGATATATATGTTAGGGTAGAACTTTTTTCCCTCTCCTTTCTATCAGGGCCAAGTAAAGGCATATGTTGTCTATTTCCTTGTAATGATTCTTAGATGATCATTTTTCTTAGTATAATCACAGCTTGGTTCCATATTCTTTTTTTTTTTTTTTTTTTTTTTTTTTTTTTTTTTTTAAAGATTTTATTTATTTGACAGAGAGAGATCATAAGCAGGCAGAGAGGCAGGCAGAGAGAGTGAGAGGGAAGCAGGCTCCCTGCCGAGCAGAGAGCCCGATGCGGGACTCGATCCCAGGACCCTGAGATCATGACCTGAGCCGAAGGCAGCGGCTTAAACCACTGAGCCACCCAGGCGCCCCTGGTTCCATATTCTTAAAACCGGGCATTTTTCTTTTCTTTTTGGAGGGAGGTGACTTGGAGTCATAGAGAAATATTAATCATTTGGTGTAGTTTTCTTGATTAAAGGAATTGTAAATGGCTATTTGAAAAACTCAAGGAAGGCTCATTCTTGGATTAATATCAGATAGAACTGGTGTCTATAATTCATCTTACAGAGCAATTGGCTATTCTTTCAAAAGTTCAAACACAGTAAAATAAGGAAAATGAGAATAATCATCTGTTGAGCCTCCACTGGCAAAATGTCTCAGGGAATGAGTTATCCAACCATTAGGGTAAGAAGGAGGACCTTTCTTACTAATTTGTATAGTGTAATTTTGGCAGGCTCAGGAAAGACCCACATATTCAAAGAAATTCCACTCCTCTGGCTCACCAATTGCCTGAATTTCTTTAGGAAGGTGTAATGGTTAATTTTATGGGTCTTGACCAGGCCATGGTGTGCCCAGATATTTGGTCCAACATTATTCTGGGTGTTTCTATGAGAGTATTTTTGGATCGAGTAACATTTGAATTGGTAGACTGGGTAAAGCAGATTGTCCCCACCTACACCCTAATGTAGGTGGGCCTCATCCCATAAGTTAAAGGCTGGACAAAAGGCTGACCCTCCCCAGAGAAGGAATTCTTCCTGCCTGACTGCCTTCAAGCTAGGACATGGTCTCCTTTTCCCTGCCTTCAAACCACACTGTTGGCTCTCCTGCATCTCCAGCTTGATGAGGCATCCAGCAGATCTTGGGAATTCTCAGCCTGCCTAATCATGTGAGCCAATTCCTTACAACGTGTACATATAAAACATCTATATGTTTATCCTCTCGGTTCTGCTTCTCTAGAAAACCCTCACTAACACAAAAGGCACCCCCAAAATACCCACATATCCCAGAGGTGAAACGGGAGTCAGACACACATTGGCACACTAAGGAGAGAGTGACTAATCTCCCCATCATTCATCTGTCTAGCACATGCTTGAGCAAAGGAGAGGATAGAGAAGGAGCTAACCACCCAAACCAAAGGGTCAGAGAAAACACCCGTGGAGGAGAGATACTCAGCAGAGCAACCAGAAGGTTCATTTGGTCATAAAATAGATTGAAGGTTTTTTAGCAGAAACTTGGGAAATGGTAGGGGGGTAGGAAGACATTTCCATTAGGGGGACATGGCCGAGGCAGTCTGGATAAGAGAGGGCCACAGTTTCAAGTGCGCCTTGAGACCCTTCACCCCATTAATATGAAGTAGAATTTTCCACAACGTCCATGACCTCCCTGGGCCAAAGTGAAGTACAGGTTCTGAGAGTCAGAAGTCCAGAGAAGCAGGCTTGCATGGAAGGCAGATGACCCAACACCCATGTTCCAGACCTGTCCCTGTCACTCCCCAGTGATCACTTTCCTCTCTCTGTGCCTCAGTTTCCCCATCTGTAAAACACACTGGTCTGACTTTCGGCTCTTGTGTTTTAGTGCTAGTTGGGGAATTTTCTATAGGTTAAAAAACAAAAAACAAAAACCAAGCCTAACTATGGGTCCCTGTTTGAAACAGAGACAAAAAAAAAAAAAAAGATTCATGTTCCAGAGCCAAAACCAATCTGTGCTGTAGTCACCAGGATAGAGATGTTCTGGAATCAAAGGCCACGGAAGGGCAGATTTCTGCTAAAATTAAAAGGGGAATTGGAGGATGACCAAAGCCTTTTTTGGCTAACTTGTCTTCACTCTGAAAAGGTTTTCAACAGCTGTGTTGAGGAGGTTTTCATCTCCTCCCCTGGCCAGGTGCCTCTCCCATCTTCCAGGAGAGAATTTGGTTTGACACAAATGGAAGGCAGGCTCTTCCTCTATCTTGGGAGCCTGTCTTGGATCTCAGGGTGCCTGGCTTCAGGAGAGACGATAGGTGAGAGCAGGTGCTCCTGAGTGAAGCCCAGAAGCAGATAGGCTGTGTGGCTTTAGGACAAGTTTCATTTACGATGGAGGCTGGTGTTCCTGACAGCCCTCCTCTAAGGTCGGGAGCAGACAGTGTTCTCAACAGCACTCTTTTTCAAAGGAAACTGGGTTATAGTATGGGTTCTTTTCTGTTTTGTTTTTTTAGGAAAAGATGTGGGTATCCTGGTGTTGTTATCTTGGTAATGACAATTGCTTAGCTCTGGGAACGGGACCCACCCAAGGAAGGGGAGGGGTCCCCTTTGAATATGGTTATTAGAGGGCATTTTTTCCCTGCCCTGACTGCCCTCCCCTGCCAACTCCCCACCTCAAGCTTGTCACACATTCTTGGGTTTGTGACTCCCTTCCACCTCCCAGGGTGTGGCGTGACCTCCTCCAGAAGCTTATGTTGACCCATGATGTTGGGTTGGGTGCCTCGGTCAGACGCTGAGCTCCATCCAGATCCCCTTTACTATTTTTCTGTGTCCCTCCCTGGCTTCCTGGCTTCCTTGTTTTCCCTTTTGGAATGTTTGGCTTTCTGCAGCCTGCACCTGTGACTGTTCTCTAGAAGAACTTGCCCTGAGTCCACTAGCACCTGCATGTATAGAGTGTCTGGGGATGCCCGTCCGCCCTCACAGTCCTCCTTAGCCTACGACTGGCTCTGTAGGAGTCTCAAAGTCCAGGTTCTTCCCGCTCTACTGGGACAAGACTGAGGCCTGGCCTACACTTCAGAGTTCCCCTGTGGGGTTGGATGGAAGCTTCTAGAAGCAAAACTTATGCTACAGATCTCAAGCTTGTTGGGTCTCTTCCCCTGTCCTGCTTCTTCATTCTCTTACCAGTTTCTCCTGAGAGTATTACTTGAAACATCAGGAACATATCAGACTCACCACTCTCTCTGGGGTACCAAACCTAAGATGGTGCCCACCTGTGTGCTCCCTCTGGGCATGCCCCCCTTTAGAGTACTAACCTGCACTGGAGGGGGAGCTTTCTGAAGGCAGGGACTGCATTTTGTCCACAGCTGTACCTCAGGACCAATTCAAGGGAGCCTGTGAATGAATGAATGAATGAATGAATTATGAACTAGTTACCGGAATCAATCCCAATGGAAGGCTGAACCCAGGAAACTATCTGGGCAACTGTAGAGAAGAGCTAGTCCTAAACAGAAACTGAGCCTTGCGCTTTCCTGAGAGTGGAGTGAGAGCGGTAGGGGACCCCAGTCCCTGGGCCTGGGCCCCGAATGACGCCTTTATCCTTGTGTCCTGCTCATGCACCTTCTCCAGCACACTCGCGGCCTCTGGCTGAGGATACTGCTTCCCCAACAGCCTTACTCGCGGAAATGGGCAGGGGCCTGTGTGATTCCACTGTTTCTTAGTTTTCCCTCCCTCTGCAGTGTCTGCACCCAGACTCTCGCTTTCCAGCCCAGGGTCCACAGCCATCTCCTCGTTGCGAGCTCACTGTTGGACACCAACCTGCCTCCAAATTCCACCGTGAGCCCTGTGTCCTCCACAACAGTAGGTCTGCTCACTGTTGCCCCCCCGCGTCTCCAGCTTCTAGACCGTCCCCACCAGGAGCCCTTTCCAGATGACAGGACCTGGAGCACTGGACTCTAATCATGACCTCCCCCTCCCCCACCGCGGCCCAGTCCTCCATCCCCACACAGGGCCAGCACAGCACAGAATGTGGTTGTGAATGAGAAGCCGAGTCTGTTCCGTGCAGGCCTGGACATGTCGCCAGGGGTTCTCTTGACACAAAGGACAGCCCCTAGGTTTCCCAGAAGGAACCATGAGGAAGGCCTGGACCTAAGACGTGGCCCAGGGGGAGGTTTGAGCAGACTGGAAGGCCCTCACGTGCTTCGTCGTCTGGGGTTCTAGAAGAGGCTTGGCTAAATTTATCCTGAATTTATCCTGAATTTATCCTGAGGAAGGATACCAAGGCCCCACTTCTCCAAGGTATTTGGGGACAGCAGTAAGGCTCAGGAAGAACAAGTAACATGTAGAGGAAATGAAAAACCATGAGAGGAAGCCCCGCCTGCTGGAAGTGAGGCCTGCAGGCCAGGAAGCGGCACTAGGAGGGGGCGGAGGCTGTGGGAAGTGCGATTCATTGCAGGAAAGAGGAGCCTAAGTCAGGTACTAAACAAAGTGCTTGAAAACTAACCTTGTAAACTTGTATTTCCTCCTCCTTGAGTGAGTGGCAGATGCCATCCTTCCATCAAAGGTTTGCCAGCCAGCGGTGGGCTCACCGCTGGCCGGTGGGCTCTTGGGACACCAGCCATGTGGGGAATGATGGTGACCTTGGCTGGGCGAGCAGAGGGCAGGGTAGCTGATATGATTTACCACCAGGAGATCTGGGGAGTCCTTCACCCCACCAGGACAGACACGTCTCACGGTGAGTGTCCTCTGTCTGCGTCTCTGCCTCACTGCCCATTCCGATCCTCGCATCCACACGGCCAGCAGACCCCAGATGACCTTGCCTTCTTTTTCTTGAGCACCGGACCCAGGTTAAGCATCTTCCTTGCCTTTGGGGCTGGGGAGACAGCGGCGAACAAGCCAGGTCAGTGTGGCCCTGCTGGAGGGCACACTCTCGGGGGAGGGCCCCGACACATGTGAAGCGGGTCAGGAGTCATAAGCCTGCAGCGGGAGGGGAAAGGCTGCTGCCCATCATGTGTGGGCGAGGGCACTGTAATTTTAAAGACAAGGCTCAGGGAAAACCTTGCATTTGGGATTTTAATCAAGCTCCTCTCTATGCCAGACATCACGCTAACCACGGCGTAGGTCAGTTCCAAATAAAAGGCGGTGATTGCCACTCTTATAAAGCTTACAGTCCAGTCCTTTTCTGCCCCCCTCGAATCCTCATTACAGCTGCGCTGCTGGTCGTCCTACTGGGCTTCAAAACCTTCCATGACACTTCAGGGCCTTGGGGATCAAATCTTGAGTCCTGGGTGGGTTTCCATGCTTCCGTCCCTGTCCCACCGCACTCCCGGCTGGTGTCAGTCACAGCCTTCTCCCCTCGAACCAGGTAGCCTGTCTATGTCATCCCACCATCAGAATTCATAGCATGCCACTTGACTCTCAAAAGTGTCTCACTCTGGGCAATAAATTATACAGTCCCACTGTTTGTAACACACGCCCAGTGCTCCAGCTCTGTACAAACATGTCTGGCTTCCAGCGTCCACACTGTGCACGCTCCCCCCTGGGCCGGGGTTACCTTCTCCTGCCACCGTCAGACGAACTTCTTCTCCTTACCTAAATCCCAGCCGGCTTGTTGCAGTCTGTCTGTTTTCTGGGCTCTCCCCACCTTAGCCCGCTACTCAACAGCAGGGCTCCTTCCATCCTTAGGTGGCTTCAGTCCCAGAAGAGTGAACCCTCCACCCAGCCCATCTCGCCCTGAGTGCTCTGGCCCCTCACAGCGTCTGGGCCACAGCAGGTACCAAGTAAGGGTTGATTAGGCTGAATGCAATGTGCTCATGAGCCAGTGGCTTAAAGCTTTTGATGGTTTGGAGGAAACCACTAGAACCTGAAGACGGGATCCACCATGAATTTTTTTTTCAGTCTGTCACATAATTTCTTAAACATAGTGTGAAGTTGGTGCTCTGAGTGTGGTATCGCTTGCCGACCTCCCTTTAATTTTCCAGCTCCCAGGTGCTCGCTCACCTGGACTCTGTGATGGCCCGCCCTTCCTGCTCCCTGCCCCCCTACCCCCCCAGGGGCAGAGCCGCTGTGGGATGGGCCTGAGTCCTGGGGGTGAGAGATTGAAGAAGGGAATATTCTCAGTTTATGGGGACTGGGACTGAAGGGAAGTGACGTGTGATGACGGGGAGACAGTCCGGAAAACAGAGTAGGAGAAAGAAAATAGGCATCCCTTATCCAAAGCTGACCTGGAAAGTTTCTAGTAAGGGAAAACATGGAAGCGGACCATTTTGGCATCAGTAGCAGTATTTCAAGCAGCTGGAAGAGCCAGGAGTGATTCTATCGGTCCTGTGCCAGGGAGGACCGTGAAGTTTAACTGGTATTTTTAAAGTTAGGAGGCCATTGGTGGGAGGGAAGGTGTGAGGCAATGGAATGAGCACACGTGCCATGGAAATCCCGGCTTTCCATCCACGCAGGTGCTGCTGTATTCACTTACTCAGTCAGATTCACACAGCCAGTCCGGGTTGCCTGTCTTGGGCCTGGTACTGTGTTAGGTGTTCAAAATACAACTCATGAAAAGAACAAAGACCTAGTCCATGCCAGTCCCATGAGGACATCAGAAGATAACCAGATGCTCATAAGATAAAAATGCCCATTTGAAATGGTGGTGGCAAGTGCTCTGAAGGCAGCATACTCGGGACTCCGAGGGCAGAGGACAGTGCTGGGAGCTAGTCCAGGCTTGCTGGGGTGGGAGGAGGGAAGGTGAAGGGTGAGTTGTGAGCTTAAGGGGGAATAGGTGTGAACTGAGACCTTGCTGGTGCCCAGAAGCTGGGCCTGCTGTGGCTCCCCTGGGAGAAGTCCTGTGCCAGGGAGAAGCCTAGAGCAGCCCTGCTGGTCCAGAGCCCAGAGGAGGGGAAGGGAGGAGGAGAGAGAATGGGCAGATTGGGGACCACAGGGCATCTGGTCTTTGTGCAAAGAGTGTCGGATGACCAGGAAGGGTTTCTTAGGAGTGAGTATGGGGGTAAAGAGTATATATGTGTTACCTGATCACATACGTACTTTGAAAACTTCTTTCTAGCTGCTGGTGGAAAGATTTCGGCGTGGAGAGATCATTTGGAGAGCCATTGTCCAAATCCAGGCCAGTGACGGGTGGGAACTTGCACTAAGGAGGGGGCTGCGCCGTTTTCCATAACCGCTCTGCGTCTCAGTGTGTAATCCTATGAAAGAGATAAGAAGTAGTAAAGCTCAGGGTAAGTAAAGTGGCAAAGTGTCTAGTTCACAGGGAATGCTCAAGAGATGTGCTGTTGCCTTCCCCGCTGACATGAGGCCGGCAGCCGACACTTGGCTGGGGTTCCTGGGCCTGTGAGGCTCTGTTTTCTTAGAAGATTTTTGTTTATTCACAGAAATCACCCTGTGTTTGCACAGGGAAATGGGGACGGGAAACCGCCCAAGACACATTGTAGAGAAGTTCCTTTCTGGAATATTTTTGAGGTATAAAAGGAGAGGACAAACTATATAGATCCCAGGAATGTTTCTCTCTCTCTCTCTCTCTCTCTCTCTCTCTCTCTCTCACACACACACACACACACACACACACACACACACACACACGGTGAGCTTCCTTAGGTAAAAAAATGACATAGGTCTTTAGCACAATAGAGAAGCCAGTGCCCTTGGCTAAGGAGGCTCTTGACCCCTGGGAGTGTTGCCATAGCTGAGCCTTCCTCGGAAAGCCCTTCTTGTCTCTTGTAGCTAATCAAGTAATGGAAGGTGTAGGGGACCGCGATCAGGTAACCCAGATAAAGGCCTCTTGTGTTCATCTTGGGGCATGCCATATCGGGTGATCATCTCTTCCAATGAAATTAGAGAGTAGCCGCCCCTCCAGCAGAGAGGGAAAGAAAGTCTCCTCCCATTTCATGTGGTCAGCTAGAACAAAGGCTCCGTCACTGGCTGATTTACAAAGTGCGCCGCTAAGAGAGACCCACGTGTTTGTGTGAGTCTGACGGCACTGTTCTAAGTCCCATCAGAAATGCTTCTGGCTAAAAGAAAAATGTCATTTTATTGTTTTCTCCTCTCAAAGAAACAACTAACAAAGGAAAGCTTACCTTGAAACACTGAAAGCAAATCATTCATTCCTGAAGACAAATTTCAGCAAGACCATTTTGCAAAACTTGCTGTGACCTAAGTGATTTGTGTCTTACAAGCCTGCAACCAACCAGGAAGGTCACACTTCTTTTTAGTACCCAAATCATGATGGCATTGACCCGAGCAGCTGGATCAGTGATAAACAACTTTCCTCAAAGTGTCCCTTGCTTATTTCAGGAGCTACCAACGGGTGCTCCCTGTCCAGTCTCTCAGCTCTCACACCTTGCTGAGGGCCCTCTTCCTTCCCACCCGATTGGCTTCCCATTCATTCGGAAGCTGCCCTGCTGTTCCAGCTGGTCCGGAGGATGCCAACGACCCTAGCGAGAGGGCTCCTCCATGGAGTGGCCAGGAAATTCCTTGATGGTTTTGAGCAGAGGAGCACAGGCTGCCCTTCAGCAGGATCAAGTTGTTGCTGTGTCAAAAACAAACAGTAGGGGGCGAGAGTGGCCGTAGGGAGCCCCATTTAGAGTCTCCTGATGTGCCAGGGGTGTTGGAGCTTGGACTAGGCTGGTTGCTGTGGAGGTGATGGCATGTGGTCTAATTTTGGATATATATGTATATACAATATGTATATGTATATTAAATACATACATATACATATATATGTACACACATATACATACATATGTATAAGTACATATATACACATATATACATATAGACATATATATGTGTATATACATTGTATATATGCACATGTGTGTATATATATACATAATATATATACACGTATATATTTTTAAAGATTTTATTTATTTGACAGAGAGAGGGAGAGCATGTGTGCTTTCATGTGCACACAAGCAGGGCGAGAGGCAGGTGGAGGGAAAAGAAGGCAAAGGCAGAGGGAAAAAAGCCTCCCGGCTGAGCATGGGACCGGATTCAGGGCTCGATCCAGGACCCAGAATCATGACGTGAGCCGAAGGCAGATGTTTCACTGACTGAGCCACCCAGGTGCCCTGATTCTTGATATATTTTAAAGGTAGAACTGATAGGATTGCCTAATCCAAATGTGAGAGAAGGAGAGGAGTGGAGGATAATTCCGTGGTCCTTGACTAACAGCCGACGTGGGTGGAACTGCCATCACTTCCTCCGAGCCGAGGATTTGCTCCATCTGTGTTGCCTGCCTGCCTGAGCCCTAAGATTGTCACTTCTAGTCATTAAGCCCAGTACTAGGAACAATAAAAGCTGTTTTCTACCTTACTCGCGGAAGACTGTATTTACTTTCAGCCAACAGATGTCACTTGTGACCCAAAAAACATTTTTTTAAAGATAATATTTTTTAAGAAGCAATTTTACAGGAAAAACTTCTATTCTTTTTTAAGTCTTGGTATAACTGACATATAAGCAGGCAAAATTTTTTATCATAAACTAGTATCTTGAAAAATAAACTATTAAAAGGTGAAAAAACCCCACTCTATATAAGAATGAAGAAGTATGCATCTACACAGTTTCTGGTTCAATGAGAAAATCAAAAGGGACATTTTTATTGCTAACGATCAAAGAAAACCAATGACCCAGCAAAGGCTGTCCTCAGAGGAAAATTTATAGCCTGTCATGCTCTTGCAGTTGCAGAGAGAGACTAAAAAGACAACTAAGGACTTGTCTTAAGGACGTAGTGAAATAAAAAACCAAAGGAAATGAAGAAGAGGAGATTTAGGAAAACAAAATCTAAATTTAATTCAATGAGTTAATTAAAATTTGATGTATTGATTTGTTACAATTTAATTAAATGCAACATTGATTTAAAAGCATAAATAAATGTAAAGCTGGTTCCCTGAAATAGCTAAACCCTTAAGAAACCTCAATAAGTAAAAGGAGAAAAAAAAGGGAGATTCCACCGTGTGGTAATACATCCAAGGATTTAGAGGGAGAGGATGGCTTCCTGGCACATGATCTGAAAGGAAGAAGGGAACTTGAACAGACAAGTTACTGTCACTTTGAAAGGTCACTGAGATGTCTAGTCAAGGGACAACTGTGTGGCTCAGTGGGTTAAGCATCTGACTCTTGATTTCAGCTCCGGTCCTGATCTGAGGGTCATGAGATTGAGTCCCCATGTCAGGCTCTGCAGTCAGCATGGAGTCAGCTTGAGATTCTCTCTCCTTCTCTCTCTGCCACTCATGCTCATGCTCTCTCTCTCTCTTTCAAATAAATAAATAAATCTTTAAAAAAGAGAGAGAGAGAGAGAGATGTACAACCAAAAGCATTCCCAGGGCTAGAGGTATACACAGGTTAGTAACAGACCACTGTCTGTTCCATGTGGCCTAATAACCCAGCCACATGACTCTATAGCAAATAAGAACTACTTGGCCACACTATTTGAATTCCATTGATTGGTTTTCCATTTTAAAAAATCAACCCATAGGCCAAGCAAACTCAATTATAATTGTTATACCATACACAAATATTATGACTCTCTTGACATAAATAAATGATAGTCATCAGAAGAACTCAAACTAAGGCTATCACAAAGATCACCAAAAAAGGAAAAAGGGAACAGAAAAAGTAAGTGGAAAGTGGTGTATGTGTGCTAATTTCACTATATTTCCTACTGAGGGGTCAACGGATACTGTCTTGGATAAATCATGAAATAAAGGTCTAAGTATTAGAAGTGAACATTAGTTGGTAAACACCAGAAAAACTCAAAATAGAGTTCATACCAGTCATTTCTGGAAAGGGGAAATTAGGTATAAAAGAGATATGGCACTTTAATTTTATTTTGCAATCTTATATTCTGTTTTCATTTTAAAAAAGTCAATTCTTAGAGGGGTGCCTGGGTGGCTCAGGGTCCTTGGATCAAGCCCCACATCAGGCTCTCTGCTCAGCAGGGAACCTGCTCTCCCCAACCCCCTCTGCTGCCCAACTCTCTGCCTGTCTCTCTGCCTACTTGTGATCTCTCTCTGCCAAATAAATAAATAAAAATAAAATCTTAAAAAATTTTTTTTTAAAAGTCAATTCTTATAAACAGCAACATTCATATACATGTACATAAAAACGGGAGAAAAGAGCCAATGCAACAGGTACTCTTTGGGGAAGGAGAAGAGAGGAAAGCCCCTGGGTGCAGCTTAGCCAAGGAAAGGATTTCATGAGAAGACATCTGAGGAAGTTTTGGTTGTTTGTAGTGGGTGTGCCCCATGAGTCACTCTTCATCACTCCCACGCAGTCTGCTGTGCTTCTGGAAGGATCAGAGGTCTAGAGCTATTGAATGGGCACCCAGGTGGCCTTGGGGGTAAACACAGACAGCACGTGTGGACTCTGGATCCTTAAGACAAAAAGAGAACCTGCACCCTGGCCACACCACAATGGACCCAACAGTTTCCATCTTAAGGAGTTCAGTCTATGGGAAGAACCAGATACGGAAACAGAGCTCTGCTTGGGGCTATTTGCAGATGGAAACAGACTGCTTGATGAGCATAGGAAAGGAAACGCCTCATGAGTCCGGGGGTCGCTTTGGAGAAGGTGACCTGTGAGTTACATGTTCAACCTGAAGGCTGAGGAAGGAGCTTGCTGAGAGAGAGAGAAAGAGAGAGAGAGAGAGAGGGAAAGGGCCTTCCTGGCAGAGGAAGGGGAGGGGGGCCTGATAGGATGAGGCTTGTTCTTGGAATGGTGGGTGGTTGGCATGGCTAAGCAGAGGTTGTGTGGGGTGGGGAGATTGATAGGAGATAAAACTACAATGATAGGCAAAGGCACATCATGAAGCTGCTTGTGTAGAAGCAAAACTTTACTCCGTGGGTGATGATGGAGCATCATTAAAGGGCTGGAAGTGAGGAAATGAGCAGATTTACATTTTAGAAAGATCACTCAGGCTGGAGGCTGGGAGACTGGCTGAGATTGTGACCACTAGAGAAGACACTCATGTAGGAGTCTGTCATGTGGGAGGTGTGAAGCTCAGGGCTTGCCAACAGCACACAGAGTGCCATCTAGAGACTGACCAGGGTCCGGTGCCATGTCCCTTGGTGCCACAGTCCCAGGTGGGGTTTAGGCGATAATGGCATCGGTGATTCCGGTAGTAATGGCTATCCCAACAGAGTGGACACCATCCTGGAGAATCTAGAGGGGACGCTGCCGAAAATCAGGTGGGCAGGAGCCTCCGCTAGAACAGGGCTACCGCAGGCAACGAAAGCCCTGACAGTGGTTAACTTTGCCCCCCTTTCTTCCAAACCGCAATTTGAATCAGTGCTGAGGCCAGATGGAGTCATGTGGCTGTCCCAGGCAGGTCCAACTTGCTTTAATACATATTCCATATTCATTTAATGGGGGTGGAAATAGAGAAAACAGATTTTCTTTTTTTTTTTTTTTTTTTTTTTTTTTTTTTTTTTTTTTTGAGAAAACAGATTTTCAATAAAAATGTAATGTGGATCCTATGGGGAAAAAAGGGTCCTCTGTATTTGCAATACAAAGCATTGCTACATATTAAATAAACAATATTTTGTTGTAATTTATTTGAGTTTTTTGTGTCACTCATAGCTAGATGGCATCAGGTTATTCGACAGAGAGGGAGGTAACTTATGATAATATAGTCACACCAATTCTTCCTCCTGCCCCTGGGTTTTGAATAAATTGCTTTTCAATCCCTTCATCATTACTGACTAGCTGTATAGTAAGCCATGTTACTTAACTGCCGGAGGCTCATCTTTCTATAATCTGGAAAGCAGCAGTATTACTATATTCCTCTTAGGATCACTCTGAGGATTAGCTAAGTTTACCATGTGAAGGTTCCAGGAACATAGTAACTACACAATAAACAGCAGCTGCCTTACTTTCCCAGCATCGTGTTATTGTAGGAGATGGGATATGGTCGATTGGCTCAACCCAGTGAGACAATATCCCTCACCCCCATGTCCTCAGAAAAATTAGGAAAAGATTTATTCAGGCTGCACATATTGAAAATGTACCATCTGATAAATTTTGACCTTTGCATGTCCCTGTGGTCACTACATCACTATAATCAAGTGAGTGAATATATCCATCCTCTTTCCTCCTGGCCTTAGGAATTGCCCCCTTCTGTCTCTGTCCACTACCCCCACCCTCCTGTTCCCAGGCAACCACTAATATGCTTTCTTTCACTATCCAGATTGTTTTCTTCTTACGGAGTTTTGAAAGTTCTTTACATATTCTGGAAACAAGTCCTTCAGCAGTGATATAATTTGTGAGTGCTTTTTTTTTTCCTTTCCCAGTTTGTGTCTTTGGTTTGTCTGATATTTTCTCATGATCAAACTGGGATTGTAGGACTTGAGGGGAACACGGAATATCACAGAGAATATGGAATATCTCGTGGCATCTTATTGGGGTACGTGCTACAGAGATGACTTACACTGGTGATATTGACCTAGATCACTTGGTCAAGGTTGTATCTGCCAGATTCCTCTACCCTAAAGTTACTTTTAACCCAGTTCTTTGGAAGTTGATAAATTAAGCTTCACCTCCTAAAAGGGAAAATAGGTACATATATTATTTAGATTCTTCTGTAAGGAAGTTCATCTCTCCTCGTTATTTGTTTATACACTTATTTATATATGTTTTGCATTCTTTTTAAAAATATTTATTTATTTATTTATTTATTTATTTATTTGACAGACAGAGAGATCACAAGTGGGCATAGAGGTAGGAAGAGAGAGAGGGGGAAGCAGGCTCCCCACCCAGCAGAGAGCCCGATGCAGGGCTCAATCCCAGGACCCTGAGATCATGATCTGAGTTGAAGGCAGAGGCTTAACCTACTGAGCTGAGCAGGCACCCCTATATTTTGCATTCTTTTGATATATTCCCATCCTTTTTTACTTCCTTATTTTCCTCTGCATTATAAAGTTGCTCCAAGCTCATCTTGTATTGTTTCTGACCCAGGGCTAGAGTTAGCTATTTCTCAAGGGTCTTTTCTTCCTTGTGTCAGAGAATATTTAGAAATGAAGATTTCAGGATAGTGGCTGTGCTCCTTGACGGTGGGACTACTGTTTCGAGGCATGGGAGGTATTGCTTACTTCCCTTGGAAGTTCCTGTATATTTCAGAAGGAGATTGAGCAATTTGCAATTAGCCAGTCATATAAGAGAGTTCTACTAAAAGTATGATCCATGAACCATCAGCATCAGTATCACTTGTGAATTTGTTAGAAATACAAATCTTGAGACTTACCTCCGACTTGCTGAATCAGAAACTGAGGGTTGGGCCCAAGACTCTGCGTTTTAATAAGCACTGGAGATGATTCTTTTGCACATTACAATTTGAGAACCCCTGATGTAAGAAGTGGTCTGTAGAAATCGGAGTTAATCACTGTGTTTTGCACTTATTCCAATACCTCCTACAGGGGGCGCTCCAGACAATTGTCAACCTGGCTGGCTGCTTAATCTAGCTTCAATCTCAGCCCTTGGATTCTTATTACTGTGATGATGAGGGCACCTCACACAGGAAAGATACACAGGCCACATAGAAGAGGCAAAACCAAGAACAACAACAACAAAAATTTTCAACCAAATACCAGAAAACCAAACGTAGTAGCATATAAAAAGGACAATAAAACACGACCAAGTGGGATTTATCCCAGGAATGTATGGTTGGTTTAGCATCTGAAAATCAATTAATCTCATACAATATTAATGGAATAAAGGACAAAACCACATGATTATGCCAATAGATACAGACAAGCATTTGACAAATTTAGTACCTCTCCATAATAAAAACACTTAAACTAGGAATAGAAGAGAACTTCCTGACCTAACAAAGAGTGTCTATAAAAAACTCACAAATAACGTCATACTTAATGGTAAATGAATGACTGTTTTCTTTTTAATTTACAGACTTATTGTGAAGATTGAATGAGTGATAACATGTATATAATGCCCACAATGGGAACTAGGCATATATGGTTATAGTTACAGAAATATTTAGTGTCGATAGGGGTGCCTGGGTGGCTCAGTTGGTTAAGTGTCTCACTTTTGATTTCAGGTCATGATCTTGGGGTCTTGAGATCAAGCCCTGTGACAGCTCTGCCTTGAGCGAGGCGTCTATGTAAAATTCTCTCTTTCCCCCTCCCTCTGCCCCCTGCCCCAGCCCACTTGCACTTGCTCTCTCTCTCTCTCTCAAAAAAAAAAAAAAAAAATTAGTGTAGTTAGTCTTTCTTTCTCTCTTTTTCTTTCTTTCTTCCTTTCTCTAAGATTTTATTTTCAAGTAATCTCTATGCCCAGTGTGGGGCTCGAACTCACAACCCTGAGATCGAGAGTCACATGGTTCCTGAATGAGCCAGCCAGAGGCCCCTAGTGTAGTTTCTTAACATAGTTTCAACTTACTGTAGTTTCTGACACTTATTAAGGGCATGATTAATATTAGCTCTAATTTTAATGTTATTTCAAAGGAGTCTTACCATCTTGAGGTGAGAGAGATGGCATATGGAAGTTTCTACATGTGAAAGGAATCCTTGAGTGACATGGCAGGTGCTATGAGTTTTAAAATTCCATTTGGAATTTTGATATAAAGGTAATGCTGATTTTTTGCCAGATCCATACTGTGGGGGAATACTCCATGGCCAGTTTGTCCTGGTACCCTGGTACCATTGAGGTGGGGCAGGTTTGGGACAGGGAACAGCAACAGCACGAGTCCTATAATCAGGAGAAGCTACCTTCAGGGAGTGAGGCGTTAGCCAGTCCCCTCACCTAGAGAGAGGGTCTGATCCCTCCCTAGCCCAATCCCAGCTCTGAGTTTTAAGTGTTCTTTTCCCAACACAGCTGGCAACAGCTGTCTTCATATGCCCTGGGCCCCCTCTCCGGTGATACCCCCTTCCACATGACCACTCTCTGCTGAGAGGCACCCAGAGTCCCCGTCTATAGGACACGACTATTCGATACGCCTTTGAACGGACCAGAGGCTAGATTTTGTTTTGTTTTGTTAATTGCATGCCAAGCTGTCACCTAGAGCATAGTGAAGGGTATGAACATACCCATAAATTATCTAGTATTCAAAGGTAATTTTGATATTCCTATCAGGAGGCTCTTTATGCTCAAATGAGCATGAGGTATTTTGCAAAGGTAAGCATTCCAAGGGAGCAGTTAATGATTTGAAACAAGGTGCTTGGGTGAATGCAAACAGCAACTGATAGATCCTAGGAGTGGTTCAGCGTGGGACATGAATTTACAGTCACTGGTGGGGGGGTTTCTTGGGAACTATTCAAAACTTAAGTGTGACCCACTGGATATTTCACAATTCAGAAGTGGCTCATGCGGTAGTCATGCGGTACAAAGGGAATCCTAGGGATTTCTGGGTCTCTGGTGGGGGGGGCAGTGTTGCCCCTGGGCAGCACTGTTATTGTGAGGTTGGGGTGGTGGGGTGAGGACAATACTGAATCACAACTATTGAGGGAATGGAACCACACGGAAATTCTTCCAGGGCGTGGGAAAAGGGGGCATTTAATCTCAGATCCATCTCCTTTTGTGACTTTCTCTACTCCTTCTGGCTGGACCTGCTGATGGTTCTAACTACAGACTCAAGCCTGGCCAAAATTCTGAGCCAATCAAAACAGGCAAAGGCAAGGCCTCTCAGCCCTTCATCTTTTTATCCTTTCATTTACTTAGCACACACATGGTGACAGGCATTGTTCAAGGCATGAAGGGATACAGAAGATAGAATAGAAGGCGTGATCCCTCCTTAGAAGTAGCTCACTGCCTAGGGTTGGAAATGGACGCATAAATCACCCTAATCTTCGATTTGTTCTTTTAGGTCCTGCCCTGCCCTACAGTGAGTCTCTGCCTGACTCTGGCTTGCTCAACAAATCCAGCCCTATGACTCTCCATTCCAGCCCAAAGCAACCAGAAAGTGATGGTGCCTTGTGCCTAGCTTCCAAGTTTTGGGACTGTCGCACACACAGCAAAGTGAAGGAAGAAGGTCAGAAGGATGAAGGAGGGAGGACCTAGTGAGAAGGCAAGGTTGACAAGAGATAGGAAGAGACAGGAATAGAATATTTGACATAGAACATTTGACAGGACAAGGAGGAAGGGGGTCATGCAGCTGCTCTACCCACTTCGGCATCTCTATTAGCTAAAGCTTAACGTGTTAGCTTTGTTATAAAAAAGGAGTTTTGTATGATTCCCAGTATTTTATAGTGGTCAGGATGAATGATTCAAAGTCAGTCCAACCTGAATTCAAGACATCACTTTTCTTTTCTTTTTTTTTTTTTAAAGATTTTATTTATTTATTTGTCAGAGAGAGAGAGACAGAGAGAGAGATCACAAGTAGGCAGAGAGGCAGGCAGAGGCAGAGGGAGAAGCAGGCTCCCTGCTGAGCAAGGAGCCCGATATGGGACTCGATCCCAGGATGCTGGGATCATGACCTGAGCCGAAGGCAGCCACTTAACCAACTGAGCCACCCAGGTGTCCCAAGACATCACTTTTCTTAGGCTCAGGTAAAAGGAGCCCCTGCACAGTCCCCACACCTCTGGACCACCCCATCCCCCCCCCCCCCCCGCAACACATACACAAACACATTTTAGGGTAACTTTCCTAAAATTTTCTAAGTGCCTCTCTGGTGTTTGAGAGCAGGCAGAACCAGCAGTACTGTCCAGGTGGGATATTCTGATCCCAGATGGGACCCGAGTGGGTTTTGTCCTTATTTCTCCCACTGGGAGCTATCTCTGACCCTCTACCCCACACATGGAGTCAACCAGATGTCCCTTTCCTTTTTCCAGGAAAGCTGGCTGGCAATCTAATTACTTCTGCTGGCTAACATGGTATTTCTTTCATATGAGATTGAGCTGCCTCCACAGTACCAATGTGCTGATTTTGGTATCTCACTCCTGTATCATAAAGGATTATTCATGACTCTGGGCAAGCAATGTTGGCCTGTGGGGAGATACTCCATGGCCAGTGTCTGCTGGCCTTGGGCTTGCGCTGTGTGTGTGCCTGTGCTTAGACTCGCCTGTCCATGTTCCGATCACAGAGCTGACTCCAGGCTACAGATCCACGGGTGGTGGGGGTGGTAGCAGGCTTCCCTGACCCTGTGCACACATCCTCAGTCTTCACACTATGTGCAAAAACAGACATTTATTTCCTGGGTGGGACTTGAACTATATTGGACCAGGCAGATATCCCTGTGCAGAAAGAACTTTTCTTGCTATGCCAGGATCACCCACCTATCTTGGGAGAAACAATCTTGGCTCTATGATTCCTCCTCTCCTGTTCTAATCCATACACTGGTTCCGAGAGAGAGAGAGAGAGATGGAGAGATTAAAATGATCTTAAGGAGTTAAGGTTGGGGGAGAGACAACGGAGTTTTATAAGAAAACAAGGAATCAGATTTGTTTTCTTCGAAGAAGAGAAGGCAAATGGGTGGTCTAATTCTTGCTTTCAAGTACAGGCAATGATTTCATGCAGGGGATATAGATAAATTATTCCTTATATCTGAAAAGACTAACAAAAGGGACTGAAATTAGATTAGAGCCAGAGAGATTTCAGAATGATAAAGGGTAACCTGAGTGAGTCTCCCCCTACCCCTCCAGCCCCCCACCTCCACCCCACATTCGGAGGGAATTAGACAAACACTCACTCAACCCTTGTTCTTTGTCAGGGTTTTTTTGTTTTTGTTTTGTTTTGTTTTGTTTTTTTGCAGGGTTGGGGAGGGGGAGTGAGATGCAGTCGTGGTCCCAGCCCTTTTTACCCAGATGTTCAGCTTCAGCGGAAATGTGGTGTCTCACCAGTGGCCCTGAAGAGGTGAAAGTCTTGACCCGGGGAGCACACAGAAAGAGCTAGGATTTTCAGAGAACAAACGGGGCAGTGGAGAAGCGCACCTGGGCTAATGTCTCCCCTTCCCTCCCCGTAAAAAGGGATCACAAACTTGCTTTTTGTTCTTTTATGTCTAGGAGAAGTTGAGATTTATATGCAAAAAGAAGTTCCTTGCAGGATTCAGAGTCTGAGGACCCCAGCCCACATCAACTGAATTTCTGTACATCATTTTCTGGGCACCGCAAAGAGTCCCACCATTTCCTAAATATGCCCTGCTCCTTAACATATTTTTTGCTTAAAATGAGTTTCCCGGGGCGCTTGGGTGACTCAGTGGGTTGGGCCTCTGCCTTCAGCTCGGGTCATGATCCCAGGGTCCTGGGCTCGAGCCCCATATTGGGCTCTCTGCTCAGCAGGAAGCCTGCTTCCTCCTCTCTCTGCCTGCCTCTCTGCCTACTTGTGATCTCCGTCTGTCAAATAAATAAATAAAATCTTTTTAAAAAAAAAATGAGTTTCCCTAAGCTGCCCCTTCTTTCTTCTGACCAATTCCTACTCATCCTTTAAGACCCAGCTTAAATAATGTCATTGCCTCCGGGAAATATCCCTCCCTACCTCAGGCTGAGTCAAACTGGGTCCTGTTTCTGTGTTGCTGAGTTTCTTTGTCCACACTACTGTCTCCCTTCTGGACTGAGCTCATTGTGGACAAGAGTTCTGTTTCCATCTGTCAGTTGGTCAGTCAATAAGCAAATGATTGGTGGGCACCTACTATGTCCCAGGTACTATGCCAGGCTCTGAAGATAGACCCATGAACAAGATAGATGGAATTACTCCAGTCCAGGAGCCACTAACAGAAAAAGACAGTTTGATGAATAAAAGTCATGAGGATGAAGAGGGTAAGGAAATGGGTCCTAGACAGAATGAACAGCATATTGAAGTATTGGTGGCCGGATAGGTTTGGCTGGTACCTCTAAGGAAGAGAAAGAAGCGCGGTACTGTTGGAGAATACTATTAACAAGAGACTGGTGAGTGATGGGGACAGAGAGGGGAACAAGGGACACATTACTCTGCACCTCTTGAGCCCTAGAGGGGAACTAAACTCCATCCTATTAGCGAGGAGGAAACGTCTGAAGGGTTTTAAGGAGGGAAGAGGCATCTGCTATTTGCACACTGAAAGACGATCCCAGCTGCAATTAGAGCAACAGCTAGGCAGGAGGTGTTGCTGGAGGCAGGGACAGCAGTTAGGAAGCGTTCTGTCGAAACAATGGCTTGCTCCAACGTGGTAACGGAGCAAAGAGAACAAGTGGGTTGTTGGCAAGGTGTCCTGCAGGTGTAGCAGACAGAGTTTAGTGGTTTATAGTTGGTTTACAGGTGGCGTGTGGAGGTGTTGATGGAGGGGAGGACACAATGGAAGCTTCCAGGATCATTTCTTGGACAGTGTTTAATGGGGTGGCGTTCATTTCCTAGCACTGCTGTCACAAAATCTCATAAGCTGGATGGCTTAGAACACCAGGCGTTTATTGTCTCCATTCTGGAGGCCGGAAGTCTGAAATCAAAGTGTCGGCAGTGCTATGCACCTTCTGGAGACTCTGTGGAAGGGTCTGTCGCAGGCTTCTGGTAGCCGCAGGTGTTCCCTGACAGAGACGGCTGCCTGTTTCCTCTGTCTCTTCTCGTGGTGTTCTTCCCATGTCTGCGTATCGAAATTTCCCCTTTTTATAAGGACGTCAGTCCTATTGGAATAGGCCCACTCTAGTATAACTTCATCTTGATTAATTGCATCTGTAATTAACCTATTTCCAAATATGGCCACGTTACGAGGTCCTGGGGATTAGGATTTCAACATATGAATTGTAGGGGGCACAATTCCACCCCTAGAGAGGGG
The DNA here is from genome assembly GCF_922984935.1 of Meles meles. Taxonomy (NCBI): domain Eukaryota; kingdom Metazoa; phylum Chordata; class Mammalia; order Carnivora; family Mustelidae; genus Meles; species Meles meles. The sequence goes on from NC_060073.1 coordinate 48,784,334, forward strand.
TGGTATCATTCACGAAGACAAAGAGCTCATGTGGTAAAACAGGTTTGGTGGTAAAGAGATGCAGCCTTGAATTTGGGGCACGTTGCATCCAGCGGCCCTATGGAAAATTAACGAGGAGGTGCCCAGAAAACTATCTGATATATTGGATTGGTGCTTAGGAGAAGGGGGGTATGGGCTGGGCTAGGCATATAGATTTGAGTGTTCAGCATATAAGGGGATAAGACGGTAAACCTTTGAGGAGGGTCAGACCATGTGGGAAAAATGACCAGCTAATCTTTCCACTCCAGCACCTAGCTGAGCCCCTCCATTGCTTCAAATGCTGAATGAATACGTGCGTGATGAGATAAAAATGTTCCATCAAATCTCCATTAGTTGGAGATCAGAAGGCTTTGCTTGGGTGGCGGCTCATGCCGCTCCGGCTCTATGACAAAAAGAGAATTCACTTTGTGGGAATGAGAAACAAGCATTCCTAGGTTTCACCTTACATTCTCCCCCAGCCTAATTTACTAAATGTGTCGCAAGTGTCTTACCCAGCATCTTCCAGGGAAAGCCAGGAGGTCGGGGTGAGGGATCTGAGGGTTGTGCTCATCTCCTGACTTGTAGGAACAGAGCAGCGGAAAGGTGAATGAGTTAGACTGCGCTTTGCAGTAACATTTATACCCTTACTTGAAAATCTTCCCCTTTGCCATCAGCCCAGCTCTTACTAAACCAAATCTGTACTCGAGTTTCCAAATAAAGCCCTTTCCTATACCACCTCCTTTCCCCCCAAACCCCGAGACTGAATGGGAATTTGATCTTGGGGGACTCTGGGCCCCACTGGCTCTCCCACCTGGCTGCACTGGGACAGGCGCTGCAGGGGGGCCGTGGGGCACTGTCACCAGCTGCTGGGTGGTTGGTGGATCCAGCCTTCTTTGTACCCGTTGCCTGGTGACATCCAGAGGCCCCTATCGCAGAGCCACATGCCGGCCTGCTATTGGTCCGGTGGTGGCATTTGTTGACAATAGACACTTCCCTGGCCCTGGACTCCTTGGGAGCTTGAGTTTCAGGCTACAGTGCTTGTCCAAATGCTGTTCCTTAACTCATTACATCCCCTGCCGGGAGGGCTGGGCTGCAGCCATGGGGCCACCGTCGGTGTGCCCACCCAGCGCTGTGACAGTGTTCTCTGCACAGGGGGCATGCAGCTGGACTGGGGTTCTTTGCTGCCCTGCTTCTATGGCAGGACGGGGTTTTCCTCCCTTCTCACCTCTGCCTGGATTTTCCTAGATGATAGTTGAAACAAACAGATTTTGTCAGCCTAACCACATGGGAGTTGAGCTAGGAAAGGCAGTCACCGGCAGCCAGAGGAAGGTTTGTGTGGGTGCTGTATGCCACAGAGTCAGGAAGACTTAACTCTCTTCCCGGGTGCCCCGTCACCTGTGGAGGAAACCTATACATTCCGGGGCCAGAGGTGGGGTCAGGCAGGTGGAGAGAGGTGAGAAGACCGAGGTGACTAATGAGGAAGTAAAAGGGCAGGATGCGAGATAGAAAAGGGATTCTGGAGGCCTCTGAGATGGACCCTATTGGATCCATGAGAAAATGCAAGGCCCAGAAGTGTAGTGCCATTTATGGAGGCCAGTTCTCTGCTTGGGAGAGCACTCGGGGGGGGAGGGGGTCTGGATTCCTCAGGCAACTCCCCAGGGGCCTCCCCACCTTTGCCCCAGCCACCCTTTAGAAAAGGGTCAACCGAAGGTCAGGATGGAGATGAACTTGGTCAGGGCAGCTGTGGTGAGGACCAGAGGTTGCCTAGTTAATGGGAGTTCTGGATGGTTCCTCACAGTGCTTAGCTTTATCTTTTAAACCTGGTCTCAGCTGGAGGAATGTGGAGGCCCAACCTCCTGGCTAAGCCCTGACTCCCACTCCTACACCCCCATGCCTCTCTGTTCTCTCAGCTTAACCAAACCAGTCACCTTCAGGTGGGGAAAGCAGAGGATCTTGCCAGGACCAAGCAAGGCTTGTCAGGTATGAGGCAACACTAGGAAACAAGAGGAAGGAGAAATACTTCCTTCCTTCTGTTGACCCTTGTAGCCAACTGCCCAACCCTAACCTACACTCCAAGAGGAGGCCCCAAGAGGATCTTGGGATGGAAGAGGACGTCCTGGGGGTTCCAAGCTGTGTCTTCCAGATTAACTGATCTCTGTCGACAGGGGCCTGCACTCTAAAGCAAGTAGGGTTTGGAGCTGGGGCACAAGTGCCGGGACCCCATGGCCATGGAGGCATCTGTCCCAGTGACCCTTAGGTTTCCTGCTAGGGCCTGCTAGAGCCCAGGTACTGGTTGTCTCACTGAAGGGCACCACTGGGCAGGATACAGTGAAAGGATTCCCCCTCCCCCCGAACCCTGCCCCACCAACAGGAGTGTGGACCATTTTGTGCAGCTCCTGTCATTTCCTGAGGTCATCTTTCTGCCAGCAACAGTTACTCTTCTGGGCTTCTAGTGTGATGCTCCCTATCTGTGCATCCAGGAACCAGGAAAACAAGGAATTGTTTAGGCCCAATGCAGGAGCAAGGTACCTGCTGAGAACACAGTGGTACTTTTCCACCATCAGTTTCCTTACCCACGTAGACTAAGAACTGGTGGGAAATATCTCCTGAAGACCATACATCTAGGTTTTAGTTCTATTTATTGGGTTTTTTGTTTTGCTTTGTTTTCAGAAAGAGCTGACCAGCTCTAACTTAATCATCTTCTAACAATTTATGGGTATTTGGTTTGCTTTTGCTTGTAGGCATTCTCAAGAACAGAAGTGTTGGGATAAGAAATATGGTAAGACAGCCGCTCCGGTACTGAAACTGGAGAGAAGGTGAACTTCAGGCAGCATGAGCCAGGGACCTTGAAATCAATTCTGAGAAAGATTCTGAAACAACATTTCTAAGAGAGTGTATTGGTTGGCTAGGGCTATTTTAACAACGTACCAGAAATGGGATGGCATCAAGGACTGAAATTTATTGTCTCCCATTCAGGGGGCTAGAAGTCTGAGATCTGGGTGATGGCAGGGTGGGTTCCTTCTAGGGGTTCTGAGGGAGAATCTGTTCCCTGCCTTTCTCCCAGCTTCTGATGGTATGCTGGCCTGTTCAATTTTCCTGGAGAAACATGACTCCTATCTCTGCCTTCATTTTCATGGGATATTCTCCCTGTGTGTGTACCCATTTATGCAAATTTCCCTTCTTTATGAGGACTCCAGTCGTATGGGAGTAGGGGCCCACCTTCTTCCACTCTGCTCATCCTAACTAATTACAGCCACAGTGATTTCAAATAAGGTCACATTCTATGGTTCTGGAAGTTAAGACTTCAGCATGTGATTCTGGGGGGAATACAACCAGAACAGAGCCTCAGAGTATTTGGTAGAAAATCAGCCATCTCTAGAAGCATTGGTGCCTCTCAGTCTAACTGGATTTGCTCCTTCACAGGGTCGAAGATGAGTGACCAGATCTACCCAGAAGTGTGGGCAGGGCCCAGGACCCAATCGCCCTGATGGCCACACCAACGGAGAATGACTTTCTCCGGTATCATGTAAGGGCTGACTTCTTGTTTGTTCTGGGGGCTCTCATTCACAAGTGAGACAGTTTGGCGAGAAAATTAGCCCCCACATGGCTTTGACAAGGGCCTGGTGGGCAAGGAGCTACCAGAGTTTCTAGTATGGCCATCATTATAGACACCGGGAGGCAGTTCTCAGAATCATATTTAACGAAATCTCTAAAGCTTGGAAAACAATCTCCTATCACTTCCCTTGTCATCATACTACTTCCTTTTAATTTCCAAACCTCATTTGCACCTCTTCCCACAGAGCCTGTCTGAATGAAAGCAAATCTCAGTTTTCGCCAGGAATAACAGTGCAAGCAGAGTGTGGGTGGCAGGGCCCTAACCGCCCAAGCTTGGGCCTCCATTTCCCGCCATTGTTCCCAGAGTCAGGTTCCCAAACACTCATTTGGGCTGTCCTGGGGGGAGTTTTTCCAGATAAAAATGGCCTGGTTGGCTGCCAGTGATTTCAGGCAGGTTCACAGCCCCAAACCTGTTTTATCTCTCATGCTTATCACTTACCATCAGCTGCCAGGAGACAGACAATAGGAGCAAAGAGGCATTTTGGCTGAGCCAGGTCTTAGAGTCCCAAGGGTTTTAGAGGCCTCCAGACAACCAGACTCAGGCAGTCTGACCGGGTCCCTCTGGGGTCTCCTGCTAGGAATCCTCTCCTATTAAAGCAGCATGGGTTCAGTGCAGTCCCATGGCCTTCTAGCATTTCCTTGTGGCTCATGATGGCAGAAATGGATCTCTCTGTGTATGGATTTGTCCTCTCCTCAGACCTGCTGTTTCAGGAAGCCTAGGAAGACAGCGAGTGTTCAAAGATCCGGGAAGAAGGAGTTCCAAAGGACCTTCCAGAAAGTTGGGCTGGATTTCCTTCCTTCCTTCCTTCCTTCCTTCCTTCCTTCCTTCCTTCCTTCTTTCTTCTTTTTTGGTTTTGTTTGGTTTTCCCCCTGAAAATTTCATTTAACTTAAAAAGAAAAATAGCCTTGGGGAACCTGGGTGGCTCAGTGGGTTAAAGCCTCTGCCTTCAGCTCAGGTCATGATCCCAGGGTCCTGGGATCAAGCCCCGCATCGGGCTCTCTGCTCCGCAGGAAGTCTGCTTCCTCTCCTCTCTCTCTGCCTGCCTCTCTGCCTACTTGTGATCTCTGTGTCAAGTGAATAAATAAAATTTAAAAAAAAAAAAAAGAAAAGAAAAGAAAAATAGCCCTTATGGTAAAATTAGTGACATCTGAATTTTAAACTCAAAACTCTGGATTGTACTGTCAATTCCCTGTTTTTGATATTGTACAACAGTTATGCAAGCACACATTTTGGGCAACTTCCTATGAATCTGTAATTATTTTAAAGTAAAAAAAAAAAATTCCTTAAAAAGTAATCCTTATGGTTTTCCAAAACCCAGTCAATACGCCCTGTCTTTGAAAAGCCACGAGCTTCCTTACTAGCTGAGAGCGCAGGATTTCGGCCAGACAGACTTCAGTTCAAACACAGCTTGCACGCCTACAAGCTGTGTGATTTTGGGCAAGTTACTTAATCCTTCTGAGCTTGTTTTCTTATCTACAAGATAAATCTGAGCGCTTCCCTGATGGGGTGAGGGTGGGGACTGAATGAGGTAACTCATGGAGAAGGGCTGAATGAGGTAACTCAAGGAAAACACCTAATGGGGTGAGTGGTAAACTTAATAAATGTCCCCCCCTTTTTAAAAAGATTTTATTTATTTATTTGACAGACAAAGATCACAACTAGGCAGAGAGGCAGGCAGAGAGAGAGGAGGAAGCAGGCTCCCTGCGGAGCAGAGAGCCCAATGCAGGGCTCGATCCCAGGACCCTGAGATCATGACCTGAGCCGAAGGCAGAGGCTTTAACCCACTGAGCCACCCAGGTGCCCCAATAAATGTCCCTTTTAAAACAGTAATCTGTTGAATGCAGGAGCCATGCATGTGTTTTTAGGAAGACCAGAAAGTCATGTGCGTGGCTCAAAGAATTTTTCTAGAGGCCTCAATGGTGAGTCAAGAGGGTCCACACCTGGACATGATTCAAGCACGAGTCAAATGCCTATGGAAGAATTATTTGAATTCCGTCCTAATTTTTTTTTCCCTGTAATTTGTCCGGAGTTCCAAGTTTCCTAATGTGGAACTAGATGAAACAATTAACATCATAGAATAAGCGCATTCCATTTCCACTGCAAATAGGGGTTGGCGACAACCTACCAGCCAGGTGCCTAAGGCTGGGTGGGGCACGGAGCAGCGGGGGCTAGAAGGTGTTAGGCCCTGTTGGTGCCTAACTCCTGTGTGAGAGCTAATGATGGGACACACGTGTTTGTGAAATATGCCAGGTACCAGCCCTCCAGGAAGAGAAGGGCTGTCTGGTCCAGGAGAAGACTCTTGGCCACCTATCAGCACCTCCCAGAGATTTAAGAATAGGTCCTGAAGCCAGCTCTTGGCACACCCTTTCTATTTCACCTCCCTGTCCCAAACCCTATGCTTCAGAGATCCTGGTTACCCATCATTTCTCAGACCCACTGGGGTTTCTCCAGCCTGGTGGTCTATCCACTCTGGAAGTCCCTCCCTCCACCTGCTCCTTTATTCTCCTTCACCTTGGATGGTTCCACCCACCCATTTGTCAAAGCCCCCATCAAATGCTTTATCTCCCTGGAAGCCTTCTCCGCACCACCATTCAGACGTCCTCCCTCCTCCATGAAACAAGGCCGGCCCCTGGTTTGTCTGCTTCTCACAGGCTTGACCACATTCATTCAACAACAATCTACTGTGTTCAGCACACCATGTGCTGTGCTGGTATCCAGAGATGTGGCAGTGGGAAACAGAAGTGTGTGTGTGTGTGTGTGTATGCTGGGGGTTGGGGGGTGCAGGGTAGGATGGTGTTGAACACACGGTCACACAAATAAATGTATTTGCAAATTGTGTTAAGTGCTCTAGGGAATAAGGGGATTATGAAAAAAAACTGCGATGTGTGTTTGAAGGGCAAAGGCCTTTCTGAGAAATGAACACTTAACTGAGGCCTGGTGGATGAGCTGGAGTTGTCTATCAGTGAAGAGGGCAGGTAGGAGCCTTTCATGAGGACAGCAGATAAGTAGCCCAGCTGGAGAAGGATGAGGTGTTTGAAGAACTGAAAGGAGGCCAGTGAGGAAGGCGAGGGAGTGATGGGTAGGGTGTCCAGTCATGGAGGATTATGAGATCATACATGGTAAGCACTTTGAAAAACATCTCAAGTATGATAGAAGCTATTTTAAAGACTTTGACACAAATAAGTCATGTGGTCCGATATGTAATTTTATTTATTTATAAAGATTTTATTTATCTGACAGAGAGAGAGAGCACAAGCAGGGGGAGCAGTAGAGAGAGAGGGAGAAGCAGACTTCCCACTGAGCAGGGAGCTCGACACAGGGCTTGATCTCAGGATCCCAGATCATAATCCGAGCTGAAGGCGGACACCCAACCGACTGAGTCACCCAGGTGCCCCCAATATGTAATTTTAAATACTCCTCTGGCTGCTATCCAAAACCAGAAGCCAGAATACAAGAGTGGCTGACAAGAAGAGACTGTACCCTCTTTGTATGAATGATGGTGTTGAATGTAGGGACTGTGAACAGAGGAGAGATCCTAGATCTGTTTGGGAGGTCTGGCATTTTATTGGTTGTGGAGACTGAGGGAGGGGGGGAGTTGTTGCATGTTACTCCCAGACTGGACATCTGAGTAGATAATGGGGCCACCCAATGAGAAGAGCCATGCTGGAAGAACAGATTCGGGTGGACATGTCTGAGGTTCAGTTTTAGACATAACATTGCCTATAGAGACGTCAAGTAGGCAGCTGGATAGATTAATCTTGACTTCAGAAGAGAGGTCGGGCAGGAGACATACATTTGGAAAACCATCAACATACAGATTTAAGCCATGTGAGTGAAAGAGATTGCTTTGGACCAAGGTGTAGAAAGGAGCAAGAAGAGACAGGAAGAGGAGAGGAGGGAAAGGAAGGAAGAACATAGAGGATCAAGCTTCCGAGAACCGAAGGATCTACTTTATATTAGAATCATCTGCTCCTTTGATCCTACCTCTACTTCCTTCTCACAGGGAGAAGAGATCCTTTGGCTTGGTGCAAGAGCTGATGATTAAAATGGCTCTAGTCCACCCTCAAGGAGCCTGCAGTCTAGGAGAAGAGATATGACACATACAAATGTCCGGGTTATGAGAGTGATGAATCTATGGCCTGTTTAAGGTTTTTAAGACTGTCAGCGGGACAGCAGACAGTTGTCTCACAGACATTTTTTCCATCTCCATAACAGAGTCCCTACCTCGCATTGTGTTTATATTGTACACTTGGTATTGTGAAGCCCTTCACAATACCGAATTTGATATGATTACACATCTTGTATGTTTCTCAAATCTAGTGCGCTCATTCCTGGGAGAGAAATCATTGTCCTCTGATCTCGTGCCTTGGGTTCCTGCCGTCACCTCCTTAGAGCTTCCTGCCTCAAGTCTCTCCCCGTTACGCCCATTCTTCATATTGTAACCAGAGGGATGCCGAACTGCAAATCTGGGGTTGAGCCTGTGTTTAAAACCCTCAATAGCATACCACGACCCCCAGGATAAATCTAACTTCTAAACCCAGTTTTCCAGACTCTCACCTTATATCTTGTACTTTACATGCTTTAGCAATATTCTCTGTCTTGGCAGGAGAGGGCTGCTTACGATCTCCTTCCACACACTCAGCCATTTCCGCAGCTCTGGGCCCTTGTTCTGTCATTGAAAACACGCTTTCTTCCCACCTTCGGCTGACCAACTTCTACTCATCCATCAAGACTGAACCAGGACAGAGATCACATAGGAAACCTCTCGGACCTGCACTTACCCTATTGTATGACCACCACTATCTCCTCAGGAGCCGGTTTCCACCAGTAGAACTGAATCTCTTGAAGGCTACACAGGTGTCTTCTTCACTCCTGTACCTCCAGCACCTACCATGGTTTCAGGAAAATAACACTCGGTAGATACTTGTTGAAATAAAATAAATGAGTGGATAAAGTACTGGGATATAGTAAGTGCCAAATGAGTAGTTCAGAAAATAAGCATCAGAGAAAGGAGGAAGTGGTCACTTCCGGTCGAGAGAGTCCCAGAAAGCTTCACAGATAAGAATTTCTGCTGGCAGAAATCATCTGCAAGCGCAGGATGAGATAACACATGTGTTGAAGAAGGGTGAAATCAGTCTGATTTGGCTAGGTGGAAAGACGTGGGGAGGACATTCTACGGAGGCAGGTGGTGGGGGCAAAGGTTTCTAGGTGGCAAAACACCAGGCAAGTTTAGGGAACAATCAAGCGACCGGTTTGACTGGAATAAAAGATTTGCAGCTGGGAAGACAAGTAGGTTTGAAACACAGGGGCAGACAAGGGACAGTGCAGAGCGGTCTCATAATTTTGTCCAGAGCAGTCCACATACAAGAGCCATGACGCTGTCTCACCTTGTCCTTCCCATCAAGAAGGTATAAATTTGAACTTGATTAAGGGGTCTTTGGACAACGCAAGCAAAACAAACATTCGGGGCTATGAGATAGGGCCAGAGTGGGTGAGGTGTGGGATTAGGTAATTATTAGTGTCTCTATAGCGTGAACAATAGGCCAACATACCTGACCGGCTTTTATTTTCCTTCGTCTCTTTGGTTTTGCCTGAACCAGAGAGCAGCTGAACTGACCTAGGAAAATAGTTATTTTAAGCAGGAAATGCAGCAGGGAGGAGAATGGGAAAATCCTAAAATCATGCCAGGAGCAGAAGCAGTCAGGCTGAGAAGAAGGGGCCTGCTTGGCCCACTGAGCTCCTGGCCTGCCCTTGGGAACTGCCTACTTGTGAGGCACTCGACAGGGCAGGACAGCGACAGCTGGGCACACGCTGTGGGGGCCAACACCAGAGGTATGCTGTGTTTGGAGAAGGAAAGCAGAGAATGTATTTGGGCAGCACACAGGAGAGCTCTGTCCCCTCACCAGCTCCACCTGCATCCTGTGTGTGACTCAAAGGGGCGAGCACAAAAGAGTTTGGAAAGGGAGTTCCCAGGCAGCAGCTAGTCCACTTCCCTGCTATTTATTGAAGTTCTTGAAATCCTACATTTCCTTCACAAGTAATTCAATTACCATGTCCTCTTGGGAGCGCTATCCCATTCTAATACGAAACCTCGGATAATTCCACAACCTCCGTGTATACCTCAGTTTCCTCTTCTGTGAAATAGGGACGATTGCTAATGCAGTTAGGATTGCATAAGCGAATACCCATCAGCTAGTTAGAACAGTGCCTCACTGTCTTTCAGTGTTGACTTGACTTTATTTTTCTTCCACCTGTCCCTTATTTCCTGCTAGAGATGTGGAAAGAACAGTAATGTGGTTGGGAATTTAGCAGTTATCTTAAAGGTAAATTGCTTTGAAAGTGGACATTTATACTTACATGTTTCTTTTGTTCCTTCCTTTTGTTTTTAACTCAGCGGTCTCGAACTTCCAATGGTTAAAAGAATGACTGCCCAGGGTTGTAAACACACAACGTCTGCTCTATTCACAGGCTTTGAAGAATACTTGTGACCATTTGTGATTTCTATTTCATGCGCTGACTCCACGTCAGATTTAAACAGTGACGCTGCTTTTGTGGATTTGGTTCTAACAACGAAATCCTTTCCCCATGTGTTATTGACGAAGCCCTGGGTGGGAAGTGGCCAACAACATGGCCGCCCTGGGCAAGGCTGAGCTGCTCTTAGTTTACTCACACTGCCTTTACTTTCAAAGCTGGTCCTCAGCTCTGAAATGCTCCAAGAGCAAACCTCAAAGGGTGGCTTTCTGGCACAATTACTAGTTTTTTAGCAACTGTATTTCAACAGCCTGTAAGCCATTCACTATTGTGGGGAAATGTAAATGAGGGTCTCTGAGCCTACAAGAGACAAATGCCTAATCAAGTGGGTGTCACCCAGGCTGGAAAGCCAGAGATGCAAATAGCCAACTTGAGACAAAGGAGCACCTATAGTTGTGCCTAGATGTCCCCTGTGGACCATAATGCAGAAAAAAATGGCCTGGAAGGACCCTAGATATACACAGAGTCAGAAGCGGGGGGGGGGGGGGGGTGGGGGGGGGTGGGGGGGGGGGTGCTCTAGCCTTGGAGGTTAAAATTCCCACATGCTTTTATTTTCTACATTTGGAAGATAGTGGAGACTATTTGGCCCATTGGAGAACAAAAACTTGTTAAGAGTCCAGTATCTGTGTTATTTCCCTATGATTACAACTTGCTTTCCCTCCGGCTGTGCTCCTGGCCGGAACAGCAGCTAGGCTCGTGGACCTGTCTTTAAGGGGCACCAGGAGAGAGCACTGGGGTGTCTGTTTCTCTCCTCATCAGGCTCAGGTGGGGAAGAACAGGGCCTTATGGTACCCAGCAGGTAGAGGCAGCAACTCAAAGGCCTAGTCTGAAATCCTGTGAGCTACTGTAACCTAGCAGGGAGAGTTTAACTAGCAGGCCTGGGGCTGAAAAGACCCCAGTTTCAAGCAGTATGAATGAAGTCCCCTGCCTTGAAATATGTGTCCTTTGGGCTCCCATATCCCCTCTTGAACTTCCTTTTTTTTTTTTTTTTAAGATTTTATTTATTTATTTGAGAGAGAGAGAGAGCATGAGGGGGAAGGGCAAAGGGAGAGGGAGTCGCAGACCCCCTACTGAGTGGGGAGTCTGAAGCAGGGCTGGACCCCAGGACCCTGAGATCATGATCTGAGCTGAAGGCAGATGCTTAACAGACTGAGCCACCCAGGTGCCCCTTAAACTTTTTTTTGTACACACGCGTTTGATGTCCCCCCTTTCTCTAAGCTCATGGAGGGCAGGAAACATCCTTGGTTATGTTGTTCCTTGCAGGATCTGTCTTTCATAGGGTGTTGCCTACAGAAGGCAGACTTAATTGCCTACTGCTGTGTAACAAACTACCTCCAAACTTAGCAGCTTGAAACAAGAGCACTTTATTCGTCCTCTCGGTTCTGCCATCAGAGCTGTGTCTGGCTGCATAATTTGCTCCACATGGCATTAGCTCAGACACTAGTTGGGCTGTATTCAGCTGGCCACTTTGGTTCTGCTGGAAGGTCCTAGAAGGCTTTGTTGAAATGTCTGGCACTTAGGGGTCCTCCACATGACCACATGCTCTCTCTCTGTTCATTTGGTAGTTAAGCTGCAGTTTCTTTACACTCTAGTGGTGGCTTCCAAGAGCAAAGTAAAAATGGCTATATTAGATATGAATGTTCAGATACATCACGTGTGTCGTTTCAACATGTTATCAGCCAAAAACGATCAATGAGATATTTTATACTCTATTTTAAATTTTTGTGCTAAATTTCAAAACTTTGGTGTGGCTTTTATACCTACAACACATCTCAGTTTAGACTTAGCCACATTTTGGAAGCTTAAGACCAACATGTGACTACCATACAGGACATGTGGCAACTGTACGGGACAGTGAAGAGCTAGACAATTCCTTAATTTTCCTTAGCTCTAAAGCAGAGATGATAAAGTAGAACAGGCAAGCACTTATATGAGGTATATATTTTAGTGCCACTGTGAGTATAAATGGGGCAGAATACACTAAACACTCAGCAAGTACCTTGCATGCAATAAGAACTTATTTAATGTTTGTCTTAGTCCCTTTGGGCTGTTCTTACAAAGGACCATAGGTTCGGTGGCTTATAAACAGAAATTTATTTCATGTCATCTGGAGGTGGGAAGTCCAAGGTGAAGGTGCTGGCAGATTCAATGTCTGGTGAAGGTCCACTTTCTCGTTCACTGACAACAGTCTTTTGCTGCATCTTCACAAGGTAGAAGGGGATGTGGTTGTTTTCTGGGGCCTTTCATGTGGGCACTAGTCTCATTTATAAGTCCCCACCACCACGACCCAATCGCCTCCCAAAGGCCCCAACTCCTAATACTTTGGAGATTAGGTTCAACGTATGAACCTAATGAACATCCAGTCTGATGTTAGTCCCATTCCATTGTTTATGAGTACTTCATTGCAAGCCATGGAGAGGCTCTCAAGTTTGCGCAATCAAGGTTTCACGTTACTTGAGTTGGAGAGTTGGAGAGCATTTATGATTTGCTTTTTACCTGGTGCTCTTAACCAGGTTTTCCCATTCTTTTCATTTCTCAGATTTTCTCAAAATTTCTGTTTCTCTCTGCTTATCTGCTCTACTTTCTTCTCCCCACTCACTGGCATCCTTTGCCTGCTCGTGGTTCATCATAGCTTTCCTAGCCTTTCTTGCCAGGACATGACCTTTTGATCAACTATGACTGACTGATAACTGGTTTGGGTTCTCCATATTTCCCAATTCAAATTCCGAGGAGAGGTAATCTGATTGGCTTGGTTCATCTTTACATGCCATTTCATGTCCCATATCACCTAAAAATTGGCTGCCTGGAATTCAGGTGCCCATCCTTATTGTAATCAGCTGTGGCCAAGGATGCGTCTTCTTGTGGCACTTCATATGGTCACCTGGAAATCAGGGATGGTAGGTGGGGTAGTTTTCCTTAGTGGGGGTGTGGGCAGACAGGCACTGATTGATATCACGACACACTGTTTCTCTCTGTCACTGGGATTTCCCAGTTGAACTCATCAGTCTGATGTCACCTGACAGAAGGAAGGTTTCTTCCCTTTACTTGCTACTGTCCTTGACCTTTGGGACAGCATCTCCTGAAAGCAATGCATACTACCGGAGTTTGTAGGATCCCTGCTTGCTGAGGAAGTCTGGTTAGGTGCAAAGCAGTTCTCACCTTCCTTCCAGTGGGAGGGTGACACATGTAGTCTTCCTTTTGTAGCTCCTGAGGAACCCATTCTTGGTCCATGCACAGCATAACTGATTGCTTCTAGTGCTTACTTTGCCTACATCCCCATAAATCAGTGTTTTTCTAAGTGGAATTTGTCATGTGACCCTCTTTCTTTAGAATCAGTTGAGAATGCTCATCTCAACCACTGACCTATGGATGAGAAGCCAGGGGAATGTGGCTTGGGAATCTGCATGTTTATTAGCTCCGTAGGTAAGTTCAATGACCATGAGTTTGAGAAGCATTGCATTAAGCCACCCTATGAACCTCATCTATCTCTAATTATCCTGCTCCATTCCCTAGATTTCAAGAAAACCCCTAGGATGCTTGATTCGTGGAATCAAGAATTTTTCTAGAACTTTCCAGATAGTCTAAGGTCTATCCAAGTATTCTCAGAAGCGGATATGATCCAACATGAAGGTCCTGGCCACCATCCATTCTGACCCAAACCCCCAGATCCAATCAGACAGCACCTAAACTTTGCCCCTGACTTGACATTTCCCATGGGACAGCAAAGGGATTTACCTGGCAGCTCTTGTGTAATAAATCAGCAGAAATCTCGAGGCACCACCCTGGATAGAGGCCCTCCTGGCTGGCAGCCGGAGTCATAGCTCCATGGGATAAGCCCAAAGAAGCCCCAGGCGGGTAGAAAGCAGTGCGTGTGGGGCTGCCTCTCTGCAGAATCACAATGAAGCCAGTGTTTGCATTAGAGCCAGACAATGACTCTGATTCAAAGGACAGGATGCCAAGGCTGAAGGGCGCTCTGGGTAAGGGGGGAGGACCTGGGCCCCTTTCTTGGCTCTGTCTCTGCCTGGAAATGATTCCACTTTTGTTTTTAATCCTATGTCTTTTTTTTCCTCCCCATATCTTTAGGAGCTCGAATAAATGGCCATCCATTTCTTCCGGGGTGATCGCATATTTTTCATATTTGGCCCAAGCATTTAGACACTGTGTACCCCAGCCAGTCCTTGCTGTATAGAAGCAAGAGATATGTATTCTCCAGATTCTGGAGAAAGTCAAATAATCTCCTTAACAATAGCTCAGAATTGACTTTCAGCTTCTCTCTGCAACCAAAGCTGAGCTCTTTTGCAATCAATGTACCACTGCAGGCAGGGGATCATATTCCAGCTCTGGCCACTCCAGATAGTTTAATTTCTACTCTAGGACAGAAACCACCATTTGATTTGTGGGCATTTAATGGGTCCTGTGCTTCAGAGAGAGCTTGTCCCCTAAGCATCCAATTTAACAGTGTCCAGAAAGTCTTCGAAGTAGGTCAAATACACAGATATGGTTTCCTGCATGGTGCCTTGCTTATTAATTGAACAGAAAACCTACTATCCTCTCTCTTTCCAGCCTGGAAGTGGGTGAGTTATATTTAAGTTTCCAGCCTCATCCTGAATATATCTCACGCTAAAAGCTAACCAAAGAGGGAAAAATTAACACAGACCAATGAAAATCAATTTAACTGAAGAGGAGAAAAATGGCCCAATATTCTGGAGTAAAATATAGAATTTTCTCCTTCTGATGTTGATTTTTTTGGTAGGGAATAAAAATATTTTTAGAAACTACTTGCCTTGTGTTTTCAGTAACTGTTACTGAAATTCTCCTGCTAAATAGGAACAAGACTTATTGAGAATATAGAGGGCCAAATTAGAAATGACTTCATGGAATTGAAAACGTAGTACAGATCGGCATCCATTTTGGGTGCTGAAAAGTGATAAATATGTGCTGCAAAAAAAAGTGTATTAATGAGGGGAGACACCAAAGAAACTATACTGGAAAGCAGAAGAAATGTAAATATAAAAAATCAAAATGGATAATTATATTTTAAATTGTTTAGTTAAATTTACTGGAAATGGGGAAACATTGATCAAGGAACACTTGATTTCTCATTCCATATAAAGAGGAGTCAACTGTGAATGTTCACTTTTTAGTAAAACAATAAAAGTTCTCTTCTGGTGTCTGTTATCAACTTGCTCTCGTTCTGCCAGACTGCAAAGAAGCCAGGAAGGATAGTTCCTAGGATCACCTTCTCCATACGGCTCTGGGCTAGAGTTGGTCCAGGAGAGACACTCTGTTGAAAACTTGTTCTCCTGAGATGGTTGTGACCACAAACTAAAGATTTCACAGTAGCTTCAGACCTTCTGGCTCAGATCAGTTTGGGGGATTCTCTGACCAATGTAGTCCTGTCCTTCCAAAGTTTTGTGGGCTCCTGGAGTAAACTTCCATTCCTGGAATACCTAGACATTTGTTTTTCCTGCCCGAGGCCTGCCTATACATTTGAATTTAAGAATTACTTCCTGGGGCACCTGGGTGGCTCAGTGGGTTAAAGCCTCTGCCTTTGGCTTGGGTCATGATCCCAGGGTCCTGGGATCGAGTCCCGCATCGGGCTCTCTGCTCGGCGGGGAGACTGCTTCCACCTCTCTCTCTGCCTGCCTCTCTGCCTGCTTGTAATCTCTGTCTGTCAAATAAAGAAATAAAAATAAATAAAACCTTTAAAAAAAAAAAGAATTACTTCCTAATTTAGCCACCCCTCATAGAATTTAAAGCAGGACATCTAACTTCCAAATTATTGCAGAAGATAAAAGCAAACAAAATACTACCCATTTAGCAAAGGACAAAATAGAGAGGAGACATAATGTAAGGCATGAGGCAAGATGACAGGAGTAATACCCCACAGAACCGTTGTGTTAACAAATGTCAACACTTTTAAACCCCTTTAAAAATAGGCAAAGGCTTAAGTTAGAGTAAGGCAACAAAGCAATCCAGTAACTGCTCACCAAAGAGATCTAAAATGACACTGAAAGGTTGAAAAGGATGGGGTGGGGCTTTGTCAGGCCAATGCAACAAAGAAAACAAGAAAGGATTTAAGGTATTCAGGTCATGATCTCAGGGTCCTGGGATAGAGCCCCATATCGGGCTCTCTGCTCCGCAGGGAGCCTGCTTCCTCCTCTCTCTCTGCCTGCCTCTCTGCCTACTTGTGATCTCTCTCTCTCTGTCAAATAAATAAATAAAATCTTTAAAAAAAAAAAAACGTTTACACAACTCATTCACAAATACATTCTTGTAAAAAGTTCAAATAATACAGAAGTCAACAAAGATAAAGGGAGAGAACATTTGGTGCTTATCCTTGTAGTCTTCTATTACCTCTCTATTGATCATCTATTATCTACGCATCTGTCTGTGCATAGTAACGTCTAGGTTTTATTTTTTTAAAGATTTTATTTTTTTTTAATAACATATAATGTATTATTTGTTTCAGGGGCCCAGGTCTGTGATTCATCAGTCTTACACAATTCACAGTACTCACCAGAGCACCCAACCCCCTCCACTCCAGCAACCCTCCATTTGTTTCCTGGGACCAAGAGTCTTTTAAGGATTGTCTCCCTCTCTGGTTTCATCTTGTTTCATTTTTCCCTCCCTTCCCCGATGATCCCTTGTCTTGTTTCTCAAATTTCTCAAATCAGTGAGATCATATGATAATTGTGCCTCTCTGATTGACTTATTTTGCTCAGCATAATACCCTCTAGTTCCATCCACATTGTTGCAAATGGCAAGATTTCAGGGGTTTTTGATGGCTGCATAATATTCCATTATATATATATATATATATATATATAATATATATATACACACACACACACACACACACATATATATACATACCACATCTTCTTTATCCATTCCTCTGTTGATGGACATCTAGGTTCTTTTTTTTTTTTTTTTAAAGATTTTTATTTATTTATTTGATAGACAGAGATCACAAGTAAGCAGAGAGGCAGGCAGAGAGAGAGGAGGAAGCAGGCTCCCTGCTGAGCAGAGAGCCTGATGCGGGGCTCGATCCCAGGACCCTGAGATCATGACCTGAGCTGAAGGCAGAGGCTTTAACCCACTGAGCCACCCAGGCGTCCTGACATCTAGGTTCTTTCCGTAGTTTGGCTATTGTGGACATTGCTGCTATAAACATTCGGGTGCATGTGCCCCTTCAGATCACTACCTTTGTATCTTCAGGGTAAATAACCAGTAGTGCGATTGCTGAGTCGTAGGGAAGCTCCATTTTCAACTTTTTGAGGAATCTCCATACTGTTTTCCAGAGTGGCTGCACCAGCTTGCATTCCCACCAACGGTGTAGGAGGGTTCTCCTTTTTCTGCATCCTCGCCAACACCTGTCATTTCCTGACTTGTTAATTTTAGCCATTCTGACTGGTGTGAGGTGATATCCCACTGTGGTTTTGATTTGTATTTCCCTGATGTTGAGTGATGCTGACCACTTTTTCATGTCTGTTGGCCATTTGGGTATCTAAAGATGTTATATTTAACTAATCTCTATACCCAATGTGGGGCTCAAACTCACAACCCTGAGATCAGGAGTTGTATACTCCACCCATGGAACCAGCCAGGTGCCCCAGATGCATCTATTTTTAAAAGTACCATTTTTGGGGCACTTGAAAGGCTTAGTTGGTTAAGTGTCTGACTCTTGATTTCAGCTCAGGTCAGATCTCAGGGTTGTGAGATTGGCCTGTATCAGGTTCTGTGCTGGGCGTGGAGCCTGCTTAAGATTCTCTCTCCTTCCCTCTCCCTCTACCCCTCCCCACCCCCAAAATAAATAAATACATAATAAAAGTAACCATTATTTTTTGTATATCAAAGGAAAAAAAAGTCCTTTAAATTACATGCCCGAAATTGTGAGATGCATTCTAATTTCACATAGTAAAAAATATCTAATTCTTACAATAGATTTATTCTAATATATTTATTTTTATATAAGAATGGACTTATTTTACGTAATTTCTCTCTCTCTGCATGTATATATAACTTCTGTGATTTTTAAAAAAGATTTTATTTATTTATTTGACAGAGAGAGAGATCCGAGTAGGTAGAGAGGCAGGCAGAGAGAGAGGGGGAAGCAGGCTCCCTGCCAAGCAGAAAGTCTGATGAGGGGCTCGATCCCAGGACCCTGAGATCATGACTTAAGCCAAAGGCAGAGGCTTAACACACTGAGCCACCCAGGTACCCCAACTTCTGTGATTTTTTTTCTTCTCCTAATGATAGAGCTTGGGAGATTTTTCTACTTCAGATCACAATTACCCAATTAAAAATGCCACAGAATATTTCATAATTGCAATGTTCCATCATTTATTAACGTTTCCTCTCCTATGGAGCCTTTGTGTGCACATTTTTCTAGAATAGGTAAGTCGCACTCTTCTGAGCACAAGCACCTTTAAAACTTTGGTAGATGTTAGCAGATTGTCTTCAACAAGACCTATACCAATTTACATTCCCATCAATACTCGCTTCCTCATCAAAATGGACATTATTGTCATCATTTAAATTTTTGTCGGCTCGGTAAGCTGTTTTCCTGTTGACTCTCTTGATTACCAGAGAGGTCAGCCACCTTATCATGTGTATTATCCATCACATTCCTTCTTCCGTGAAGCAACTTTTTAGTATCTTTTGTTCATTTTTCTTTTGGAGTTTTTCGTTAACTTTTCCTATGATTCGTGGATCTCCTTAGGGCTATGGATAACGGTCCACTGATCTGTTAGGAATCTTGCAAATATTTTCTCCCCTTCTGCTGCTTCTATTTTCATTTTGTTATGATGAAGTTAGCCAGATGGATTTTTAATCGATTATGTTGATCCTTCTTTCACAGATTTTAGGGTTTGTGTTCTGATGAAAAATTACTTCTTAGAATTAAGAATAAGTAATAAGTAATAAAAATTACTACTTAGAATTAAGTTAACTAAAGTGTTCTCGTATGTGCTCTCTCAATAAGGAACTGTATTATTTCACTTAAGATGTCCAGAAGGAAGGTGGATTTTGGCATGGTGTGAACAGTGATCCATGAGGTTTTCCTGAACTTGACTTCATTGCATCCCATTTTTGGTTCTGTCTTTATCTTTGGCTGCTAGCAAGATGGTGAGAGCAGGCACAGACTTCATACAGAAAGTTCACAGAAAATCCAGAGGAACAAAAGGGGCTGTATTTTCCTGTTTCTCTTCCTTAGAAACATGAAAAAATTTTCCTAAAGCTCCAACATATTTCCCTTCATGTCTTGGCTCCATTACTGCCCAAGGAAATGTGATTACCATGATTGCCTTAAACCAATCCTTTAGGGTAAATAGATTGGGGGGGGCAGGGCTCAAATATAATCATCACCACAACTACTTTGTTAAAATTTTAATGCCAAACCCTTTACCTGAAATTAATTTGCGTATGGTGCTAGGTAAGGACCTAACCTAATCTTAGCGGCTTAATCAAGATCTAATTCTTTTAATACCATTTATTGATAATGCCATTGTTTTGTTATTGATTTAAAATACCACTTTTAATACACATGGACACACGGGCACATATAAACACTGGCACAGAGGTATGGGGATCTCTGGAGTCTCTTCTCTTCTGGGTCGCTATATGTCTATTTCTACACCAAAGTCACCATATCCATTGTGTTTTGCTATGTGGGAAAATAGCCCCACTCACATTCTTGTGTTTGTTTTTAAAAAAAAATTTGTCATTTTCACATAATTTCTCGAGGCATTATTAAATCAGCTTCAGGGTAAAAGAATAATCTTCTGTAATTTTAAATAGGATCCCATAAAGTATCTACCATTTTGGGAGAGGATCACTACCTTCACAACATGGAACCTCCCAATCCAGGGATGTTTGGGTCATTTTCTAATATCTCAGAACAATTCTCTGTTCATATTAGGTTATATACAGTTGGTATTAGGGGTATTAGTCTGTGTGGCCTGCCATAACAAAATACTATAGACTAGGTGGCTTAAATGAAAAAAAATGTATTTCTCATAGTTCTGGAGGCCACTAAAGTCTGTAATCAAGGTGCCAGCCCATTCAGTTCCTGGTAAGGACTGTCTTCCTGGTTTGCCCTTGGCTGCCTTTCCGCTGTGTCCTCATTTGGCAGAGAGAGAGAGAAAGATATCTTTCTCTTTTTATAATGCCACAGTCTCACTGGATTAGGGCCACACCCTTATGACACATTTAACCTTAATTACCTCCCAAAGAACCTATGTCAGATACAGTTACAGTGGGATTTAGAGCCTCCACGTATGAATTGGGGGGAGGGGTGACTAGGGGGAGACACAGTTTAGTCCATAGCATCTGAAGCTATTGTGAACAGAGTAGATACTGGCAGAGTAGATTTAAGAGGAGGCATGGCAGAGAATAAAGCTGATCTCTGCCCCTACCTTATCACTCAATAAAGATTTCAAAGTTTTACATTTTAATGTAGCCACATTCATCAGTCTTTTCTTCATGGTAAGTCTTGTCAAGAAATTCTTCCCCACTCCAAGGACATGAAGGGATTCTTACATGTTTTAATGTGTTTTACCTTGGGTCTTTAATCCTTCTAGAAATTACTTTGGTAGTCTAATTTCTTTTTTTACATTTAGAAATCCAGTGGCCCCGGCCCCATTGACTACTCTGCTATATCCCTCCGTTGTGTTACACTAGACTCTTCCCACTTGTATTTTAGTGTCCAGGCTCTATATTCTTCCTCCAATCAGTTGGTCTCTTCCTGGATCTAGAGGCAACTTGCCCCTTAACAAGGAAGGTTGTCTGCACATGTGTATGTTTGACAGAGAATGGTGGGGCTACATCCTGAGGTAGAGTTTCAGGTCTGAAAGGTTTACTTGGCTAACAAAAGGCTATCCTTTTTCAAGTTCATAAGGGCCACAAGTGCCAAGAACCGTAACTCCAATGCCATAAAAACCTTGGTTTAACAACATCCTGATCTCTTGCAAGGAAATGATGTGAGCAAACAAATCAAACTCATTCTTTTGGGGCTTTGTACCCAGAAGTATAATCACAGTTGTCTTGTAATGGTCCAAGCAAGGTGAGTTTGAGGGCAACGGAGAGGATCTTTTTCATTCTGAGGCACATGTTTATAGGTGGTCAGACTGTGCTGACTTCCCCTCACCTTTCACCTTTTTTTGTATTTTCTAAATTCTATGTAGTGTGCATGGGATGTTTTTACTTGTGTACCTGTAAGAAGTGCGTTCAGCTTCAAGAATAGAAAACCTGACTAACAGTGGCTTGAGCAAGTCAGGAAGTCATTGGGTAGAAAGCCTGGGGCTGGGCCAGGGCCCCATGCTGCCAGAGACTCACCCCTGCTGTCCTAGACGTCAGCCTTCATCTTCACCTGTGTATCCTCTCTGTCACTGGACGGCCGCTGCTCCTCCACGCTTCCTGCTCCTGTTGATAGGAAGAAAAAAAGGAAAGGGAAAGTAAGACACCTTTCTTAGGAAGACAGAAGCTTTTTCAGAAATCTATTGTGGTAGTCTGCTAATGTCTCCTTGGCCACGACTGCCCCTAAGTTCAAGGGAGTCTGGGAAGGTGAGAACTTTTATAAGGATACATTGTTGCGTGGAATATTCTAAAGCAGGGATTGGCAAAGGATGGCCCTTGGGCCAAATCTGGTGTGGTTTTTTCCCGTAAATAAAACCTTTTTTTTTTTTTTTTTGGTAAATAAAATCTTATTAGAACACAGCCACACCCATTCATTTATATAATGTCTGTGGTTGGTTTTGCTACAACAGCAGAATTGAGCAGGGGCAACAGATCATACGGCCACAAAGTGGGAAGTGTTTGCCAACTGGCCCTCTCCGGAGGAAGTTTGTGGACCCCTAATCTGAGAGAGAAGGGAAAGCAGGCAGATGTTGGAAGGCAGCTGGTAAGTAAGAAAAAAAAAAAAAAATCCAACATGTTGTTGGCAGCCAGTAACCCATGAGGAGTGACTCATCCCCTGAGGAGGGCAAGTTGTTTTAATGAACACATACCACCAAGGAAAGGACGGATGTTCAAAAACCAAAAACCAAAGTTAGAAAAGAACTTACTGGAACCAATAAATTTCTGTACAGTGTCAAGGCCCTCCCCAGCACCAGCCCTGATACTGAGAGCAATGATTTTGTCTCCAACCCTGCTATTTTTTCATCATTTTCTGCTCATTAGGACAGAAGAGAAATCTCCTCAGGTTTCAGAAGTCCCTCCTTGGATTCATGTGGAGGAAAGCAGTAAGGTGAGAAGGCTGTGTGAGGTGATCTCCCCTTCTCTGTCCTCACCCTGCAATGAGAGGGAAGTGTGACTGCCCTGGGAGTCACACTGAGAGGAAATAGCTCTCAACACACCTGAAAGAGTGGTGGTGCCCGAAGAGGAGATCACAGGAGCCTGAAGAATGGGTGCCCTGAGGTTCACACAAGCTGCCATGGCCACTGGTGTCTTTGCTGAGGTTCCCTTTTAACTGTTGCACAAACCAACAGATGGCGTGACACTCTAGACTCGCCTGACTGGGAAGGGTCTGCCCAAGTCACCCGGCAAATGAATGCTGCTGATCTTCCTTGATCCCAAATGAGAAAAGTAAGTCCATCTTGAGATAAAGAGGACACAAAATTCTCATGACAGCCCCCGGGTAAGCTTGACTTGGTGATGAGAATAGAGTAGCCCACTTCCAGGCCATTGTGGCTCAGTTCTTTCTGTAGTGACCATGTACCTGCAGTGACTATCAGGGCAGCTCTTCACAGTTCACGCTCCCAATGTCGGATGTAGTGTTTTAAGACTGCAGCCAACCACAGGCCCATTGCTTATGAGGAATCCTCCTTCCTCATGGCTGTAGGAGCGATCCGCTCCCAAATGCCAATCTGAGGAGGCCTCACAGACAAGGTGCTGCTCCAGCTGAGGTGTTGTTGTTGTTGTTTTTAATATTTCATTTATTTATTTGAGAGAGAGAGAAAGAGAGAGAGAGAGATCACAGAGGGAGAAGGAGAAGCAGACTCCCCGCTGAGCACAGAACTTGATGTGTGCTTCATCGCAGGACCCTGAGATCATAACCCGAACTGAAGGCCTATGCTTAACCTCCTGAGCCACCCAGGCAGCCCTCCAGCTGAGTTTTGAAGGGCCAGGAATGCACAAAGAGAGGAAATGAGTTTACACTGTGAGAAAGGTACACTTGCAACAAACCCCCCCTCCGCCCCCCTCCAGCCCCCAGGCATGAAACAGCAAGGAGCTCCATCAGGGAGGAGCACAGGGCAGAGGAGCAGAAAGGTGCTGGAGAGGCTGGTCTGGGCCACGTCAAGCAGAGTCCTGTGAGCTTCCCCCAAGACTCCAAACCTCGTCTTAAAGCTGAAGAGAACCACTGAAAGTTTGTGAGCAGCGCGGCAACACAGGGATATTGGAATTTAAGAACAGTCCCGCTGGGGGGCGCCTGGGTGGCTCAGTGGGTTAAAGCCTCTGCCTTCAGCTCAGGTCATGATCCCAGAGTCCTGCTCAGGTCATGATCCCAGAGTCCTGGGATCGAGCCCCACATCAGGCTCTCTGCTCTGCAGGGAGCCTGCTTCCGCCTCTCTCTCTGCCTGCCTCTCTGCCTACTTGTGATTTCTCTCTGTCAAATAAATAAAAAATATTAAAAAAAAAAAAAAAAAAAAAAAAGAACAGTCCCGCTGGTTGCAGAAGAGTCAGCGGCAGCTTGAAGGGCACACTGGAGGCCAAAACCTTTAATGACAATAATCCGGAGGGGAAATCTGAGTGAGGGATGATGAGGAGCGTCTGCCTGGAGAGATTTTGAGGAGGGAGAAGCTACAGGAATTGCTGTCTTTTTTTGGATCGTAGAGTTGAAGAAGGTGCTCCGAAGGAGTCTGGTTTGGGTCATCATGTAGACAGCAGTGCCCTTCATCAGGATGGGCCCTGGGGAGAGCGGCAGGCGTGGGCAGAAAGATGGTGGGTTGGTTTTTGGTATCCTTTTGCCATCAATCTTCTTAAGCTGTTGGAATGGCGGGGGGGGGGGGGGGGGTGGGGGGTGGGGGTGGGGGGACTTGTTCTATCCCCTGCTTTTTACCAAATGCTAAATTCATTATCTTCTAGTATCCATCGTTGCTTTGCTTTGAGAAGTTTTACACTCCTCTCATTTTTATCCCTTTGTCTAGGACTGTTTTATTTCTTTTTTTTTTTTTTTTTAAAGATTTATTTATTTGACAGATAGAGATCACAAGTAGGCAGAGAGGCAGGCAGAGAGAGAGAGAGGAGGAAGCAGGTTCTGCGCTAAGCAGAGAGCCCGATGCGGGGCTCGATCCCAGGACCCTGGGATCATGACCTGAGCTGAAGGCAGAGGCTTTAACCCGCTGAGCCACCCAGGCGCCCCAGGACTGTTTTATTTCTTCAGAAGTTTTTTACAATGTCTTATGTATGGGGTTCTGGTTTTCGTCTTGTTCGGAACTCACAGGTCTAAGACTCAGGACTACCTTTAACTATAGAAAATATTCTTGTACGGGGCACCTGGGTGGCTCAGTGGGTTAAAGCCTCTGCCTTCGGCTCAGGTCATGATCCCAGAGTCCTGGGATCGAGCCCCGCATCGGGCTCTCTGCTCCGCAGGGAGCCTGCTTCCTCCTCTCTCTCTGCCTGCCTCTCTGCCTAGTTGTGATTTCTCTCTGTCAAATAAATAAAATATTAAAAAAAAAAAGAAAATATTCTTGTACTGTTTTTGTGAATTAATATTTATTCTCTGGAGTTTTGAAGACTTAGAATTTTTTTTTTAATTTTTTATTTTTTTATTTATTTCTTATTTTTTTTATAAAAAATACATATAATGTATTTTTATCCCCAGGGGTACAGCTCTGTGAATCACCAGGTTTACACACTTCACAGCACTCACCATAGCGCATACACTCCCCAATGTCCATAACCCCTCTCCCCCTCTCCCAACGCCCCCTCCCCCCAGCAATCCTCAGTTTGTTTTGTTGCATCTGCACGTCCTCATATCAGGGAGATCATATGATAGTTGTCTTTCTCCGATTGACTTATTTCACTAAGCATGAGCCCCTCTAGTTCCATCCACGTCGTCGCAAATGGCAAGATTTCATTTCTTTTGATGGCTGCATAGTATTCCATTCTGTATATATACCACATCTTCTTTATCCATTCATCTGTTGATGGACACCTAGTTTCTTTCCATAGTTTGGCTATTGTAGACATGGCTGCTATAAACATTCGGGTGCACGTGCCCCTTCGGATCACTACATTTGTATCATTAGGGTCAATACCCAGTAGTGCAATTGCTGGGTCATAGGGTAGTTCTATTTTCAACATTTTGAGGAACCTCCATGCTGTTTTCCAGAGTGGTTGCACCAGCTTGCATTCCCACCAACAGTGTAGGAGGGTTCCCCTTTCTCCGCATCCTCGCCAGCATCTGTCATTTCCTGACTTGTTAATTTTAGCCATTCTGACTGGTGTGAGGTGATATCTCATTGTGGTTTTGATTTGTATTTTCTTGATGCTGAGTGATGTGGAGCACTTTTTCATGTGTGTGTGTTGGCCATCTGGATGTCTTCTTTGCAGAAATGTCTGTTCATTTCTTCTGCCCATTTCTTGACTGGATTATTTGTTCTTTGGGTGTTGAGTTTGCTAAGTTCCTTATAGATTTTGGACACTAGCCCTTTATCTCATATGTCATTTGCAAATATCTTCTCCCATTCTGTCAGTTGTCTTTTGGTTTTGTTAACTATTTCCTTTGCTGTGCAAAAGCTTTTGATCTTGATGACGTCCCAACAGTTCATTTTTGCCCTTGCTTCCCTTGCCTTTGCCGATGTTCCTAGGAAGATGTTGCTGCGACTGAGGTCGAAGAGGTTGCTGTCTGTGTTCTCCTCAAGGATTTTGATGGATTCCTTTCTCACATTGAGGTCCTTCATCCATTTTGAGTCTATTTTCGTGTGTGGTGTAAGGAAGTGGTCCAATTTCATTTTTCTGCATGTGGCTGTCCAATTTTCCTAGCACCATTTATTGGAGAGGCTGTCTTTTTTCCATTGGACATTCTTTCCTGCTTTGTCGAAGATTAGTGGACCATAGAGGTGAGGGTCTATTTCTGGGCTCTCTTCTGTTCCATTGATCTATGTGTCTGTTTTGTGCCAGTACCATGCTGTCTTGATGATGACAGCTTTGTAATAGAGCTTGAAGTCTGGAATTGTGATGCCACCAACTTTGGCTTTCTTTTTCAATATTCCTTTGGCTATTCGAGGTCTTTTCTGGTTCCATATAAATTTGAGGATTATTTGTTCCATTTCTTTGAAAAAATGGATGTTATTTTGATAGGGATTGCATTAAATGTGTAGATTGTATTAGGTAGCATAGACATTTTCACAATATTTATTCTTCCAATCCAGGAGCATGGCACATTTTTCCATTTCTTGGTGTCTTCCTCAATTTCTTTCATGAGTACTTCCTAGTTTTCTGCATATGGATTCTTAGCCTCTTTGGTTAGGTTTATTCCTAGGTATCTTATAGTTTTGGGTGCAATTGTAAATGGGATTGACTCCTAATTTCTCTTTCTTCTGTCTTGTTGTTGGTGTACAGAAATGCAACTGATTTCTGTGCATTGATTTTATATCCTGACACTTTACTGAATTCCTGTACAAGTTCTAGCAGTTTTGGAGTGGAGTCCTTTGGGTTTTCCACATATAGTATCATATCATCTGTGAAGAGTGATAGTTTGACTTCTTCTTTGCTGATTTGGATGCCTTTCATTTCTTTTTGTTGTCTGACTGCTGAGGCTAGGACTTCTAGTACTATGTTGAATAGCAGTGGTGATAATGGACATCCCTGCCGTGTTCCTGACCTTAACGGAAAAGTTTTCAGTTTTTCTCCATGGAGAATGATATTTGCGGTGGGTTTTTCATAGATGGCTTTGATAATATTGAGGTATGTGCCCTCTATCCCTACACTTTGAAGAGTTTTGATCAGGAAGGGATGCTGTACTTTATCAAATGCTTTTTCAGCATCTATTGAGAGTATCATATGGTTCTTGTTCTTTCTTTCTTTTTTTTTTTTAAGATTTTATTTATTTATTTGACAGACAGAGATCACAAGTAGGCAGAGGCAGGCAGAGAGAGAGGAGGAAGCAGGCTCCCTGCTGAGCAGAGAGCCCGATGCAGGGATCGATCCCAAGACCCTGGGATCGTGACCTGAGCCGAAAGCAGAGGCTTTAACCCACTGAGCCACCCAGGCGCCCCTTGTTCTTTCTTTTATTAATGTGTTCTATCACATTGATTTGCGGATGTTGAACCAACCCTGCAGCCCTGGAATAAATCCCACTTGGTCGTGGTGAATAATCCTTTTAATGTACTGTTGAATCCTATTGGCTAGTATTTTGGGGAGAATTTTTGCATCTGTGTTCATCAAGGATATTGGTCTGTAGTTCTCTTTTTTGGTGGGATCCTTGTCTGGTTTGGGGATCAAGGTGATGCTGGCCTCATAAAATGAGTTTGGAAGTTTTCCTTCCATTTCTATTTTTTGGAACAGTTTCAGGAGAATAGGAATTAGTTCTTCTTTAAATGTTTGGTAGAATTCCCCTGGGAAGCCGTCTGGCCCTGGGCTTTTGTTTGTTTGGAGATTTTTGATGACTGTTTCAATCTCCTTACTGGTTATGGGCCTGTTCAGGTTTTCTATTTCTTCCTGGTTCAGTTGTGGTAGTTTATATGTCTCTAGGAATGCATCCATTTCTTCCAGATTGTCCAATTTGTTGGCGTAGAGTTGCTCATAGTATGTTCTTATAATTGTCTGTATTTCTTTGGTGTTAGCTGTGATCTCTCCTCTTTCATTCATGATTTTATTGATTTGAGTCCTTTCTCTTTTCTTTTTGATAAGTCTGGCCAGGAGTTTATCAATCTTATTGATTCTTTCAAAGAACCAGCTCCTAGTTTTGTTGATTTGTTCTATTGTTTTTTTTGTTTCTATTTCATTGATTTCTGCTCTGATCTTTATGATTTCTCTTCTCCTGCTGGGTTTAGGGTTTCTTTCTTGTTCTTTCTCCAGCCCCTTTAGGTGTAGGGTTAGGTTGTATACTTGAGACCTTTCTTGTTTCTTGAGAAAGGCTTGTAGCGCTATATATTTTCCTCTCAGGACTGCTGTTGTTGTGTCCCACAGATTTTGAACCGTTGTGTTTTCATTATCATTTGTTTCCATGAATTTTTTCAATTCTTCTTTAATTTCCTGGTTGACCCATTCATTCTTTAGAAGGATGCTGTTTAGTCTCCATGTATTTGGGTTCTTTCCAAATTTCCTCTTGGGATTGAGTTCTAGCTTCAGAGCATTGTGGTCTGAAAATATGCAGGGCATGATCCTAATCTTTTGATACCGGTTGAGACCTGATTTAGGACCCAGGATGTGATCTATTCTGGAGAATGTTCCACGTGCACTAGAGAAGAATGTGTATTCTGTTGCTTTGGGATGAAATGTTCTGAATATATCTGTGATGTCCATCTGGTCCAGTGTGTCATTTAAGGCCTTTATTTCCTTGTTGATCTTTTGCTTGGATGATCTGTCCATTTCAGTGAGGGGAGTGTTAAAGTCCCCTACTATTATTGTATTATTATTGATGTGTTTCTTTGATCTTGTTATTAATTGGTTTATATAGTTGGCTGCTCCCACGTTAGGGGCATAGATATTTAAAATTGTTAGATCTTCTGGTTGGGCAGACCCTTTGAGTATGATATAGTGTCCTTCCTCATCTCTTATTATAGTCTTTGGCTTAAAATCTAATTGACCTTATATAAGGATTGCCACCCCAGCTTTCTTCTGATGCCCATTAGCGTGGTAAATTGTTTTCCACCCCCTCACTTTAAATCTGGAGGTGTCTTCGCGTCTAAAATGAGTTTCTGGTAGGCAACATATTGATGGGTTTTGTTTTTTTATCCATTCTGATACCCTGTGTCTTTTGATTGGGGCATTTAGCCCATTAACATTCAGGGTAACTATTGAGAGATATGAATTTAGTGCCATTATTAGCCTGTAAGGTGACTGTTACTGTATATTGTCTCTGTACCTTTCTGATCTACTACTTTTAGGCTCTCTTTCCTTAGAGGACCCCTTTCAATATTTCCTGTAGAGCTGGTTTGGTGTTTGCAAATTCTTTCAGTTTTTGTTTGTCCTGGAAGCTTTTTATCTCTCCTTCTATTTTCAGTGATAGCCTAGCTGGATATAGTATTCTTGGCTGTATGTTTTTCTCGTTTAGTGCTCTGAATATATCATGCCAGCTCTTTCTGGCCTGCCAGGTCTCTGTGGATAAGTCTGCTGCCAATCTAATATTTTTACCATTGTATGTTACAGACTTCTTTTCCTGGGCTGCTTTCAGGATTTTCTCTTTGTCACTAAGACTTGTAAATTTTACTATTAGGTGACTGGGTGTGGACCTATTCTTGTTGATTTTGAGGGGGGTTCTCTGCATCTCCTGGATTTTGATGCTTGTTCCCTTTGCCATATTAGGGAAATTCTCTCCAATAGACCTTCTGCTCCCCTCTCTCTTTCTTCTTCTTCTGGAATCCCAATTATTCTAATGTTGTTTTGTCTTATGGTGTCACTTATCTCTCGAATTCTCCCCTCATGGTCCAGTAGCTGTTTGTCCCTCTTTTGCTCAGCTTCTTTATTCTCTGTCATTTGGTCTTCTATATCACTAATTCTTTCTTCTGCCTCATTTACCCTAGCAGTGAGAGCCTCCATTTTTTATTGCACCTCATTAATAGCTTTTTTGATTTCAACTTGGTTAGATTTTAGTTCTTTTATTTCTCCAGAAAGGGCTTTTATATCTCCAGAGAGGGTTTCTCTAATATCTTCCATGCCTTTTTCGAGCCCGGTTAGAACCTTCAGAATTGTCATTCTGAACTCTAGATCTGACATATTGCCAATGTCTGTATTGATTAGGTCCCTAGTCTTCGGTACTGCCTCTTGTTCTTTTTTTTTTTTGTGGTGAATTTTTCCTCCTTGTCACTTTGTCCAGATAAGAGTATATGAAGGAGCAAGTAAAATACTAAAAGGGTGGCAAAGACCCCAGAAAAATGTGCTTTAACCAAATTAGAAGAGACCCCAAATTGTGGGGGGGGAGAGAAAGGGGATAAAAAGAGGTTCAGAAAAAAAAGAAAAAAATTAAAAAAGAAAACAAATAAAGAAAAAATATAAAAAAGAAAGAAAAATATATATATTAGATAAACTAGTTTAAAAACGTTAAAAAAGAAAAGAGTAAAAGTTTAAAAAAATTTAGCAGAAGAAGAAAAAAGAAAAAAAAATTAACCGCAAGACTAAAGAATCATGGGGAGAAAACCATGAGTTCCGTGCTTTGCTTTCTCCTCCTCTGGAATTCCGCTGCTGTCCTAGGTATTGAACCTGCTTTCCTTGGTAGATGAACTTCGTCCTGGCTGGATATTTTGTTGATCTTCTGGGGGAGGGGCCTGTTGTAGTGACTCTCAAGTGTCTTTGCCCGAGGCGGGATTGCACCGCCCTTACCAGCGGCTGGACTAAGTAATCCGCTAGGGTTCACTTTCGGGAGCTTTTGTTCCCTGAACGCTTTCCGTAGAGTTCTGGAGGACGGGAATGAAAATGGCGGCCTCCCAGTCTCCGGCCCGGAGGAGCCGAGAGCCCGGGACCCCACTCCTCAGTGTGCCTCCAGAGAACAGCGCCCAATCACTCCTGTATCCCCGGCCTCCAGCCACGCTCTGAGCTCACCCAGCCCGTGACCAGTTCAAGGTAACCCCGAGCTGAGTGCTCAGTCCTCATCTCTGTCTCTATAGCCGGCTTCTCCATTCTAATACCTGCGAGCTCTGCAACACTCTGACACCCCCATCCTTCTGTGACCCTGCAGGACCTGGGGCTATGCTGACCCCTCGTGGGCTTCACCCTGGTTTAGCCCCTGGAGCAATGTCCCTCAGTGGAACAGACTTTTAAAAGTCCTGATTTTGTGCTCCGTTGCTCCGCCGCTTGCCGGGAGCCGGCCCCTCCCCCCGCGGTCTATCTTCCCATCGTTTTGGATTCACTTCTCCGCCAGTCCTACCTTTCAGAAAGTGGTTGATTTTCTGTTTCTAGAGTTGCTGTTCTTCTTCTCTTCCCTCTCCCGTTGGATTTGTAGGTGTTTGCAATGTTTAGATAAGCTATCGAGCTGATCTCCTGCTACCTGATGTAGTCTCCGTCTGCTACTTCTCCGCCATCTTGACTCCTCCCCCCGAAGACTTAGAATATTTTAAAAAAGAATTTAAAATTTCCCCTTGGGAGTTTATTATACTGACTACATATTTGAGATGATAATATTTTAGGTATGTCAGATGAAATAACATATATTATTAAAATTAGTTTGACCTGATTTCTTTTTTGATGTAGCTATCAGAAAAGGTAAAATTAATATGTGACTTACAGTATATACCTATTGCACAACATTCTTCTTGATAAAAATTACAAGATGGGGAAAAGTCTGTTTTCTAACAGTATTAGGAGATGGGATATGTTTAATGGTTTAATATTACCTGCAGGTCAGCATGCAAACTTGAAAGGGGCAAACCAGCCTCATGAGCTTCCTGAAGAGATATATGATGTCTCCCAGGAAGTACTGGTGCCCAACATAATGTGGCCAGACTCTGATCAGGGGGAAAATCAAGTAACACTTAACCAAGGGACAGTCTAGCCTGTACTCTCCAAATATATTGATGCCATAAAAGACAAAGAAAGGTTGAGAAATCAGAAAGTATACACACACTGAAGTATTTAGAGACTGAGAATCACAGGGTCTGTAATTTACTCTCAACTAGCACAAGTTTTTGTAGCTATAGAGAGAGAGAGCAAGGGGGAATTCACTGAATTCTTTTAACATCTTTTCCATACATTTGAGAAATTTTGGAGTAGGATATTAAATGATTTTTTTTAAAGATTGTATTTATTGATTTGAGAGTGAGAGAGGGAGAGCATGAGTGGAGGGGAGGGGCAGAGGGAGAGGCAGAGGGAGAGGGAGAAGCAGACTCCCCGCTGAGCAGGGAAACTGGCATGCAACTGGATCCCAGGACCCTGGGATCATGACTTGAGCTGAAGGCAGACGGTTAACTGACTGAGCCACCCAGGAGCTCCAGTATTAAATGATTCTCAACGATAAATTTTTTTTAAAAGCTTATGAGAGGGAGCACTGTGGAAAGTGCCAGAAAGTTCTTGCTCTTACAGAGGGCCCCATCCTACTCTTCTCTGGATATGCCCTTCTCCACAGGGCTGGGAAACTACGGGGCCAGTGGGATGCATCTGCCCAGAGCCCACCAAGCCCATTCTAGAGTCTCCAAGAACCCTTGCAATTCCCTGCCATGTGACCCTGAACCACTTGCGGACTCATGTCTCTGATGCCAGGACCACACGGAAGGGGTACACAACCCAAGCCTAGAGGGATAGATGTTCTCAGGGAGTGTCGTGTGAAGTTTGAACAAGCAGGCCAGGGTGTCTACACCGCTCAAGGGATGCTCCTGGCTGTTCAGGATGGAGTGGGGGGTGGGGTGGGGGGGCTAGGGGTAGGGTGGGAGGTGGAGTTGGGGAGAGAAGGCAGCCATCTGCACCTGCTGTTCAGTGTAGAACTCCAAGGGGTCTGAAAAGTCTAAATTCAGGCCTGGCTTTATAAGTCATTGTGAAGGTCTGCTTGTTTAAGTCAGATAATAAACCCATTTTTGTATAGCTGGCCAGCTCGATGTGATGTATCACTTTAAAGCATTTAACCGTATGGTATATGGGGCTGCATTCATGCTCTTGCCCCAGGCCCTGCCATGCTGGGGACGTGACCGAGGCCAGGAGGCCTAGAGAAGCCTATGGCACAAGCTCACCATTGCTGCCACCTCTTGGTTTTCATTAAAAGGGGTGGCGGTGGAGGGACACGTCCCAACCCGATGGGAAGACCAGACCCTACAATAATATGGGAGGACGGGCAGGAACCTGGAGTGAACACATGGGGAGACTGAGAGAACTCAAGAAGACCCTTGAGCAAGCACCTGAGGGAAAACACACACACCGTGTAGGAAAATCTCTCACAGGTACAGACGGGTGACACTGAGAAGGAAGCGCTGTTTACTGTGGCAAGGATCAGATGGCCAGGCCCCACAGGGTGCGGATTATCTGGAAAACTCTTGAGGAGGACCTCCAGTCCTTTAAGTCTCATATCCCAAAGGGGGTTGGAGGTGGGATTAGTATCCTGGATCCCAGGAGTGGGACCTGGAACCCCAGCCTGGGCTCTACCAAGCAGTCTCCTTGGAGACTTAGCAGTGCTGGCTACCAGGAAGGTCTCAATGGGCAGCCCTGGGGTGCTGGAAAGGCTCCAGCCTGGAGGTTCTGACCAGCTCCTTCTGGGTGTTGACACCCTTAGGAAAGCCCACACATCCAAGAGCTGTCATTTCTCACTCCTCACTTGGCCAGCTGCTTCTCATTACCCAGGTCTAAGCTTCAATGATATCCTCTCAGAGGTTGCCCCGACAACCCCGTTAAGGACCCCTTCCCCCCGGGGATGTTTTCATTCACCCTCTTCCATGGTCTTCATAGTACTTCAGACTTCTGGGGGCGTCTTGTATATTTCTTTATTCTCTTGTTCTTATCAGGCTTCCTCCGAAACTAGAACTTTTTGGGAACAAGGAGTTTTACCTGTTTTACTTATCACTGTAGCCTAGTCTAATTCTTGAGAAAGTGCAGACATTCACAATAAACATTTGTTTCAAAATGCAAAAAAAAGAAAAAAGAAAAAGCTTCTCTATGTAGGAAGCATAAATAGCAAACCTCACAGGGTCATAGAACGTAATAGCTCAAAGAGCTGACAGCAAGCCAGAAATTAATATGCATATTTTTATACTAAAAAGTCAACGTATTCACTTTCTACTGCTATATAACAAATGACCAGAAACTTTGTGGCTTCAAGCAACCCAAATTTACTACCTCAGTTTCCATGGAGTTTGGCGTGTTTTGGCTAAGTCCTCTGCCCAGAGTCTCATAATGTAATGAATCAGCCTCATCTGGAGGCTTGACTGGGGAAAGGTGTATTTTCACGCCCTCCCTGGTTGTTGATCAAGTTCAGTTCCTTGTGGTTGTAGGACTGAGGTCCCTGGTGTCTCACTAGCTGTGAAACGGCAGTGCTCTTAGCTGCTAGAAGCTGCTCTCAGCTTCTGGTCACGCGACCCCTCCACCTCCGCTATGGAGAACACACACACACGATTCTTTCCATGCTTTGAATCTCTCACATTTCCCTCTGCTACCAGCCAGAGAAAATGCTTCATTTTCAAGGGACTTAGGTGGTGACATCAGGCCCACCTGGATAATCTCCTTATCTTAAGGTTAATTAAGTAACAAGCTAAACCCAGGAATAAAATCTATCACCTTCACATTCCTGGGAATTATTTAGAACACATGCACTAGGGCAGGGAAATCTTTGGGGACATCCTAGAAATCTGTCTATCATGGGCAAGTTCATTTTCCTGTCTACCTTATTGCATATTAATTTGTTTTGATAAATGTTTATATATATTTGTATTTAAGTACAAATATATATGTTATATGTTTATATATTTTATTTATAAATTATATATAATATCAAATTATAGTTAATAGGTTATATGAAAAAATTATATATTACAATATATTATAAATATATTTACATATGCAACTATTACATATACAAATATATAAATATGTACATATCAGAAAAATAAATATCCAAATACATATTTGCATATTATTTGTATAAAACAATATTTAACTAGAATTTACTGTGCTGGGAAAATGTAGGACAGCTCCTGTGGTGTGACCTACTGTCTGTCCCCCACTGCATAGCCACTCTGAAAAGTCTAGATAGAATGGGTCCATCACAGAGGTACTTTGAGCATCCCATGAGGCAAAGAGTGAGAGAAAAAGGACAGCAGCCTATAGGTGTTCCATCTATTTTTACTGAAGCTGAATCAATAGCCTTAGCCTCCATCACTGCAGAGTGCCCTAGACTGGGGTGGCTGGTGGCAGGATGCTGGGCCACGGCACAGGCTGAAGGAGGGAGCTTCTGCCACTATATAGGGTAGGGAAAGCCATTTGAACTTCTGACCTGGAGTCAGAGAGACATGAACTTTAATCCCATCTCTCCCCCTTGCCAGCTCTGCAACCCTGAGTAATTCATTTAATTTGAGTTTTGGCTTCTCCATCCTAAAATGGGAACAATTAGACTCACCTGTTACATTTGCTATATCAAATAAAATAATGACTGAGGAAGTTTTCAGGGCTCAGATTAAAGTCGGTACTCTGTAAATACTTGTGGATTCCAAATCTGGCGTTTTCCCCACTGAGCATAGCTTCTGGGTTAGCGGATTATGCCCCCATGGGACTTCTGTTACAATGCCAGTATGTTCCCAGAAGGGTAAGACCTTACTTTGACTCTGTGTTTGGCACCTGCTGGACAAAGAGAAACTTTTGTCCTGAGCAGTCAGCCCTGGTGAGAGGAAGGAGGTACTGGCAGAGAGCTGGTAGCAGAGGAGATGGCCCCCAGGGCAGAGAAGGCTCGGGGGTGGGGAGCAGGGACATGCAAGGAAATCTAGATCAAGGGTGGCCATTCTTGGGGCTCAGGTCTTAGTGACCAAATCCAGCAGTCCCTGGGAGCCCTGGAGGCTGAGGGAATCTATACACACACCCTTCCTAAGAGGGTGTTGGGTCAATGCCCCGTAAGCCAGAAGCACATTCTGGCATCCCAAATGTCCAGTCATTCCACTCAACAGTCCCCCTTCCCTTGCCCTAATTCCCTCCCCATCCACTCACTGTCTGCCATCCGAGAAGATTCACTATGACCTACAAATCCAGCTGCCTGCCTTTGGGGAGCTCTCACAATACTTATAAATAATTGTAACCTAAAGTGATCCATTTTTCCAGAGGTACCTGTGCCAAGTGCTCACCCCCAGCCTGGGGTGGGGGTGAATTTGGGAGGGGACTTCCAGGGGCTCTTGAAGGCTGAGGGGTTTGGATAGCTATGGAGTTGGGGGAGGACTTCTAGAGGGAGTATGGGTTGTCTACAAACATCCTGGCTCTCCTTCTGGGCCCATGGTCCAGTTGCATCTCCCCGGTATTGCTACAGAACCAGGGCAAGGAAGAGGGGACAAAGAGACCGGAAGGAAGAGGACATGTGAGAAGGAAATATCTAGAAGCTTCTTCTCAGTTGCCTTATATAGACTATGCCGTGAAGGATGAAAATACCTGTGAGTGTGGTGCTGGTAATGTGCGGAGGTAGCCTGGTGTATGTATGTGTACGTGCATGCATGTGCGTGCGTGCACTAGAGAGGGGGAAGGGATGAGAGAAATTGGTTAGAGAGTCATCAAAAGTGGGTCAAGCAAGAACCAGGCTGACTAGCAGGCAGGAAGCCAGGAGTTTCTTCGTGCTGAGATAAGTCAAGACATCTGTCCTGTTCAGGCCACAGTGGGTGCCAGTACAAGGTCTGGGTCTAGGTGTTTTTGCTCAAGCTTATATGATTTTTAACCACATCCTGCCTGATGAAAGTCCAAACTCCACCTAGGGAAGATTTACAAGGTGCCTATGCTACACTACAGAGGCATTTTTGCTAGAATCAGGGCTGGTTGAGTTCTGGAGCCAAAGGGGTTTAAGACTCCCCAGACTGGTAGGATGTATTAGACTTTCTTCTAAGTACTTTTGATTCCACCAATGCCACCAAACACCTCTCTTGTTGGTAACAGACTCTCAGAAAGAAGAAGGGACAATCCTCACCCCATTACACAAGACTCACAGAGAATTAGTAGCCCAATAGGAATCCTCAGGGACCAACCCTAAGATTGTTTGGAGTAGGAAACAGGTCCCAGGTAGAGCAATTGTCCCAACACCTTGCTCACCTGCATGTGTTCTGACCTGAATAGCACAGTCTATAATTAACCATGCTGAATGTATTGGCATTAGCAAATCAGCTAATCAAGTCATAGGGTGATTAGTTATAAAACAAAAAAAAATCCCAGGCTTGCAAATTCTTTAGCTCCTTATTGTAGCTTTCACTCCTACAGTTGCCTGATCTGGGTGTTTTGACTTGCCCTCCAACCAACCTAGAGAGGAGACTTGTGTGGGTGATCCAACAAGGAGGAGGAAGGGGAAAGGAAAGTGGAAGAGAGGGTAGGAGGAAAAGGTATGACCAGAGGTTAGTTGTGTTTATGAGCAATCAGGATGTTGCATAAGTTGTGAGGAATTGTGGGATGGGAAACCTAGTCTCCAATCAGCATAAAGGAGTGAAGGAGGGGAAGGAAAGAGGATCCCAAAGGATCTGGCACTGGGACAGCTGAAAGGTCTTGTGTTTTCCTCTAATTCTTATCATCCTGCTCTGAATTTGAAGCTTTCTTGTGACCTTGACAATAAGGAGAGGAGGGGAGGGAAGGAGCCCAGACGGAGAAAAGAATGTAGAGAAGATAACCAAGAAAGTGACCTGCCCTCTTAAGCAGCCCAGAAGAAAGCAGCTGAGCAATGCAGGTATGCCCGCCCCCCCCCCCCCCCCCCCAGTCCTGGATGGAAGCTTATTAAAGAGGGAGGAACTGGGCTGCCAGCCCTGGGCATGGAGGAGCTATTTGGAGCCCCAGAGGAAGTGTTAGGGTCTATGTTTTGTATGATGAAGGAAGCTATCTTCAACTCCAGCTCCAAGAAGGAAGTGACCCTTCACAATTAAAGAGGGGTAAACCAGCACATCTGGGTGGCTCAGTCAGTTAAGTGTCCACCTCTTGGTTTCAGCTCAGTTCATGATCCCAGGGTCATGAGATTGAGCTCTGTGTCAGGCTCTGTGCTCAGCATGGAGCCTTCTTGAGTTTCTTTCCCCTCCTGTCTCCCACCCCTTCAGCTCCCCCCACCTCGTGCTCACCCTAAAATAAATAAATTTAATTTTAAAAAAGAGAGTAAACCCCCTACTCATTGCCATTTTGTATCCCACAACACAGTCCATAGAGAAAATGGAGACTCAAGGCCAGCACAGAGCTAGCAAGAGGCAGCAACACACAGCTGTCTTGAGCATAACAAGCAATAATCAAGAGTACTCTTCCAGTCAGACTAAATTTCTGAAGCATCAACTGACCATGCACATGCTTCAAACTAAGTGGGTCAAGGGTGGTGGAAGGCATATAGGAGAGAGTGAATGCCTCCTTCTCCCATGGAGCCTCAGGATACCCCAGCAATGGGCAGCTGGGCCCTCTCATCTCCCTCTTGCAGGTCCAGACCATGTAGTAATCCTAACCCAGACAAGACAAGAGAGAGGTCATTGTCCTTGGCCCCCTTATCCATGATCTTGTGACTTGGTGACAGCTGGACCCTATCTACAGTACCACTCTTCTCCTCCTGACATCATACATTCCTGCCTTCAAGCAATTCCTACCCTTTGGGCTGTCATGCTGAAGCAGTCCACAAGACTGACTTCATCTTCTTCCCTCCCAAAGTCCTGGATCAATTACACTGCCTGCTACTCCATTCCCTACCCTGAACCCCAGACTCTGCATATGCTCTCCCATCTCCTTCTCAGGGCTGGGTTCTGATTTTCTGCCTCCCTAGGGTTCAGCCACTACCTGGGTCCCCACTATTCTTCATCTCCTCTGCTCTGGGTGCTTACCATTCCTCAATGCTATGTCTGTGAAAGAGAAAAGCTCCCTCAGACCCAAGTTTGTCCAAGGGATTTTCCCCCTCATTTAACCATTCCGGAACCAAAATTTTCCTTCTTAAATTCAGGTAAGGAATCCATTTTGGCACTCATATTTAACAATATAGAATGTTGGAAACAAGACTTGAAATGTCAGGAAGAGAACACTGACATTCCTGAGAATGACTGCATTTCTGTTCTCTAAGGAGAATCACAGCTAAGAACATAAATGTGGCCTGTGTTTTTCATTTCATTGGCAGTTGATAGACTTTTGGCCTTTGGCCTTATATTGGGACGTCCTCCTAGTGAATTCTGATGTGATGAGGGTGCCCTACACCTGGTTTTCATTTTAACTCCATCCCCTTCTGGACCTGCCTGGGCCTTGGGGTTTGGATAATATATTTTGAGGGTACATTCAACCATCTATTCACTGATCCATTGACTCAATAGATAATCCCAACCACCTGCTATGTATGAAAGCCCAGCCTGGGGCTTGCCTCAATGGCAGCATTACATGGTGACTATAGTGCAAGCTTATGCTTGGGTTCAAATTCTGAAATTTGTCCTCATGAGTTGTATAATTTCGAACCATTAACTTTCTGACCCTCAGTTTTCTCATGAGTAAAAAGGACACATGACAGTAGTACTTGATTTTTAGTTAGGGTTTTGTTAGGCTTGGTGTACAGTGATGGCTCAATATTTTTTGGTTATTATTTTGTTTTATGCTGATTCCACTTGGGTTACCAGCCACTCCCCATCACAAAGCAATCCTATAATTCTCAGGCAATAAGGCAATAAGAATGAAAAGTCTGGCTTCTCTGTGTCAACTGAAACAGCCTGGGCTGTGTTCTATCAGAAACAGAGGGACATGGGTGCCTGGGTGGCTCAGTGGGTTGGGCATCTGCCTTTGGCTCAGGTCATGATCCCAGGGGCCTGGGATCGAGTCCTGCATTGGGCTCCTGCTCAGCGGGAAGCCTGCTTCTCCCTCTCCAGCTTCCCTCTGTTTGTGTTCCCTCTCTTGCTGTCTCTCTCTGCCAAATAAATAAAT
Organism: Meles meles; assembly: GCF_922984935.1. Taxonomy (NCBI): domain Eukaryota; kingdom Metazoa; phylum Chordata; class Mammalia; order Carnivora; family Mustelidae; genus Meles; species Meles meles. Next base: position 48,824,172 of record NC_060073.1, read on the forward strand.
AAGATCTTAAAAAAAGAAAGAAAGAAAGAAAGAAACAGAGGGACTTACTTCATCATTTAGGTAGGGATGAAGTAGGATTTCAGAGGAACTTCCTTTGGAAAGCAGACAAAATCCTGCTCATTATCTAATATCCTTCTCCCCAGCTTCTCAAGTTGGGCATCCCCATGCTCCCCTAGTTCGGGAACTCATCCAAAATGAATCAGGACATCTACCAGCGGCATCTAGCACTATGACTTGCAGGACTGAGGATGTAGTTTTTTGGTTTTGTTTTGTTTTGAAGTAGGCCATGCCTACTATGGAGCCCAAGTTGGGGCCTAAACTCAAAACCCCAAGATCAAGATTGAGCTGAGATCAAGAGTCAGACACTTAACCAACTTAACCATGTGCCCCAGGATGTAGTTGTTAACTCAGCTTTGTAGAAGGATCTCTCGTGTCCCCTGCTCTAGGTCTCCTTTAATGCCAATGGACCCAACAACCACTGGATTGGAGACTGTACTGGGCATCTGCGTATCCTCCCTACCCTACCACAGCCACCCACTTGTCTTCCTGTGTTGGCCCACTCCAAACACTGGGCCTCTGCCTGTTTCTTCTCCTTCATGCAGGGCCATACCTCCTCCCTGGGCCAGCGCCCTGCTCCATATCTCAGCCAGTGGCCAAGGCTATAGTTCCTGGCCTAGATTTGGAGTCTCCCTTCTCAAGGCTGTAGTCTCTTTCCCACCCTTCTCACTGCTTCATTTGCATATCCTTGGCTCCTCTGGTTAGATCTGCCCCCCCCCCCCCCGCCCCCAGGCTGAATTTGGAAATTGTCTCTTTACCACCATATTCCTTCCATTACTCTTAGGGCTAATTAAACCTCTTGGGTTTGGATTCCTGTGTCTCGCTATCAGGACAGATCCTCTAACTCTTAGGCCACCCTGTCCAGACACAGGGGCTTTGGAGAATTCAGAACCTGCTAGTGGTGTGACCTTGGGAAATTTAAAATGTCTATGCCCCAGTTTTCTCAAGTGTAAAGTGGGGAAAGGAGATGTCCCTCATGGGTCTATTGGGAGGTAATACAGGTAGAACTCAGTACAATGCCTGCAACAGGCTAAGCCATCCACAAAAGACCACGAAAGTATTTAAAGCAATGGGATGAAAAGGCATCTGTCCATTTCATTTTATTTATTTATTTTTTTTAAAAGATTTTATTTATTTATTTGACAGAGAGAGATCACAAGTAGGCAGAGAGGCAAGCAGAGAGAGTGAGAGGGAAGCAGGCTCCCTGCCGAGCAGAGAGCCCGATGCAGGACTCGATCCCAGGACCCTGAGATCATGACCTGAGCCGAAGGCAGTGGCCTAAACCACTGAGCCACCCAGGCACCATTTCAGAAGATGTGGTTTTGCCTTCACATATTCCTCGTTGCTCCCTTCTCTATGCAATGCACACTGCCCGCGACTAGTATTCAGGACCCAAGGGGGAGTCTGTAGGGCTCCACGGTGAGCAGAACAGAATCTATCGTGCTCTCAGGTACTGGGCAGGGTGGTCTGGTGGTCCAGCCACCTCTTGGTCCCCAAGATGCAGATGCTGCTCAGGACTCCAGCAAAAGTGCTGGGCATGAACACAAACCAGGGAAGAGGACAAGAGAAGGACAGAGGATGGAAGGGGGATGAGGACTCAAGAAATGAGAATGGGAATGCACAGCAATGGGCCTCCTTGCAAATAGGGCGAGACAAACCTCAAGGCTCTTCTGTGTTAGGCTAAGGGGACATGGCAGCACAGAAACGCCAAGCTGCTTCTCCATCCATTCTGTTGTACAGGTTCAAGCCCTGTGGGCCGGACAGGGCTGGGCAGATGGCCCTATTACTGCTTCCTGCTCAGCGCTTGGCCAGGCTCTCATCAGCCCCTCCAGGCTTCACAAGGCTCTCATTACTTCCCACCAGAAACACATTTCACAGATGGGGATAGTGATAAGAGCAATTAGCTTTGGCCTGTGTTAAAATTGTCTCTGTCCCAGCCTCTCAAATCACAATGCTCCCCCTTGTCCTGAGGAAGATGAACAGAAGGGATCTGTCCGGTCACGAAGGTCAGGACAAAAATGGGCACAAAAGAGGTGCCCAATATGTCTTTTCTCTTGTCTTGAGGTAGCCTAAGCCTGACCATAAAGGCAGGCAGGAGAGGGCCCAGCCCTGTTTCGCCTACAAACTGGAAGATTCCAGTTCATGGGCTGGCTCTGCCTCTAGTTGCTCATGTGAGACGTTAAACTCAAGGAAACATGAACACACCCATCATCACCATCACCATGCAACAGCACTGGGATTGTCCCCATGTCTCTCCTGCCACTCTGAGCCTTTGGGCCTGCATCAGCCCGGACACGAGATGACCAGCAGCCTCATGGGGGGCAGCTGTGTGAGGGTGCCGGCAGCTGGGAATGTGTGAAGCCTCGGATGCACGCTCGCCCGCCTCGCCCACCAGAGAGCTAGAGCAGCTTCTGCAGGCCTCACCTGTGTTTCCCCAGGAATGCCCCCTCTCTGGGAATGTAAGCTCCTCCAAGGCACAGAGTTCTGTTTTGTTCCCTGTTTTTGCACAGTATGGGCCATAGAGGCGACCATCAATGAATGAGTATCTGATGAATGAATTCATCTATTTCATGTGGCCAGGCCCCGTAAGTGTTAGCCTGGGGCCATGCTCTTCACAGAACTTGGCCTCCCGTCTGCTCCAACTCGTCACATTCGGTGTCTGCTTAATATCCTCCTCAACCTTCAAGATTAATTAAGTAAACAGAGAAGTCACCATAAGAGTTCCTTTAAAAAAAAAAAAAATTCGTGCCCAGACCCCACTTCCAGAAACTTAGTTGAGGGTAAGACCTTAGTATGGATCCATTTTTGAAATAACAATGAAACATCGGTGATTCTAATATACGGGTGAGGCTAAAAACCACTGCTCTAGACAGAGGGGAAGGATAGTTCCCCAAAGACAAGACGAGCACGGGGTAGGGACACTGGACAAGGCAGGGGTGGGGAAGTGAGAGGAGGGCGAGCTTACCTGGATTCCTGCAGAGTCGAAGTTCTTTAAGTCCTTTTAATCAAAGTCAAAGTCAAAATAAGGGCTTTTTCTTCCCAAGCAGGAACCCAAGCCACCTAAACCTGCTGCACGAGGGCCCATTGCCTTTCCTCCTGCAGATACCAAAAAGACACAAACGTTCTCAGACCCTACTTAGACGTTCCCTCAGGACTGCTCATAATCCACCCTGTCCACCTGCGGCCCCCAAACAAGGACCGTAATACTGATTGAGTTCATCTGGCTGAGGTCCTCCTCGTTAACAACACCTAGAGGGATTCTTTACCAAGGACCATGAATGAGAGACAACAAAATTATCCATTGCTAAGGGAAAAACCCACACTGTGGTATAAGCTATGTATGTTCTGTATGGTGTTTATAAACACTGGACACCGCAAGACACAACCCCCCTCCAACAATAAGATATAGCTATGGTGCGAAAATGAACTTTTGGGACTTCATCAAAATCAAAAGCTTCTGCACAGCAAAGGAAACAGTCAACAAAACAAAGAGGCAACCAATGGAATGGGAGAAGATATTTGCAAATGACAGTACAGACAAAAGGTTGATATCCAGGATCTATAAAGAACTCCTCAAACTCAACACACACAAAACAGATAATCATATCAAAAAATGGGCAGAAGATATGAACAGACACTTCTCCAATGAAGACATACAAATGGCTATCAGACACATGAAAAAATGTTCATCATCACTAGCCATCAGGGAGATTCAAATTAAAACCACATTGAGATACCACCTTACACCTACTAGAATGGCCAAAATTAGCAAGACAGGAAACAACATGTGTTGGAGAGGATGTGGAGAAAGGGAAAACCTCTTACACTGTTGGTGGGAATGCAAGTTGGTGCAGCCACTTTGGAGAACAGTGTGGAGATTCCTCAAGAAATTAAAAATAGAGCTTCCCTGTGACCCTGCAAGTGCACTGCTGGGTATTTACCCCAAAGATACAGATGTAGTGAAAAGAAGAGCCATCTGTACCCCAATGTTTATAGCAGCAATGGCCATGGTCGCCAAACTGTGGAAAGAACCAAGATGCCCTTCAACAGACAAATGGATAAGGAAGTTGTGGTCCATATACACGATGGAGTATTATGCCTCCATCAGAAAGGATGAATACCCAACTTTTGTATCAACATGGACGGGACTGGAAGAGATTATGCTGAGTGAAATAAGTCAAGCAGAGAGAGTCAATTATCATATGGTTTCATTTATTTGTGGAGCATAACAAAGAACATGGGGAGATGGAGAGAAGGAAATTGAAGCAAATTGGAAGTGGAGGTGAACCATGAGAGACTATGGACTCTGAAAAACAATCTGAGGGTTTTGAAGGGGTGGGAGGTAGGAGGTTGGGGGAGCCAGATGGTGGGTATTAAGGAGGGCACGTATTGCATGGAGCACTGGGTGTGGTGCAAAAACAATGAATACTGTTACACTGAAAAGAAACTTAAAAAAAAAAGAATTTGTTTTTTCTTAAAAAAAAAAAAAGATATAGCTATGGTGTGAATCTGGTGTTCATGCCTGTAAACCAGTTCATTGAAAGGGCTGAATACCATGATTGTATTAACAGGAAAGAGTATTGTTTTTTAGTTTTTCTCTTACCACTGTCTTCAGCGGCACTGTCTCCCTTCAAGGCTTTCTGGTCACTTCTGCAAACATAAAGGATCTACTCTGATTTCAAACATAAACCAATCATACACCGACTTCAAGGCAACTCCCTCCTACTTTTCTGTCTCTAAAATGCGGGCTTCGGATGCCTGGGGGGCTCAGTTGGTTAAACTTCAGCCTGTTGATTTCAGCAGGGTTGTGAGATCTCGGGTCGTGAGATCGAGCCTTGCATTGGGCTCTGTGCTGAGTTCGGAGTCTGCTGGAGATTGTTTCCTTCTCCCTCTCCCTCTAGCCCTCCCCCTGCTTGAACATGCATGCGCTTGCACGTGCTCTCTTGCTCTCAAGTATATAAATAAAATCTTTTAAAAATAAAATATGACCTGGGCTCGGGGATGAGCAGTTGGGGAGGAGAGATGCTGTGTTTTTTTCACTCTTTCTCCACTTCCTGCTGCACATTTCTCCTGGGTTGGGCAGGGGAAGACAGTGTCTTTATGCTTACCTGTCCTGCAGGTGCTTCCCCTCTCTTGAGTGTCCGCACCCTCTGGGAGCCATAGGCGCTTGGGGCTGGCCCCATTGCAGGTTCTCCCATGAGGGATGCGCTCCTTCTGCAACATCTTGCAACCTCCTTAGCAACATTCTGTGACAATCCGCTCTGCAGCTTTTTCCTGTCACCTCTATCCTGGCAGGGGACCCTCTTCTGGGACAGTCCCAACCCCATGTTTCCAGCCTGATCTTTCCCAGTGTCTGATTATCCCAAAGGAAAATCACACTTCCCTTTCACATCCTTAGTTGGTGTTTTTCTCCTCACTCTCTTTACCCTGTCTTAGTGGCTGACTTCAGCCCCCCTCTTACCTTCCAGATCTAGCAGGCGGCAAGACTGAGAGGAGACACCCATCTCTATGATCAAATATACCTCCAGACTCCAAGGAAACAAACATGACTTTCGTGTCTCTCTCATGATAGGACCACACTTTCTGCAGTTCATCAGGACCATGAATTAGGAGCCTTCTCTTTTTCCTAATCTGTTTCATCAGTGCCCCGTCACTTGGTTTGGGGTAATGGGAACAAGAAAAGAAACAGGATAGCATTCTCACCTCAACTGGCAACTCCTTACCTTGGTGACTCTCTTCAAGAGCCCCCCTCGAATTTCTCGCTTTCCTATAAACCTGGCTAGGTTAATAGCTGCTAAAGCTTTCTGTTAACCCTTGAGAAGTTCTGCGTGGATACATCCGGCACGTCTCTCCAGAGAACGCGGTACTTCTCATCTCTGTCATCACGTTAGGATTTCCATGCCAACATTGTGGGTCAATAGGAAGAGTTCCACTTAATATCATTTTATGTTACCAAATCCTCCCCGGGGCCCTAACAGGGGAAAGCTGGCGGTGGTATCAGCGCTACCCCGCCCAGGCCTTCCTCCATGATTATACGCTGCTTGTGCTGCGTCTGAGGACACGCATCAGAAACCCAGCGATCTGCTCCCCAACAGCCACTGCTGGTCTGCACCACGCTGGGCACCATGCTGACCTGAGAGCTGCTGTCCAGACTTCTCAACCACGTAGAGTGGTGTGATTCTATCGCTCTTGTTCAAACATTGCTCGTCTGATTGCTAATTGTCCCTTCATAGATATGTTAGATTTGGAGCTTTCTCTTTATAATAGGCCTTAATAGATCCTCTTGGATTTAGTCAAAAAAAAAAAAAAAAAAAAAAAAAAAAAAAGGAAAAAGAGAGAAAGAAAAGAAAGAGAGATGTCCTGAACTGAATGCTGCCTAGAATCCTTTAGCCAACGACTCAGAAACCTGTGTCTCTGTCACCTACCCAAGCGTCGACCAGCCGCAGCACCTGTGTGGCCCACTTCCTGTCTCTTTGGAGTTCTGCTGATTGTGTATTTCATGCTTCCTTTTCGGTGGGTTACATACGTTTTGTTTTTCTGTCTCTTTTTGCCCTCCCCATTCTCTTCTAGGATGACTATCTCTTTCTGTTTTTCCTTCCTTTTTCCCATCGATGCTGGTGTCCTTTGCAACCAAAGATGTTTCTGAGCTGAGCCTTGGCTTTAAGCTCAAAGTGGTTACAGCAGTGGGTCCCAAATCCTCTATGGTTTGACTCCCTCTGGCTGGATTGGGCGCCGTGTGCCCAGCTTTGGGCCACTCATTTGCTGTAATTACTTTGGCAAAGGCTGCTGATGTCCCACCCATGTCTCCTCTACTTTTCCCATCCCGACGCATGCCAGCCAAATTCCAGCTGCAGCACCTGGCCCTTGCACCTGGCAGCTTGCTCCAGTGGCTGAGCACACCTGGAGCAGGTCAGGTGCTGGGGATAAACACTCTCTCTCTCCCCCGGGAGCGACTCTCGCCCTGTCACAGATGGGAACCCATTTCCCTTGCTCCCTTCTACAGCTGATGCCCCGATGCCTCTTCCACACTAGATCTCAAGAGTTGCTCAGCAGGAGGAAGCTTCAGGTGCCCCACCTTGACTGGCTGCCGTCCCTTCCCTGTCCAACTTTTCTTACCACCTCCCTCCACCCCTGCCACCAACCAGCTCTCACAGTAGTGTCTCAGGAGGGGCTTCCTGGGCAATCCAGACTAAGAAAGTGTCCGAGCCAGGAGTGAAAATATGGTGAGCAGATCGAAGGGCCACCAGACTCTGACAAGACCGAGGAGACCTTGAGGTGTACGTCAAGTCTGGACCGCATCAATCAGTAGAAGACTGTGTGTCAACGGGACATCTTTAACAGAGCAAACCTAGAAGCAGGCACCCAGGAAAGGGTCCTCTTCCTCCTCCTCCTTTGTTCACTCTCTCACCTCCTGCCCTTCTTTGTCCACCTGCCTTCAGAGCACAACCCCAGACTCTGTAACTCAGCCCCTCCCCCTTCCCTTCACAGCTCCCACTGCCAGCTGCCCTGGAAGCAGGTGTCTGCCTCCTTTCTCTGCCCTGCAGACGGCCCTCAGGAGCAGCCGCTGTGCCGTCGTCAGAGAGCATGCCCCGAAGTGCCAGCCGTTGTCTCAGGTCTGCTGGAAGGAAGTCGGGTAAATGATTCACTGATGAAAGAATCTGGTCTTAGGAAATAAATCCAAAGTCAAACTTGGCATTTTTTTTTTTCTTTTAGATGATGGGAAATCTCTTATCTCTCCATCAGCTGTGTCGAGAAAGCGGCTAACTCATTACTTAAAATTGGCAAATGTGATTTAAGGGCTTTAGCTGGAAGCCAGCAAAAGTGCATCCCACAGCAGAGATGGGGCGGGAGAAGGGATGCGGTCCTCCCTCCAAGCCTGTTGGCATCCCATGGGCTACTCTTTACCTCACTGTATGAGTTCATGCAGAAACCTTAGGCATTCTAAGATGCCCTCTGATAGGGGTAGAGGTGGCCTGAAGTGCTTGTTCGTGTAGCCAAATCACAGCCATTGAGAGCCATGACGACTGACTGCATGACATTGCAGCCCTTGGGGGATGGGACAAAGGAAAGGCGGAAGTCTTCCTGTGACACCTCAGCCCCGGACAGCTCCCCATGGAGCAGCTGGCGTGGGACATCCACCCACTGTGTATGTGCTTTCCGGGAAGGGGGGCTGGGCTGTGGCTTCCACTCCGGCTCCCAGAATGAGCCTGGGGCTTGGGGGTTGTCATGAGGGGGGCCCTGCCCAGCATGCCTCCCGGCCCCATCCGCATGGGGTGGGTCTGTCCTCCGAGCCCAGGAGCTGGAGGGATGCATTGCCTGCGTGTTTTGTTGACACACTCAAATCTTCTCCGCTGGGCAGAATGATTTATATGTACGTCTTCATCGAGGGTAATTATTTTTTAGCACCTTGCTGGGCATGCTGGGTGATCTCATCATGGGGAAGAGCCCAGGAGTGCCTGTCTCACCTGGAACAAAAGTGTGAAAGAGCCTCCCTTCTCCCGTCTCATTCAGAAATTATCTTTCTCTGGCACCTTCATGCGGAAATGAGGAGCCTGTTTTCTTTTCTCCTGGTTTAACTCCTGGTTTAACTTTTCTCCTGGTAAACACTGGTTTACCCAAAAAAGTCATCAAGGATGATATTTAAAAAGTACCTCCCCGGGGTACCTGGGTGGCTTAGTCGGTTGAGTGTCTGACTCTTGGTTTAGGCTCTGGTCATGGTCTCAGGGTGCTGGGATTGAGCCCAGCGTAGGGCTCTGTGCTCAGCGTGGAGTCTGCTTCTCTCCTTCTCCTTCTCCCTCTGCCCCTCCCCCACCAAGATAAATAAATAAACAGATCTTTTTTTAAAAAAAGGGACCTCTCTTTTGAAGACAGGTTTTCTTTTCTAAAGAAAAAGGAAAAAAAAAAATTGGCTCTCCTGCTTTTAAAATCAAAGCAAGTAGCACAAAACTTTATTCAGTAAGTATGCCTAATGGTAGATATGCTTTAGATTTCTAGAGATATAGTTGAGTTGGGGAGGAGGAAAAAGGAAAAATGGAGACATAAGAACATAAAATGTGTCCTGACAATGAAGAATCTATGAGAAAGGGGAGACAGAGAGACAGAGGGAAAGAGAAGAGAGAGGCAGCAGGCAGGGAAATGGTGATGGGCAGGCAGACAGAAAGTGCCAGGGGGGAGAGAGAGGGCACATCCCCCTCCCAAAGCCCCCTGGCTCTCCTCTCTCCAGCATCAATTTCTCCAACTGGGGCCTCTTCTGGCTCCTTCCACCTCCTCGACAGCACCCATTGTTCCTCACTCAACCCACACTTCAGTTTGGATCCCCTCCCCCTGAGCCTGCTCCTTCCAAGGGCCAGAGGGGCTTCCTCCTTGAATCCAGGCCAGATCTGCCAGGCTGGTCCCCTTCCACGTCCTGACTTCGAGACTTTGTGCCGTGCAGCCTGCTGATGGGATACAGACGTCCAGCCGGGGCTGGTCGCGCTGGCGGCCCCATGGCCGATGGACCCCTCTCCCTCTTGCAGTTTCCACGTCCAGAAACTGGCAGTAATAATCCTACCTAGCCTGCTCCCAACCCTGGATGCAGAGTTTTGGGGGATGTGTGTAGGTCTGCACGCACATGTCTACGTGTGATAAGAGATCAGGAATGCGAAGGCTCACGGTGAACTCGAAAATGATGCCCAAATCAGAGTTCTTGCTTTCTTGTGCTCCTCCTGTCACTTCTCTTGATCCCCGCTGCTCCCCCTTCTTTATCCCTCCCCTAGGAACAGACCTTGCCCAAAGCTTGTCGTTGCTCTTTCCAATTCCTACCTTCTCCTCACTTCCTGGCCTCCCATGGACTCAAGCGCTGCACACTGGACGGCTGCCAGGATGACCTCTGTCTGCGTGGAGCCGTGGGCCCAGCATGCCCACCAAGGCCGGCACAGACCCTTCTCCTTGGGGAGCGGGAGAGGCACTCTCCCTGTGGCTAGACAGACGTGGATGCGTTCCTCGCAGAGCTGTGGCCTGTGGCCCTACAGGAGTCTTCCTTCAGGTTACTCCACCATGAAATCGGAATCATAAAACCCAGCGGAGGAATAGGATGAGGAACCCGGGGATGAAATATTAAATGACTGAATTGTGAGGTAAGGCCGCAAGGGACCGTCGGGGCTACAGACTCTGCAGACGCTCTCTCAAGCACTGGTGACTGTGGGGCAGCAGGAGGACGAGGCTTCCAGGGGCCGGGAACCAGCAGGCAAAAAGGCAGAGAGCCTAAGAGCGCATACTCGCTGTGCTGCTTTGGGAAAGTTACTTAATTTCTCTGTGCCTCAGGCTTTTGGGGTTTCTTTTGTTTGTTTGTTTGTTTTGTGTTTTGTCTGTAACATGAGATATCGTGAGGCTAAATCATCAGATAAATCAGATAAATTCGTGCAGGCTGCTCACAGCAGTGTCTGGTCTGAAGAAAGCACCAGGTCGGTTTATTTTATTTAACAAGTCCGATGTCAGTGAAGAGCGACATGGTCCATCCAAGTCTGCATGTTCAATTCTTACTCTGGAGGCTCTGGGAACTCTGCGGCAGCTCAAAAACAAGGGACCCGAGGACAGTCCCCGCTGTGCCTCGTGCCAAGTCTTGCTTCACCTTCCTCCACGCTGGAATCATCTCTCTGAAGTGAAACCAGGTGTCTGGTACTCTTCACCCCACCCCCTGCCTTGGAGCCCTGGTGGGAGCCGCCCAAGCTGGTGACATCACCAGGAGGGACAGACGTGCTGGTACGGGCAAGGCGATGATGTCAATGGAGGGATGGGAAATATGCCTTCAGGTCCTTGTTTCCTCTGCCAGGTAATTCGGGCACGTGGCGTCGCAGGTCACTCCTGGCCAGGCAGGTGGGGGGAGGGGAAGTTGGACTGAGGAGATAAATGTGGTGTTGTGGGGGCTCAGGCCCAGGGCAGGGATAGACTTTGTTCTCAGGGCAGGGAGGAGAGAGACGAGCAGAGTTCTATTGAAGAGAAATCTCTCTGGTTCTTGGCTGGAAACGGGGCTTAGGGCAGGGCAAGAAGGGAAGTGAGGAGAGCAGGTCCACAGCTGTCATGGACAGAAGGGACAGAGAACTGAGTCTAGATGGTGGCCGTGGGGAAGGAGCAGAAGGAGCAGGGAAGTCCAACCGTGAAGGAAGAAGTGGTCAGACTAGGCGACCACTTAGGGTGCCATCAGTGGGGAGGAGCAGAGAATTCTGGGTGGCAGGTGGTCTCCAGATAATAGATAAGAAAAGCTTTATTGACTGTGACAAGCTCTGTGCCATTTCGGGCACCTGGGTGGCTCAGTAGATTAAGCCTCTGCCTTCAACTCAGGTCATCATTTCTGGGTCCTGGGATCGAGCCCCGCATCAGGCTCTCTGCTCAGTGGGGAGCCTGCTTTGCCCTCTCTGCCTGCTTCTCTGCCCACTTGTGATCTCTCTCTGTCAAATAAATAAATAAAATCTTAAAAAAAAAAGGTGTCATTTCACATAGGAAGACCCCATGAAGAAAAGGGAAAATTATAGTGTTTGTTGCTTCCTTTCAACATCTACTGTACCCCACACTGGGAGCTGGCAGATCCAGAGAGCAGGTGGATAGGGCCCTGATTTTGAGGTGCTCACATTCGAGCTGGTGAGGCAGGCTCTCTGGGCATGCTTCTTGTCTCGATCAGGCTGGGTCACAAACCAGGGAGGACCCTGAGCTTCCCCCAAGGCAGGAACCTCTAGGCCAGCCTCAGTTGCCACCTGCTGTACATCCCCCCCCACTTCCCCAGAGCATCGGGGTGACACGTAGCTTCAAATCTCAGTTACTGCCATATCAAGACATTCATCATCTGGTTGCTTCATCTGTCAAATGGAGATGATGATAAGAGGAGGAATCAGTTAAGAAATACATGTACATTTCCAAGTACAATGTTGGCACTTAGTAAGTGTTCAATTAAATGAGGCACTCTATCATTATGACTGCTTATTATGATCCTTATCGCATCCCCATCTGGTTTTTCCTCCCCTTGCCTTCAATACCTCCAACATTTCCCCATCCCTCACCTCCCCCAAAGAGTCATCTAAGAGAGTTAATCCTCTTCCACAAACACCTGAGGACTCAGTGGAGGTCTAAACAAACCGCCCAGCTTCAAGGTGAATCTACTTCCTTCTTTGAGTGGATTTGTCAAGAAAGGAGGCAGAATCAGGCAGGAGAGAGAAGCTCCCGGGTACGGGGGCCTCTACACAACACAAGTACATCACCCCACCAGCTGGTAGAGTCCTCACAGCCCCAGGAGAAGGTATTGTTGCCACATTTTATAGAAAATGTGAAATGAGGTAGAAAGAGGTCAAGTGGTATGACTGAAGGTCACAGAAACAACCACGGAAATTAGGATCAAATAGGGGGCTGACCCAAAAATCTGGGTCACGACCTCATAAAACCTCCCATCCCTGGCTGATAGGAGCAGCCATCCCTTTGATTAATAGCTTAGAGGAGGGAAGTAAGTCATTCAGTTCCATATGGCCTTCCAGACAGAGTCACCAAGGAACGAAGTGTGTTTTAGGTCTAGAGAACCCAGACTGGCTGGGTGCATACCCCATTCCTTCTGGGTGGGGTCTGGACACACGGGTGAAAGGCTGCAAAAGGAGTCAGGCTGGGGGTATGGGTGAGTGGCCACTTGTGGGGCCGGATCTCTGGTACATCTGGGGCTCCAGCCCAGGGCAAGCCATAGGCAGCCATGAAGCAGGGGCCATTGCAAGCCATAAGCCATCATAAGGGCACAGAAAGCACACGGACTGCCCTGACTGGTGGGAGACACGACCTCATCTACTCCTGCAATCCTTCCTAGTTCCCAGCCGTGGAGGGAGGCCTCCACCATTACCAGAGCCTGCACTCCTGCCTGCAGCTTTGACATCCTTTCCTGTCTATGATCTCATTGGACCACAGGTGGAGGTGGAGCCAAGGGTCCTGGGTTCGAATCCAAGCTCTGCCACTTACTAGCTGTGGGCAGTGAGTCATTTACTCCTCCCACTATAGCCTTGTGAGATTTTCGCCGGGTAGGTGAGGAAACTGGGCTCACAGAGGGCACCAGGATAAATGCTGGCAAAGGTTGAACATCCAGGTTTGTGTGATTATACATCCAAGGCTCTTTCTGAAAGAACCTCTGCTCCATGGAGAAATGAAACTCAATAAGCAGAGAATCTTGGCTCCTTCTCCTACAACCTGGAACATAACCAAGCAACTGAACTCAACCACCAGACCCTTTAACATGTTCAGCAGAAGGACAAATTCCTGTCTATCCCATTCAGGTGCCATCAGAGAAGACTCCTCTGCCTGTATGAGATTGTACCTCCAGTGTGAGACCCCATGCCAGCTTCTGGACAGCACAGATTAGCTATGGGAAGGCCTCAGCCTTGGGACATGCAGCCTCTTTCTGGGGTACCAGTGCTGGTCAGGAATTCAAGATGGCGGCACGTGAACAGTGGGACTGAGGCAATCCATGTGCCACTGAGGATGATCCCAGTAGGGCACTTCATGGCTGAGGACAACACACAAGGCCCATAGAAATGGCAAGTCTTCATCTCTGAGAAATTCCTGCCTTGTTTTCTGTACCCATAAAAGGAGCAAGTCAGGGTGACTTCTGGAGACCAGGCTACTGGCCAGTACTTTGTGAAGTTGTGTTCCTAAGATGGACCCTCTGGCTTATCTTTTTTGGTCTTCTTTTTCTAGGAGGTGATGGAGTCACATTTTGCATTACCTGGTCACAGAGTCCAAAGAGAAGTAGCTTCTTACTCATTCATTCATTCATTCATTCCCCCTGCCAGGGACTGGGGATACTATGTAATAGGACAGAACATGGCCTCTGTCCTTCCAGGCTTTGTGAAGTGACTGAGATTTGGGGCAGGTGGACCAGGACTCTGCTCACAGCCCCAGCATTTACTCCCCGCATTTACTGTTCTTAAACTGGTGTCAGATCTATGTAATGATGCCTCCCTCCTGGGATTCGAGTAAAAGGATTTAATCAAGCAAAGGCAAAAGCCAGAGAGATCATATCAATTTTGGTTATGACTGTGAATAGTGTCACTCTTATTATTATAGCCGCACTTTTCCACTCAGGGGGTTTTCTCTGCCTGACCTGTTGATTATGCCAGGATCTGGGTAAAATTTACTCTGACAGCAGGCTCTGATGATATTGATTGATCTACTCCGGATCACTAGCTGGCTTTTTTTTTTTTATGTATTAAAATTCATGTACTATAAAATTTGCCCACTGAGAGTATACAGTTCAATGGTTTTTAGTCTATTTACAGGGTTGTAGAACCATCCCCAAATCTAATTTTAGAACATTTTCATTCCTCCTAAAAGAAACCCCACAAAAGCCATTAGCAGTCACTTCCATTCCCTCCCATCAACCCACCATAAGCAATCAGGAATCTTCCTGTCTCCATAGATTTGTCTATTCTGGACAAATATATATGGAATTCCCATGTAAATGGAATCATATAAATGGAATTGTCTTTCGTGGCTGGCTTCTTTTACTTAGCACAGTGCTTTCTGAGTTCTTGTTGTAGCATGTATCAATAGGTCCTTTCTTTTATTGCTAAATAATACTCCACTTCATAGATAAAGCAAATTTTACTTGGTAATCACCTGTGAAGAGACATTGGGTTATTTCCACCCGATATGTTGGGTTATTTTGGCTGTTCAGAAAGATGCTACCGTGCATATTAGAGTATAAGGTGCTACGTAGACCTATGTTTTCCTTTCTCTTGGGTATATACCAGGGTAGGGAACTGCTGGTTCTGTGTTTAACTGAGGAACTGCCAGACTGTTTTTTGAAGGAGCTACGCCATTTTACATTCCCACCAGCAGTGTTTGAGGCTCCAACTGGTCCACACCCTCACCAACACTTATTACTATCTTTTTGCTTAAAGTTATCCTGGTAGATGAGAAGAGCTATCACCTTACAGCTGTGATTTGAATTTCACTAACGACCAATGATGTTGCACATCTTTTCATATGCTTATTGGTCATCTGTGTATCTTGGAGGAATGTCTATTCAAATCCTTTGCCCGATTTTGGATTGGGTCATTTGTCTTTTTATTGAGTGGAGAGTTCTTTATGTGTTTTGGATACAAGCCCTTTATTAAATATATGATTTGCAAATATTTTTCTCCCACTCTGTGACTTGTCTTTTTACTTTCTTGATGATGTTGTTTGTAGCACCAAAGTTTTAAACTGCGATGAAGTCAATTTCTCTGTTTTTCCTTTTGTTGCTTACGCTTTTGGTGTCACGTAGGGGCTACTTAAATGGGTTCTTCCTTTTAAAACTTTGTGTGCCTATTATTTAGACAAGACATTGATACTAAATATCCAGTGCTATTTCCAAATCAGGGGAAAAAATCAGTGAATCATCATTATAATCTTAAGCAAGTTATAATAATTCAATAAGCCCCATTGAAACCATCTTGCTGTGGAAGAGATGGGGGAAGGATGGCATTTTCAAGGCAGCAGGATGGTAGTTGAGGTGGGCTAGCAATGCCCCTGCTCTCCTCACCACCACCAATGCAAGATATTTGAAGGGGGGCTTTCTTTAAGGGAGAAAAAAGTGAAAATGTCCTGAGGTGAAGATATGAAGAAGGAAAGCAAAGTTCTTACATGGGCTGCATTTGCATCCAAGGGCCAAGCAAAGCCAAGTCTGGATTCCTAGACCCCCAGGAGGGCCTGTGGGGATGAGGAAGCTTTTCAAGATGGCTGACAGAACACCAGGGCCTTTGAACATTCTCTTCCCTCTGCCTGGAATGTTCCTTGCCCCCAGTCTGTCATCCAGTCAACTCCTACACCTCTTTTCACTCCTATTTCATTTGTTGGTTCCTCAGGAAAACCTTCCCTTACCCCATTCACCCTACCCCCTCTAAGATCAGGTGCCCCCGAATACATTTCATAGCTACTCATACTTCTCCTTTGTGATACTTTTCATGATTTTTAATTATGTCTTCATTCTAAATACATATTTCATCACCTGTCTCCTTAATAGGCTGCAAACTCCATTAGCACCGGGCTAGTGTTTGTTTTGCTCACAATTATAAGCTTATCACAAAGTGTGACACCAAGTAGATTCTCATTAAATATTTGTAGAATGAATGAATGAATGAATGACTATAGAAACTGGAACTTCCTCCCAAATGGCCCATTTTTTCCCAATGGGGTTGTTTTCAGGGTAATCTCAGAAGGTCAGTCCCCTCCTGTAGACAGGGCAGGAGAAAAGCCTCCTTTCTGTCTGGGAGGTGGTTTCAGTAGTACAGGACCTGCTCCACTGTGGGACTGACAGGATCCACGGGATGGGCAGGGAGAACATGGAAGCATGGCCAATCTCTCCTTATCTTTACTCCGCTGCCCCTCATGCTGGTTTCACTCTCCAGGTGGTCATCTCCCTCGGGTGGTCCCACAGCGACAGGTTAGCAGGTGGAAGGAGGACTTCTTCCTAACAGAGCCAGTCAGAGTCCCAGAAGTGGATCTCACTGGACCACCATGAGTGTAGGCCCATCTCTAAATCAGTCCCTTGGAATAAAAGAATGAACAATGCAGGTTGGCCGGGCCTGAGTCCTAGGCCTTCTTGGGAAACAGGAGGAAGACCGTGCACTGAGAGGGGGGTGTGGGGCACTGCCCCAGAGGAAAAGAGAGGTATTATAATCAACTGCAGGGGGAGTGAAGGTGGGAGACACAGCGGGTGGTGTTCCCTGCAGTGATTACCTGAAGCACACAGCTGCCCAGGCCCTCACATGTGGCCGCCGCCCACATCTCTAAAATGATTCCCTGCCATCCTCATGCCTGTACAGTTCCTACCTTCCACCCTCCATGGGGAGCAAAGGGGCGTCCCTCTATCTTCTGTGAGGGGCAATGCAGAACTCCCTCCTACGTGGGAGCTGCAGGCTGGCATTCCTCCTGGTACTCACAGAGCGGGGTGCCCCTTCCTCCAGGATCCCTATTCCCCCTGAGAACACTGAGCGCTCTCTCCTGCGCATGCGCCTTACCCCCTCCAGATCCCGACCCCACAGAAGGCCTCCTGGTGCCTACTAGTTGCTTGGGGAATGCTGGTTGGATTAATTAACTTGCCAGGCAAAGGGATGCATTGAAGAATGTCCCGAGGCCAGGCTCCTCTGGCTATAATTTTAGTGCAGACTGGCTTAATCCAGGGCATTTGCATTGTGTGTGTGGGGGGGGGGGGGCTTTGTTTTCCTCTGATTCACTGAAGAGAAAAGCGATTTCATGTTTCTTTTCAGTTACTGTGTACCCTCCCCTCTCACTGCAAGATCCTTTACGTTCCCCCAAGAGACCCCGTGTCTGTCAGGGGGCAGTTCCCAGGCCCAGCAGGCTCACCACTCCAGGGGCTTGCTTCCAGCCTCAGGCACCAGCGCAGGGCTTAAAGCCCATGCGGCGGGCCCGCTGGGGAGCTGGAGATGTTGTCCCCTGCTTCCCAGGATGGCCCGGATGTCTGTCTGCCACATTTCTGTTCACCCAGCATCTGTCAGTCTGTCTGTCAGTCTGTCTGTCTCCAGGTCTGAAGCTGCCTGCTGCCAGGAGCGGCCCCTATACCTCCCCCCTCCCCCCACCCGCCCTGCCCCTCCCCACCAGGTATTACAGAGGGAGGTGAGAACACTTGTAGCTCTCACCCAGGCCGCATGGAAGTAGCTATTACTATTTTACCAGAGATGGAAACGGAGTCTCAAGATGGCAAAACAACTTGCCTGGGGTTGCTTCTGTCTACATAGCTAGACATTACACTTCACGTGACCTAACCGCACATTAACTAGACTTTGGAGAAATGGTGGGTGGGGGTAGCCGTGTCTGGTGGGCTCGTGGATCTCTGCCTGAGACAGCACAGACCACCCACCACCAGCAGCAATAATGACACGCCACTCCTCTGACTTCTCTGCCTCATCCTCGTTGTTCATTCTCGAATATTTATTTTCTAGGCACTGTTCTAAGCTCCAGGATACAGCCGTCAACAAGGCAGGCATCAGACGTTACCTACCAGGAGGTATGACAGACGATAAATACAGAAATAAGTACATAATATAGTTTTAGATACTTGACAAGTCCTAGGGAAAAAAATAATCAGGGATTGTGACAATTCTAGATCTTAAATTGGTTGGCGGGTTCATAAGCGTTTATTATGTCATGCTTCATAACTTACCTGTTCTTTCCATATATTCTTTGCACCTTCTTTGCATTTGAAATGATATCATTTAAAAGTTCTGCTTATAAAAAGATAGGGGTTAAGGGCACAGAGAGTGATCATGATGGGGAATGGGGGGTCGTTTCAGATGAAGTCACCAGGGAACGCCTCTCTTCTGACATTTATTTCAGCTGGAATCAGGAGGAGAGGGAGCCTGCAGAGCACAGGTCCCAGGGAGGAACGCTGGGGCATCAGGAGCAGAGGGCGAAGCCCCTGCCAGAATGACCTGGGGGGTTCCAGAAACACAGAGGCTGGTGAGCCTGGAGCCCAGGAACTGAGAGCTCTGGACAAAAAGAAGAAAGGAGGTGAGCTATGTAGAAAGGACCGACTGTGGACATAGAGCATACGGATGTTATTCTGAATGTAATGGGAAGCGGGTTTCATTTTTAAAAGATTAGTCTCTCCGGAGCACCAAGGGAAATCACAGAGGCTCCCCTTAACCCTCCGCTCTTCCCCTCTCTCCTCAAGAGGTCAGGACTTATGTGGCAATGCCAGAGTCCAGCCCTGCCCCTCTTTCCAGACTCATCAACTCCCAGAGTGTGAGCCTGTTTTTATAGTGCAAGGAAGCAGAATCAGGAAAGGTTTAACTTTATGCTGCATTTACAGGTGACAATTGAATCCATGTTGCTAATAAGTTCCAAGTTCAAGTATGTCTGTGAAATGAGGCTCTAGTCATTTGAGCTATAATGACTGTCAGTGTCTTTGCCGAACCATTTTGCCCCATTGGTTAGGCTAATAACCTCACTCTTGCCGTCTTTGACCCGGCAATTCTTCAGACATGTCTGCCTGGTCCAGCATTTGGGGAAGAGAAGAGAATGATAGGTAGTGAATAGAGTCTGGGTATCTAATCTGGAGAACTGGCTTTAGCATGTACTATGTCTCTTATTAGCTGAGTGACTTTGGACAGGCCACTTAGTCTACTCTGAACTCATTCTCTCATCTATAAAACCAGAATAAATCCTTTCTCGTGGAAATAAAGCATGGGGGAAAACGCTTAGCACAGTGACTGGGATGAAAGAGGAGATCCATAAAAATGAGTTGAGTTCAATTTTTATTACATTCATAAATTAAACATTCTAAATCTATTAAATAAATGTGACCCACATTAATGCTGCCTCATTGATCACTCAGTATTCTGCTTTGCTTTGTTTTTTTCAATGACTGCACATACTCATTACGGAGTATTTGTAAAATACTAAAGAGCATAAAGAAGGAAATTCAAACCATAATTCTACCACTCAGAGCTAATTACACTTAAAATACCCATGTGTTTTCTTCTAGGCTTTTTTCTCTGTACATATTTTCATATTTGGATAGTACTGTTTATTCTATTTTATATCTGGCTCTTTTCATCAAGTACTTCATTTTATCCATTTCCTAAGTCACTAAAATATTCTTTGAAAACCCGAGAAGTGGGCAAACTGAATGATCTCTGCTCTGTGGGAGTGAATGGCAGGGGTCAAGGGTGGCCCTATCAGCAGCAGATCTCAGCCACTTGGGGGAGGCACAGGGGTAGCTCCCCCCAGCGGGACTGGGTGGAGACAGTGGAGAGGATTCTGATTCAGAGTGGTTTTGGAGATGGATCTGATAAGAGCGGTCAGAGAGACATTACGGGTAATTCTTAATGTTTGGACTGAGCCTTTGGGTGAAGAGTGAGGCCGTTTCCTGAGACGGGGAACAGCAGCAGCCGTAGATCTGAGAGAATGTCCTCTGCTATGGGACCGCCCAGCTTTTTGGGTCTTCCAAGAAGACTTGGATGGTGGGAGTGGGTGGATCTGGCTAAGTGCTCAGAAGCAACTGACACATGATCCCTGAGATGTTGTAAGATGTTTGACCAAAAAGCACGTGTGGGCAATTCAAAGACAGCTCCACTGACTGCCAGGTTATATTCAGAAACTCGGGTCTACCTTTTCTGAAGAAGCAACACACAGACACATTTCTCAGCAGTTAAAGGCTGACACAGCGTGTGCTCCTCATTCCTCAAATAATCGTCAACTGCTTCCTAAGTGCCCGACGCTGTTCTGAACACTGGGCACACAGCAGTGATCAGTTAGAATTCCCTGCCCTTATGGAGCTTATATTCTAGCAGACAAATCAATAAGTAATATATTGTATGTTCGACTGTGGGAAGCGCTATGGGAAAGAGTAAAATAGAGAAAGGGGCCCGGGTGTGGAGGGGGTGAGATCGCAATTTTAATTAGCATGGTGAGGAAGGCCTCACCAATAAAGTGATGTCTGAGCCACATGGGGATGAGAGTCAAAGGGATGATCAATTACCAGGGCTCCTTGGACCTTCTGCAGTGACTAATATAGAAGATAAATTCTGATGGTCTCAAGGCAGACAATGGAGGTAAAGCTGCAATGTTGGAACCAGACAAGCTGTATGAACCAGGGTATTTCACGAGAAACAAAACCAATAGGCTATATCCTATTTTATTTTTATCTTTCTCTCCATACAGACATGTGCGCGCGCGCACACACGAAGAGATTTATTGTAAGGTATCGACTCATTTGATTATGGAAGCCGAGATGGCCCATAATCTGCTGTCTGTAGACTGGAGACTCAGGAAAGCCAGAAAGCCAATGGTAGAGCTCCCAGTCTAAGTCTGCAGGCCTGAAAACCAGGAGTGTTGAAGGCAGATCTCTGGTACAGCTCAAGCAGTGAGGCAGAGAGCAATGTCAACGTTTCTCCGCCTTTTTGTTCTATTCAAGGTTCTCAAGGTATTGGATAAAGCCAAGGCACGATGGGGAGGGCTATCTGCTCTACTCAGTCTACAAAAGCAAATGCTAATTTCTTCCAAAAACACCCTCCCAGATACGCCTGGAAGTAATGTTTGACCAGCTGTCTGGGCATCTCGTGATCTTGTCATGTTGACATATAAAATTAATGATCACACCGGAGTAGGGAAGAGTGGGTGTTGGGAGCACGCAGATCTCCTGACTGCTCTCTGGACTCCTGAGGATGGTGGTACAGAGGGCTGAAGGAAGGCCTCTGACTGAGAAAAAGTGTTCCTATAGGGTGCTCTCTTGATTTCTGCTGATGGCAGCCTCAGAGGCTGGGGGAGAGCATCTTTCTTGTGCAGAGGTCTGCAGAGAGAACTCAGGATGGGAATCTGAGTGAGAATGCTATTGGATGTTGTGAATTTTATCGTGTTGGGCGCAGAATATTTTTATATTCCTGTGAATATTTTTGAGCTTTGTTTTAGGATTCAGTTAAGTTACTTGGAAACAGGTTGATCCTTTCAGGTCTTGCTTTTATGATTCATTAGAGGGGTTCAAAGCAATATCCAGTTCTGGGGATAATCTCCATAACTGAGGCAAGACCTTCTGGAGTATTCTACTCAATGCCCCTTGAATTACAAGTTTTCCCTGTGTGGCTTATGGAAGCAGTAATATTTCTGTCCCTAGATGTATACTAGGAACTATTCCTTTAATCTTTTTGAATGCTTCTCTGAACTTTGATGATTCTCTCACACATATGTGCTCATCATACCCTGCTAAAAACTCGAGAGACCCTCTATGTGGATTCCAAGGTCTTTCTCTCTGTGCAGCATTCTCCTGTTTGGTACTTTTCCTGATGCCTATTCTAGCTATATTCATCTCCCAACTCAGGGAGTCAGCTTAGCTGGGCTTAGCTTGGGATCCCCCTGCCTGAGCTATGGCCTAGAAACTCTCAAGTAAACATGGGCAACTGTAGGGCTCACCGTTTGTTCCTTGTATCGCTGGGACCACTGTCTTTGTCTGCTATCCATATCTTGAAAATTTTTGTTTTCTATATTTCATCTTTTCTTAGGTGTTTCAGGCTGGAGGGTGCATCCACTCCCTATTATTAGCCATTTGGGTCTAAAGTGGAGTCTCTCTCCATTTTATTTCCCTTTCTCTACAATGAGATTTGTGTTGGAAGATTCCTTAGAAATTACCCGTACGGTATCAAAAGGCTCATGTCATTCTCCATTGATGCAGATCGCTTTAATGATATGACAGCATTTGATTTAAGAAATAAAATAAACAAATGAAAAAACTCTCTTGACTCTTCTGGGAGCCTGAGGAATTTTTAGAAAGGTCCAACACTCGGCTATGGACCTCCAGAAACACACACTCGCACGGAGCCATGGGTATACTAATAAATGGCCCTAGAAAGACTAACTACTCAGTCATCAAAGTGTTGGGAAGTTGATGTAGCACCTCTCCCTGCAGCCTGTGGGCTGAGAGAAGGGTAGGGTGGGGCCAGAAAGGGGCACACAACCCGACATATTCTTCCCGAAATTGGAGATTTCGAAAGACTGATAAATGGAGAAGCATAAATTTATCTGTAATGCTTATCTTCAAAGATTTAGAGCTGTGGCTTGAAAGACACTAATATAGATGTAATCTTCGTTTCAAATGGTCCAAGGTGGCAGCAGGGTTTGGAGAACATGAGATTAAAGTCTTCCTGGGGCCTGTGACAGTGCCATCAACATTCTTGCCTACGGGCAGCTAGAGAGCTAGTGGTTAGGGTGGATCATGGAGTGGCAGGTGGCAACTTGGAACATGTGTGGGCGTTTGGCTTTTAGGGAAGGCAGCCTTGGGGTGAAATCCCAACATTGCCATTTACTGTTTCTGTGAGCAGGGGCCCATCAGTAGTTCTCAAGCTCAGTTCCCCCAGGCTGTATTTCTCTATGACGGCTGAAATCACTACATCTCAAGTAATACAGGTACATCAGTAATCTCTCCCTTTTAGAAATCCCAATCAAACCATCTACCTTCAGTTAGTAGTCCTGTCCCACACTGCAGTATAGCATTGTTTAGCTTTCAGTGTTCTTATTTGGGAAAAAAAAAAATCATGGGCTTGGCAGGCTCAGGCATCTTAGCTAAATTTGTGTGTTCTGCAATCTCTGCAAACTTTTCTTTGCAGACTTGGTTTGGGTTAATTCTAGTGATGGTGACTCTCACGTGAGCCATTTCCATCTTCCAAATTCCACTTTGGGAGATGCCTGTTTCCAAAGGGCATGTCTTCATTAGAGTGCTGTGTCACATTGCTTTGGGAATTATTTGCTTTTTTTAGTGAGTGCTCCAGTAGAAGACAAAACCCTTAAAAGCTAGGACTAAATAGTATCCACCTTGATACTACCAACACCTGCTATATCGAAGAAAGGGTAGTAAGACCCCTCTGAATGAATGGACTAATGGAAGAGCAAATGGACATATCTGGTAAGGATATACCTGAAATGGATCAGAGGTTGAAGACTAGCTAACTAAGAACCCTACTGAGAAGAATAATTTAAGTGAGGCTAGTCAGAACCCAAAGAACACATAAGGCATCCTTTCTGGAAAGCAGCTCTGAAAGAAACAGATGGTAGCATGAAAGGAGCATAGATTTCCCTATCAGATTGACTTCGGTTCAAATCCTAGCTCATATGTGGTTAAATGTGGGACCCTGGACATGTTGTTAAACCATCTGAGCTTTCCTTGTATTTAAAAAGTAAAAAGGGAGAAATAATAATAATAGTAATAGTAAAAACAACGTAGTAATTATCAATGCTCTTCACCATATATTTTTGGTTCACAATACGTGGTTCTCTTCACCATATATTTTGGTACTGGGTGAGGCGACATTTCCCTTCTCCCTTGATTTCAGGCATGGTCATACAGCT
Organism: Meles meles; assembly: GCF_922984935.1. NCBI lineage: Eukaryota > Metazoa > Chordata > Mammalia > Carnivora > Mustelidae > Meles > Meles meles. Next base: position 48,848,070 of record NC_060073.1, read on the forward strand.
GACTTGGGCCAATGAAATATGTAAGATTTAAGCTAGTATAAGATTTGCCACTGTTTCTTCCTCTTACCCTAAAGACTGGGAACTTTTCGGAGGTCACCTCTTCATTGCCTACGTCTGAGTGGATATGCAGTGTAACAGATCCCTCCACTGACCTAAAAAAAAACTAACCTTTTGTTGTTTTGAGCAACTACGACTGGGGGGTTGTTTGCTACCACAGCTTAACCAAACTCAGTCTTACTGATAGAACTATTCATAGGTTGTTGAGATAAGTGAGAGATCTTTAAAATGTCCATGTCAGGGGTGCCTGGGTGGCTCAGTGGGTTAAGCATTTGCCTTCGGCTCAGGTCATGATCCCAGAATCCTGGGATCAAGCCCCACATCCATCTCCCTGCTCAGCAGGGAGTCTGCTTCCCTCTCTCCCTCTACTCCTTCTCCTGCTTGTGCTCACTCTCTCAAAAAAATAAATAAAATCTTAAAAAAAAATGTCTGTGCTCATTTTTAAGTCTTTGTGGGCTTGACCTGGCTGAGCTGAAAAATGTAAAAAGTCACAAATTATTTAGTTTGGATATGGGAATCGTTTTTGCTGAGGCAATAGCACCATGAACCCTATCGATAAGAGAACTCCCAATCTCAACAATTCTCAATTAACCGAGCTGCTTACAGCCTTATTGTCAAGAACACACACACACACACACACACACACACACACACACACACACACACACGCCTATATTAAGTAAAGTGCAAGCCAGTATGTATCAAAGAGTAGATACCTAGTGCCAGCAATCAGCTTCCAGCAAGATCTAATTAAGTGAGAACTGTGTGGCAAAGGGACCTAGTGCAGCGAGAGGCCAGTTGTAGCTGGAGGAAATGGGAAGGGAGGTGGAGCAAAGTCTTGAAGGCAGGTAGGCTACAAACAGATGGAGGATAGAAAAAACTCTGAGTTTCTAAAAACCATAAGACGTAAGACACGTTTTAGATGTAAGACACGTCTAAAACATCAAAGCCTTGCTCTTCTCATTGCAATATTTTGATTAGAATTTGTATCTGCATAGGAAAGCTGCATTGTTACTATTCTTTCCAGGGAAAATGGTATCACCAAAACAGTTCCTAGCACATATCAGAGACTCAACAAATATTTGTTGGTTAAATGTATGAATTACTGGGCTTCATACAAAGACCAGACCGGGGTTCAGATCTCAGCAATCTTTCTTACTCTGTGAACTTGTAAAGGCTGTGTATCATCCCTGTGGTTTACTTTCCATACCAGAGCATACTTTTATGTTTGGATATATCAGTGCTTTCATGGTGGGTGCTCAGTAAAGAGACCCGGGGCGAGCATCTTCTGTTGCAACACGGCTCTCCTGACGATCACAGTTGACACCTTTCACAAAGTGAATGTGCGTTCTTGGCACAAAGGGAGTTTTGATATATCACTATCATAAAAATGCTGATAACATCATCACGCCTACAGCATCTTCCTTTTATTGGACATTTTCTTTAGGATCAGTTTCAAAATCTGGACTCACTGAATCAAAGATAATGAACATATCCACGGAAAACTCAGCGGGGTGGTCTGGGAGGCAGTCCCAGCCAGCGGCAGGACAGAGAGTAATTAGAAGAGCCCAACTCAGCTGACGAACTTTGATGGGACGGAAAGTTCTGCTGGGGCTTGTCTGCCGATTCTGCTTTGCAAAGTGGTTTTCTGGTAAAAACTCTTTCTCAGTCCTAAATTAATCTTCAGTCTTTCATCCCGCCGCTCTCTCTCACCTCCCAAACCTACCCCCATCACCTCTGGAGCTGCTTCAGTCCCGGATTAGCGAGCGATACCATCTGAGGTTGGTACGGCTGGCTGGGGTGTTGACTAATTATTTCCTGGGCGGTGTGTGGGCCCGTCCTCACTCCTCAGAGGCCTGAGTGCCTTTTGGTATCTTTCTGCTCTAAAGCTTTCCAGTGTGCTTTATCAGGTAAATTATGGATACTGACTCAAGTTCCAGCAAAAAAAAGGTAAAATCCATAGTGCTGCGTCAAGGGATGGCATTTCCAAGAGTGAGACGTAAGCGCACAGGACTCTTCTAGAAACCAAATTGCGTGTGCATGTGTGTGTGTGTTTGTGTACACGTGTTTCTCTCAGGGTTTTTACTTCCCAGAGTACTCAGGTCATTCACCAGTATCTCACGTCTGAAAGTATGATCTCCCTCATATTTCATCTCTCCCAGAGCTCCCTCATTGGTGAGCGGTACCAACCATCCCTCTACTTGGGCAGAGGTAGACAGCTGGGAGCTGTTCTTGATGCCTCCTCTCCCCTCAACGCTTCCATCCTCTCCTCATTCGATCTCTCAAATCTGTAGCATTTCATCTCCTAACCCATCCCTGAACCAGGCCATGTTCTCTCTCTCCATTGCCACCACACGGGTTCAAGCCACCATCACCTCCTCTGCCCTGGAACCTGTGATCACTGGGGTCCCTGTAATGTCTTGTGATAGAAGAGAAGATGCGCAGCTCAGATCCCCTTCAAGGGAAGACTTACTGACCAGCCGTGGGGTGTGTAGACAGCAGACGGCTTCTCACAGTTCCTGCAGAGTCTGCCTCAGCTGCAGATAGCCACCTTGCCTGGGGCCATCCTTTCCCAGAACATCCCATACAGGTGACTGGCCACAGTGGGAAGTACGAATGCCTGGTCCTTTCAGCCCGCGCGGGGGCACAGCTGTTGTTGACAACACTGCAGAGCCCTCCAGTAGGTTGGCTGAGCCCTAGTCAGCTGAGACTCTGTCATGCTGTCTCCTCCTGGAGAACTCAGCCTCTCTCCACTCTTGTACACTGCAGCCACTGGGATGTGTGGGTGGTGTGAGTTGAATGACAGCAGGTAACCTCCTCAGTACTGCCCCATTGCCTTAAGGCTAAAGCTCTGAATCCTGAACATGGGTATGGGACCCTTCCTACTCTCTCTCATCGCACATTCCTCCCTTGTTCACTTAACAGCTCAGCCACATGGGCTCTGAAAGGTCCTTGGGGCTGTTGTAACCGCGTACCACAGAGCCGGGGCCTTACCCAACAGAACCTCATTGTCTCACAGTCCTGGGGGCTGGACGTCCGCAAACATGGCCAGCCTTCTCCCCCAGGCTGTGAGAGAACCCTTCCTTGCCCTCTGCCTAGGTTTTGGTGGTTCGCTGGCAGCTTGGACCTCCTTGGCTTCCAGAGGCTTCCATCAGCACATGGTGCTCTCACTGGGTCTCTGTCTTCACACGACTACCTTCTTCTAAGGTCATCAGTCCCCTTGCATTCAGGGCCTTCCTGTACTTCAGGATGACCGCTTCTTAAGTATCTCTGCAACAATGCTATTTCTAAATAAAGTCATATTCTGAGGTATCTGGCATTAGGACCTCAACATAGCTTTATTTTTTTTTTTCCAATATATCTTTTTTGAGGGGACATGGTTTAGTCCATAACAGTGGTGTTCATTCTGTCCCTGAAAGAAGCCATGCTGATCCTGTTTCAGGCCTTTTGTATGTCCTGTCCACAGCCTCTGGTCTCCTACCCAAGCCTGTCATCCTCCTATTATTATTATTATTATTATTTTTACTGCGTTATGTTAGTCAGCATACAATACATCATTAGTTTCTGATGTAGTGTTCCATGATTCATTTTTTATGTATAACACTCAGTGCTCCATGCAGTACGTGCCCTCCTAAATACCTACCACGAGGCTCACCCATCCCCCCATCCCCTTCCTCTCTAAAACCCTCAGTTTGTTTCTCAGAGTCCACAGTCTCTCATGGTTCGCCTCCCCCTCCAATTTCCCCCTCCTTCACTTTTCCCTTCCTTCTCCTAATGTCCTCCATGCTATTCCTTATGCCCCACAAGTAAGTGAAACCACATGATAATTGACTTTCTCTGTTTGACTTATTTTACTCAGCATAATCTCCTCCAGTCCCGTCCATGTTGCTACAAAAGTTGGGTATTCATCCTTTCTGATGGAGGCATAATACTCCATAGTATATATGGACCACATCTTCCTTATTTTTTTGTCTGCTGATGGGCACCTTGGCTCTTTACAAAGTTTGGCTATTGTGGACATTTCTGCTATGAACATTGGGGTGCATGTGGCCCTTCTTTTCACTACATCTCCATGTTTGGGGTAAATACCTAATAGTGCAATTGCAGCGTCATAGAGTAGCTCTATTTTTAATTTCTTAAGGAACCTCCACATGGCCACACCAACTTGCATTCCCGCCAACAATGTAAGAGGGTTCACCTTTCTCCACATCCTCTCCAATACTTGTTGTTTCCTGCCTTGTTAATTTTTGCCATCCTCTTGATCCCTGCTGAAAACTCATTCTCCTTAGGCAGACTTTTGTATTTCACCTGCCCCTGCAAGCTAGGTCAGCTCTTTCCACTTAAAGCACTTTGTATTTTTTTTCCCACAGTGTTTATGACATCACACATTTGTTTAAGTAAATATCTTGACAATGGCTGTCTGCTCCACTCAGCCCATGAGAAGGGAGACTGTGTTTGTCTTGCACATTATGTATTTCCAATGCTGAGCATTGTGTCTACACCTAGTAGACACACCACACATACGTATGAACTCAGGGATTAGACTTTCTCTTTCCTTGTAGTTTTAAGTCTCAGATGTCCTTATTTCCCGGAGGTATGGTACTGCACACATCCAGTCAAGACAACACCTTGCGAGGAAATGGGGAAGATGAAGAGAATAAGTCCCAGCTAATAGTGCTTGAAGTTGACCCCTAAGATACTGCCATGAATGAGAACATAGTCCTAGCAGACAAAGCCCTCTTCCAGGGGCCCGTTGCAAATCTGCTACCCAGCATGGAAAATGGGCAAGAACTACACGACCCTGCTGAGCTGTGAACTTTCCTGAAACCAGGACCCTGCAGAAACCCAGGCTCCTGCCAGAAAGCTTAATGAGTGACAAGGGACAATATACTGTTCCCTAAGTTTTCCACCTAGGGGAGAGAGGGTGCCTCATTTGTGCAGGTGACATTTGGAACATTAGAGCAGTGGAAACGGTCCAAATACATGAAAATGACTATTTAGAGAAGGTCGAGGTTGGGGGAGGTGGAGAAGAGAGTTCCAGGTAAGATGTTATTAAAATATATCTATTAAATAAAGGATGACGGCTGGTCAGCTGGTTATTTATTGAGTTGAGGGGCGAGTAGTTCTTACTTGATGAGGACCATTTTAGCTCTTTATGTGCTATGCTTTCTGCAGCTTCTTTTTTTTCCCCTTGAAGATCCCTTTTGGGTGAAGTACCGTCCCCTCTTGTCTTTCCACTCAGTGGTTCTTATCTCCTTTTGTGGTCAGCTATAACCGCTGTCATCCCATCCTTTGTGGGCACCAAATTTCTCAGGCTGACCGGGACAGAGACATTTTCTAGTTGCAGGTATTCCCATCAGACAGTCTGCAGGGTGCCCAAGTGGAAAGACCTTTCCAGAGAAGCAGGTCTAAGAAGAGTTAATCATATTTTGAATTCTTTAAAATTGTTCTTTCTTACCTTCCCAAGTATGTGATCTTTATCATAAAATGCTTCCAGAAGACTAGATACTGAAACAGAGAGAATGTAAAAAGAATTACCAAGGTAGTAATCAGTTCCAGCAATCACAATTTAGGTAGCAGGATAAAAGCTTTGCAACTAAGGCTACTGTCTTATTTGGTTTTCCAAATTGTTTTGTCTCTCTCCCTAGGTATCAGCATCTCCGAGATATGGAGAAGAGATAGAAGCCGGCTGCACTCCATGCTGGAAGAAATGGAGCAGAAGCAAAAGACAAGCCCTCCACTTTCTCGTCCAGGAAATAGCAGGAGAGAAAAGGAGCATTTGGAGGTAGCAGAACAAATCTGTTTGTCTAGCCTGTTCCCTCCTGGGGAACTTAGAAGAGCCATGGATTAGCTAAGTCTAAGAGATCCGAGAAGACTAGAAGCTCTGTTCTGCAACCCACTGAAGAATGGGAGGAGGAGGCTAATTCCCAGGCTGTCCACACTGAGCCAGGGGACCGACCTCTCACCCTGATGGCCCAGCACAGTCAGGAAGAGGCAGGCCCTATGGTTCAATTTTCCCAAGTCATCGCTGTCCCCATTGTGGTATTCAGGTTTCAGAAATACCTGAGAGTGCAGTGGAGGAGTTTTCCAGAAGGATCACAATGGCAAGGATGAGGGATCCCGCTACTCAGGCTACCAAGGGAAACACTCAAGCCAAAGCCAAATGGGAATCTCATCAGAGGACTTTGCAATGCTCATGAGAGCCAAGGTAAGGGGGAGTCAGCCAGAGGGTACTTGAAGGCCCTGACTAAGCTGAGCCCAAGGGAGGTGAGGGGGATGTGACCCTGAATCTTCCCTACGTCCATGAGTTTGCATAAACCACCACTACCTCTCACAGATACATCTGGACACATCTTTGGGCGCAAAAGACACAGAGGAAGAATTTCATCTGAGGGACTGAGCAATTTTATCTGAAAGAGGTTAATCTAAATAAACTTTAATTTCAGATTTAATATTGAGTTATGCTTAAATTTGAACATTTACATTTTCTCATTGCTCCCCAGTTGGCTGTGGGCTTGAAGCAGGAAAGTCCATTGCAGATACAAGAAAAATAAAGGATATTTTCTCTGTGCATCCAAGTTAGAGTGCAGAGTTAACATTCTGCCTCTAACAAGCAGGAATAAAAGAGCCATGAATTCACTTGTCAAAAATTTCAGTAATGTTTAAAAAACCACGCAACCAGCTGCTGCAGGGTCAGGTGGGTTACATTCCGAAAGCCCCCACAAATAGGGCTGACTGCAGTTTTCACAACTGCAAAGAATATAGGAGAAAATTCAAGGAGTGACCTGGATGGTAGGTTCCTCCAGCAATTGTTCCATTTTCCACTTTAGAGAGAGAAACCCATACTCCACCTTCAGTCAGAAACACTATCTAAGCAGTAGCTCAACTGGTTCACCCACAGTAGGAACCAGGTCACTTCCATGGACATAGGACCTGCTCATTCACTCCCTCTCCTCGGTGATATCGATAGAGGTTAAGCCAGCAAAATAGTTTGTTTAAAATGACCAAGCCCACTGTATGTGATAAACTATACACACATTACATTACAAAATGGTTAACTTAAGCATATATTTATAGTAGGAAAACATAGTATACAATTAACCACATGAGTGTCCGTGTTCACTACCTCTTCCCCACCCCACCCCCCCATGAGGACAAGCCATGGTGACTTTGGCAGTCTTCCCTGTTTCTGTTCTATATACCTTTCTTAGAATCCTTGTGATTCCTCCATGGATTTCTTGCATGTTATGCTGGGCCATGTTCCACCATGATCCTGTCTGGGTCCCGAAGGCCTGTCCTTTCATCGTATGAAGACCAAGACAATCATAATCAGTGAACTCTGTGTCCTTCCACCTGCAAAGTCTTCAACTTCCATAACTCTGGCCACCCCTGGTTTTATTTCTATTTGTACAACACACTGATGTGTAAGCTGTGGTACTTACCTGGTCAGGTACCTATTGCCAAAGGTCAGTGAAGGTCCTCTTGTCATCGGTGCCGAATACAACCTTCTTTCAAACTCCTGAAAGAAAGAGAAGAACTCCCAGGTGAGATGCCTCCATTGCCCCATCCCATTACTCCGAAATTTTTACTCTGAATAGTGTCTCTGTCCCACCAATAAGTGTCCTGCTAGATACAGCACAGGCACTTAAAGTTGCCCACTTGCTCCTTCAGGGTGTTTTCCTGCTTAGCCTATAGTTCTCTCTGCATATGTAGACGAAGCCCATTCTTACACTTGCACACTTACCCCATGCTTAGTATTTGCATTGTTGAGTACCCGATAGAGTCATTAGAAAGCTCTACAAGAGTACAACCCAACTAGACAGAAAATTCCTTGGGGACAGGAATGTTGCTTTATACTTTATTCAGTTCCCTCAGCGCCAAGCAAAAAAGTGATTACTTTGATCTAAGATCACTTCACATTCAACTAATATTTGATAGCTAACCAGTGTTTACCAAGTGTTCCAACAGGCCTGAGTCTTTCTAACATGTTATCTTATTTAGCCTTCACCATAACCTTGTGAATTATGGACTATCGCATATTCCAAAACACTGATTGAGAGACATCAAGCAACTTGCCCAATGACTCAGCTAGAAACCCCAGAACTGGAACACACTCTCCTTCCGCTTCAGACTAGGGTGCTCTTTCCTATACTGCACCTGTTTCTCCAATGTTAGTTCTTGCCTTAAAGAAGAGGGACCCCAAGTTCAGCAGACTTGCCCATTCAAGAGAAAATCCTTGATGAGGAGAAGAACTTGGTTTCATGGAGCAGGGCCCAAAGTTGTACAAGCCCAAAGGCGCGGGCTCATGAGAGGCATGATCCTAGCAGGTTCCAAGGTGTTACAGAACTAGCCACAGAGTACTGTCTGATGCATGTGTAAGAGCCATCTGGGCTCATCTCACTGCTCCTGCCATGGAGAGGGATGGGAGCTGTCCTGGTGGGGTCCTCTTACCCACAGGCAGAGGTTAAGGCTTTGGCCCTTTCCATTAAGAGAATGATATGGAATTCAGTCTCCTACCATAAGGAAGGAGGTTGTGTGTGGGGGGGGGGGGGGGTAAACAAGCAACACTTCTGCACCCTCCCTGTCCCTGACCTGATCATGCAGAACCCTACCATCCCTTGAGCAATCAATGGAGCCAACCAGGCTGAGCAGGAGTTGACAGGGCCAAAGATTGCTAGGACCCAAGTAGGTTTATCCTCTCCCACTAGCCTATGAGCTCCATGAGAGGTAGGACCTTGAATGTCTTGTTCACTGCTGTACCTGAGTGCCTTGAACTAAGCCTGGCATATAGTAGGCAGCCAATAGATATTGTTAAATGCATGACTGGATGGCTGAGCATAGCACACCAAGAGGCATGGTGTGTCTTGTGTTTACAGAACCCTGTCTGCATGGGAAACCTACTCACAGGACTTCTTTTTAAAAAGGCTTCCCCTTATGCCTGCCGGTTCCAATTCCTTCTTCAACACATACCGTTTCCTGAAAAAACATCTCTGAATGATCGCTAAGCGTTGGCCTTACGCTGGCACGTTCTTTCCCAAAGGCAAGAAAAACTGGTCTATCAAGTTTCTTAGTGTGAACAGAAGCAACTGTCGATAGCCTCAGAACTATGGCTCTCTCCCCAGCTCTGAGACATTTCTGCCTACCCCCCACCCCCCCACCCCCACTGGAGCTGGAGACACAGAAGCCACACCAAGGTCAGGCCTCCCAGACTCAAGCTGCCTGAGGCAAGTCCCGCCATGGGGCCAGGCCTGGCCCCCAAGCACATCTAAGAGAAGTCACAACCTGCTCTGGATTCTGCCATTCTCATATATGCTCCTTTCTTCATGGTTCTTTATCTGAGGGAGTCTGTGGTAGGTGGCCAAGGGTCTCCCTGGATATTTGAGCACAGAAAAGTCTTTTTAATTGGCTAAGCCTGTATTCTTATTTATAAAATTGTAATAACAATAGTATTTGCCTTAGAGGATCTTAGGAGAACTAAGTAAGAGAATACACATAAAGTGTTTAGTACAATGCTTGGCACATAGTAAGAGCTCAATAAATGATAGCCATTATTCCTGTTTGTAATGGTTTGTCTCGGTGCTTTCATTGTAACAAATAAACAAGCACAATTCACATCTGAGATAAAAGGAAAAAGCTCACTCATCCTTACTAAAGCACACAACAAAGCTGTGTCAGACTCTAGATGGGTCTAGATGGGACAGGGAAGGAAGATGGGACTCAGGACACCTGAGCTAAGTCTTTAAGTTCTCTGGTCTTCACTTATGTTGATCCCTGGAATGAATCACACATACTTTTGGTTTGCCTGTCTTACTTTTTGTCTCTAAAACTCAGACAAATGTAACCTCCAGGATGCTTTCCCTGCCTGCATGCATCCAAGGCTAGATTCCTCAGGAAACAAATTTTGAGATTAGCCTGTAGGAAATTCATAATGCAGTGCTATTGGGATTGATACCAGTGGAAACGAGGAGTAGAAAGCAAATTGGGTAGAGGGACAGGTTGAAGAGCAATGCAGTCCCAGCAAAAGCCTCGGCAACCCCACAGAGCTGTTCCAAATCCCAGCGAGGGGGCCAAGACTTTGTGCTCCCGCGTTGGATCAGCCATTGGGTGCAGGCTGCCTCTGGAAGGTGAAACCTTGGGCAAGATAATTTCCTTCAGCCAAGATAATTCCCAAAGAGGGCTGTCAGCTAAAGGTGATCTTCTAGAAGATGGTGCATGGGGGAATGCATCCTTCCTCCTGAAAGGGGTTTTTGATTGTTCAACATAGCATCCACCAACATCTTCTAACCTAGATATATTAGTAATAAAGAGATACCAGTTTCCAGCTCTTTGACTCCTATCTCTCAACTAGTATATTACATGGGTGAGAAAAGAGGAAAGGAATTTTTAGGCTCCTGAACTGTCAACCCCATTACAATCTGTACTATCCAGAATGGGAGGGTCTCCTCTTCTAGCACACAGCTCTGAGTCCTTTCTTAACTGCTAAGCATTTCTGCCGTCAAGGCTAGAAGTCAACAAACGTAGAGGGATTTATGATAAATGAAGTGAGTCAAAAAAGGCAAACTAATAATTATGGAACAATGGAGGAGGGAGGAGGCAGGGATTGAGTTTATCTCCAGATTGGCCTGAGTCTAGTTTAAGACAATTTTTGATGTTTCTGTGGCTTTTTTGAAGAGAAAAGGGTGTAGGCAGATTTCAGCTTCACCTGAAAGAGCAGGGAGTTGTTTCTTGGGGCAGTCAAGGGTATCCACCTCCGTGATCAGTTGGCACCATCTCTCTGAACAAAATGTAGCTGGTGGTTCTACTGTCTGTTGGCGTGCTCCAACAAGGCCAAACCTGAGACATATTGAGCATAAATGCCGATTTGAATGAGTTCTGGTATCACCTGGAGGATTTGCAAACATGTCTTCAATTAAAGGCTACTCTCAGGAAATTACAGTCGCCTTTCCACCCTAGAGAGAAAATACCCCCAGATCCAACTCCAAGCCAAGAACTGAACTTGTACTTCAGGCTTATAAGAGATTTTTATCAAAAGTTTCAGAGTCTCCAGGATATTTTTCAGATTTCTCCTTATGCCCATTAAAAACTTCTATGAATTTTAAGAATTCTAAATAAATCCTAAACATTTTCATAGGTTTGTTTATTGTAATGGCACAGGTGAAGTAATTCTGACACTATTGTATATGTGTCATAAAGTTGAGAAGTGAGGGAACAGATTGATGTTTTCACTACAGAAGAAAGAACATACAAATACGGATGGATATGCATGTGAGGGGATAGATGCCAGAAATCCTTTCCTAATGTGTATACATATGTCAAATCAGCAGGTTGTACATTTTAAATATCTTAAAATTTAGTCAATTAAGCCTCAATAAAGCCAAGAAAGAGAGAAGGCTTGCGGTGTATCATAAGGACACAAGAGCCAGAACAGAGGAACTCCCACCGGCTAAATAAGTGAAGCACAGTAAGGAATAGCAAAGCATTGGAAAACACAGGGTTTCATATGTTCTGACCTTTAGTGGACAGATACATAAATAAATGGAGAAGGCAGAGCTCTTACTGGAGAACCAGGTGGTAAATATGGAGGGAGGGCTGTAGCTGGAAAATGCTCACTTTGCAACTGCCCCTGATAAAGAAAGGATTAGGCAAGAGCCATCAATGGGAGCAAAATCTTGAGGAAATTTTGACCAACAGCAGAATATCTGTGCTATCTGAAAACATTTTCCCCAGAGATGTTCCTTATTTGCAAGGAAGGAAAAAATAGTAATTGTAGAGGGGAGACTTGAACAACACTTCCACCAGATGATCAAAGTTAACATCACCAAGAGGGAGAGATGGACATCATGAGAAGGACATGGTACCATCTAGGCAGTGTCTTGGCCAACCATGGGCAACTGCATTCTCGTCACTTGGAAACATCAGATAAACCTAACGTGAGGGCTGTCCGATTAACACCAAGGGGAGAAGGGTTTCTTCAAAAATGCCAATATTATTAACGACAAAGAAAAGCTATGGATAAAGACAAAGACCAAAGACAGACGATAACAAGCGTGAGGGACAATGCGCAGACAATGGAACTCTCCTTCATGGTAGGTGAAATGTAAAATGTAAAATGTAAAATGTTGGCTTCAGAAAACAGCCTGGCAGTCCCTCAGATTGTAAACGTTGATTTACCGTGTCACGAAGTTCCCCTTCTACACATATAACCGAAAGTTATGAAAACATGTGTCCATATAAAAACTTGCACACGAATGTCAACAGCAGCATTATTCATAATAGCCAAAAAGTGAATAATAGTCAAACAGCCGTGAACTACTGAGCAGATACACAAAAAGGGGTATATCCATACGATGAGAGAGAACAAAGACACATGCGGTGCCTTGGATGACCTCTGAGAACATTATGCCAAGGGAAAGAAACAGGTCATAAAAGTCCACGTACTATATGATTCCCTTTACACAACAACTCCAGAACAGGCAAATCTCTAGGGACAGAAGGTGCGTTGGTGATTGCCTAGGACTAGGGGAGAAGTGGGGGTGATGGCTAACAGGTGAAGGGTTTATCTAGGGGGAATAAAAATGTCTTAACTTAGGTGGTGGTGATGATTGCCCAATTCTGGAAATGTACTAAAAACAACTGAATTGTATTCTTTAAATGGACGAATTTTATAGTATACGGATCATACCTCAATAAAAAATGTTTTTAAAAGTTCGGTGGTTTGTTTTTTTTTTTTTAAGGTAAAATTACCTGGGTAGCAACAAATTTTAGCAGGATGATTTAGCTCTATAAAGAGCAATTTTTAAAAATAAAGAAATAATACACACATAAGAATGGATTGGGAAGCATGGAGGCCATTTGTGAACTTGGGAGGGGCAGTTCTGGTGGAGAAATAGAGGCAGAAAGCGGAAGGGACTGGGTCAGGAGAACGGGAAGTGAGGAAGCAGGCAGAATACACTGTGGTGCAGATAATTCTTTCAAGAAGCTTCCATGTGGGGGGAAGTTGAGGGATGGCATGAGAGCTACAAAGGCTTGTGGGGCTGGAGTGTTGAGTGTTGATGGGAAGGGTCTGGTGGAAAAGCCCCAATGGGAGTAGCAGGAACTGAGAGAAGATGATTTATACAGCATACACACAGATCCAAGAGAAGTTATAGGACCCAGAATCCACATGATACCGAGAAGTGCACTTTCTCCATTGAGGAGGAAAAAGAACAGGCTAGAAGCTGGTGTAGACAGGGCTGTGGCTTGGCCATGGTAAGATGAAGAAATTCCCAATGGCTGGCTTCTAACTGTGGAGAAGGAGGGAAGATGAGAGGTCTGAGAAGATTCCATATCCAAGGCAGTTCCATAAGAGCTGTGTGATCTTGGCAAATGTACTGAGTGTCTCTGAGCCACTTTCCTCCTTTGTAAAGTGAATAACACCTTGGAGTGCCCTTGTAAGGATAAAAATGAGATAACTGATAAAACATAGAACAAAGTGACTTTTGCACACTGTATCCTTGGTTACAGCTATGCCTGGGATACTGAGTAGATGCTCAGTAAATATTTGCTTTCTATCTTCAGATTGAATTCCTCTCCACCGAGGAGCTGTCAGGCTAGGGATTTTCACCAGTGTCCCTTCCCTATTCCCTATTCCCTAAGCCACAATGGAAGGGGTGGAAAAGTTCTTGAAGCTGGTAGAAGTCAAGTAATCCAGCTGCCAGTGAAAAATGTGAACCTCCGAGCCAACCTTTCATTCCAATGTTAGTGTCTTTCCACTACTTCCCAGCCAACTTGTTTGGCTTTTGTCTTTTGTGTGGTTCCCCCATTCCACAGGCTGGTTTCTAAGCCAGTTTCTGAGATCCTGCTGAGAGGACTGGGGAGTAAGCATGAAGCTTGGTCGTCTATTCGCCCCTCCTAATTTCTCCCCCAACCAGCATTGCTCTCCTTCTTCCCCCCCGCCCACTCCCTTACTGATGAAAGCAACTAGTACTCCAAGAAAAAGGTTTCAAGGCTTCGTGCTAGTTATTTTCAGACCCCAATATATAAAGAGAATAAATGATCAACTAAAGGCTAGTAAAGGATCACTGAGCAAGCCAACTTCACCATCCAGTTTTGGCGTGATTGAAAAGCCCCAGAGGGCTGAGTTGCCCAAATTGACAGAGAAGTAGCCAGAGAAGGGAGAGTAGCAAGATCAAGGGAAAAACTGAATCTTCTGCTTTATAAGTTCTGCCTTTTTAAATTTCTTAACATTTTAATGAAAAATTTGGAACATACAATTACAGTGGTATAATTGTGTAATGACCTAGTAGAAAAACCAGTATAATGAACCCGTGTACCCAGCAATTAGCAAGATTTTGCTGCATTGGCTACATCTATCTTTTTTTAAAGCAATTCTTGACTTCCTGTTATTTCACTCCCCACCCCAGTACGCATTTTTTAAATGGTTTTTTTTTTTGTTTGTTTGTTTCATTTTGTTTTGTTTTTACCTAAACACAGGACCATTTTTATACCAGCAAGCTTGGCAGCAATCTCCTGATATCACCTAACACCAAATCTGTATTCAAATTTCTCTGTCTTGGTTTTTTTCCTTCTTGGTATTGTTTTTTTTTTTTTAACAATCAGTATGTTTGAATCACAATTCCAAACCCACACTGTGCATTTGGTTATTACATCTCTTAAACGTTTTCAAGCTGGGGAGTTTCTCTTTCCCAAGTGTCTCCTTGATTTTTGATGTCCATGCTTTGAGAGCGCTGGAGCCACTGCCCACTAGGTCCACCTAGAGTCACAGCTGACACATAGAGCTTTAAAAACATGATGAGAGTGCTCTTTATTGCAAAAACTCCCACTGTCTGCATTTCTAGCAACGGTTCCTAGCCAGCTCTGGAGCTGGAAGAAATTCTTTCCCTCACCTGCCCCTCCTTCTCCATTTCTCCTCCATTCTCCTCCCGAGAACATCCCCCCATTCTTAATTGGTCTATTTGTTTCCTTGTGGTGAAATTCAACTTGCTCATTCCCGGCACCTAACCTGCTCCCCCACCCCCTGCCTGAAGTAGAAGTTGGCATTCAACATTTGGCTCCTTTGGGTTTTGAGCGATGATTCTTTGAGCTGGTGCTGTGTGCGTCACAAAGGACAGTATTAGGGACAACAGTGCTGATGGTCCCACTCTTGCCCATGCTGAAGCTGATCAGCAGGTTTAGGTGGTTGGCCTTGTCCTTTCTTGGGGAACAGCA